>NW_028088227.1:12094961-12797826 GCF_014824575.4 Sturnira hondurensis | reverse complement strand
TTTTTTTTTTTTGGTAACATTTTGTTTCTTTATTTTTAGAGAGAAGGGAAGGGAGGGAGAAAGAGAGGGAGAGAAATGTCAGTGTGTGGTTGCCTTTGACATGGCCTGCACTGGGGTCCTGGCCTGCAACCCAGGCATGTGCTCTGACTGAGAATCTGACATTGACCCATTGCTTCACAGGCCTGTGTTGAATCCACTGAGCCACACCAGCCAGGGCCCTTTTTCATGTTTTGCCAAGAGAGAATAGAGAATAAAAGAATTTCTTCCTCTATCGTTTAAATGTACAAAAACAGTGTTTTAATAAATCCATGAGAAATGTCAGATATTAAAACACTTAGCAGTTCATGAATAGGCAAGGTATAAATTGTAAGTTTCCATAAAGGATGAAATACAGTTTATAGTATGGGACACATACAAACTAGTTTAAAGTACAACAGAAATGAAAATCATTGAAAGTTGAATATGAAAACACCTACCTCACAGCCCATCACAGTAGGCGTGTCTGAAGTGTCACACTGACTTTCCTGATCACCAAAGCAAAAAGGAAAACTCAGTAAAGTACATGAGAAAATATTCCAGAGACAGTTTTCTTAGAATTAAAGTACAAAAGGAATGTGTTATATGGGTTCTTGTCCAAGGAACATCAAACGACTTAATGGGATATATTTTAATGGTACAATGAGAAAACAGTTGTGAAGAAAATGTGACTTTTAAGGGGTCTTTGTTTCTTTATACTTGCAGACTAGATATAGATGAAATATAAGCTGCTTTTTCCCTTCTCCCTTAATTACTAAAAACCAGCAGAGGCCAAAAGAAAGTCTCTTTAGAAGCTTTCTAGAAATGGATTCTTTTAAATTCTTAGAAAATGGATTTACACAATCAGCAAGGGTCTGTGGTCCAGAAAGACTCAGTCTTGAAGGCCCTCACCATCAATTGCTGAGTTCTAAGGTCCTCCTGAGGTAGCTTGGTAAGAAGCTAGAAAAATTCCCTCACTGGTGGGAGGAGAGGAAAGGAGACAAACACAGAGCTGAGCAATTAGCAGCCAGCTAATAAACCACAAGATCTCATCTTCCTAATCGAAGACACCCAGGAGAAGATGGTTTCCATCTCTGCTCCCCAACTGAAGAGCAGGGAGCTTCAATCACTCTAGAGGGGAAATAGACAGCAAAGACAACCAGTACCACATAAGCCCAAGAATGGATGAAATCAGGGGAATACTGTATTTCACCATGTCCAATGCACGCTTTTGGGCCCAAATTTTTAAGGGAAAAATAAGGACGCACATTATACATGGGTATAACAATTGCACACCATGGCCATCATAATGGCCATAATAATCCCGTGTGAAATGCATGCAAAAATGTGGCAAGACATGTTAAATAACAAAAACCCTCTTTATAACAAGACAAATCCAAGACAGAGGTGCAGCTGAACAGTGTGATGCAAACCCCACTATATGCTCCTTTGGATTCATCAGCATATTAAAGGACACACCTGGAAAGCTGATGCACATTGTGATTGAGACCCTTCCTAGAATTCCTGCCTGCACAAATCAGATAAACTCCCTTGAAAGGATAAAGTCAGCACCATTTGCTTAGCAGGCCTGTGACCTTGTTAAACATTTCTGCCATTTTACTCATCTGAGCTTCTGTCCCCAGGACTAGAACTGACGGGAAAGCAGGAAGAGAACTCACCTCTCCCTACAGCCACAGGCAGGAGATAACACTGAAGCAAAGTGCAGCCTGTGTTACAACACCCCCAACAGCCCTGGGGCCACACAATAGCAACTCCCCCACCCTTTTAAATCCAATTATAGTACAACTCTGGCTCAAGGCACTCACCCCTCAATGCTAGTGTATCCACGCCACTCCCTGTCCTGTCTTGGAGAGTGAATACAAAGTTTATTTTCTACACTTTCTTGTGTTTGTGAGTTCTTTCACGGGCTGTGTCACCAGCCATTCTAACATTTTGATGGCTTGTATGGGGACATTCTGTATTTCTCCTCTTCCTCTGGCTTCCCAAGATTTGGGACTAGGGAGTAGTGGGCAGGGAAAGCATGGCCAAGGCTAACCCCCTCACCGTGTCTCAGTGTGGTTTGGAGAGAGAATTCCAATCTTTCTCTGTCTCCCCAGACTCTGCAGACAGCCTGCCCCTCCCCCACCTTCACAGCCTGGGATTGGGTTGTCTCTGAATCTCAAGGTAAAAACATACTTTTGAAAATGATTGCTAGCCACTTGTCTCTTTGTCATAAAAAATACGAACAGAAAGGACAGCAAACTCAGAGTTATTAACAACCTCACCTAAAACAAGAGCAAACTAAGTGGACAGCTAGATGAGGAGCAGAACCATAGAAATGGAGATCACATGGAGGGTTAGCAACAGGGGAGTGGGAGGAGGAGAAGGGGGGACAAGGTACAGAGAATAAGTAGCATAGACAGTAGGTAAAAAATAGATAGGGGAGGGCAAATATAGTATGGGAAATATAGAATCTAAAGAACTTGTGACACGTGGTCATAAACTAAAGGGGGGGAATGGTGGGGGAGGGGGTGTGCAGGGTGGAGGGGAATGAAGGGGGGAATAGAACAACTGTAATGGCATAATCAATAAAATATATTAAAAATAAAAAGAAGAACTATAGTGATGGTCATTTTTGTACATAGCTCTTTGCATTCTTGTCTGATTAAGAATTCTCAAAAGTGGAATTGTTAGGTCAAAGGGGATATATATTTAAATTAAAAAATTCATATCACCAGACTGCATTAAAAAAAGATATCAATTTACTTTCCCACCCAAAATGTATAATGTTGTCTAATATCTTTTTCTTTAATTAGACTGAAGCAGCAATCATTAAATAATTGTCGATCAAAGAGGTGAAAAATGATTCAGGAATTATTTTGGGTTGTGCTCTCAAAAGGAAGGGAGTGAGGGAAGTAGGATGGGTTAGGGGGAAACGTCAGATGAGGTTGTGGTTTCAGCTGGAGACTAGCTACAGCCACACCTCAAGGGGAATATGACTTGCACCACAAATGCACTGCCTTGAGGGAAGGGGGCCAACTTTTTGTACCATAATATCAGTTGGTCATTGATTGGGAACTGCCTGAGGAAGGAGTCAAATATCTTCTTGGGTGGTACAATTTTTGCTAAGGGCCATTCTCAAGACTCTAGAGAAAGGACAGTTTTGAACTTTTAGCCACCCATATTCACAGCAGCTCTGGGACTGGTTACCTTGGGAAATATTGGTGGGTCTAGGGACTTGAGTAGTGTTCCCACAAATTCATGTTTATCCAGAACCTCAGAATGTGTCCTTATTTGAAATTCAGGTCTTTGTAGATATAATTAGCTAAGACATAATGATAGGAGACTTAAAAGTTGGAAAATTTTAGTTTAAGAAGTAGCTAACAAGCTTAGTAATCAATGCAAGTAAAAGCTTTTGTTCCAGGAAGGGAAGGTATGACCCACCCTGAGTCCAGGAGACCACAAGCAGTCCCACCTTTGTTCCTCAGGGGGACTGATATCTGAACCATTGTGCTCCTGGGTGAGATGACCACCGCCCAGGACACAGCTAAAGACCACCTGGGGCACAGCTTAAGACCACCACCCAGGACAAGAATGCTGAAATTGTTGTTTTTTAATCCAATTAACTTTTCCCTGAATTTCAAAACCCCTCACCACACCTTGTTTAGTCCCTGCTGTAAAAACCTTGGCCTGGAGAAAAAAGACAAGACGGTCTGTTAGGATATGAATCCACCATCTTCAGATTGCTGGCCATCTGAGTAAAATGCTTATAAAGATTCAGGCCCTGTCTCTGCTTATTGGGTTTGGTAATGACAGGCAACCCGAACTCTGGTGTCTTTTCCAGTTTCAATACTACCCTAAAATATGGCACCTTGAATATTTTAAGCTAAAAGAGTTTGAGAAAACAGCAGAAGCAGGAAGGTCACTGTGACACCTCTCCCAATTCCCCCTGAAATAGATAATAAAACTCTTGTGTGAGGTACCTTCTTATACCTGGAGGAAAGGAACATCCTTATGTTGGTAGACAAAGAGATGCTGATAAGACTATGAACAAACAGGACTTGCTAAGTTTTTCTTAGTTTACTACACTTACCTTTTACTCTTTAACTTATCATAGTTCTCCACAACTGTCCACTGTTCATGAAAGCTAGCATAAAAATACTCAGGTCTGTTTCTAGAGGTCATCATTTCCTTAGGCATTTCTCCCATACTGTATAAAAGTAGTTTTTGCATCTAGCTAAGGACCCCCTGAGAGGGTCAAGGAAAACTTTTTCCTCCCCTACAACATCATACTTGATTAGGATAGGCCCTAAATCTATTAACCGTGTCCTTATAAGAAGAGTAGAACACACAGAGATATACACAGAGGAGAAAGCTACGTGCAGATGGAGGCGGAGATTGGAGTTCTGCTGCCACAAGCCAAATGCCTGGGGCCAACAGAAGCTCGAAGAACCAACCAACCATGGGAACACGGCTGTGTTGATAATCTTGATTTCAGACTTTGAGCCTCCAGAACTGTGAGAGGAAAAAAAGTTCTGTTATTTTAAGACACCCAGTGAGAAGATCAAACTATGAACAGTAAAATGACAAGAAATACATACCTATCAACAACTGAATCTAAAAAACAATTAAGCAAACAAGAAGAACAGAGACAGAATCATAGATACGGAGTTTTGATGGTTGCCAGATGGGAGGGGTTATAGGAGAATGGTTGAAGAGGTGAGGGGGTTAGGAAGAACAAATAGATAGTTAAAGAATAGCCATGGGATGTAAAGTACGGTGTAGGAAATGGAGTAGCCAGAGTACGTATATGCATGACCCATGGACGTGAACAATGGTGGTGGTGGGTGCTGGGCAGAAATATTGGGACAACTCTAGTAGCATAATCGATAAAATATAATTTAAAAAAGGCACCCAGTGAGAGAACAAACTTCTGTTGTCCTAGGACACCCAGTATATGGTATTTTGTTACAGCAGCTCTAGAGAATTTATCAAGTAGGACACTAGCTATTTACCACAGCAGTTCTTAAAAGTATGGTCCATGGGCTCCTGGGAATTGCTAACATCTTTTTGGGAGTCCACAAAATTTAAAACCCCTTTCACAATAATATTAAAACATTATTTGCCCTATCCCTTTTTTATTGCATCAATATTTGCACCAATGGTGCAAAAGAAATCAGTGGTAGGTAAAATTGTTGGCATCTCAACATGTATGAGACAGTGGCACCAACTGTAGTAGTCAGTGCATTCTTCACTGCCACATACTCAAAGTAAACAATATGCCAGTTACACACAGGAATGTCCTAAAAGAAGCAGAAAGATTACTGGATTTATTAAATCTTGACCCTGGAGGACATAACTTTTTAGTGTTCTGTGGGACAAGATGGAAGGTATGCGTGAAGCACTTCTGCATACTGAGGCAAGTGGCAGTCTTGGGGAAAATCACTGTGTAATCACTGGAATTGTGAGCTGTACTAGCTACTTTTACTGACCTGTATTCTCATAATGCAGATATAAAGATTTACACACATGTAAAACAATGACATTCTTTTCTCTAATTTGTTTTGGAGAATAGTTATTTTTTTTAATATTTTATTTATTTATCTTTAGAGGGGAAGGGAAGGAGAGAGGGAGAGAAATATCAATGTATGGTTGCCTCTGCCGAGGACACACAATATATCATGTGTCCCCTGCCGGGAACTGGCCTGCAACCCAGGCATGTGCCCTGACTGGGAATCGAACCGCGATCCTCTGGTTCACAGGCCCGTGCTCAATCCACTGAGCTATACCAGCTAGGGCTGTAGAATAGTTATTTTTTAATATAAATATGCTAACATAGTTCATTATTGTTATTTTTGAATAATTTCTATTTCTATGTCTAATTCTATTTCTAATATACTGTCTGGGAAGAAAGACGTATAAACATGATATGCATAAGATGAGGAAAGAGTAAGAAAATCTTCCAGAATGTTATGAAGCATGGACGAACGCCATCCAATCTAGTCTGGGGAGGCAAGAGAAAACTTCCTAGAGAGGTGATCCTGAGCTGAGCCTTAAACCATGGGGAAACAGCTTGGTAAACCTCTTCAATAAACTTCCCTGACCTAAATTAGGTTGTGATAAATGTTACCTTCATATTCAAATTTGACTTCCACATAGCTTATGAAATGGTTATGACCAAGGGCATAATAAGCATTAGAAAAATAGTTACGATTTTGCTTACTACTTCTATCACGTGTGCATCAAACACAATTTGCAAGATTTGCAGCTCAGTCTTCTTCATGACTAACCCATTGGAAGCTGGGCACACCCACCTTTCCTTTTGACGTGAACAAATTATTGAAACCATCATTTTTTTTCTTTCATCATGATTTCTTTCTTTCATGATTTTCTACCTGTGTCAAATGAACTCAATTTTTAAATGTTTAGATGAAACTTTTCAAATATCTTACTGGCATGTGATTAGGCCTTATTAATTTCTGTGTGATATCATTTATTTGATTTTTGCTTAAAACCTAGGGCAGGTTGCATTCTGGTGTCAAGAAACAATTAGTGGTATATTGTGGCTAAGAAGTTTAAAGAATGAAAGAATGACTGCCAAAGTCTATTTGTGAACTTTTAATTTCTCTATGTTGTCCTCAAATGTAGTAAGCCAAAAAGAGAAATAAGGTTACTATGTAGTTTGCTCCTATTTGACTTTTTTCCCCCTCTGAATAATAAAAAAAAAATGTTCCTCAACTCTTGAAATAATCATCTGCTTGATAGTGGGACTGATCAACCTACTTTGTTGTTCTTTTGTAACACATTGTATTTATTGTGTATTTGAGGACCCCAATATTTTCCCAAACTTGATCTTCTAGAAAATGACAATAAAAAGAAAAAATATCTTACAATATGTCTACAGAGAATACTAGGTTAATTTTTAAGAATCAGACTCATTCACCATGGTATATTTTTACCATTAGAATAGCTAAAAGATGAAAAGGGAGTGTTTTAATAACATTCTTGTAGTTAGACTCTCCTTTATTAAAAGGAAAATATGAATAAGAAAGCCTAATCTGGGGTTTCAAGGCACCTGGCATTATCTAAGACAGGTTGCTTTTATTTTATTTTATTTTATTTTATTTTTTAAAAGATTCTATTTATTTATTTATTTTTAGAGGGGAAGGAGAGAGGGAAACATCAGTGTATGGTTGCCTTTTGTGCGCCCCCTGCTGGTAGTTAGCCTGCAAGGAACCGGCCTGAAACCCAGGCATGTGCCCTGACTGGGAATCGAACTGCGATCCTCTGGTTCTCAGGCCTGTGCTGAATCCACTGAGCTACGCCAGCCAGGGGTAGGTTGCTTTTATTTTATTAAGAAGCATCTGGAGCCCTGGCTGGGTGGCTCAGCTGGTTGAAGCATCATCCTGTACACCAAAGGTTGTGGGTTTGATCCCTGGTCAGGACACAAACCCACAAAGGGGGTTTGGCCCTCACTGTGGAGCATACCGGAGGTAACTGATCAAAACTCATCTCTCACATTGATGTTTCTCTTTATCTCTCTCCACCCCCCAAAAATCAAGAAACTTATTCTCTGGTGAGGATAAACATTTTTTAAAAAATTAACCATGTGGAGATCCAAGATGGTAGCAGAGGAGGTGGAAACTACGCCTATCCTCTCCCAGGACAAAACTGGAATTGCAACTACAGTATACAACAATCAACCTGAATAACCAACTGAAGACTATCTGAACAGAGGTCTTATAACTAAGGATTTACATAAGAAGCCATATTGAGACTGGTGAAAATTGCAGTGATGTGAAAATGACTGACCCACACCCACATGTGGTGTTTGGGAATCTAGAGGGATATCTTAGCTACAAAGATTCCCACTGAGGAATGAGGGGATATCACTTCCATGATGATCTCCCTCACCCAGAGCACCAGAGCCAGGAAGAGGAGCCCATGGCTGGAAATATAGTGGGGATGCCCGCATCCAATGGAGAGATGTGAGTCTCCTAGAAACCCAGGGGTACTTTTAAAGGGCCAGCACACAAAATCTCATTCACTGCTACTCACCCAGGGCTCCAGGAGAAAAAGTAGCTCAGAGCTGACTGAAGTTATAGAGACACTGGGTTTTGTAGATGCGGGGAGAGCCCTGGATGAACAGCCGAGAAAGTCCCTATGCTAAGTTCATTTCCCACAATGCCCACAGACACCATCTTTCTTGGGTCAAACACATCTCTTCATGGGACATCAGCCTAGGGAAATGCATTAGCCACCACCTTCCCTGTAGTCTGGCCTGTTGTGGAGGAGTCAGTTGGCTGTGGCCAGCATGGAACCCAAAGCAGACTTTCTTAGGTCTCCAACAGATCTGGGCAGACTCAGGGTATGGCAGAGAGAGACTGAGTTGTAAAGCTATAGGGAAAGGGTCATTTTTCCCTTCCACGCCCGAATAGTGCCACCATTCCTGTGTAGTGCACCCTGTCCACATGGGTCAATCTTGCTCTGTGTTAGCCTGATTAATTGTATTGGCTTCGCCATGACAACTCCCTGAGACCCTGCCCAACCACAAAGTCTGGTCTGCAAGCCCCAGGCAGGTGGCAGCTGGCATTGGTATACACTGAGACTTTTGCAGAGTGGCTTCAGACCTAGCACTGGCATCCAGTTTGAAACACTGGAGGCATTCAGCAGGCAGAGGCAGATCTTGGGGTAACTTCAGCCTTTTGCTGACCTGACCCTGGGCTCATTGTGCCTTGGCATGCAGCTTGGATCTACCCATGTGCACCCAGCCCCGCGAGGCAGCCACAAACTGTGGATCCCAGTTCCAAACAGGTAGCCAGGGCAGTCACAGGCAGCATCTGACATTAACCTGTCCAAAACACCCAATGGCAGATTTCAGACCACGTCAGAGCATGACCCAATTGGTACTACAAGTGACACCCAGAGGGAGATCTCAACAGGCACTAGGCACTGCTGCGGTGAATTCTGCTTCATGGGGCCATTCCCTGTATAGCAGCTCATGCAATGTAGTTGGGAGTCCATCCTCATAGTCAGTCAGTCAGAGGATCAAACCAACCAACAGATGAGGGAACACTAATTAAAACTCAACTATAACAGGAGAGCCCACATAACCATGTGGGAGACATAGCAGATCTACCTAATACACAGGTACAAATACAAAGAGGCAACCAAAATAAAAAGACAAGGAAATATACCCCAAACAAAATGGAGGTAATCTACCAGATAAAAGTTCAAACAATGGTTATAAGGATGCTCAAAAAGCTTAGGGGGAATTAAATAAAAATTATATTTAAAAAAAAAAGCTTAGGGGAAGAATGGATGAACTTGGCAAGAACCTCTACAAAGAGATAGTAGTTATAAGAGATGACATACAAATAAAAAAAAACAGTCAGGAATGAAGAACATGATATATGAAATGAAGAATAAACTAGAAGAAATCAATAGCAGATTTCTGACTCAGCAATTTGGAAGACAAGGTATCAGAAAAGACTCAATTAGAGCAGAAAAGAAATGTAAAAAATGAGGCTAGTGTCACTTCTATAGCACACATGCTAAAATTGGAATGCTACAGAGAAAATGAGCATAGCTCTTATGCAAAGATGACATGCATATTCTGAAATGCTCCATATTTTTTTATGCCTTGGACATTGTGGCTCAGATGGTTGGAGCATTGTCCCATAAACTGAAGGGTTGAGGGTTGAATTCCCAGTCATGGCACATACCTTGGTTGTGGGTTCAGTATCCAGTAGAGGCGCATGCAAGAGGCAATTGATATTTTGCTCTCACATCAATGTTTCTCTCCCTCCCTCTATCTCTCCCTCCACCTCTCTCTCTAAAATCAATAAGCATGTCCTTGGGTACAGATTAAAAATTTGAAAATTTGAAATGAGGATAATTTATAGGACCTCTGGGACAACATCAAGCTTAACAACATTTGCATCATTGGAGGACCAGGAAGAGAAAAGACAGATCAAGGGATTGAGAACATATTTGAAGAAATAATGACTGAAAACTTCCTTATACGTGTGAAAGAAAAAGACACACAAGTTCATGAAGTGTAGAGAGTCCCAAAGAAGATAAACCCAAATAGGCCCACACCAAACACATTTCATAATTAAAATGACAAGGTTAAAGACAGGAAATTTAAAGCAGCAAGAGTAAAACAGTTACCTAGAAGGCAGCTCCCATAAGACTGTCAGTTGATTTCTCAATAGAAACCTTTCAGACCAGAAGAAATAGGCACAAAATAGTCAAAGAGATAAAAAGCAAGGACCTATAGCTAAGACTAGAGTACTAAGCAAAGCTATCATTTGAAACTGAAGTAGAAGTAAAGAGCTTCCCAGACAAGAAAAACACTAAAGCAGTTCTTCCCCACCACACAAGTATTACAAGAAATGTTATAGAAACTTCCTGATGAAGAAGAAAAGAGGACTTCTGCCAAGATTGAAACATAGGTGGAAACACTGTGCCTTCTCCCACAACCAAGTTTGAATACAACAAAGGTTTGGTGAACAAAGACACAGCCAAAGAACAGAAAGATTGAACTATATGGAAGTCCGATAACAACCGTTTAACCAGACTGGTAAGAGGGGCAGAGCCAGCAGCAGACTAAAAAGCAAACTAAGAGGACAGCTACATCAGGAGCGGAGCCACAGAAATGAAGATCACATGGAGGGTTAGCAACAGGGGAGTGGGCAGAGGGAGAAGGTAGAGAGAATAAGTAGCATAGACGGTGGAGAGAAAATAGAGAGGGGAAGGGCAAGAGTAGTGTGGGAAATGTAGGAGCTAAAGAACTTACCACACATGGACATGAACTAAAGGGGGGAAATGCTGGGGAAGTGGGTGTGCAGGGTGGAGGGGAGTGAAAGGAAAAAAATGGGACAACTGTAATGGCATAATCAATAAAATATATTATAAAAAATAAAATGAATAAAAATTCTTGCAGCACACTGGTTGAAAATCCGTGTCCTAGATTCAGTGACTGCTTAATGCAGGATATAAAGGCTTTGCTTCAGCACAACTCTAATGGGTCAACCTATCTTCAGAATTCCCTATGGGGTTTACTGAGGCCATGACCGAGTGTGCATTGCAGACCACCTTCTAGATCTCCCTCATTCTGCTTTCTTCCTTTCCCCTCCAGAGGTATTACTCTCAGTTTATTAACACTGTAATAAACTGATTACATGTTAATCTCTATCTCAGGATCTACTTTCCCAGAAGCCCAATGTGTAGTATTCCCCACATGTGCAAGATGGTATACTTGAAAGTTATTCACTGAGCATTGTTTCTAATAGGAAAGGACTGGAAACAACAGAAAAGTTCATGCAGGGAGACTGAATAAATAAATTATGGCACATCTATGAATGAGTTATTATTCAGCCCTAAAAATAATATGAAGATTATAAAATATGACTCTCAGATCTCCTTCCTTCAGGGAGGCTCCAGCTGCTAAGCTCTGGATGTCACTGCATTTGCAGTGAGGCCACACTCCCCATGGGCTGCTCCCAGCCTGTGATTGGGCATGGCAGGATATTAAGGCAGATCCATTTCTGTCAAGTGTAGGATTCCTCTGATGGGTGACTTTGGCTTAAGGACTCCCCAGGCTCAAAGTGAGCTGAAACTTTCTTAGAACTGTGTTGCAGCCTGAGTCATTACCTACCCGACCCTCCTTCCTGCCTTCTCTCCTTCAGAGAGGTCAGATCAGCACCACGATCTGATGGCTCCTCCTGCTCCCTCTATTTTCTCCCTCACAGGCACTTTCTCCAAGAAGTCTCCTTCATGTCTAATCCCATCCTGGCATTTGCTTTTCAATGAAGAAATTGTTTAAGTGCTGATATATGAAAAGACTTTCAAGATACACATATTATCCTCAGATGAGGACATTGTTTTTCACTGCTTTTAGAGAAAGAAGAAGGGAGAGAGAGAAACATCATTTGGTTGCCTGACATTCATGCCCAGAGGTCCAAGCCTCCAACCCAGTGACTGGCTGTGCCAGGACTGGGGATTGAATCCACAACCTAGGTCTATGCCCTGATCAGGAATGGAACCTGCAACCTTTCCCCATTGGAGGTTGTTCCAGCCAACTGATCCACACTGGCCAGAACCAAGATATATTTTTAAGTGAAAAAAAATCCAAACAATATGCTAACATTTTTATAGAAAGGAAAAATACATATTTGCTTGTATATGCATATACTTATCTCTAAAGACAGCACAAGGAACTATATGCTCAGAGAAGAGAAATAGTGTTTGCAAGTCAGGGTAGGAGGGAGCACTTGTACTGTATACCTTTTTGAATTTTGATTTATGAAATGTTGTCTTTTCAAAAGGTAAATAAATAAAATTTAAATAGAAAAGATAGGAGCTTGGCTAAGAAATGAAAGAGAAAGATAGGGTTGTAGCTGTCATAATCAAGAGAAGTTTAGACTTCTGGCCAAGATGGAGGCCTAGGTAGATACACTTTGTCTTCTTGCACAACCAAAACAAGGACAACAGCAATTTTAAAAACAAAAAATAACCAGAACTGCCAGAATATCAAACTGAATGGAAGTCTGACAACCAGAGTTAAAGAAGAAACATTCATCCAGACTGGTAGGAGGGGCAGAGATGGGCAGCTGGGGCAGGGAGGATGCATGGCAAAGCAGTGGCTGGAGGACTGGGCAGTTCCACATTTGCATGCAGATAAACTGGGATGAACAACTGGGGACCACGGCACACCTTGAAACCCAGGGTTCGAGGATGGGAAAAGAAAGCCTCAAAACCTCTGCCTATAAAAATGTGTGTGTGTTGTAGCAGTGGGAGAAAATCCCAGCCTCAAAGGAGAATTTGTTGAAAAGACCCACAGTGTCCTAGAATGCGCACAAACCCACCCACCAGGAATTAGCACCAGAATTGCCCACTTTGCCTGTGGTAATCATGGAAATTTACTGAAGGAGAGTGAGAGGAGAGCAAGAGTAACATTGTTCTCTCTCTCACCCCTCCCCCCACATACAGCTCCACAATGCAACCACTTGGGTTGCCCTTCCCTGGCAAATACTGAAGGCTCCACCCCTTCCCTGTCTTTTTGTTTTGTTGATGGTTTCCTTTGCTGTACAAAAACTTCAGTTTGATGTACTGGTAGTCCCATTTGTTTATTTTTTCTGTTGTTTCCCTTAATGAAGGAGATACAGCAGGAAAAAATACATAAGAGAAATGTCAGAGATTTTACTGTCTATGTTTTCTTCTAGGAGTTTTCTGATTTTGAATCTTGCATTTAAGTCTTTAATCCATTTTGAGTTTAATCTTGTCTGTGGTGTGTGAAGGTGCCCTAGTTTCCTTTTCTTTTCTTTCTTTTTTTTTCATGTATCTAGTTTCCTCAATAGCACTTACATTGGCTACACCGTTTTTACTCCATTGGATGTTCTTGCCTCCTTTGCCAAATATTAACTGACTATATAGCTGGGGATCCATTTCTGGGCTCTCTTCCGTTCCATTCATCAATGTGCCTATTTTTATACCAGTAACATGCTGTTTTGATTACTATAGCACTGTTGTATAGTTTGATATCATATAGCATAATACTTCCAACTGTGTTCTTTTTTTTAATCAAAATTGTTGTGGCTATCCAGGATCTTCTGTGGTTCCATACAAGTTTTTGCATTATTTGTTCATTTTGTGACATCAACCTTTGGTATTTTGAAGGGAATTGGGTTGAATATGTAGATTGCTTTGGGTTGTATGGGCATTTTAATGGTGTTAATATATCTTATCCATGAACACAGTATATGCTTCCATTTATTTCTATCTTCTCCAATTTTTTTCTTCAGTGTCTTATAATTTACCAAGCACCAATCTTTTACCTCCTTGGTTAAATTTATACCTAGATTTTTTTTGAGTCAGTTGTAAATGGGATTTTCTTACTTTCTCTTTCTGACAGTTTATTATTGGTGTACAAAAGTGCAATAAAATTTTGAATGTTTATTTTATATCCTGCTACTTTATTGAATTTATTTATCAATTCTGTAGTTTTGGTGGAATCTTTAGCGTTCTCTATATACAGTCTCATGTCATCTGCAAATATAAATAATGCCAGTTTTTACTTCTTTCTTTCCAATTTGAATGCCTTTTATTTCTTATTCTCTAATTTTTATGGCTAGGACTTCCAATACTATGTTGGATGAATTGAGTGGATATCTTGTCTTGTTCCTGATCTTAAAGGTATTTTAATTTTTCCCTGCTGAGTATAATGTTAGTTGTTGATTTGTCATAGATGTCCTTTTTGTGCTGAGGTATGTTCCCTCTATCCCCACTTTGCTGAGAGTTTTTATCATAAATGGGTGCTGGACTTCATCAAATCTTTATTTGCATCTATTGATGTGATGATATGATTTTTTATATTTTATTTTGTTTATGTGGTATGTCATGATAATTCATTTGCAGATATTATTACCAACCTTGTATCCCTAGAATGAATCCCATTTGATCATGGTGTATGATCTTTCTAATGTATTGTCAGATCTGGTCTGCTAATGTGTTGTTGAGGATTTTAGCATCTGTGTTCATCAGAGATACTGGCCTATAATTTTTTTTCTTTGTACTGGCTTTATCTGGTTTTGGAATTCGAATAATACTAGTCTTGTAAAATGAGCTCGAGAGTCTTCCCTACTCTTGAAGTTTTTGGAATAGTTTGAGATGGGTAGGTGTTAGTTCATTTTCAAATATTTGATGAAATTCACCTATCAAACAATCTAGTGCAGGAATTTCGTTTGTTGGGAGGGTTTTTTTATATTATTATTACTGCTTCAGTTTTGTTAGTTGTAATCAAACTGTTCAGATTTTCTGTTTCTTCTTGATCCAGTTTTGGAAAACTGTATATCTCTAGAGATTTATTCACTTCTTCCAGATTGCCCAATTTGTTGGCATATCATTGCTTGTAATATTTTCTTATAATCCTTTGTATTTCTTTGGTGTTAGTTGTTACTTCTCCTCTTTCGTTTTTTTTCAAATATATTTTATTGATTATACCATTACAGTTGTTCTATTCCCCCCTCTTCATTCCCCTCCACCCTGCACACCCCTCCCCCACCATTCCCCCCTTTAGTTTATGACCACGTGTCTCAAGTTCTTTAGATTCTTTATTTCCCACACTACTCTTGCCCTCCCCCCATCTATTTTCTCCCCACCATCTATGCTATTTTCTGTACCTTCTCCCACCTTCTCCTCCTCCCACTCCCCTGTTGCTGATCCTCCATGTGATCTCCATTTCTATGGTTCCACTCCTGATCTAGCTGTCCTCTTGATTTGCTTTTGTTTTAGGTGTGGTTGTTAATAACTGTGAGTTTGCTGTCCTTTCACTGTTCATATTTTTCATCTTCTTTTTCTTAGATAAGCCCCTTTAACATTTCATATAATAAGGGCTTGGTGATGATGAACTCCTTGAACTTGACCTTATCTGAAAAGCACTTTATCTGCCCTTCTATTCTAAATGAAAGCTTTGCTGGATAGAGCAATCTTGGATGTAGATCTTTGGATTTCATGACTTGGAATATTTCTTTCCAGCCCCTTCTGGCCTGTAAGGTCTCTTTTGAGAAATCTGCTGACAGTCTGATGGGCACTCCTTTGTAGGTGACTGTCCCCTTATCTCTTGCTGCTTTTAGGATTCTCTCCTTCATTTTCATCTTCATTTCATCATAATGTAATTATGATGTGCCTTGGTGTGTTCCTCCTTGGGTCCAACTTCTTTGGGACTCTCTGAGCTTCCTGGATTTCCTGGAAGTCTATTTCTTTTGCCAGACTGGGGAAGTTCTCCTTTATTATTTGTCCAAATAACTTTTCCACTTGTCTGTCGCTCTTCCTTTTCCCCTTCTGGTACCCCTATAATTTAGATGTTGGAACGTTTCAAGATGTCCTGGAGGTTCCTAAGCCTCTCCTCATTTTTTTTTTTGAATTCTTGTTTCTTCATTCTTTTCTGGTTGGATGTTTCATTCTTCCTTCTGGTCCACTCCAGATTTAAGTGATTTTGGGACTGATTGATTGATTTGGGACTCAAGATTGATTTGAGTCCCAGTTTCCTTTCCATTACTATTGGTTTCCTGTGCATTTCCCTTCATTTCAATTAGTTTAGCCTTCATGTGTTCCTCTAATTTGTGACTATAATCAACCAGTTCTGTGAGCATCCTGATCACCAGTGTTTTGAACTGTGCATCTGATAGGCTGGCTATTTCTTGGTTGCTTAGAGTTATCGGCTCTGGGGCTTTGAGTTCTTCTTGAGCCATATTTTGGACTGTTCGTGCCTGTTACGTATGAGGAGCAGAGCTGGAGGTGTTCACCAGGGCCGGGCAACCCAGTAGCTGGGTTGTGATGCTGTATGTGGGGGCGGGGTCAAAGGAAAGCAATGGCGGTCTTCTCTGCCACCTCCCGCTTGTCTGTCCCAGTGTGCGTGAATGTGTGACCTTGGTCAGCCCACTGCCTTGCACACTCACTGGGTTCGCCTGCTGTGGCCTGCGAGGTCCATCTCACTGCTCACTCCTCTGCTGGTTTATCTGTGCGCGAATGTGTGACCACAGTCAGCCTGTCCCACACCCTTACTGGGTCCTCCCTGCTACCCTGGCTGCCTGCGCACCTGGGTCAGGGGATCTTTCCTGCCCGACCATGCTCCGCTGCTGGCTCCGCCCCTTTTACCCATCCCAGTTGAGGTTCGTTGTTGTTGTTGGACTTCCGTATAGTTGAATTTTCTGTTGTTTGGCTGCGTCTTTGTTTACTAAACCTTTTTTGTATTCAAAGTTGGTTGTGGGTGAAGGCACAGTGTTTCCACCTACGCCTCCGTCTTGGCAGAAGTCGCTTTTCTATTGTTCTTACCTTCCTCCAATCTATCCCTGATAGTGTTGTCAGGATTTTTTTGAATACACAACATTTATTATATTACTCCTTAACTCAAAAGTCTTCATTGGCTTCCTGTTGCCTACAGAATGATGAAATCTAAAACTTGTGCTTGGTGTATACATATCTTCATAATTTGATCTCTGGTAATCTGTCTAGTCTCTTCTTAGCCATCCCCCTCCCCTGCCTTAGTATTTCTCAGAATATATCCTGTTCTTTAATGGTATACATACATGCCAGTTCTACTTGAAATGATTCTTTGCTTCCTACTTTCCAACTTGGCATCCAAATAAGGTTCTTTACAGTTTGGCTCAAACCTACATTCTTTGTGAAGTTACCCAGAGTCCTCAAGTAGTCCTCCTATATGTACCATTGTCAGTGTACCCTCAGCTTATTTTTGTTGGCGTGTTTATTTCTCCAATAGGTTTTAGCTCCTTGACAGAAAAAGATAAATTTTCATGTGGCATCTCCAGCATTTATCATAATGCCTGGAAAGAAGAGAAACTCAGATATTTCTCGCTTTACTTAAAGATCCGAGGAAGTTTCACAGAGAACCTACTGTTGCAGTAGATAAAACATCCTTCTCCCTCCCTCCTCTAATTGTCCAGTTTTTTTTTTTTTTTTTTTTTTTTTTTTTTTTTTTTTACAGAAGCTAGCAGGCAGGTCACAGTTTATTTCCTTACCACTTCATGTAGACTTGATCATTCCCTCCTTTATGTTTTCACTGAATGTAGTATGTAAGTCCCATTCTAGAAGCAATCATGTTTAAGACTGTATCCCAAGCACCTGACATGTTATGCACAAAATAATGAAATGAATTGGTGTTCACCTTGGAGAATGTCACCATTATGCATACAGTGTAGAAGAACTTTACAATCCAAATCAAGTGATTTTTTAAAAACATTGCATCCTCCAAGCTCTTTAATTGTCCTCAGACAGAGGACCCAAGCTTAGCTATGGAGACCTCAAATGCTGAGACCGTGACTAGAAGGCCAGGAAAAGGATGATTGGCTGCAGGGCTCAGAAGTTACACGTTCTTCTCAGACCGGTGCTAGAACTAGGAAACTGCTTTTGTTTTTGAAATACGGTTTTTGCATCGTCAAGAAAAAAGATTAACCTATCAGGAAGAACTCAGCACACTCAATTACCAATCAAGAGCGGGAAAGAAGCCAAAGCCTGGGGATACCCACACACCAACGAGGATGTCATTCTCTAGTCTCTGCCAATGAGCAGTTGGATAGGGGGCGGGGCAGCAGGCGGACCAATTGCCACAAAAAAAATCTGCAGTACAACTGTCCTAACCACAGTCCTCGCTTCCTCGCTTCTTAAACTATAGCCCTAGCCTCCCAAACCACTGGCACAAACTCCAGGATAAGGCGTTTGTTAAGTCATCGCTAGGGGACAGTTATAGTGAAGTCCCTTCCTCATACTAAAATAAGGGCTTTCTTTTCACCAGCTCCCACGGACTCGCAGAAAGAACTGCAACTTCGCGCTTTCTACCTTCACAGGAACTGGCAGTCCAGCTTTACCTGAGGGGGCGGGACGGTCCCAGTGCGCAAGCGTGCATGCTTTGTTAGGGGCGAGGCTGTGGCAGCTCAATGCAACCTGGGAGGTGTATTTCTTCTATTAGGAAAACTACCGTGCTCCTGGGGCTGCTAGAACTACATTCACCAAGAGCCTCTGCGACCTCAGGGCGGGAGGACTGGTTTGTTAATGAGCTGGAGAAAGCCGCGGTGCGGCCCACCAGGTTCCAAAACAAGGAAATGAAGGGGGGAGGCGGGACTGAGGTTGTCTGCGGGAGCCGCTGCCTTCCCCGCCGCGGAGGAGAGGAGGAGGAGGTGGAGGAGGTGGCTGCCGCGACCGCCGAGGAGTCCCTTGCTGAAGGCAGACCGCGAGGCAGCGGGCGGCGCGCGCGCGCGTGCCCGACTAGCGGCTGTTGGAGAAGTGGAGCGGCGGTCGCCGGGGGGAGGAGGAGGAGGGACTGAGCGGCAGCCCCCGCGTCCCGGTGCCTCTATGGGGGAAGCAGACAATGGATTATGATTTCAAGGCGAAGCTGGCGGCGGAGCGGGAGCGGGTGGAGGATTTGTTTGAGTACGAAGGGTGCAAAGTGGGACGCGGCACCTACGGGCACGTCTACAAGGCGAGGCGGAAAGATGGGTAAGAGCAGGGGCGGGGGAGTAGGCTTGCTCGGGTCCTCGCCCTGCCCGCCACCGGGCGGGATGGGTGGGTCAGAACCCGGCCGGGCCGTGCCAGGGGGGGCGAGGCGGAGATGATCGCAGCGCTGCGTCCCGGGGCAGACTCTTAGGGATGCGGGTTCTGCCTGTACCCCGCGCGGCCCCGTCGCGCCCCTGGAACTCTCGCGGCACAGCTTAATCGGGGGGCGTCGGTCCAGTCCCGGAGGAAGCTCTCCGCCTGCGTGGAGCTGGCGGCGGGACTTGAGTTGGGACCCTGGTTAGAAGTGGAGTTGTGGGGTCTGGTCTCCTGGGGAGATGCGGAGTGCTGGGAGAGCTCCGCCGAGGAGTTGTCGCTCTGGCCCTGGGCTTGTGACGGTTGTTGTGGAACTTCCAATGGGCTGAGCTCCTCCCGGGGGCGGTGGTTTGAAACCTCGCGGAGGAGCCCGTCGGACCGCTGAGCGCCGGAGTCTCAGACAGCCTCACGGGTGTGACCCTCTGGGAGCCTCCGCCCTTGGGACCTGTCTGCCCGTTCGCCCCTCAGAGCAGTCTCATCTGTCCCTTTCGTGTACCCGGCGATTTCTTGAGTCCTCCCCTGATTTTGCTTCCTCACATTCTGAGTTCCACATCTTCCTTCGAATATAGGACCGCCCGAGAGATTAACCGCATTTTGCCTACAGAATGTAAGAGTTCGTCTAGTTCTCTGGTAACTCATTTTCCCCTACGTTGGGTATTCTTAAGTTCTCCACTCCATTCTCTGCCCAGTGACTGTGTGCTGGGGTTTATCGAACGCCTAGGTTATCCAGAACGGAATGCGGAATGATACAGATCTGGGCCCGAACCTTTGTTTTCCTGGTTGTTCAGGGAGAACCGGAGGAACTCCTAGGAGGCCTATTAGGAAGCCCTTGCGGATTGTTCTGCTAGGAGAAGGCTGAAAGGATAATGTATTGAGAACACCGCTCCGTCGTCCCGGAGGGTTTACAGGCGGGCACTGCAGGACAGGTGGAACCAGCTCCCTGCCTGCGAGGGGTAGGTTTAAACTAATCATCTCATCACTGCCCATCCTGGCAGGAATTCCCCTCCTCCAGAGTGAGGGCTCCTAGGAACATCTACCTGCCCCCTTAGACTTTAAAGCTGGTCAAACTGTATAGCAGAGAATTTTTAGGATCTTAGCGGAACCTTTGTGGATAAACTGAATGTCAGTAACAGTGACATTAGTAAGTTTGAAGTACTGCTTATCGTTCTTAGCATCCTGTTGTAATTAATATGGTTGACTTAAAAATTCTGGCACCGAAGTAGGTAGTGTGTATGTGTCCTGATTTCATACAGGAAATAAAAAAGCACACTTTATAAATTGCTTTATCATAAAACGTGAAAATTACAAGATACTGTAAATAAAATTTTCTTTTGTTATAGCAGAGCGAGCCCCATAGTATTCAGTTCTTATTAAACCATTTAGAAATTCTTTCAGTTAATTGTCAAGTGTCCTTGAATGAATATTTTGGAATGTGAGGTACTGCGATTAAGTTGTGTCAATATTTTGTTTTAGGATTATCCACTCGTTATACTGGTGTTCCTGTATAAGTACATCTAATTTCCTTAAGTGGATATTGGCGTTGCAAAACAGATCAGATATGCTTTTTTCTTACTCTTCATGCTAACTTTGTACTCACGCTAATATACGAACTTGATCTGGAATTTTAATGGATTTTGAATTTTTTTGTAAAATAGGCAACTTTTCAAAAAAGTTCAAAGTTCTGCTTTTGAATTATATTTGAATAACACGGGCTGCAACAAAACCCAGCTAATTTAATTCCTACTTCTATTCGTTCTTTTAAAATATTTTCCCCTCTAATAAAGTTCCTGATCTGAATACACTTCCTTCTTGAGTGAAATTTGTTTGACTAGAATTAAGAAAAGTTCTCTAGTAAGTTTGTATATATTCAAACATTATTCTTTATAGAAAACTTTTAGGATCTGAAAGCATTAGTTTTCCATCACTATATTACACGAAAAATCAAAGGGCTTTTTAAAAATCTTGCACCAAAGGTCTAGTTGAGATTTAAGACTAAACACCCACATCTCTTGTGACTTGTAGCAGGATTAGTTTGATATTCATTGATAATAGCAATTTGAAAGAAAAAAATGTTTAGAGATGGTTCTGTTATATGTATTTGCATAACAAAGGATTCTACACTCTGATCATGGTGAATTACAGCTTAGCTCTTTCCAGAATTTATTTTGGTTAACTCAGAAAAATGTATAACTGTATTTCAAGGAGCAAGAAAAATCACAAAAGTACCTTGAAGGGAAATTGTTCCAGTGTATGTGTAGTGTAGTATACCACATAATCAAGAAATTGTTCAGGTCTTTAGAACAAATATTGGAAGAAGTAATGTAGCATAAAACATCATTAGAAAACCCTCTACTTATAGTTTAACTTTTACAAAACTCATTTCCTTTGGAATATATAACTTAGGCTATATTAATTATGCTACATAAAATAAGAACAGACTGGAAAATGCAAGACTTACATCTGGGTTTTTAACCTTTAAATGATATTTGCTTCATCTTTTTGTTATGAAGGAAGAGAGTCTTGACCCAACTATCCTTTAAAATAATCAGGCTCAAGTTATTCTTGAAGATAAACAAGTTTAGACTATTTCTAGACTTTTTAATATGAGAAGAATTCGTAATGCAGTTTTCCTTTCAACATTAGTAAAAAGTCACACATACCAGTTTATGGTTACAAATCTCAAGACATTACTTCTCAGGTTTGAAACATTTTTTTGTTTTGACTAATAAAGGAATATTGTTAAAAAGTTCTTTGTCAGTACAAGATACAAACATGATTCTGTAGGCTAGTGTTATGTCTGAAAACTTGTACCTAACAAAACTACTATTCAACTTTGCTGACATTTGTTTAGTCTTTTGAACCATTGCAATAAAAGAATGTGCTCCTTTTTGGAGATGATTTTGAAATCATTACTTAAAATGATTTCAGTTACTTAATAATTGAAAGTGAAATGGCTGACAGAGAAGTCAGAGTTTCAGTTTTGCCTTAGGGTTTCGGATGAGTAGGTGACTATATGTCCTAATGTAGATCATGAAATCTTTCACAAATATAGTAGGTAAATAATAGATACAATCGTGTTTGTCAGTTTTTGACGAATTTTTCACATTTGGTTGGTAGTTAAATAAAGAGACGGTTGTATTTGCATCTTTTTTGGAGACCTCCTAAAGATTAAAATGTATCAGTATGATCATAGCTTTTTAGAACTTTAGGTCATATACTCCTAATGGTTTTAGGTCATATACTCCTAATTCCTCTTATAGGTATACAGTCCTAAGGCTGATGTGGCCCCCTGTGAAAATGAGTTCCATCCCCTGCTTTAGAAGTGAATTGTCACGCCCACAGTCTCACAGCAAGGACAAGCCTGAAATCCAGATCTAATGCTGAGTTACCGTATTTCTAATGTCTTTTCCATGCTAATACTATGGAAGGAAAACTGAAAGGCCTTCAGTTTTTTATTTTTAATGTTTGCTTCTTTTTTTTTTTTAATTTTATTTATTTATTTTTAGAGAGAGGGGAAGGGAAGGAGAGAGACAGGGAGAGAAACATCAATGTATGGTTGCCTCTCACAGGCCCCCTCCTGGGGACCAGGCCCGCAACCCAGGCATGTGCCCTAGACTGGGAATCGAACCAGCAACTCTTTGGTTTGCAGGCCCACGCTCAATCCACTGAGCTACACCAGCCAGGGCAGGCCTTCAGTTTTGATAGTCCTACTGAATAGGCTTTTTCCATGTAAAGAATAGATCTATACCAAAAAATATGGAAAGGGGAAGATAATCACATATGAAGGACATAATACAAACCCAAGTAGGTTTGAATTATGAGGCCAGTGGATTCTACCACATATAGGTGCTCTCTACCTGGTTTCTCTTCATCTTCACTGCCATTACTTGTGGCCATCTTCTGATTTGCATAGCTGCTTGGTCTCGGTCTTCCCTCACTGCTGTCCCAGAGCAAAATTGCTGCCAGTGTTATTTTCCTACAAAATAAAATCAATCATGTCATATCTCTTACTGGGAAAACTGTGCATTCTCTTTGGCTCATGTAATCACATCTGATCTGAATTCCTTGGTTTGGCATGTAGGAGTCATGGCATTCAGCTTCTCAAGTCGTTGGTCTTTACAGTCTTCAAGCCAAGTCTTTGCATGTGTTCAAGCCATATGCTTCATAGCATTGACCTCATATTTTTTAGGACTTGGCTAAGTCCTTTTCATATCCAATTTTCTTTTTTCTGCATTCAAATTAGAATGGTGTTGTTCTGCCATTCCTCTCCTTTTCCACCTCTCACCCCTAGACCTGGCAGACTTCTACGTATACTTCGATACCCAGCTCAAGTAGCTTTGCTTCTAGAAGTCTTCCTTTATTCACCCAGTATACTCATTAGATGTGCTTCTGTCCCACTTTGTTCTTTTGTGTGTAATATCACTGTAAGTGATATTAATCTGCCCCTTAAACTATTAGCTATGAATGTGTGATCATCATTCTCTTTCTTGTGCCTTGAACAGGGTTGGGCATATAATGCACACTCAAAATTTGTATTTCATTAAAAAAATACCCTAACTTGGTAAATGTGCTTCACTGATATTTTTAGTGGTTGTTTTTGAAAGCCTGAAATGTAATGATGTTTCATAAGGTAAGTGGTTAAATGTAAATATTTCTAAAGTACTAACTAGGTCTAGTGTAATTTTTTCTAACAAATATGCTTTTCAAGACAGTCAAAACATTTCTTATAGATTGGTGAAGAATATAGGTGAATTTTTTTTGAATTATGAAGCTTTTTTTTGTCTTTCAGGCCAGCATTCAAACATTTAAGGACTTTTTTGATATCATGGATATATGTTAAAAAATTAAGTATCTTCAGCACTTAGCAAATCAAGTAGACATGGTTTATGGTTAATTGGTTTATGTTTAATTTGTTCTTCATTTATGCAGTGCGAGTCTTCAAAACTTTATTTTGAGGCCCAAGGGAAATGTTCTTTTCAATGAAACCAAGCGGTTGTTGACAAACTTTTTCTGTAAAGAGACATAGATACTACATGTTTTAGGCTTTGTGGGCCATGTGCCTTGGTTGCGATTCCTCGAATCTGCTGTTGCAGTGCCAAAGTATCCACAGATAATGTGTAAACAAATATATTAGAATGGCTGTGTTTTGGGAGTTGTGCTTTATTTACAAGAACAGGTGGTGGGCTGTAGTGTGCCAACCCTTAGACTAGAGCAGTGATGTCCAGTAGAACTTCCTGCAATGATGAAAAAGGTAGCCTATAGCCACATGTGCCTCAAGAAATTTGATTAGTGTGCCTGAGCAACTGGCTAGTGCCATAACATTGGACTGCACAGTTTTAGAGTTGTTGGAATGAGTGGCTTAGCAGCACGTAATTCTCAAATCCATGAAGTGACCTTTTAATAAAAATGTGTAATAAGTGACAGTGTGGATGAATAGGAAAGATGCTCATGTCTTTTCTTTCAAGTTATAGGTGAAATTTTGAGGATGAAATAGTTTGCTAAAGCAAACCAGTATTAGAACTGAAAAACTCAATTTGTGAATGGAAGCAAGGATATTTGATTACTTTTTCAAAAAAGTACTTTGTAATAAAAAACAAAGGAATGTGTGTTTACTAAGTGTATGGGCATAAAAAGATACATAATACAATGTCAGCCTTCCCTTTGCCACCTTTTTCCCTTTCTAGAAGCAACTATGCTTGGTTTCCTTTCCTTTCCTTTTCTTGGGGGTTGTATGTTTAATGATAAGTGGTAGTACACTTTTTTCTCTATATTTTTAACCTTAATTATAACTTGAAGATTATTACGTATTTTATGTACTGAGATGCCTAGTTCCTCTTAATCATTTCATTGTATTATTTTGTTGAATTTATTTATCCCTCTTGATGGAAATTTAGGCCATTTCCAGTCTTTTGCTAGTACTGACACTGCAGTGAATATCCTAGTAGGTATAATATAGCTGTAAGTTAAATTCCTAGAAGCTGCTAATCTTTGGAAGTAATGGCTGAAATGATTTGTTAGTATGGTATGTATGAAATACAAATTTCTAAAGACTAGGAGGGAGCTGAGAATAAGGAAGAGAAATATTATAGCTTTAAAAATAATTGTTAATACTTAAGAATGAGCTATAATCATTAGTTTGCAATAGGAAGTGCACATTACTGATTTAGCAGCATGAGAAAGGCATGTCTCCAAGTTTTATGTAGGAAAAAAGGAGACAGACTTATGGGAAGGTTTTTGATGAATTAAGAATTTTTACTTCAATGTAGTATATTTTTGAACTGAATATGCTAGATTAAAAATTAATATGTCATGTTAAATTGTGTTTTAGTTTTGAAAATGCACCAGCAGTGCAGTGAAGGTTAAGTATCAATGTAGAAGACTTAGGCAGTCCATTAGAATTTGAAATTTCCTTGGTGGTTAAACAATTAGAGTCAGAATATTTGGCTAAGGTGTTTTTAAAGAATAACTTGTTCCTTATCTTATTATGTTGTGACTGTGTAATGTTAGTGTTGCTTTTGGATTCCAACACAAAGGAACAAGACACTTGTTTTCCAGAGAGCATTTGAATATTTTGAAGAATTAGCATGACTGTGTCTTTAAAAACAGGTAGTTTTTCGAACTAGAACCATAAAGAGGTAGCTGACAAAGCTATTGAAAGATTTTTGACCATTTATAAATAGCTGATAGTCCAACAGTTCCTGTAGTAGCTGTTTTGAGCACGCATTGTGCAGGATAAAAGAGAGTCTCAAGAGAGATGACAGGATGTAATTCAGGATACAAGTATGCAGCAGTAGTTTTTATTGAGCGTTTGAGTTCTTATCCAGAAGTCAGCAATGGACCAAAGAGAAATAAAAACCTGCCAAGTCCTCAAATAATTGCTGTTATTTTAAAATGTTTTTAATTTCTAATATAGAGTCTTCCTAAAGGAAAAACACATCTCCTTTTAGAGACTTTAAACCTGTTGTGTATTTTCTATTTAAAAATATTATTTCAATGAGACTGTGGTTGATGATCTCAATTACCAAGCTGAATGTGATTAGGAGGTGGATTTTATTACCGAATAGGCCAACTACCCTTGTTTTGTCTGTGCCCATAGCCCAAAACCCTGCCATGGCAAACTGTTTAGCAGACATTTGTAGATATTTACATTTGGACAGAAAAGTAAGTCAGCCCATGGCTGTTGGAAAAATGAGGCAAACTTTTGGCTTTATAGGGTGGGCTAATTGCCTGTCATTTTCATCATGATTGTTGAATAAGCTCATCCATGACAATACCAAGCAATTTGAGGCACAAAGTATGTTACTTTATATAAAAGTTACCGTTCTCTTCTTTTTCCGTTTTGCAATGTAATTATTATAGTTTCATTTTAAGAGTGACTTAAACACTGAGCTAATCCTATTGTTTTGGATTTAGGTGGAAATTAAAAAATATATTGACCTTTCTTTTGAAAAGTTATACAGAGTGGGGCAAAAATAGTTTTATAGCTGTATGTGAAACACAGTTTATTCTTGTATTATTTATTAATTGTTGTATTATTTTCCATGTAAATAACTGTAAACCTCCTTTTGCCCTATCTTGAATATAATGTGGGCTTGTGTAACTTAGAAAACCACACTTCTATTAACTAATTTCACAGCAGTTTTTAAATTCTTAGAGTGTATTTGTATCAAAGTGGAAATATTTTTATGCTATTAAATTTTGCCAACTAAATAATAGTTGACACATGATTAAGAAAAACTCCAACAGTATAATTGTACATAAAAGGACAAGTAAAAGCCTTCTTACTGTCCACTCCCAAGCCCCCTTCACTTCTCAGAGGTAACAGGTGTTAACTATTTCTAAGTTTTGCTGATATTTAGCATTAAAACTTTAAGTGACGTATGTATAATTCTGTTTCTTTTTTTTAAAGATTTTATTTATTTATTTACCTTTAGAGGGGAAGGAGAGAGGGAGAGAAACATCAATGTATGTTTACCTTTTGTGCATCCCCTGCTGGGAGTTGGCCTGAAGGGAACTGGCCTGCAACCCAGGCATGTGCCCTGACTGGGAATCGAACCGCGATCCTCTGGTTCACAGGCTGTGCTCAATCCACTGAGCTATGCCAGCCAGGGCCTTTCTGTTTCTTGATTTATCAGTTCTAGGCAGTTTTGTTGACTTTCCATTGGAAAAGCTGAGCAATTTTGTGAAATCTCATTACCTTTTATTTTCTCTTTTTCCCATCTCATCTTTGATATATATTACCTTTGTTATTTTTAACTTTTTATAGTGAATACTTTTATGAGTTTAAATTATGAACTTAAATTTATTTTTCTTGATTTATCAAGATATTATATGTGGTTTTCCTCATGAATGTTAAGGAAACATTGTTTTGCTCTTTTTTTCTCTATCTCCTGATTTTTTAAAAAGATTTTATTTATTTATTTTTAGAGACAAGGAAGGGAGGGAGAAAGAGAGGGAGAGAAACACCAATGTGTGGTTGCCTCTCATGTGGCCCTCACTGGAGACCTGGATCACAACCCAGGCATGTGCCCTGACTGGGAATTGAACCAGCAACCTCTTAGTTCGCAGCGCTTGCTCAATTCACTGAGCTATCAGCCAGGGCTCTGTCCCCTGATTTTTAGAGTGGAATTTTTATAGCATCTGGGATTATTCATTGCTTTTTTATATGGATTGGTTCTAAAAAGTGAACTTTGGAAACCATTCAAAAATCTTAAACTATTATGCTTATGAAATTTATTTATTGCTGAATGAATTAGTGTATTGAGACCCACAGAGAAGGAAGTGTAATCTTGCGTATTAAATAAGTGCTTCTTGAAATAATCTAGGTATTAAGGCCTAATGGACCTTATTCATTTATTTTGCTGTTTCTTCAAGTCTTCTGGGTCATACTCAGGTAATAATATTTCTTAATATCCCATGCGTGCTTTTTGTTGGGTTCCTCTTTTTCTGTTTAGTCGAGGACATCTTTTTGAGAACTTTTTCATATAGGATGTGTAGATTTTCTGAGTTCTTGTGTCTGATAATGTATTGTCCTCATACTTGATTAATAGTTTGGTGGAATATAGAATTCTGTGTTAAGAATATTTTTTCTCTAGCTCAGTGGATTGAGCTCAGGCCTGCGAATCACATGATCACGGTTCGATTCCCAGTCAGGGCACATGCCTGGGTTGCAGGCCAGTTCCCAGCAGGGGACTCATGAGAGGCAACCATACATTGATATTTCTCTTCTTCTCTTCCCCTCTAAAGATAAATAAAGAAAATCTTTAAAAAAAGAATTTTTTTCTTAGAACCTAATGCTATTTTCATGTCCTCTGGTATTTTTTTGTCATTTATGGAAATTTTGGGGGGAGGGGAGGAAAGCGTGTTTTCTTCTCTGCAATAGCAGGATTTTTTACTGTATACACGCATTCTAAAATTTCACGGATCTATCTAACAAATTGTTTAAAAATACATTTTTAAAAAGAAATTATCTAGTTTTGTTTCCTGACTTTTACAGATTATTTATTTATTTTTGCATTGGTAACTTGTGCACACAATTTGAACTTTAAAAATGGTATTTAGGAACTTTAGTCGCACTCCTCCTAGTTCATCCTCCACGGCTTCATGCCTCTTTTCCAGTCCTCCCAGTTTCTTATGGATCCTTTAGTTGACCCTTTCTTTTGTCTTTGGTTTAGGGCAATTTTTATTTTTTCTTTATGTGGTCATTTTCTCTTCTCCCTCTCTTGTTCTCTTCTTCAGGTGTGCTTATTAAGAAATTTTGATCTTTTAGGCTCTATCTTCCATGTCTCTTAAATTCATTCTCAAAATTTTTACCTTTTTTTCTCATTCTACATTCTGGAAGATTTTCTTCATTTAATCTTCTAGATTACCAGTTTGGTCTTTGGTGGGAGTCATTATTCTTATATTAAGCATGACCTCAAATCAGGAGTCTGACTACCTAAGTTCAATAGGGCATTGATTTAATAAAATTAATTCCCTATGAATATTTAGGTTGTTTCTAGTGTTTTACCATTATAAACAGTTATTCATTAACTTATTTTATGTAACATGTGCTTTGTTTCTTAATATTTTTTTTATGATCTGACTACTAGACCAAGATAAAAGAAACATTTTTCTGTTTTTACTTACAGAGAAATTATATTTGTTTTACATCTGTGTACGGAAGTTAAATCAATATTCACAGTATAATAACTTACTGATTTGAACTTTGTGTCTGACACTGTGCTAGCTGCAAATTTGGGACCCATGTCTATAATATACAGTTGATGCTTGAACAACAGTTTTGGGCTGCACACGTCCACTTATATGTGGATTTTTTTTTCTTTTTTTTTTAAAGGTTGGTTTCTTTTAAGAAATTTTTATTTTTGAATTATAGTATATATTTAATATTTGTTAGTTTCAGGTACAGTATAGTTGTTAGACAATTATATAAATTACAAAGTGATCCCTTGCTAAGTGCCCATCAGACACCATACATAGTTATTACAATATTATTGATTATATTTTTGGTGCTGAACTTCATATCCTTGTGGCTGTTTTGTAACTACCAATTGTACTTTTTTTTTTTCAATTTGTACTTCTTAATCCCTTCACCTTTTTCACCTAGTCCTCCAATCCCCCTTCCCTCTGACAACCATCAGTTTGTTCTATGTGATTATGAGTCTGTTTCTGTTTTATTTTTTCTTTAGATTCCACATATAAGTGAAATCATATGATATTTGTCTTTCTCTGTGTGACTTATTTCACTTAGCATTAATACCCTCTAGGTCCAGCCATGCTGTCACAAGTGGTAGGATTTCATTCTTTTTTATGGCTGAGGGATTTTTTTCAATAAATACTGTAAATGTATATTCTCTTTATTATTATTTTCTTAAGAACATTTTCTTTTCCTCTAACTTTATTGTAAGAGTAAATACATATACAAAATGTAGGGTCTGGCAGAAGTAATGCCTGCTTGATTGTGGTTGGTAGGGTAATAATATGGGTGTAATTTATAGTTCTAATTTGAATATTTTACCTAAAATGTTATATGGTGTGCTTGAGTATGATATTGTTGTGTTAGACAATTACATGTTTATGATTTTGTAATAAAAAGGGGTGTTATTTCTGCTGGATCATGTATGTGTTAATTGACTGTTAATGTTTTGGGGATTCAAGAATTATATGGGGGTTTATGGCTGTGTGGTGAGGGATGCCCCTAACCTTGTGTTGTATAAGGGTCAACTATAGTTGAAAGGATTAAAAATCTCTGGTTCACATTTCCTTTAAATATGTAAAAACTGGTTCATTTATGTCTACTTATAATTTTTTTCAAGAATTTTTCAACAATCTCTCAATAATGTTCACCTAGACACATATTCATTCAACAATCTGTTCTGCTATCCATCCATCTGCTATCCATCTGCCAATCTTCTACCTATTTGTCCATTATCTCTATTTATCCATCCTTTACTATTTATCATTTGGTTCCTTTCCATGAGGTAAGTAGTGTGCATAGGCAGTGTGGTTACAAGACAAATGGGATTTAAGCTCTGACTGCAAACATTGAGACTGAAAGTATTCTCAATAAATTGCTAAAGTATTCTCAATAAATTGCTAATAGTGATTGTCTATAGGAAGGATAGTTGGATGGAGAGGAAAAGCTGTATACTCTCGTATTATTTGAAAAAATATATCTATATTTTACTACCTGTATACGAGTATACCTAGAAGTGGAATTGTAGGATCATGTAGTAATTCTGTTTGTAACTTGTGAGGAATTTTCACACTGGAATTAATAGGTATCTCTTTTGATCTAGATGTGCTGTGAACAAGTTACAAAGTTACTAAGAGCACTGTAGATGAGTTTGGGATCCTCTGACTTAAGGATAGATCAGTATTTACCAGTATTAAATTCCCTTCAAAAACTTGATTTTTAATGGATGTCTGTATTCTTCTCTCATGTGAATATATAATGCTTTCTAATTATTGAACATTTAAGTTTTCCCTGGTATTTTAATAACATAAATGACACTAATAGGTGTTCTTGTATATAAATCTTGGTCCATACATATATCAGATTCTTTTCCTTACAGCAGAGTATTATATATAAACTTGTTGTGTCAAAGGGTATTGGTTGTTTTAAGGCTCTTAATAAGTATTTTCTAGTTGCTTTTTATATATAGTTTTTTCACCACCACCATCAATATCTCTGTGCCCTCTTAAACTCAGTGGCCTTAAATGTTTTTTTTTTTTTTAAATCACAGTCTGATAGGTGAAATGATTTCTGTCTTAGCCAGATAGGAATTAGAGCTGTTTTTTCTGTACTTTCCCAGAAGCTTAAATAAAGGTTTGGTCAGCTTACAATTTACATCTCTCTAGCTTTTTTAGGGATTGTAGTTCATGGCTGAGATATCTGTTCTTCACCTCTCTCGTGAGTGTGCACCCATTTATAGTTGGTAAATATCTTTGGCTTATTAAAAGCACCTTTTTTGGGGGGTGAACTACATGTTTATGTAACATCGGCATCCACATTTTTCCTATTTTTGTGTTGAATATAGGTTCATAAACATAATTTGGTAGTATACAACTTCCTAGGAAGTTATCTAGTCATCTTAATCCTATACTCTTTTTTTTTTAAAAGATTTTATTTATTTATTTATCTTTAGAGGGGAAAGGAGAGAGGGAGAGAAACATCAATGTATGGTTGCCTTTGGTGTGTCCCCTGCTGGGAGTTGGCCTGCAGGGAACTGGCCTGCAACCCAGGCATGTGCCCTGACTGGGAACCGAACCTCGATCCTCTGGTTCGCAGGCCTGTGCTCAATCCACTGAGCTACACCAGCCAGGGCTTAATCCTATACTCTTAATTTTATTACAATAAAGTGTGATTTTAAAAAAAAAAGATGTATATTTTGTCATTCTAATGAATGGTAAAAAGAATAAAGAAAGTTTCATACTGTATTTTAGATGAAGAAATTGTTAAAAGCATTGAAAAAATTCAAACTGCTAGAGAGGCGAGAGAACAGATGTAGCTATCCTTTAAACCCTGGAAGGAACACATACTAAGGTGTTTCTGTGTCATTTTGGCTTTATGAAACAGAGAACCAGTCAAAAACGGCTTTAACAAGTAAGGGGTTTATTTTGCTCTCCTATCAAAAAGTCTAGAGGTGGGGTGCACTGGGCTGGTGCAGCTGCTTAAGGATGTTGTTACCAAAGATGTACCCCCTTCCCTCTCTTCTGTAGTTTTTAAAAAAGAATATTTTATTTATCTTTAGAGGGGAAGGGAAGGAGAGAAGGAGAGAAATATCAATGTGTGGTTGCCTCTCGTGAGTCCCCTGCTGGGAACTGGCCTGCAACCCAGGCATGTGCCCTGACGGAATTGAACCACGATCATGTGGTTCGCAGGCCTGCACTCAATGCACTGAGCCACACCAGCCAGGGCTGTAGTTTTTATACATATGTTCCCAGACGATTGTTGTTGTACCTCCCCAGTCAGGGGAAGAGGCAAAGGCTGGAAGGCAAAAGGGGTTCCAACCAAAAGGTAAGTAAGTGATTTGTGTAGAGGGGAGAGGAAAGCAAATTCCAAGTGGCTGTTGGGTGTGCCATGCTGTGGAATGAAGAGTTCAATTTGAGGTGGTTAAGGAGAAAGAAACCTTTGTGTTAATTTTAAGCTGTTAAAAAACAAAATTCCACTGAATAAAATGTACAGACCTCACTGGCTTTAATTAATTGTTGAAACAATTCATGAATTAATTCATCAATAGGTCAACATCCAATCTAGAAGATAGAAAGGGCTCTGAGGTGCTGTATAAAATGAAAGACTTTTATAGACAACAGGGAGCAGAAACAAGGAAGTTACACTAGACACAAAAGTGGATTGGTTATAACGAGGTCACGTTCCTTTTAGGGAACTGCAGGGATCTATCAGTTCCTTGCAGGAACTGCAGGCAGATCACCCAAATAGTGCTTATAAGGTGATTCCTGATTGACTGGTTTAAGAATCCATTTCTGGGAGAGCTGAAACCGTAATTAAGTCTCAGTTTGGTGATGTGGGGCTTAGCATAAATGACTCTGTTTCAGGCCTGTTGCCTTGTTTTTAACAAAGCTTAGCCATTGTCGAAGTGCTTAATGATAAGTACAATTTATGAACTCTCAGAGTTTCCTAAACTATGTAAAGACTTTCCATAATTACCAAAACAAATTTTATAGACTTTTGAGTTTGTATAAATGTAAAGGTTTAAAATTTAGATGGATAAAGATGGGCTTTTAAAATCCACTGACATTATGGGGGTCTTTATCTTTTTATACAAATGGTAGGACAACAAAGCAGTAATTTGATACTTAGAACAGAACTTGGTCATATTAAATTTTATGTGTAATTTTATTGTAGGCCAATTAACTAAGCTTTTTAATTTAGTTTATTGAGGTTGTAAATCCAGTGCTTTTATCTGAAAGATATTTTCATCACAAAGGCATTTGAATAAACAAAGTACTTATTCTTTTTTTTCCTTCAAGTTTTTGAGCATTTATTTTATTGGTTTTCTTTTTTAAAATATATTTTATTGATTATGCCATTACAGTTGTCCCATTCCCCCTTCCCTCCACCACGCGCACCCCACCCCACCATTCCCCCCCTTTAGTTTATGTCCATGTGTCATAAGTTCTTTAGATTCTATATTTCCCATACTATTCTTGCCCTCCCCCCTGTCTGTTTTCTACCTACCCTCTATGCTATTTATTCTCTGTACCTTCTCTCCCCTTCTCCTCCTCCCACTCCCCTGTTGCTAATCCTCCATGTGATCTCCATTTCTATGGTTCCGCTCCTGATCTAGCTGTCCTCTTAGGTTGCTTTTGTTTTAGGTGTGGTTGTTAGTAACTGTGAGTTTGCTGTCCTTTCACTGTTCATATTTTTTATCTTCTTTTTCTTAGATAAGTCCCTTTAACATTTCATATAATAAGGGCTTGGTGATGATGAACTCCTTGAATTTGACCTTGTCTGAGAAGCACTTTATCTGCCCTTCCATTCTAAATGAAAGCTTTGCTGGATAGAGGAATCTTGGATATTGTAGGTCTTTGGATTTCATGACTTGGAATACTTCTTTCCAGCCCCTTCTTGCCTGTAAGGTCTCTTTTGAGAAATCCACTGACACTTCTTTGTAGGTGACTGTCCCCTTATCTCTTGCTGCTTCTAGGAGTCTCTCCTTCATTTTCATCTTGGCTAATGTAATTAGGATGTGCCTTGGTGGGATGGATGTGCCTCGGTGGATGTTCCTTCTTGGGTCCAACTTCTTTGGCACTCTCTGAGCTTCCTGGATTTCCTGGAAGTCTATTTCCTTTGCCAGATTGGGGAAGTTCTCCTTTATTATTTGTTCAAATAACTTTTCCACTCGTGGCTGTTCCTCTTCCCCTTCTGGTACCCCTATAATTCAGATGTTGGAACGTTTAAAGATGTCCTGGAGGTTCCTAAGCCTCTCCTAATTTTTTTTTTGATTTCTTGTTTCTTCATTCTTTTCTGTTTGGTCATTTTTTCTTCCTTCTGGTCCACCCCCTTGATTTGAGTCCTAGTTTCCATTCCATCACTATTGGTTTCCTGTGCATTTCCCTTCATTTCAATCAGTTTAGCCTCCATATGTTCCTCCAATTTGTGGCTAAAATCAACCAATTCTGTGAGCATCCTGATCACTAGTATTTTGAACTGTGCATCTGAAAGGTTGGCTATTTCTCGGTCACTTAGAGTTATCGCCTCTGGGGCTTTGAGTTTTTCTTGAGCCATAATGTTTTGGTCTGTTCAAACCTGTTACATATGAGGGGCGGAGCCGTAGGTGTTCACCAATCCTGGGCGACCCAGTTGCTGGGTTGTGATGCTGTATGTGTGGGTGGGGTCAGAGAGGGGAAAAAATGGCACTTTGCTTCACTCCCTCGCTCAGATTTCTGTCCCCACTGCGGCTTCCCACAAACAAATTGGGCCCCTCTGGTGCTGGTTCCAGGTGTGTGGGCCCGTGTACTCTCCAGGACCCTGTGGGTCTCTCCAACGAACTCTCTGTGGGCCTGGGAGCCTCTCCCGGCCCCTCAACCTTGAGAAAGTCTCCAGTTGGTGCTTTCAGGCTCTAATTCCCGCTGGGGCCCTAGCCTGAATGGTCTGTCTCTCTGTTCACTCCTTCACTTGGTTTATCTAAGAGCGAATGTGTGACCACAGTCAGCCAGCCGCCCTGCGCCTTCACTGGGTCCGCCTGTCACCACCCCACACTTGGGATCCACCAACCACCTCCGCCTCTGCTCCTGGGTGAGTCAGACTGATCGGTCTTTCCAGCCCAACCCTGCTCCGCCGATGACTCCACTCCTCTTACCTGTCTGGCTGAGTGGTTCGTTGTTGTCGGACTTCCGTAAAGTTCAGTTTTCACTGTTTTGGCTGAGGTTTTGTTACTAAAACTTCGCTGTCTTTAAATTTAGTTGTGGGAAGGGGCACAGTGTTTCCACCTACGCCTCCATCTTGGCTGGAAGTCCTGTATATACTACTTATTCATTCTTAAAGAAAGACTTGAATTTTCCTTTCTTAGAGAGGAATTTTTACTTTTGATTTGGTATAAGGAAATCCTGGAGTTGGAAACCCTTATTTCATATCTGGGTTAATAACTCTCTAGCTGTGGGATTTTTGGTAAAATAATATCTCTAAACCTCAGTTTCTCTACCTATAAAATTTGTATCATAGTAATTACTATCTCATGTGATTGCTGTGAGTAGGAATTAAATCATAATGTATAAAAGTCCCCAGCAAAGTATTGATTATTTTATTCTCCAAATAAAAAAGGGTTTCTGTAATAAATTTCCCTTAAGATTAAATTACAAAGCACAAAAGGTAGATACTTTTGTACTTTCTAAGTAAAAATTGGAGCTCTGTAGTTTGAGAATGAGGACCTAACATTGTTAGGTTCAGTAGGAAGATAGAACTTTCCCCCTATCTATAATTATAAAAAACTTTATTGTATTAGATGGGGAAAATGTCTTCCATGATGGAACCTTTAACTTATACCTTCAAAATAAAACAGATGAAAGAGTAGAACCTCATTTTTTAAATGAAAATCTTTTTTATAAATAGAACATGCTTAAGGAAAATTAGAAAATAAAGATAAGCACATACAGAAAAAATTATAACTATGAGAGATAATGATGTATTAACAGACTTTATTGTGGCGATCAGTTACAATATATACATAAATCATAATGTTCTACACCTTAAACTTATATAGTGTTGTATGTCTTTTATATATCAAAGCTGAAAAAAACAAAAGCAAAAAGAAGTAAAATAATTTCTAGATGAATGCTATGAATGGTGTATATATTTTCTACTTGTTTTTCTGGGCAAGTTATGCTTTTATTCTTTAAACAAATAAACATAGACTTTATTATTATGATTATTTTTAGATTTTATTTATTTTCAGAGAGAGGAGAAGAGAGGGAGAGAAACATCTATGTGCAGGAGAAACATCAATTGGTTGGCTCTCACATAACCCCACAACCCAGGCATGTGACCTGACCAGGAATGGAACCGTTGACCTTTCAGTTCGTAGGCTGGTGCTCAATCCACTGAGCCACAGCAGCCAGGGCTATGCTATTAGTTTCTCAAGAATGTGGTAGGCCCTGGCTGGTGTAGCTCAGTGGATTGAGCTCTCGGGCCTGTGAACCAGAGTATCGTGGTTCAATTCCCAGTCAGGGCACATGCCTGGGTTGCAGGCCAGTTCCCAGCAGGGGACGCACCAGAGGCAACCATACATTGATGTTTCTCTCCCTCTCTCCTTCCCTTCCCCTCTAAAGATAAATAAATAAAATCTTCCCTTCCCCTCTAAAGATAAATAAATAAAGATAAAAAAAAAAGAATGTGGTCATATTCTATATGATTTTTGGTAACCTGAATTTTCCATTTAATAACGTATAATGGGTATTTTTCCATTTCATAACTGTTTTTATCCAGCAGTGGTTTTCTTTTATAGAAAATCTATACCATTAACATATATAACCCTTCTATCAATAATATCATTACTTATAATTATATCATTAATTATATATCATTAAGGATAATGCAGTTATTTTCCAGAGTGTGGGTAAAGTCTACTTTCTGACTTTCTTTCCAGAGAATGTTACTTCTGTATTTTTAATGACTATATTCCTCTGTATAGATGTTGTTAAACCAAGTACTCTGTTGATTAATGCTTAAGTTGTTTTTAATGTTTTATTATTACGAATAGCACTGTTATCAACAGATAATTTCACTAAACTTTTTCCGAGAGAACTGTCTAAAGTGAAAAATATAAAGTGAAAAGACAAAAGTACATAAATGAAAATATGCTTACCAAAATATTACACTTCAAAATGAAAATCAGCCCTGGCCGGGTTGCTCCGTGTGTAGAGCATCTTCCTGTACACCAGACATTTGTGGGGTCAGTCCCTGGTCAGGGCACATACCTAGGTTGCTGTTCAGTCCCTGCCTGGTCCAGGTACCTACAGGAGGCAACCAATCAGTGTTTCTTTCTCACACTGATGTCTCTCTCTCTTTCTTAATCCTCACCTGAGGATTTTTTAAAAATTGCTTTTAGAAAAAGAGGGGAAGGGGGGATGAAAGAGAGAGAGAGAGAGCGAGCGAGCGAGCATGGCATGAAAGGAAAACACCACTTCCTGTACAGGCCCCAACCAGGGATCAAACCCATAACCTAGGAATGTGCCTGACTGGAAACAAACCAGTAACCTTTAGGTGTATGGATGGTGCTCCAACCAACTGAACCACTGGGCCAAGGCTTCTCTTTCTTTCCCCCCATCTGGCTTCCTCTCTCTCTCAAATCAATAAACATATCCTCGGGTAAGAGGTAAAAAAATATTAATATGAAGATCATGGCTAGGAAACTTTAAAGTGAACTTGTGTTTCTTAGTGTCACTGTGTTGATCTTCGTAAAGTAGGTGTTTTAAGAAACTATATAATTAACAACATAAAAATCTTTTCCTGGATGGATGTATAAGCAGTGTTAAAAACACAATATAAACTTTTAGAACTTTACGGAATGTTACATCTTGTTCAAATCCCTTGGCTTAAAAGGGAGACCAGGAATATTAAAATACCTTCTTTAAGATCACATAGTATGTTTCAGTGTCTGACATATTATTATACTTTTCTAGGTCCTACCCTAACATTCTTATCTGTAACATGATGTCTAATATAAAGGTAATGAAAACTATTTGCCTTTGGAGCATCCATGATGAGCTTTAATGAAGAGACTGATTAATGGAAATTGATTATCAATTGTCAGGATGCACTCTTTTTTTTAGGATGCATTCTTTTATAAACTTTTTAAGACATTGATTGATTTACAAATTATTGCATTTTCATCAGTGGAGTATGTATTTAGGTTCTTCTTGGTAGAGGCTCTTTTGGGTGGACAATTTAGTGGTTTTTAGTATATTCAGAGAATTGTATAATTACCACTATCTAATTTTAGAACATTTACACCCCACCCCCTTCACAAAGAAATCCTGTTCTCATTAGCAGTACCTCCCTATTTCCCCATTATCCTAGTTCTTGGCAACCACTAATCTACTTTCTGTCTCTATGGATTTGTCTATTCTGGTCATTTCATATAAATTAAATTATACATATATAGTTTGTGTCTGACTTCTTCACTTAGCATCATGTTTTTAAAGTTCATTTTGTAGAATGTGTGAGTACATCATGTTTTTTTTTGGTTTGTAGGCTGGTGCTCAATCCACTGAGCCACACCAGCCAGGGCCACATCATTCTTTTAAATGGCTGAAGAGCCCTGGTTGGTGTGGCTCAGTGGGTTGAGTGCCAGCCTGCAAACTGAAGGGTCACTGGTTTGATTACCAGTGAGGGCACATCCCTGGTTTGCAGGCCAGGTCCCCAGTTGTGGGCTTGTGAGAGGTGGCCCATAGATGTTTTTCTTCCACAGCTCTTAGACATCAATATTTCTCTCTCTCCCTTTCTCCCTCTTTTCTCCTCTCTCTAAAATAAATAAAATCTTAAAAAAATAGCAACTATTAAAAAAATAAATGGCTGAAGAATAAATACTCTGTTGTATGCATACACCACATTTTGCTTATCCATTCATCAGTTGATGGATATTTGGCTTGATCTACTTTTTGGCTGTTTGAATAATGCTGCTGCGAACATTTGTGTAGAAGTTTTGTTTGGCAATATGTTTTAAATTGTTTTAGGTATAAATATGTAAGGTTACGTTAGCTTTATATTTAACCTTTTGAACTACCAGACTGTTTTCCAAAGCAGCTGCCCCATTTTACATTCCTACATGCAATGTGTGAGATTTCCAGTTTCTTTACATTCTTGCTAACATTTAATGTTGAATTATTGATTTTAGCCATCCTAGGTGTCTGAAGTGGTATCTCATTGTAGTTTTGATTTATTTCTCTAGTAACTAATGTTGTTAAGCATCTTTTCATGTGTGGGTGGGGTTTTTTTTACCGTTTGGATATATTCTTTGGACATATGTCTCTTCAGATCCTTTGTTCATTTTTTTCATTGGGTTGTTTGTTTTTTTTGTTTGTAAGAGTTCTCTATATATTCTGGATAATAGTTCCTTATCTGATGTGTGATTTGCAAATATTTTCTCTTATTCATGGGTTGCCTTTTTCCTGACTTGAATGGTGTCCTTTGATGTACAAAAGGTTTTAATTTGATAATGTCCAATTTATGTCTTTTTTTTCTTTCATTGCTTGTGCTAGGAAACTGCTGCATAATCTAAGGTTGAAATTTACTCCTTTGTTTTCTTATAAAACTTTTGTAGTTTTAGCTCTTTTATTTAGGCCTGGCAGTGTTTGTGTGTGCATATGTATGTGTGGAGGGACATGTGACAAGTTTCCAGGCTTTAAGAATTTATGGTATATTGGGCTAAATTAAATGTATACAGTGAAAAGGTAACTAACAATATCATTTATTCATTTTTTGACTTAATAAATAACCCTGTAGAAATTAAGGGTGTAAGGATGAAAGACATAGTTTCTTTCCTTAAAATATATAGAGAGAATCAAAGAGATTATAATACAGGGCTATAGGTACTGTTATACAGATATGTGCAGATGCTGTGGGGATAACTAGGAGGAACACTGAACAGACCCAGGAGTGTGCAGGTGATTTGGAAAGAGGAGCAAAAGCCTGTGCGTGGTAGCTGAGTACTGAAGGCCGAAGAGTGAGTCAGAGAGGAGGTTTTTCTTTTAAGATTTTATTTATTTACTTGTAGAGGAAAGGGAAGGGAAAGGAGGGAGAAGGAAAGGGAGAGAAACATGGGTATGTGAGAGAAACGTCATTCTCTTGCATGCCCCCAACTGGGAACCTGGCCCACAACCTAGGCATGTGCCCTGACTGGGAATTGAACCAATGACCTTTCAGTTTGCAGGCTGGCACTCAGTCCACTGATCCACACCAGCCAGGGCGAGAACTGGTTTTTAGTTTAGTAAAATGAGTGATAAATACACAGTTCAGAGGTCAAAGAAATAATAAATGTAAGAACTGGAAGAGATTTCTGTTCTTGTTTGAGACAGATAAATTCTATATATACATAAAGTTTTTTTTTATACTTTTGTAGGAACTGGATAAGATTAGGGTCTGAAAACAGATATGTAAAATGGGGATGGTGTCATTTCCTTATGAATTGTGAGAAATTAAGATGACGATTTTATACTATAATGTGTTAATCCTACACCATTAATTTTTTTTAATATGAAAGTTTGATGATCGTTGATTCTTCAGTGTCTTTATTTCTAGAGTGTCACAGATTATTCTGAATTCCTTAAATATATCACATGTTGTAAGTAAGGAAATGGTTTTATGGATGTTATAAATAAGGGAATGGTGATTATTGAGTTGTAAAAAACAAGTGTTTAAAGTTGAGTGTTTTTAAAAATAATTATAGAAGTTATCCAATCTGCAAAAGTAATTACATATTAAGTAAAGATATAAGGGAGAAAGTAAGAAGTACTCAAAATACCATCATCCAGAGATAATTACTTAATATTTGGTACATTTTCTTCCTGATAACATTTCATCCATTTGTGGTGTGTATACAAAGACACATACCATGTTTAAAAAATTACAAAAGTAGGGTCATCATACATATTAGTTTAAGATTTTTAAGAAATCCTTACCAAGCATGTATTCATTGATTTTTTTTTTTGAGAGAGAGGAAGGGGAAGAGAGATAAAAAAAGAGAGTGAGAAACATGGATGTGAGAGAGAAACATCTATTGGTTGACTCCCATATATGTGCTGACCAAGGATCAAACCTCCAGCCTTTTGGTGCATGGGATGATGGTCCAACCAAGTGAGCCACTTGGCTAGGGCTACTTGTGTATTTCTTGAGCTGTTTTTATATTATTTATTTCCTTTTTGTGAAAAGGAAAGGTTTTTATTATTTATTTATTTATAAATATTTATTTATCTTTAGAGGGGAAGGGAAGGAGAGAGGAAGAGAAACATCAATGTATGGTTGCTTCTTGTGCATCCCCTGCTGGGAACTGGCCCCTGCTGGGAACTGGCCTGCAACCTAGGCATGTGCCCTGACTGGGAATCGAACCGCTATTGTCTGGTTCACAGGCCCGCACTCGATCCACTGAGCTACACCAGCCAGGGCCAGGAAAGGTTTTTTAAAAAAACTTGTATATTTTTATCTTACAGTTATACTACAGGTAGATTATCTGGTTGAGAAGAGTGAATTGATAGCATGTATTTGTTTTTAAAATTAAATTAATTGTAGAGAAGAGTTGCTATTTTTTTTCAAGGAGTTTGTCCTTGACCACTAGGTTGATACCATCTCTGTTTTGGCTGACCTGTTTCACCAGCAGGCCTGTTATTGTTCGTGACTAACTGTGTAAGTACTCATTATGAAATAACTTGCTTCTCTACATAAAAAAAAATTGGGCTTTGAAGTTGTATTATCTGCATTTATAATCTCAGCTATACCACTTATTAGCTGTGCGACTTGGGAAAATTAATTCTGTTTCTTAGTTTCTTCAGCTGTACAATGAGAATAATAGTAGTACTTACCTTATAGGGTTGTGAGAATTACTTAACATGTGAAGTGCTTGCACCAGTGTCTGGCAGATAACAAGCACTGCTACTACTGTTAATCTTTTTACCCTTATGTATTTCTATAGGATAAACTCCTATTAGGGTAAGGGTGTTTAAAACACTAAATTTCTGTCTTAAAAAGTTGTTCCTTTTGCACTAAACTGCATAATAACTTTTTAAAAAAGACTTGATTGTTTATCTTTAAGAGGGGAAGGAAAGGAGAGAGGGAGAGAAATATCAGTGTACGGTTGCCTCTTGTGCATCCCCTGCTGGGAACTGGCCTGCTATCCAGGCATGTGCCCTGACTGGGAATCAAACCGCGATCATGTGGTTCACAGGCCCGTGCTCAATCCACTTAGCTACACCAGCCAGGGCAAAATTGCATAATAACTTTTAATATGTTATTATTATGATTGTGTCCAAGCTCTGTTTCAGTATTGTTTCTGTATTTATCTGATTTTTGAGAAGTCAAATAATTCATGTATAAAAATTGTATAATTTCCAACTTTTGATTACAAAAAATTTAAACATAAAGAAAAGTTTATACACTTAGTCCTATGATCACCTATGTATTTACTGCATAGATCAGGAGTTAGCAAATAGTTTTTTCTAAAAAGGGCCAGATATTTTGTGTATTTCTTTAAAAGACCAGTAAATTTTTTAGATTTTTGAAGGCCATGTGGCGTCTGTCACAACTACTCATAGTTCTGTAGGTGTGGTGAGGAAGAACCCAGAGATAGCAGGTAAATGAACAGGCACGGCAGTGTTCCAAAAAGTTTATTTACAAAATCAGGCTCAGCCAGATTTGGCCAAGGCTGTAGTTTTCCATCCTGGATCCAGACTAAACAGTTACTAGATTGCTAATTTTGAATTTTCTCTGAATATATTTGTATACTCATATATATTTTTCAACTTGAAAGTAAGTTGCAGTCATTATGGCACTATGCCCTTTAATATTTCAGCATGTATCTCCTAAAATGAATATATTCTCTTACATAACCATAGTACCATTATTACAGTTAACTACATTATAATTTTTTTCTTTTTAATAGAACCAAGATTATATAAATCAGCACAAAAAGTTTGAAAATCTTTAGATTTGCTTCTCAATCATTGTAACCTATTGAACTGTCTTTATCCCCACTCTCTTTTCGTATATTTTTTCTCGATTTATTTCTTTAGATAGAAATCTGTATTGGGTAACACTGTTTGCTGATTTCATTTGATCCAATTACATAATCAAATAATCAAATAAAGGGGAAGTTTTGATTTTTTTCATGTGTTTGGTTTGTATTTTTAAAAATCTGGGTTATGTTTCTGTATTTTATATGATATGAAAGAGAATTATGTGTAATTTATAATCAAAAGAGATCTCATTAAGTTACATATAGTCTCTATAATTTACATTGAATTGTTCTTGTTACATAGTAGAAGAAACTAAAGTAAAGCCAATTATGTGCTTTTAAAAAGTGGCTAACTTTTGTATTTTTATGCTGAAAAAGGAGCGAAAGTAATAGTTCAAAATATTTCAGCTATTTTCAAAGTTAACCTTATTATGTTTTTACATGATACAAAAATTTATCACACTTTAGATAAAGCTATTCCACTCTGAAAAGTGATGCTGCATATTTTTCCAGGGCCCTTGCCTTATTTTTTTCTATTCTCTGATCCCCTACCCAAATTTAGCTCTTTGCATTGTCTCCTCAAATATCATTTCTTAGACTAAGGATGCAAAGCATCATCTTAATTTTATTTTTTTTTTCAAAACATCAGAAGAAAAAATTTTAGTGTGTTGGTATAACTGTGGAGCTGTAGGTTACTGCTAGGAGTAACATGCTGCAAGATGAGGTATATTGGCACTGTCCTTCTTTGGGAGCGTACCTGTGCCTTCCTATTTCCTAAGCTGCAAGGGCCCTTTTTTGCTTCTGTAACTTGTTTCCGGTGTTCATTTTGGGAGGCCAGCATTATCCTAATTTTAGAAGCAGATAAAATCAATACAAAGAAAGAAAGTTACAGGCCAATATCTCTGATGAACATAGATGTTAAAATCCTGAACAAAATAATAGCAAACTGGATCCAGCAATACATGAAAAGACCATACACCATGATTCCAGGAATGCAAGGTTGGTACCTATCCTCAAATCAATAAATGTGATTCACTCCATAAACAAAATGAGGGATAAAAACCACATGATTGTATCAGTAGATGCAGAAAAAGCTTTTGATAATATCCAGCTCCCATTTACGGTAAAGTCTTTCAGCAAAGTGGGAATGGAGCGACTATACCTCAACACAAGAAAGGCCATATATGAAAAACCTACAGCCAACATCATACTCAGTGGTCAAAATCTACAGTTGCTTCCCTTAAGGTTGGAATAAGACAGGGATGTCTGCTTTCACCACTCTTATTCAACATAGCATTGGGGAAGTCCTAGCCACAGCAATCAGACACAAAGAAGAAATAAAAGGCATCCAAGTTGGGGAAGAAGTAGTAAAATTCACTGTTTGCAGATGACATGATATTATATAGAGAGAACCCTAAAAATTCCACCAAAAAACTACTAGAACTGACATAAATTCAGTAAGGTAGCAGCATACAAAATATCCAGAAATCAGTTGTGTTTTTATATACCAATAATGAACTATCAGAAAGGGAAGCTAAAAAATCCCATTCACAATTCCCTCAAAAGAATAAAATACCTAGGAACAAACCTAAACAAGGATGTAAAAGACCAGTACTCAGAAAATATAAGACACTGAAAACAGAAATTGAAGAATACGCAAATAAGTGGAAATACATACTGTGTTCATAGGAAGAATCAGTATCATTAACATGTCCATACTGCCCAAAGCAATGTATAGATTCAATGCTATTCCTATCGAAATAAATACCAATGGTATATATCACACAACTACAACAAATATTCCAAAAATTTATATGTAATTACAATATATCCTGAATAGCCACAGCAGTCTTGAGAAAATAGAACAAAGTTGGAGGAATCAGACTGCCTGATATCAAACTATACTACAAGGCCATAGTAATCAAAATAGTGTGTTCCTGGCATAAAAACAGACATGCAGATCAATGGAATAGAACAGACAGCCCAGAAATAAGCCTGCACCTTTATAGTCAATTTATATTTGACAAAATAGGCAAAAACATACAATGGGGTAAAGATAGTGCATTTAATATATGTTGTTGGGCAAATTGGACAGATGTGTAAAAAAAATGAAACTAGGTCACCTTCTTACACCATACACAAGAATAAACTAAAAAATGGTTTAAAGACTTAAATATTAGACTCCAAACCATAAAAATCCCAGAAGAAAACAGTAAAATCTAGGACATTTCTTGTAGCAAAATGTTTCTGGTATGTCTCTGCAGGCAAGGGAAACAATAGAAAAAAAAATAAGTGGGATTATATTAAACTAAAAATTTTCTGTACATCAAAGGAAACTCAACAAAATGAAAGGTGGCCTACTGAATAGGAGAACATACTTGTCAATGATAATCTGATAAGGGGTTACTCAAAATTTATAAAGAACTTATAAAAATAAACACCAAAAAGCAAAACAACCTAATTAAAAAATGGGCAAAGGACCTGAATAGACAGTTCTCCAAAGAGGACATACAGATGGCTCTATTGGCCATCTGTGAATAGACAGGTGAAACGATGCTCAATGCCATTAATCTTCAGAGAAATGCATATTAAAACCACCAGGAGATACCACCTCACACTTGTAAGAATGGCTATTATCCGTACATCAACAAATACCAAGTGTTGGCAAAGGATGTGGAGAAAGGGGAACCCTTTTACAATGTTGGTGAGAATGCAGATTAGTGCAGCCACTTTGGAAAACAGTGTGGAGTTATTTCAAAAAATTAAAAATGGAATTGTCTTGTGACCCAGCGATTCCACTTCTGGGACATTATGTGAAGAAACCCCAAACTTGAAAGGATATGTGCACCTCTATCTTTGTTGCAGCATTATTCACAATAGCCAAGATTTGGAAGCAGGCATGTGTCCATTAGTAGGTGAGTGTATAAAAAAGCTGTGGTATATTTACACAATGGAATACTACTTGGCTGTAAGAATGAAGGAAATCTTACTCTTTACAACAGAAGGGATGGACTTGGAGAGCATTATGCTAAATGAAATAAGCCAGTCAGAGAAAGACAAGTACTATATGATTTCAGTCCTCTATGGAATTTAATGAACAAAATGAACTAATATAGAGACAGACTCATAGATAACAGGCTGGCAGCTGTCAGGGAGGGAAGTTTTCTTGGGGAGGGTGTTGGAGGGATTCAGCAAAAAAGAAAAGAAAATCCTCATGGACATGGACAACTATTGTGATTGGCGGGGAGGTGGAGGAGGGTAAAGGGAGACTAAATGGTGATGGATGGAGACTTGGGGCAGTGAACACAAAACAGTTGTGCAAATACTGTGATGTGGAATTGTGTGCCTGAAATCTGCATATTTTGTTAACCAGTATCTCCCCAATACATTCAATAAAAAGAAAAAACAATTATTTTACAGAACTTTTATGAGGCTTGAGATAATGTACATAAAAATGCAATACAGTGCTACATAGTGGGCACTAAAAGACTTCTATCTTACCTACAAACAAACTTGAACTCATAAAAAATGAAAAATTAGAACGCCTTTCTATTGAAAGTTTTATTTTTTCTCTCATCTCATAGAGATGGGAATAGATATAATAATACCTTGGGACTTGAACTTGTTATTCTGTGTTTTAACTTCCTAGTAAAATGCTTGACACATTAATGATCCTCAGTAAATATTTGTTGTAGGGATGTTGTGCAAAGAGAGAAAATGTTGTCTGTTGCCTTCTCTTGAAGATTTGGAAAGTTGTACTGAATAAATAAATTTATCCACTTAGGAAGGATACTTGGTTTGTTTTCGAAAATAAATGATATTTTATAGTTAAGGAAATTAAGCATTGCTATCTGGCTTGAAATCCAAATGTCTCCTGATACATTCCTTGCTATTAGAATTTTTATGGTTTGAATTGAAAGCAACTGTTTGATTTTAAGTGTTTGAGAATATGAAATTTTTGAAGTACTTACGAATAACTATTTCTCTAAACTTCAGTAATTCACCCAACATTTGTTGAGTTTTTCTGTGAGCTGTAGACCATGTGCTGATATCTCTATTCTCAGGGACGTTCACTTTAGTGACAAAGGCTGACAAAACCAAAATTACGTTATAATTGAAAAGTACTATAGCACCTGGATGTAAAGGTAAATACACAGGAAGATCGTCTATTTATATTTGATACATGAATGTGTTGTCTGTGCCTGAGTACTTGGTAGGTACAGCAGAAAAGCTATTTGGAGGAGCTGAGACTTGCAGGATGGATGGAGAGAGGGTCCGCAGAAGAGCATTCTGAGATGCTTGGGCAAAGGCAGACTGGAGTGGAAGCCTTTTTTAAAAAAATTTTTATAGTAAGAGAAAAGTTTTAATACACCTTTCAGAGTAAATGATACAATACACTCAAGAGACTTTGCATTTTGACCATTTGGATGACACTATAGTAAAATTGACGTAAAGCCATTTAGACTACCATAGCCTGGGGGTAGAATATACTACAGGCTCTCTTTTCTCTCCTTTTTATAAACATCTGTCACCATAGTTACAGTGTCTTTTTCTTGTGATGAGAACTTGTAAAATCGACTCTCTGAGCAATGTGTTATTAACTAGTCACCGTCCTATAACTGTTTCTTTATGGCTGGAGCTTAGATATGGGGTAAGGCTGCGGAGATAAGCAGAGGCCAGAGAAGTTATGAAAGGACCTGTGTCACAAGATAAGGGTTTTGACAATTTTAATTTACATTCTAGAGAGATCACTGATAGCAGCATCAAGGCAAGTCTATTAATAATTAGGTTTACCTAGAATACAAAACAAGATAGATGTACATTTGACCCTTGAACAACATGGGGGTTAGAATTGTTGACCCCAGCACAGTCAAAAACCTATGTATAACTTTTGACTCCCCTAGAACTTAACTACTGGTAGCCCACTGTTGACTGAAAGCTTTACTGATGGCATAAAGTTAGTTAACACATTTTGTATGTTATATTTGTGTTATAGTGTATTCTTACAATAAGGCAGAGGAAAGAAAATGTTGTTAAGAAAATCATAAGGAAGAGAAAATACATTTACAGTATTTATTGAAAAAAATCTATGTGTGAGTGGACCTTCTCAATTCAAACCCATGTTGTTCAAGAGTCAACTGTATATTATCACACTGAATCTAGGCACTGTATGATGACTTTAGGATTGTCACGGACCTGATTGCTTCACTGTCTTTTGGCATAGCTTCTATTAGTCTGTAGTCCCAAATGAGTGCTGGAGTGCTATCCTTCGTTTCTAAGTTACAGACACACTCCCTGCTATGTCAGTTGCCTTTCAAGTAGCTTTCTGGAAGTCTCATCCAATGATTTCTACTTCTAACTTATTGACCAGTCTTAGCAGCAAGGAAGTCTGGGTGCATGCTGCCCAGAATAAAATCGGGGTCTGTTACCAAAGAAGAAGGGGAGAATTAGATAGATGATAAGCAGCCGGTAGTGTCTGGAGGACACTCAAGTGGATTGAGAATGGAGGTAGGGAGACCAATGTAGTCCAACACCTAGTCATCTGCTACAAAAGAGATTTGGATTATAGTTTTAAAATGTAAGAAAGTAATTCTGGTAACTCTGAGTAGAGAAGATGTTTTCTGGGTAACTTAGGATTCATAGCATTTTGATGGTATTTGCATACAATGCTATTTTAAGTTTCTGGAGCAAAAATTATGCTTTACAAAAATCCTTTGCCCCAGCTGGCTAGCTCAGTTGGCTGGAGCATTGTCCTGACACACCACGGATGTGGGTTTCATCCCCCGTTAGGGCACATATAAGAAATAACCAATGAATACGTGGGTAAGTGGAACGATAAAGCTATGCCTGTCTGTTTCTCAGATCTATAAAAATTTTAAAAATCTTTTCAATTAAATTTTTAGTAAAAAATATTTAACTACTAATGATGGTTAACATTGGCAAAAATGACATTGATAGAAGTTTCTTTTTAAAAAAGTGTATGGTATGATTTTTTCCAATCATAACTCTACATTAAAAAGGGACTTACAATGGTTCTTCTGGAAGATGAAATTATGAATGATTTTATTTTTCTCTATATGTCCATTTTTAGATTTTTATACACTCAGCACATTTTACTTTAAAACATTGTGGTAAAATACACAAAATAAAATTTGCCATCTAATAACTTTTAAGTGTGCAGTTCAGGGGCATTAAGAACATTCATACTTTTTGTACTGCTATCACCACCGTCTGTCTGCAGAACTCTTCATTTTATAAGGTTGAAACCCCTACCTAGTAAAGAGTGACTCCCCATTTCTCCCCTTCTCTCAGCCCCTTTCAGCCACCATCCTGCTTTGTATTTCTATGAATGTGGCTACTCTCAGTGCCTCATATAAGGATTATACAGTATTTCTCCTTTTGTGATTGTCTTATTTGATCAAGCATAATATCCTCAAGGTTAATCCATGTTGTAGTATGTGCCAGAATATCTCCCCTTTTTAAGGCTGAATAATATTCCATTGTATATACCGCCTTTTGTTTATTCATTCATTGATGAAAACTTGGTGGCTTTCACCTTTTGGCTAGTATGAATAATGCTGCTATGGGCACGGGTATACAAATACCTCTTTGAGAATCCCTGCTTTCAACTCTTTTGTCTATATACCCACAAGTGGAATTGCTGGATAAGATGGTAAGATTCTATTTTTAATTTTTTGAGGAATTGCCATACTATTTTTTATAGTAACTGCACCATTTTAATCATTCTCATTAGCAGCACGGGGGTTCCAGTTTCTCCATATCCTTGCCAGCACTTGTTATTTTCTTCCTTCAAAAATTTTTTTTGGTAGTAGCCACCCTAGTGGGTGTGTGGTAGTATCTCATTGTGTTGATTTTTTAAATGTTTACAAAATGTTTAAGAATGAGTTATATAATGATATGGTAATGAGTTTTAAAATGGAAACAAACTCAATTTTGATACTCTATACCAATATTATTTGAATATTATTTATATATGTGTTCTTTAGTCTTTTTAAGGCCTCTTTTGTTTTAAAAATTTTAGTTTTTTTCTATATTGTAAGCATTTCCTATTTAAATAATTTATTGATTCTAGAGAGAGGGGAAGGGAGGGAAAAAGACAGGGAGCGAATCATCAGTGTGAGAGAGAAACATTGATGGTTCCATGCACTCCAACAGGGATGAACTGGCAACCCAGGCATGTGCCCTGACTGGGAACCAAACCCATAACCTTTGTGTTTGTGGGAGGAGGCCCAACCAACTGAGCCACACTGGCCAGGGCACATTTTCTATTTTTAAAAACATTTTGTACAACAATCATTTGGATTTGAATTTTCCCAGACAATATTGCAAATGCTAAAGAAAAAAATAGTGCGATTGAATATATGTACAATTGTTTGGCTTCTACAGATAGACAGCTGCCTGGTTTGTGTGATTTTGATTCCATAGACTAGATGATACAGTGACTAAAAGTGTGGCTGTAGAACTGGACAGTCTGAGTTTGAACTGCAGATTTGCCACCTCTGGCTATATACATTTAGGCAAGTTTCTTAAGCTCCCTGTGTCTCAGTTTCTTTCTTTGTAAAGTGGGGATAATAGTAGTACCTATCTCGGAGTTGGGAAGACCAAATGAGGTAATACCAATAGAGCTGTTGAAACTGGCACAACGTATATCCTATATACCTTTGCTTATTATTGATTTATTGGGTGTGATCTTTTCTCTTTGGTTTTTAGAAATATATGCAGTATACAAATAGTTACTGTGTCTCAGCTTAGACTCACTAGAGTCTAAGCACCACCTTAGAGGAGGGTGCAACCTAAAAGGTTGTTTTGGGAATTAAGATGCTTTTGAGGCAGATAGTGCTGGGAAAATTGCTAAATTAGTATTATGGTAAAACCATCTCTTGGGGACCGTCACCTTCTGCCTGTCATTTAGCCCTGCTGACTACTCTAGGCATTTTTAGTAAGCTCTGGCTTTTTTTTTTCTTTACTTTTTGGGCTTCTTTCCACACACATCAACCCAAATTTCTTAGCTTGGCACTCTATATTTCTACTATTTCTTAGTTAATTTTGAAGTTGTTAATTTAAGTCAAATGCACTGATTTACACTTTTTGCAAGCTATGACATTCTGTGATTTTTAACACCGTATTTCATTTGATACTCAGTATAAATCTGAGAGATGGTTAAGTCCTCATGGAACAACTCTGGTTGTACCGCGAGGTTGAGATGTGCCTGATGTCACAAAGCTATTAACTGACTTAGCTGGAACTTGAACACAAGCCACCTGACTTTGGGGCCAGTGTTTAATAATACTATGTTTCTTTCTTGACATATGTTTTAAGACAGTACTTTGTTCCTTCTTTCCTAATTATTTGATGATATTTTTAAGGATATCTAAATGTTTCATAAAGATAACTTGCCCTCCTCTTTTAAATTTAAAAGCTAGTAAAATTTATATGATTTATTTTCTTATATACAAGCTGCATCTTGTAGTCTTTTATTTCTATCATTAGAAAAGCCCTATCATAAAAAAAGCCCTGTTTTTTTAGAAAAAAAAAACATATTTGTAAAGAGGAAAAAAAATCAGCCTGGCTGGCATGGCTCATTGGATTGAGTGCCGACCTGGTTCCACACTCAATCCAAGGGTCGCTGGTTTGATTCCCAGTCAGGGCAGATGCCTGGGTAGCGGGCCAGACTCCCCAGTGGGGGATATGTGTGAGGCAACCACACATTGATGTTTCTCTCCCTCTTTTTCTCCCTCCCTTCCCCTCTGCCTAAAAATAAATTTAAGAAAAAATATAAATAAACAAATAAAAGCCCTGGCTGGTGTAGCTCAGTGGATTGAGCGTGGGCCTGTGAACCACACGATCGAGGTTTGATTCCCAGTCAGGGCACATGCCTGGGTTGCAGGCCAGTTCCCAGTGGGGGACGCATGGGAAGCAACCATACATTGATATTTCTCTTACTCTCTCCTTCCTTTCCCCTCTGAAATAAATGAATAAAAGCTTTAAAAAAAAGAATGAGATGAAACCTGAGATTTAAATATTTTACCTGGTTAAATGCTTAATTTTTTATATGAAATGTTCTAAAAAGCTTTTAAAATTTCATGCTTATATTTATTTTATAGTAGATTGGAACAAGTTAGATTTCCCCTGAACTGCTCAGCATATATAGTACCTTGCTTATTTCCACATTACTGTCAGACTTAAGTGAAATCATGATGTTAGAATATCTCTACAGTTCTACTTTCCCCTTTTCCCCTCAGCTTTTGTCTGCTTCCAGGTCTGTTTCTAATTGTTTTTCTCTTATATTTCTAACACTCTCTGGTCCTAAGAAAGAATGTACCTTGAGCTGAAGGTACCTTTCATTTTGTGAATTATATATATTTTTACTTAATTTCTTTTATATTTTTTATATATGTATTACGTGTCATAATTTTAAAAATTGAGTTGTTACTTTCAGCATATATGAATTCATACTTAGTTACTCTGTCAACATTTCTCATAGTGTAAATCACTTCTGTTGGTGAGAATATAAATTAGTTAAAGGCTCAACTTTATATATATAAGTAATTAGCTGCATAATATTTAATGGAAGTTATCAATATATTGTTGATTTGCTCATTGTCAAAGCTAAAAATCTGATTTCCTTGGCAGATATGTAGACTTGTGATAGGCATTTGGCATTATATGTTTTGGGCAGTGTAACTTTAAATCTACATAAACTTCTCTGCCTTTTGCCTCTGCTGTGTTCATAGATTCCAGGAGGGCTTCGTGTATGGACCTCAAGCGTTGGAGGTTGCAGACTTTTCAGCAGAAGGTAAAGCAGAGTGTTTGCCTTCTGGTGTCATTGTGTGTGTGTGCTGGGGTGGCTATGTGACAGGTGAGAACTTTTCACAAATGTCATCATAAAATTATTTATTTACTTTTATTCTCACCTGAGGACTTTTTTTCGTTGCTTTTAGAGAGAGAGGAAGAAAGAGAGAAAGAAACATCAATGTAAGAGACAAACATTGATCAGTAGCCTTCTCATACGCACCTAACTAGGTATTGAATTTACAACCTGGGTGTGTGCACTGGCCAGGAATTGAACCTGTGACCTTTTGGTTTACAGGATGATGCTCCAACTGAGTCACACCAGCCAGGGCAAATCATAAAATAATTTAGACTGATGCATAAAGTAATTCACTTTCACAAAAATTAAAACCTACTTACTACTTACATAGTTTTATTCTGTATTATAAATTCTATTAAAAAAGAAAACTTCAGATAAAACTAAACACTCTAAATTTCATTCTCTTCTGTTAACAAAAGAGTTACAGTGATTAAGAAAAGAGACTATTAGTGTTACTTGTAGTATGTGCTATCTAACTTTTTCAGACTTAGCTTCACTATGAGTTTTTCCTGGGAAGTTGTCCAAGTTATTATTCATATGTTGTATTCTTCTCTGCTGCTCCTTTTACTGAAAGATTGCTTTACAATAAATAGGCAGCCTGGATTGGAGCATGACTCATGACTGGAGGATAGACATTCTTGGTATAGGTCCCATGTGCCAAAAATGTTAGTTTCCAATATGCTAATTACCTCTCTTTTCAGAACTTGTTAATATGCTTTTCTTTCAAGTTAGTTCTTGTTTCAGTAGAGAAACAAACACATCCCACATACTTGTAAAATATGTTTTTATAGAAGCTTTCTTAATGAGCTAGTTTTTGAGAAAATAATGTAACATAATGCTTCTTTGATTTTTATAAAAAATAGCAATATTTTGCCATTTATATGCCAAATAATATAGATGCTACTTTCTGTGAATTTATGAAACCATTTATGAACTTTCTTCAGATGATAATCTGAATAGAATTTTTGAAAGATCTATATCTGCTAACAAAATTGTAATTTTAGACATAAAGTTAATAATGTGGCTAGTTTTTAGATAGATTCTGAATGGGCATTAGAGGATTGCTTTCTTATGTCTTCTGGAAATTGTATTTGTTTTCATATCTAGTGGCTGCCCATTATACCTTCTATTCAAGTTGTGCACCTTATATGAGGCTAGGATAGTACTTATTTATTACATTTCTGTGTACTCCAAAAAGGATTACTCCATTTTGTGGTCAACCCTGTTTCATGATTTCTTTTCCTTTCCTTCTATTAGGGGAGGAGCTGCTTTTTTAACTAGAGGAAATAGATGAGTTTCAGGCTGTTTATCGAGGTTGGCTATAATTTTACCTCTTACGCCCATTATCATTTCTTTTACTTTTTTCACTCTTTTTGAGGATATTTACCAATAATAGATAGGAAGTAATTTGTTGAAAGCCTTTTTATACTTCATTTTTAGGCTGGCTGGCCATTTTCACCACTGTTGAATTATGCAGTCTTACATTTATTTGTATAAGACTGGTGTATTTTGTTGCCAGTCGAGAATCTCAATAGATAACCCAGTCACTAGTGTAAGATGTGTAAAATACTGCCCATATCATGGCACCTCGTTCAGGTCCTCATCTCCCAACTTCTGTGAGAAATATTGGTAAACTGGATGCTTAAAAAGTATTTTTAAAAAATAGTGGAACTTATTTTTTAGAGCAGTTTTTTTTTTTAATTTTATTTATTTATCTTTAGAGGGGAAGGGAAGGAGAGAGGAAGATAAACATCAATGTATGGTTGCTTCTGGTGCATCCCTTGCTGGGAAGGGGCCCCTGCTGGGAACTGGCCTGCAACCCAGGCATGTGCCCTGACTGGGAATCGAACCGCGATCTTCTGGTTCGCAGGCCCGTGCTCAATCCACCGAGCTACACCAGCCAGGGTTTAGAGCAGTTTTAAGTTTACAGGAAAATTGAGTGGAGAGTACAGAAGAGTTCTCATATATACCCCTTACCATCCTGTCCCCCTACCCCATCTCCTTAGGATTAACAACTTGCTTTAGTGTGGTATACACTTAGTGTGGTATGCACTTGCTACAATTGATAAACTAATATTGGTACATTAGTATTAACTAAGAGCCATAGTTTACCTTAAAGTTCACTCCTTGTTTTATATATTCTATGGGCTTGACAAATGTACAATGACATGTATGCACTGTTACAGTATTATGCAGAATAGTTTTACTGCCCTAAACATACCGTGTTCTCTACCCATTCATTCCAGGCTCCTTCCTTCAGAGCCTCTGGCAAACATTAATCTTTTTCTGTAGTTTATTTTTTAAACCTTTTCCAGAATGTCATAGTTGTAGTCATATAGTATGTAGCCTTTTCAGATTAGCTTCTTTCACTTAGTAATAAGCATTTAAGTTTCCTCCATGCCTTTTCATGGTTTGATAGCTCATTTCTTTTTAGCACTGAATAACATATAATTGTTTGGATGTACCACATTTTATTTATCCATTCACCTCTTAAAGAATATCTTGGTTCTAAGTTTTGGCAATTATGAATAAAGGTGCTATAAACATTTGTGTGCAGGTTTTTGTGTGGATATAAGTTTTCAATTCATTTGGGGAACTACTAAGGAGTGCAGTTGCTGGATTGTATGATAAGAGTATAAGAAACTGCCAAACTGTCTTCCAAAGTGACTTACATTTTGCTTTGCCACCAGTAATGAATGAGTTTTCTTTTTGTTCCACATCCTTGTCAGCATTTAGCATTGTCCTGGATTTTAGCTGTTCCAGTAGGTGTGTAGTGGTATCTCATTGTTGTTTTAATCTGCAGTCCTCTAATGACATATGATGTTGAGTATCTTTTCATATGCTTGTTGTCTGCATATCTTCTTTAGTGAAATCTTTTACCCATTTTTAAATAGGTTCTTTTGTCTTATTGTTGAGTTTTAAAAATATTAAATTAAGTATTTTGGATACCGGTCCTTAAACAGTTATATGTTTTGCAAATATTTTCTCCCAATTTGTGGTTTGTCTTTTTAAGTCTCTTAAAAAACTGGCTTTTGCCTTGGCCGGGTAGCTCAGTTGGTTGATCATCCCAGTACATCAAGGTTGCAGGTTTGATCCTTGGTCAGGGCACATATAAGCATTAACCATGAATGCATAAGTAAGTGGAATGCCTCTGTAAGGATGCATAAGTAAGACAATGCCTCTGTCTCTCTCCCCCCACTCCCTCACTCCCTCCCTTGTAAATTAAAAAATTAATTTGAAAAAGTATCTTTGCAGAGCATTTTTTTTAAGTTTTATTTTTCAGTTATAGTTTATATTCAGTATTGTTTTGCATTAGTTTCAGGCACAAGGCACAGTAGCCAAACGGTCAGAGTCTACGAGGTGTTGGCCCTCTAACACTTCTGGCACCGCCTGGTGCCCCACACAGTCACTGCAGCACCTTCGACTGTGTTCCCTCTGCTGTATCTTACATCCCCGTGACTGTTTTGTAATGACCAACCTGTACTTCTCAGTCCCTCCGCCTTCTTCACCCGTTTCCCAACCCTCCTCCCCCTGGCAACCATCAGTCTGTTCTCTCTATGGATTTGTGTAAATTTTGTTCGGGGTGAAATGTCCTGAAAATTTCAATTAAATCCATCTGGTCCTGTGTGTCATTGAAGGCTGCTGTTTCCTTTTCAATTTTCTGTCTGGAAGATCTATGTGTTGATATCAGTGGATGTTAAAATCCCCTACTGTGACCGTATTACTGTCACTGTCTTCCTTTATGTCCATCAAGGTTTGCTTTATATATTTATTTCTGTGCTCCTATTTTGGGTGCTTTATATTTACAAAGGTTATATCCTCTTTTTGGATCGGTCCTGCTATCATTATGTAATGTTCTTCTTTGTCTCATTATATACTTTGTTTTAAAGTCTATTTTGTCTGTCCATCCCTTTCCTTTCAGTGTCTTTCATTGCTAGGTGGTTCTCTTATAGACAGTGTATATATAGGCCTTGTTTCTTTTCCATTCAGTTACCCTATGTCCTTTGATTGAGGCATTTAATCCATTCACCTTTAAAGTGAATATTGATTGGTATTTATTGTTATTTTCTCTTTATAATTATGTTCTTTTTATTTTTCTTTAACATTTTCTTTATTTTTGTTCTTTAATATAAAGAAGTCTCTTTAACATTTCTTGTAATACTGGTTTGGTGGTAATGAATGAACTCCTTTAGCTTTTTCTTGTCTGGAAAGCTCTTCTTCAATTTTAAATGATTGCCTTGCTGGGTAGTCTAGTCTTGATTGTAGGTCCTTACTTTTTAGCTCTTTGAATATTTTGTGCCAGTCCCTACTGTCCCCAAATGTTTCTGTCGAGAAATCTGCTCACAATCTTAAGAGAGCTCTCTTGTAGATAACTAACTAGTTTGTGCTCGCTGCTTTTTTTAAAAAAAGATTTTATTTATTTTTAGACAAGGGAAGGGAGGGAGAGAGTTAGAGAAACATCAGCGTGTGGTTGCCTCTCACATGGCCCCCACTGGGGACCTGGCCTGCAACCCAGGCATGTGCCCTGACTAGGAATTGAACTAGCGGCACTTTGGTTCACAGCCTGCACTCAATCCACTGAGCTACACCAGCCAGGGCTACTTGCTGCTTTTAAGATTCTCTCTCTGTCTTTAACTTTTGCCATTTAATTTGATATTTCTAGGAGTGGGTCTCTTTGGGTTCTTCTTGTTGGGGACTCTGCACTGCTTCATGGACTTGCATGTCTTTCTCTTTCACCAGGTCAGAGAAGTTTTTGGTGATTATTTCTTCAAATAGTTTCTCAATTCTTTGCTCTGTCTTTTCTTTCGGCTGTCCTTATGATACAGATGTTACACTTCATGTTCTCCCAAAGGTACCTTGTTTAAACAATGATCCTTTTTTAAAAATTCATTTTTCTTTTTTCTGCTCTGATTGGGTGTCTCTGCTGCTGTCTTCCAAATTGTTGTTTTGATTGGCTGCTTCATCTAACCCACTGTTGATTCCTTCTAGTGCATTCTTTATTTTAGACGTTGTGTTGTTTATTTCTGAGTAGTTTTTTTCATGGTTTCTATGTTCTCTTTTCTGCTCACTGTTTCTTTGTTGAGGTTCTCACCGAGTTCATCTATTCTTTCCCTAAGTTCCTTGAACATCCTTATAACCATAGTTTTGAACTCTATCGGGCACACTAGTTGCCTCCATTTCTTTTAGTTCTTCTTCTGGGGATTTTTTCTGTTTTTTCACTTTGGGCATGTTTCTTTGTCTCTCAGTTGTAGCTGCCTCTCCATATTTCCTTCTGTGTATTAGGTAGATCTGCTGTGCTTCTCAGTCTTGGTAGGATGACCTGGTACAGTATATGTTGTGGAGCTCAGTGGTACAGTCTTCCTTACCACTTGTGCTAGGTGCTCTAGGAATGTCCCTTATGTGGTGTGAGCCCTTCTGTTGTAGTTGACTCTTGCTCTTGGCCTCTTCCCGGGTGGGGTTGACCTCAGGCTGGCTGACTATGAGGATGCAACCCAACCACAGTGTCTTGAGTGGTTGTGTGCGGCCGAATGAAATGGAATTTCTCCCAGCAGGTCAAGTGCCTGCTGAGATTTCTCTTTGGGAGTGCCACTTGTGGCGCCAGTTGGGTTGTGCTCTGATGTGGTCTTACACCTGCCATTGGGTGTTTTGGTCCTGGGGCTTCTTGGGAGGTTCTTTGGTGCATGTTAACATCAGATGACTGGTTCTGGGTTGCCTTTTTGGAGCTACAAAGCAATTCACAGTTTGTGGCTGCCTCTGTTAGGCCTGGGTACACATGAGGGGCTAAGGTGCACACCAAGGCTGGCTTCCACCATACTGAGCTTGATTCAGATCAGCAAAAGGCCCAGGGCACCCGGAGGTCTGCCTTTGCATGCTCGCTGCCTATTAGGCTCAGTCACTGAAAGACTCTCTGGAAGTATCTGAGTTGCGTGAGGTAATTTTTCAGTGAGTGATCAGATAGGGGCCAGTGATGTTTACCAGTTTGATAGCAGATTTAAACTAGATGGCAGTGCTAGGGTGAGGTCACTCTGCTAAGTTTCAGTGTACACCAATGCTAGCCACCACCTGCCTGGGTCCTGCGTACTGACCTTTGTGGTGGTGCGGGATCTCAGGGTCTGTCAGAGTGAGGCCAGCAGAGTTCATCAGGCTAAAATAGACCAAGATTTGGCTGAGAGGACTGGGGACTCTGCACAGGAATGCTAGAGCTAGTTGGGTATGCAAGGGAAAAATGTCCCTATCCCTAGAACCACACAACTTAGTCCCTCTCTGTGTATCTCTGACACCTCTGAGTCTCCTCATAGCCTTCCAAGAAAGACTGCACTGCATGCCTAGGCGGGCCACATCTAGCCAACTACTCCACATGGAGAGCAGGGCCACAAGTATTTGGGAGCGTCGGGGCTGCTGTATTCTCCTGGGCTGATGGCCTAGGAAAGGTAGTGCTTGACCCAGGGAAGATGGCATCTGTGGGCGGTTTGGGTAAGTCACTTAGCATAGGGACCTTGGTGGCTGTTTGTTCGGCCATCTTCCCAAAGCCACACGACCCAGTCTCTCCTGAAAGGCTCCAGTTTACCCTGAGCTGCTTTCTTTATGCCAGAGCCCAGAGCAAGGGACCGGGAATGAGATTTTNAGCAGGGCCACAAGTATTTGGGAGCGTCGGTGCTGCTGTATTCTCCTGGGCTGATGGCCTAGGAAAGGTAGTGCTTAACCCAGGGAAGATGGCATCTGTGGGCGGTTTGGGTAAGTCACTTAGCATAGGGACCTTGGTGGCTGTTTGTTCGGCCATCTTCCCAAAGCCACACGACCCAGTCTCTCCTGAAAGGCTCCAGTTTACCCTGAGCTGCTTTCTTTATGCCAGAGCCCAGAGCAAGGGACCGGGAATGAGATTTTATGTGTTGACCCTTTAAGAAAGGCACCTGGGTTTCTAGCAGATTCCCATCTTTTCATGACTGATGGAATCCCTGCTGATTTTCATAACTAGGTATTATGTGGGCTCCTCTTCCCTCTCTGGTACCCTGTGCTGGGGAGCCTGGATTGGGGCTGAGAGTCCTTGCTCCTTAGGATGGACCTTTGCAGTTCAGATATTCCTCTGGATTCTTATTCACTGTACCTGGGTTCAAGGACAGCCCCTTTCTCATTTCCACCTTTCTACAAGTCTTGATATGGCTTTTTTGGTAAATCTTTGGTTATAATACTTCTGTTAGCTGGTCTTCTGTTAGCGATTCAGTTTGATTATTTTATAATTTAGTTATAATTTGGTTTGGTCCCAGGATGTGGTGGGTGTAGTGTCTACCTACTTAAGTTTTATTTTAGTTAAATCCAACTTACCATTTTAAAAAATGGATTGTTTTTTTTTTAATCCTCATCCAAGGGTATATATTTATTAACTTCAGAGAGGGAGAGAGAGAGAGGAAGGGAGAGAGAGAGGAAGGGAGAGAGAGAGGAAGGGAGAGAGAGAGAGAGAGAGAGAGAAACATTAGTGTGAGAGAAACATAGATCAGTTGCCTCCTGGAGACTCCCCGACCAGGTATTGAACCTACAACCTAGGTATGTGCCCTGACTGGGGATTGCACCTGCAACCTTTTGGTGTATGGGATGATGCTCTGACCAACTGAGCCACCTGGAGAGGGCTGGATTGTGTTTTAATAGTATAACTGAAAGTTATCTCTAAACCCAGTGTCACCTAGATTTTCTCCTGTGTTATCCTCTAGGAGTTTTATAGATTTACGTTTTACATTTATGTGTTCCATTTTGATTTAATTTTTGTGAAAAGTGTGAAGTCTGAGTCTAAATTAAATTTTTTTGCATGTGGATGTATATTTGTTCCAGTACCATTTGTTCAAAAAGTATATTTTTTCTTTAATGCTGTTTTTAGCTTCTTTGACAAAGAGCAGTTAGTTGTATTTATGTTCCATTGATCTATTTGGCTGTTCTTTTGCCAGTACCACCTCAACTCGATTACTATGGCTTTATAGTAAGCCTTGAAGTAGGGTAATGTCCGTCTTTGGCCCTTTTCCCTCTCTCAACATTGTGTTGGCTCTTCTGGGTCTTTTCCTTTTGCATATCAACTTGAGAGTCAGTTTGTCAAGGTCCACGAACTAAGTCTAGGGGATTTTTATTGGCATTGTGCTAAATCTATAGATCAGAATTGGGAAGTATTGACATCTTGACAATATGGGGTTGTCTTAGCTATGGACATGGAATATCTCTCTGTTTATATAGATCTTTTTAAGTTTCTTTCTTCAGTTCTGTAGTTTTCCTTATATGGATTTTGTACATGTTTTATTAGATTTATTTCTAAATTTCTTTTGTGCTAATATTAGCGTTATTGTTTTTAATTTCCAATTCGAACTTTTCATTACTTGTATATAAGAAAGCAACTGACTTTTGTATATTAACCTTGCATTCTGCAACCTTACTATAATCATTTTTTGTTCCAGGAGTTTGTTGTTAATTATTTGGGATTTCTCTAAAGATGATCATATCATTTGTGAACAAAAACAACTTTTTCCCTTTTCAATTCATATACTGTTTCTTTCTTATTTTATTGTATTAACTAGGACTTCCAGTATGATACTGAATAGGAGTGGTGACAACAGACATTCTTGCATTGTCCCTGGTCTTGGTGGGGAACCCATCTAGTTTCTGTCGATGCAGGATGGCCATCTCAATAGCGTATCCTGATCAGTAGTATAAAAGATGTAGAGTAGCGCTCATATCAGGTCAGAGGAGGACTTCTTCTCCTTATCCCCAGCCCCATCCCTTCACCTAAATTTGTGCGAGGAAGATAGGATTCAATTGATGGTAATAAAAATATTTTAAGTGATGGGATTCAGGCACTTTTTCATATAATGCCTTGTATTTATTAACTGTGTATGTGACTTCATTCCTCTACTCTCTGGTGAACTCCTTCAGGACAAAGACTGTGTACCCGAGTATAGCATTGCGACCCTTGGACTGTCCGAGATACACCACAGTAGGAGTAACTGTTTGTTAAATGAAAAACATAATTGTAGACTTTCACTGTCAACCTCCATTTTATTAGAGAAGGGAGATAACCAATAAAATCAGTCCTCTATTCACAGACTTCATATTCCCTTAAGAAAAGTTCACAGTTTTGGTGCAGGAACTGATATCGGGGACTGAATGCTGTGCTAGGTACTTTACACATGTGATCTCATTTATCATTGAAAGGATTGTGCTGTGCTGGTATTATTATTCCTGATTTCCAGATGCAAAAACTGGGAACGTGGGTATAAATAACTTATTAGCTGTGTGACTTAGTATAAAAGTGTATGATTCCATACCCTATGCTCTTGAAATCAGACACTGTGGAAAAGTTACCATACGCAGTGGTATAGGATGAGTGTCATGTGTATAGTACCAAGATATGCTTGGCGGATGCAGAGAAGAGTGGTTTGGCCTCAGGTTAGAGTGCTCACAATGTTTTTGGAAAACGTAACTTTGTCTGATGCATAGGAAGGAAGGAAAGAAGGATAGGAAAAGGGGGGACATTTTGAGAGATCGGGAGATCAGTCAATGTGTAAAAGACCGAGGGGCCAAAATGGCAAGTATTTTGTGATTTGACAGTGTAACATACAACTGTAATAAAAATTTATGCTGTTGTAATGGCAGTAGAACAAATTTTGTCTAGTTCTAAACAAGAACTCCTCCATTTTCCTGTTGAACTAATTTCGCCTGGGTTTGTTATTAGGTGTCGAGTGTGAGAGTGCTCACTGAACTGTTACATGGCCCCCACGTCGTCGGGCACTGCTGGATTAGCAGTCAGTGCACCCGGTGCAGAGGGAGTGAAAGTCCAGGGGAAAGTGGGAGATCAAAGGACACCTAATAAAATGATTTTTTGTCAAGTGTATTTTATTTATTTTTTCCTCCATATCTCAGTTGGTTAAGTACCCCACAAACAGCCATTAATATTTTAAAAGGTGTGGAATTGCAAAGACCCATAGGAGGTATAACTGCTTTCAGAGAACTTAGTGTTTAGTTGGGAACACCAGAGGGAAATAATACAAGTTACTTAGCAGTATCAGCACCAAATAATGTAGTATACATTATTAATACTGTGGTGTCCTTTTTCTTAAATAATATTCCTGTGTTGTAATCTTTGTGCTATTCCCATGATTTTAATTTCTAAGTACTTTCATATCTCTCTCTTTAGTCCAGATTACCCTTGTAAGCTATAGGTTCATCAAAATGCTTTTTAAAAAATGATATTTAGAGAGAGAGAGAGGAAGGCGGGGAGAGAGAGAGAGTAACATCGATTTGTTGTTCCACTTATTTATGCAGTCGTTGGTTGACTTCTGTATGTGCCTTGAGGATCAAACCTGCAACCTTGGTGTATCTGGATGACACTCTAACCAAGCGAGCTACTCAGCCAGGGCCTCAAAAATGCCCTTTGGATACCTCTATTTAGACAACACCATACTACTCTCAGCTTCAACTTTTCTAAAATGCCCCAGTCTTTTTCTTTTTTTGACTCAGTGGATGGCATCATTGTTACCCAGAATCATTCTTGCTTTTCTTTCTGTTATTTCTTACTTGATACTGTTAACTATTCATGTTTCACATCCATCCACTTTTTATTCCCTCTGCCGCCATCATAATTTAGATGGTAGTTATCTTTTAAATTACTGCAAAGGCCTCTTGACTAGTCCTCTGTGCCTTCCTCACCTCCAAACTGTTCACAAAAGCACAAACTGTTTAAAATCTTTTTTTCCTTGCGATGAGTTCCTGTTTACTTGCTGTGGCTTACTTACTATTCTTGATTTGGTCCTGCCTCCTTCCTCAGCTTTCGCTTGCTTCCCTCTGTCCTAAACCAGCCTTACCGAACTTCGTATGCATTGTGCTGTTTTGCATCTGAGCCTTGATGCATGCTGTTCCTTTTTTTTTAGAAGTGGAGTATGAAGAAATGAACCTATGGTTATTAAAAGCACACGATCTCTGGAGCCAGACTTCTTAGATCCAGATGAAAACCCTGGATCTTCTACTTAACTAGCTGGGTGACCTAGAGTGAGTTGCTTAACCTGTCTGCCTTCAGTGGCCTCGTCTGTACAGTGGGGTTGGTGAAAGCACCTGCTTCACAGCATGTTGTGAGGACTAAAAGAGTTAATGTAGTTAAGGCTCTTAAAATGGTGCTTGCTTCATACTAAGTACCACATAAATGTAGCTGTTATTTTAACTCTTAATATATGTTTGCGATGCTAGATAATATTAGTTTTTATGTTTAAAGATAATTCAGTGATAAAAGAAAAATACTATTTTCCTTGTAAATTATGAATGTATTGGCTCATTATTACTGGTATTTTGTTCTTAGATGGTCAGGAGCTTTATTTTCCTCTTGTTTTCCAGTTTTCTAGTGACTAGAATTTGATTTTAGGTTGACATTTAACAATACCAGGTTTACCTGAATTTTTATACAGACTAATTTAGGTCAACCTATGTGGGAACGTTTAAAGGAAAATTAATTTTTAATAGGTATTAGCTGATTTTTCACTTTATGATTAATGGCCATGTTTTTATTTATTTATTTATATTTTATTTTATTTTATTTTTTAAAATATATTTTATTGATTATACCATTACAGTTGTTCTATTCCGTCCCCTTCATTCCCCTCCACCCGCACACTCCCTCCCCCACCATTCTCCCCCCCTTAGTTTATAACCATGTGTCTCAAGTTCTTTAGATTCTATATTTCCCCCACTATTCTTGTCCTCCCCCTATCTATTTTCTACCTACCCTCTATGCTATTTTCTGTGCCTTCTCCCCCCTTCTCCTCCTCCCATTCCCCTGTTGCTAACCCTCCATGTGTTCTTCATTTCTATGGTTCCACTCCTGATCTGGCTGTCCTCTTGGTTTGCTTTTGTTTTGGGTGTGGTTGTTAATAACTGTGAGTTTGCTGTCCTTTCACTGTTCATATTTTTCATCTTCTTTTTCTTATATAAGTCCCTTTAGCATTTCATATAATAAGGGCTTGGTGATGATGAACTCCTTGAACTTGACCTTATCTGAGAAGCACTTTATCTGTCCTTCCATTCTAAATGAAAGTTTTGCTGGATAAAGCAATCTTGGCTGTAGGTCTTTGGATTTCATGACTTGGAATACTTCTTTCCAGCCCCTTCTTGCCTGTAAGGTCTCTTTTGAGAAATCCGCTGACAGTCTGATGGGTACTCCTTTGTAGGTGACTGTCCCCTTATCCCTTGCTGCTTCTAGGATTCTCTCCTTCATTTTAGTCTTGGCTAATGTAATTATGATGTGCCTTGGTGTGTTCCTTCTTGGGTCCAACTTCTTTGGCACTCTCTGAGCTTCCTGGATTTCCTGGAAGTCTATTTCCTTTGCCAGACTGGGCAAGTTCTCCTTTATTATTTGTTCAAATAAGTTTTCCATTCGCGGCTGTTTCTTTCCCCCTTCTGGTACCCCTATAATCCGGATGTTGGAACGTTTAAAGATGTCCTGGAGGTTCCTAAGCCTCTCCTCATTTTTTTGAATTCTCATTTCTTCATTCCTTTCTGGTCAGATGTTTCATTCTTCCTTCTGGTCCATTCCATTGATTTGAGTCCCAGTTTCCTTTCCATCGCTATTGGTTTTCTGTGCATCTCCCTTCATTTCAATTAGTTTAGCCTTCATATGTTCCTCTAATTTGTGACCATAATCAACCAGTTCTGTTAGCATCCTAATAAACAGTGTTTTGAATTGTGCTTCTGAGAGGCTGGCAATTTCTCGGTCGCTTAGAGTTATAGGCTCTGGGACTTTGAGTTCTTCTTGCGCCATCTTTCGGGCTGTTCATGCCTGTTAAGTAGCAGGATCGGAGCCCTAGGTTTTCACCAAAGCAGGGCAGCTAAGTCGCTGGGTTGTGACGCTGTATGTGGGGGCGGGGTCATTGAGGAACAATGGCGTCCGGTCTGCCGCCTCCCACTGCGGCCCCCACAGGTGCTACAGCTGCCACCGTCACCGGACCCCAGGTGTTTCGTCCCACTGCATGAGAGTGTGCCACCGCCGTCAGCCCTCGCCCCCTGGGGCCTGTGTGGCCCGTCTCACTGTGCGCAAATGTGCGACCGCGGTCAGTCTGCCCTGCACCCCAACTGGTTCCAGGCTGCCTGCGCGCCTAGGTCAGGGGATCTGTCCTTCCCAACCCTGCTCGCTGCTGGCTTCACCCCTCTTACCATCCCCGTTGAGCGGTTAGTGGTTGTTGGACTTCCGTATAATTCAGTTTTCTGTTTTTTGCTGTGTCTTTGGTCTCCAAACCGTTGTATTCAAATTTGGTTGTGGGAGAAGGCACAGTGTTTCCACCTGTGCCTCCATCTTGGCAGAAGTCGATTAATGGCTATGTTGAGTAAAGTTTAAAGTAGTCTTTTAAAGGAATTTACTTTTTTTCTTTCAAATTTATTTCAGAAATTTAGATTATAATGGTTTAAATGGTGTAGTTTCTGGTAAGGTTACTTACTATAGTATTAGGAAATAGATTTTCTGAAAGGAAAACCCTGTTTTTCTATTCATAACTCACTTATACCAAACACTTCCCAGGACACATGTGATACCAGATATGTGGACTTTTTTCCCATATGGACCAATTCCTGACACCAGCTGGATATCCTATAGTTTAAGTCAATTTTGACACTAGCTGCCTGGAGTTGGTATAAACTCCATAGGTGAAGAGCTCAGTTCCACAAGATTGCCACCTAACTCCACTTCAGGTGCCAGTCACACGTGTGGGGCCCCCAGGTTAGTTCCTCCCAACTTGTGTCCAACTTGGCTTCGACTCAGAGGTTCCCATGGCCCCCTCCTCAGATTCAGTTGCTTGTTAGAATGGTTCACAGAACTCAGGAAAACAGTTTACTTACTAGATTACTGGTATATTACAAAGTGTATATGAAGGATACAAATGAATAGCAGATGAAGAATACATAGGTCCATATTTGGAAGGGTCTGAGCACAGGAATTTCTGTCTCTGTGGAGTTTTAGAGTATGCCGTCCTCCCAGCAAGTGGGTGTGTTCTGCTTCACCAACTTAGAAACTCTCTGAACTCTGTACATTAGGGATTTTTATGACGGTTTCATTAAGTGGTCATGATTGAGTAAACTGTGATCATAGGTAATTAATTCAACCTCCAGTCCCCAACTTAGGAGTGGGAGTGGGGTGTGTGGGGGTGGGGCTGAAAGTTCTAATTACCTGGTGTGTTTCCTTGGCAATGAGCTCCCCCCATCCAGTGGTTGTCTAGAGACTTTTCAAAACTCAGATGTAGTTGAAGGGCTTGTTATGAATAAAAGAGTTTCTTTCACTTATTCCTCTGGACCTAATCCCGGAGCAAAAACCAAATATTATGATAAAAGATGCTCCTATCCTGTGAGCCAGGAGCCCTGGAAGAAGACTACAATATATTTCTTACTATACCACAATATCACAGTCCCTATTTTTACAGTAGTTAAAGTTAGCTAGGAAAGAAGTACACAACTTGAATTTCATCGAAAGATTCCTCAGTGGTCTAGGTTTGGCAGAATCTGAAGTGATACAGTGAAAAACATTTAAATTTTAAGTGTTGATGTTGACATTTTGAGTATTTAAAAATTTTAATTAATTATGCTAACAGAGTTATCTCAAGTTTTCCTCCTTTGTCACCCTCCACCCAGCAACCCCTGCTCCTTCAGGCCTGCACACCATTACTCATGTCTGTGGATTATGCTTATGGGTTCTTTGGCTACTCCATTTCCAGTACTGTACTTTACATCCCCATGGCTATTTATTTATTTATTTATTTATTTTTAGACAGAGTGGAAGGAAGGGAGAAGAAGAGGGAGAAAAACATCAGTGTGTGGTTGTCTCTCATGCATGCCATGCGGGGGAACCTGGCCCACAACCCAGGCATGTGCCCTGACTAGGAATTGAATTGGCGACCTTTTGGTTTGCAGGCTGGAGCTCAGTCCACTAAGCCACATCAGCCAGGGCTATTCTGTAACTACCTGTTTGTACTTCTTAATCTTTTCACCTCTTCACCCATTCGCTGACCTGCCCCCTCACCTGGCAGCCATCAAAACCATAAAAATATCTCTCCATATTCATGATTTCTGTCTCTGTTCTTGTTTGCTTAGTTTGATTGTTAGATCCAGTTGTTGATAGATATGTATTTGTTGCCATTTTATTGCTCATAGTTTTGATCTTCTTCATTTTCTTAAATAAGTTCCTTTAACATTTCATAGAATAATGGCTTGGTAATGATGAACTCCTTTAGTTTTTTCTTGTCTGGGAAGCACTTTATCTGCCCTTTGGTTTAAATTATAGCTTTGCTGTGTAGAGAGCAGTCTTGGCTGTAGGTCCTTGCTTTTCATGACTTTGAATATTTTTTGCTAATCCCTTCTAGCCTGCGAAGTTTCTTTTAGAAATTAGCTGACCTTCGTAGGGGATGCCCCTGTAGGTAACGAACTTATGGGGACTTATCTGAGATATTCTTCCTGAATATTTATCCACCACACGTAGGAATGGGACCAGCCTGTATCTGCGTCTCTGTCCCTTCTACCAGTCTGGATTAGTGTAGTTTCTTTAATTCTGTAGTGGTAAGACTTGATTCAACTCAGTTTCTGATGGTTCTGAGTGATGGTGGTTGTGTATTTTAGTTGTAGTTTGTATGTGGTTGTGTGAGGAGGCAAACTATATTTACCTATATCACCATATTGCCTGGAAGAGCTGGCATCTTGGCTATTAATGTCTCTTTTGAGTACTTATTTTTCATTGATACTTATGATATGAGATGATTTTATCAAGACTGGAATCTGATAATGTACTTAAAGTAGTAGGTTGTTGATCTAGTTCTGTTTATCTGACCATGCTAGATTTGAGAATGACAAAGTATTTATTTTTTCCTCCTTCCCCCCTCAGAGGAGATTGTTGCTTTCCAGTGAAAAATTTTTTTCCTTTAAATCCTCACCTGGAGATATGCTTATTGATTTTAGAAGAAGGCAGAGAGAGAGGGAGAGAAACATTGGTGTGAGAAAAAAAAAAGAAACTTTGATCAGCTGTGTAGGGACAGGGTGATGGGCCCCCACCTGTGTTCTGGCTGGGGCCATGCAGAGACATGCTGGTTGCCTCTTGTCTGTGCCTCAACTGGGAATGAACCCACAACCCAGGTATGTGCCCTGACCAGGAATCGAACCTGTGACCTTTCAGTTTACAGGACGATGTTCCAACCAACTGAGCCCCACACCTGCCAGGGCCAGTGAATTTTTAGATATGGTTACTTTTCCAATATAACTATTATATTGTATTGCTATTTTAATGTTATTTTTCCAGGGTATTTTATTTTATTATTATTTTTTCTTGTGTATATTTTCATTACCATTTATCTCTCCTTCACCTACCTTCTTCCACCTTCCACCCACCCCTTTTCCCCTACAGTCACCACACTGTTGTCCATGTCCATGAGTTTTTTCTTTTTGTTTTTTGCTCAATCCCTCTAGAATATTTTATTTTTATCTTTAAAATATATATATTTTAAAAGAAGGTTTTTCCAGATTTTCTGTTAAGCTGAAATATTTTTAAGCTGATCAAGACTAAAAAACAAGTTTATTTCAGTGCAAGAAATGTTTAGTTTTTACTGTTTGTGAGGTACTTTATTAGCTCCTCAAGAATATACAGAAATGAGTAAGGTAGTCAGTCTCCTTCCTCATTTGGGGATGGGGGGGAAAACACAAGTCAATTATAAGTAATTGTAATAACAAAATAGAAGTAGGTACAGTCCCTGAAAGAATTTTGAACAAGGTGATTGATCTACTAGTGATCTAACAAGGTGATTGATATTCTTGCAAAACATCAACAGCTGTCAAATATAATAAACTCTTCATTTTCTCCTGTTTGTCTTGCTTCTACATTTCTTTAGCCCAACTTGGCTTTTAATACTTTTTTGACTTCTGTGTACAAGTTTCTTGTTTTTTTTTTTTAACTCTGAAACTGCTGCTTATAGTTACTTTCCTTCTCATTTTTTTTTAATTGAGAAAGGTTTTGTAGAAGCGGAAAAGTTCAAACTCTAGAATAATGAGTACCCACATACGCACCACCTAGATTCAACTCTTTTCATTTTTCCATATTGCTTTACCTTTTACTCTTATAAAAACATGTTTTTTACTGTCTTTGAACCATTTGAAATTAAGTTGCCAGTGTTACGACACAACACCCCAAAGTACTTGAACCGGCACCTCCTAAGAATAAGGGTATTCTCTTTTATAACCATAATACCATTATCTTACATTTAAGACAATATAAATTAAAAAAATAAAATTAACCATGATAAAATAATGCCATGCAATAGCTGGTCAATATTCAAAATTTCTTGTGTCCTACAAATAAATTTTTGTAGCTGTTTCTATTTGAACCACAATCTAGTCAAACTTTTCATGCATAGTATTGTTTTTAAGACTAAAATATGCTCATTGTGACATTTATTATATTTCTTAGCTGTGGTTTCTTCTTTCTCCTTACACCACTTTGTTATGAAATTAGTCTTTCATTTATACATTGTAATTTGAATGTTCATGAAGACTAAAACTATAGGTTACAAATATATGTGAGTTTTGACAATAAAATGATATGACCTGGCTGGGTGGCTCAGTTGGGTAGTGTCCTCCCGTACACCAACATGTGACGTGGGCTTGATTCCTGGTCACACTGGTGTCTCTCTCTCTCTCTCTGTCTCTCAAACAATCAATAAATATATCCTTGGGTGAGATTAAAAAATAATAAAATGATGTATTTTAACAGAACCTGTTTTGTAAAGTAAAAGCTATTGTACTTATTTTACTTTTTTTAAAAAGTTGCCTTGTTTAAGAAATTTTCTACATGTTAAGTAAAAAACTTTGTCAACTAGTATATCAATACTTCCAGTGTTGCGTTAATTGGCTACTACCTATATTGAATTTTTTGTAACTACTCACATTATAAATTCAAATTGCGACTCTAACCCATGTGCTAAAATCTGCACTTTGGAAATGCTTTTTTTTATGATGGTGACAACATAAAGTGATGAAAACAACATTGAAATGATGGGAAGAATGATATCGGTCATGGTATAAAAATATAGCTATATAAGTATGGAAATAGTTCCTTCCCTTGACTTTATATGTAGGTTTCTGCCTGCCTTAAACTTTGTCAAAAATCAAAAAGAACATGTAGGTAACTGGAACATACAGAAAGACTCTGAAAAAAATATTATTTGGAACTAGGGCTTATCACTGACCATGATAAATTTATTGAAATGTCCATTAAGTGGAAAGCATTTCTTTCATTCAGATTCTCTCCCTTTCTCTCTCCCTCTCCCTACCTCCCCCCACCTCCCCCCACCCCCATCCACCCATCCATCTATCCATACTATCACAAGGGGTAAAACTTTCTTGTTTGTGGCTGAGTAGTATTCCACTATATAAATGTCCTGTAGTTGTTTTATGCCTGAAGTCTTAAAGCATTCCTGTGGATGTATTCCTTATAATTTTAATCACTTCTGAGCAATAAGAATTTGATATAATACAAGTTTCTGAAATTTTGCTATTTTAGATCCTGTAAAATAGTAAATGTTTACCTGACTTGAGATTCTGAATGACAGAAATAGTATAAAATGAAGACTTTTTAGAGACTGAGAGATATATTAATTGATAAATTTTTTTTAAGTAAATAAAGTGACTGAGTAAAGGAAGTCTTACTAACAAATGAAGTCAAAAAGGTGAAGTTTTTAGAATCCTGTGTTGCAAGAGAATGATGAACTCAAATAAGGGAAACTTACTATATTTTGGTGATGTTTAGAGAATGAATAGATGAAATATTTGGCAGATGAAAACATAAAGAAGGTTCTGGTATTACTTGACCTCATTTATTGATAAGGGGAATACAAAATAACAACAGTACCTTCTGTTACAAGGTTTTAAATATTTCAGAATGATTTCAAAGGACTATTACTCTTTAACCAGAAAATTCCTAATAATTAAAAATGTTATGGCATTGAACTGTGTATGAATGAAATGATGTCATGTCTGGGTTTTATTTCAGAATATATCATTCTCCCCATCAACCAAACTAAGATCCTCAAACATATTCTGATTTAGCCTTCTTAATCTTCATTATCTATTCATTTGATTCTGCCAATTCCTCCTTTAAGATGACTCTCACAAGTGTTCCTTCTTTTTTCCAGTCTTACTGTTACCACTTTCTTATGGAGAATGTTGAACTTAGAACTAGAAGATTCATCTCAGCTGTGTTTCTAGCTGCTAGCCTAGATTTCTCATCTTTAAAAATGAGGAGGTTGTAACAGGGTTGCCTTAAACTTTTTTGGAACTTTCTGTTTCACTAATCTAGGTTCTTAGCTGGTCACACTTACAGTAAGCTAATTGTTTTTCACACTTCTAATCTCAGTTCTTCCCAATAAGATTAATCTTTTTATGTAACTTCCACTGCCTTTAGAATAAAATCTTATATTTTCTGGTCTTCATTTATTCACACCATCAGTTCTCTTGTTAATGGTTGGCAAATCTGTCCGTTCTGACTCAAATGACTCGAGTCCCTATTTGTCTTCCTCTGCCACTATTCTGATCTCTTCTATATCCGGACATTTGATGCAACCTAACAAAGCTTTGCTCTGCAACCACAGGTGTCTTTCTGGGCAAAGATCTGTTAATGTACCTTTTCTGTTCTAAAAATCTTTTGTTCCATGTGGTTTACATAAAAGTATACCCTTCTTTGCAGAGCTCACACAGTCCTTTCCCTTTACTTTTCTAATCTGAGCTCTTACCCCTGTCATCTTGCCTTTAGCTTCCAGCCATACTAAATAGCAGCTGTTTTCTGAATATGCCTTTAATTTTTCTCTGTACCTCTCTGCCTGGGATTTTGTATCCCCCTCATCCTTCCTCTGCCTGGGATACTCTTCTTTTAAAGGCCCTACTCACATAGTTACCTATCTTAAAGCTCTGAAAAAATAGTTTCATTGTTTCTGTGCCTGTTATGCATATCCCTTTGGGCCCAGAGGGATTTAAACCATTTAGTTATTTATATTTCCCACCCAACCAGAATTTTTTTCCACCTAGATTTTGAACTCTGTGATATCTAGGGTCATCTAATTTTGTTCTTATTTTGTTTATTCTAAGAGTTTGGCAAAGTGTTGTATTATACATTTTGGCAGAGTTTGGCGAAGTGTTATAAATATATTTATTCACTAATTGTTTGTTGGTTGATATAAAATAAATTAGTAAGATTCTTCTGTTTTTCTTAGAAACAAATTTAGATTTTAACCCTGTGTGAAAACTAAAAATTTCCCCTCAGCCTTACTTGGGCTCCCATTACCTCGTGTTTCCTTAAAAGATGCTTTTAAAATTTTGTCTGTCATATGTACTTGGGGCCAAAGATGGTCCAGTGCTGATCTGGACACTTGATAGTATCATTGATGGGAGCCAAAAAAGCGCTGTGTCTGTTTAGTTATGATAATGAGAAGTGGAGTTTTGGCTAGACCCCAACTATACTTGTGCATACAGACTGCTGCATGGCAGTTCAGCTTGCTGAAAGTGACTGGAACCTGGTCACCACGCTTGCACATTATTGAAAATATAAGATATCTTTTTCATTAAACCAGTTTCTAATATTTCATTCAAGACATGTTCCTACTGAACTTGTTTCTTTAGCTTGAGCAAGTCTTCTCAGAACTATATTTAAAAGCTACCACCAAGTCTGGTAGTTTTATTTTAAGGCAACGATTTCTGCAATTTGCACAACTATGCTTTTTATTTTTCTATTGTCTATAGAATTGCTTGCATCAAGAGTTTTCAGAACTTAGTGTCTCAGATGGAAAAAGTAATAGGATCACTGTCTCTGCCAAATTTTGTTTCTATTTTGTTGTTACATAATGTTTGTTCTCTTTGTGATCGTTGAGAATGAAGCCTGCATGGTTTTGATACACATTACTAACATATAGGAGAAATGTCATTAAATTAAAAAATTCTACATTAAGTATGTCCTTGATTATAGTACAAATTGGTGTATTTTTAATTCTCCTAAATTTATTTAGTACACTCCTTTGATTATTTTTAATATGTAGTGCTCTAACCATAGTATCTAATATGCACTAAAATTTAGAGAGCAGTTTCACCGAAGGCTTTGAAATTGCTTTGTCTGTCTTTATTGTAGTAAACAATAAACTACTTTTATTTAGAAATAAAATAGTTTTAAGAAAGAACTAAGCTGCCTCTGAAACCCAGACTATCATAGCAGTGTAGGCTAGGTTCACCTGCTTTTCGGGCTTGTCAGGTAAAAGAACAAATTATACCTATGTATTTAATATCATATATGCCTGAGACATACAAGTTGTGGGGTAGGAATTGTCATTGCCATTTGGAGGACCTTTTGGAGTGGGTCCCTCACATGGGTCGAGAGCAATAGAGCTTCCCTGCACCGTGTGCTAGTTATGGAAATGTTTGTGGGCTTTGTGGCACCTGACCACAGGCTGGTATGGACATAGTACTGTGGGAAAGTGAGTTTCATATGCCTCCTTGGATTCTGCCACTTCTTTATATAGTGAACTGCAAAAGTGCTACATCATCACTTATCACCTGACAGTTCATATACAAGAGAAATGGAAAGCTATATGAACTTGGATTCTCAATGTAATAGCTGCAAATAATTGTTAAGTTTGCAGATCTTGGAGTAGTTTATTAATTTAACAGATGGAAGTTATATTTAAAATTATTAAGTGAAATAATTACTGGGTTTGTTTCTAGATCCTATCCATCTAATTCAGAGTAAAAAGCCTATGCTTCATTCTGTTCTGCTGAAGCTTTCAGATTCCTTTGACATCCTAAATCTGAAATTCAGAAGTCATTAATGTGATGCGTTGATTTTGTACTTTCTGATTTATTGCAAAAAATCTTACAGTTTCCATAGCAATGATAACCTATCCAGATTGTGTAATATTCTTTACAGTATTAAAAATAAAACTATGCAATTACATGAGCTTCTGGAGCACTTCATTTAGGGGAACTGGAGACTGAAATATTTCTGTTTAAAAAATTATGGTTTCATATTAAAATTTTGTCAGAAAGCTTATATAATTTTATTTTAATAAGTTATTAAATTTAAAAATTCTGTAATAGATGCCTCACAGTTAATTTAATTATTAAATTATGAAATGCACATTTTAAGCACCATGTTAAGTTCTCAGGCACAAGTGCTCTCACAGGCATGTATCTAAGGCGGGGGGACAGTTGGCTTTAATTACATTCAGTCGCCTGCTGCTTATACTTTTCAGTAGTTTCTGAGTAGCCTGAAAAAGTCTAGTTTTAAGTTTGGAGGAGACGGATAGAAAAAAAGGAAAAAAAAAGATCCTCAATCTTTTCATGTTTTTGATTTTGCTCATGAAAACATGCCTAACATATCATTTTGAAAATACTAAAGGTTTTTGTAGTAGGTGACAATTTTCCGAGTGTCAAATTACTTTGGCTTTTTCTTTTTTTTCTTTAATTCTAATTTAATAGATAACATAATATTAGTACTAAAGTTAGTTAATACAACTTTCTACATCTTAATACAACTGTTTTTCATTTGTTATAGTACCTCAGCATACATCTATCTATCTATCTATCTATCTATATATATATATGGTATAAGTTGTTTATTTTCTCAGTAGTATATGGTAAAAATACTCTTTCTAATAAACTTCATAATCATTTTATTAATTGATAACAGTCCATTCAGTTGCTATATCTGGTATATTTTTTGTTTATCAAAATGCTGCTTAATTATCTTGAATGCATATACTGGAAGAAAAATGGATATAATTTTCAAACTGATTGTGGGGAAAAGTAGCCATAATTCAATTATTTGCCCAAATCATATTTATGAAAATTTTCAGAAAGCATTTAAAATGATGTTGTGAAATGTATTATTGTAAACAACCTCTTAAAGTGATTTATCTGCTGGTAAACACAGAGTGGGGAAAATGAGAAACAGGTAGGTAGGAAAGATGCAACACCACTGAAGTATTATCATTCGACAAAACTGTCCTGACATGATGATACGCTGCTGAGGCTCTAATGTAAGCAAAGAACAAAATTTGGAGGGCGAGGGTTATACTCAGCTGAACAACCCTCAGCTGAGTATAACCCTCACATTTCTGATGTTCGTGGGGCCTTCGTGTGGCTGGCTGCTCCTGGGGTCAGCACCCCAAGGATGCTGTGTGGCCCTAGCCTCTCGTCTGATACTGTTGCTGTTGTTATGGACCATATGAGCATTATTGACCTGTCTTTATTTGGCTAAATACCCTGGTAACTTCTATGGTTTCCCAGGAACCCTAATCCTACCTCCATTATTTGGAAAATTCACTGTAACTACTGAGTTTTTTTTGAGTTCCTGAGAATGAGGTGTTGGTGGCTGAAGTTTCTAAGTTTTTTCAAGGCTTTTGGTTGAGTTTGTGGGGCTTTTTAATGTCCCCTATCCTAGGTGAGACCTAGGGTATACCAGGTCAACATTCTTCTGTAGCACCTCCCTCCCATTAAATAGTTCTAATACTGTGAAATTACTTTAAATGAATATACTTGGCATTTATTTTTGTAGTTAATATTTACAACAGAATGCTTCATAGACTTCCAGATAGTTAAGAGTAGAATTATCTTGCAGTGTGCTTGAGTTTATGTTTATGCTTGTTTACTTTTTGAAATTAGTGCCTTGTTTTGTTTCAATATTGAATTTTATGTGTTGGCTCTGTTGGTATTTTCATTATGACATGAATTTCTTCTGGCATTTCATATTTCTGTAGTTGAAATATCAGAAATTATAAGCAGTGCATGTATACAAGAATGTTTACATATCACTAAGAGACTAGTGCGTTTTCATTCTCTTTGTATTCATAATTTTGAATCTGAAAATGTGTAGAAAAAATAATTTTTTTTGTTTGTATGCAGAAAAGATGAAAAGGAATATGCATTGAAGCAAATTGAAGGCACAGGGATATCCATGTCGGCTTGTAGAGAGATTGCAGTAAGTGGATAAAATATACTATTTATTTTGTTACTGATATTGGAAGATGATTGATACTAATATAAAATAGTTTCATTAGTGTATACATTGCATGGTTATTTCAGAGTTGTTAATGATATATTAGATGAGAAAAGCTGCATAAACTTGTTGATTACTTAAAAATTATCTTTGAACATTCTTTTGATGATATTGAGCTAAGTGATGGCTTAATTTAAATTGCAATCCGATGCAATTAATAAGTTAATTAATGGTTTTTTTCTGTAAGTTTAGAACTGATATATATCTTTATAGGAAAAGGGATGATACTATTAGATATTATGCATATGAAATATTTTTTCTGAAATACATATTTTAGTGCTAGATTTTACTAGTTGCTAGAAAAATAAGTCCATCATAGTATTAGGGTAGAAAGCAAGATCATTTTTATGTTGCACTGAATGTAAGTTTTTCCTTAAATATGTGTCTAACTTTATAAAAGTATGGGTTTATGGAAATAAGTGTCTAATTTTCAGGTATTTTATCCTTTCTATAAAATAGACAAAATAAAAGTATAGTATTAAGATTTTTTGTGAAAAGCATTAAAGGTAAAAAACATTTTGTTTCTCAATAGAATTTTAATCGATCTTCTGTAAAAATTATTTTCATAAAAGGTTTGGCTTGATTTTAGGACACTAGGACTAAATAAATTGTGTATGAAATTGCCTTTGAGCAAAATGTGTTCTTTGGTGTGATCCTGTGTTTTTAGAAACAAACAAGTTATTTTTGTGATTGAAGACTCAGCATAGATTTTTTAAAAAAGATTTCATTTATATATTTTTTAGAGAGGGGAAGGGAGGGAGAAAGAGAGGGGAAGAAACACCAATGTGTGGTTGCCTCTTGCACACCCCCTACTGGGGACCTGGCCGGCAACCCAGGCATGTGCCCTGACTGGGAATCAAACCAGCGACCCTTGGATTGAGTGTGGAACCAGGTCGGCATTCAATCCAATGAGCCATGCCAGCCAGGCTGATTTTTTTTCCTCTTTACAAATATGTTTTTTTTTCTTCCATTGCTAGTGATAGTTGTTATTGTATTTTTCTCATGTATGTAATATATTTAGCTTTCTTAGAAAATAAGTATATTCTTGCTGACTGTTATAAAAACGAACTGTATAAATTGGTGATGGGATTTAGGATTATTTTTGGACAAATCTGGGAATTGGGTAGAGGGTCTATATACAGGGAGGAACCATTCTGTTACACTTTTTTGTTTTTAAGAGTTCAAACAGTACGAGTGGCCAGGTAAAAGGAGTAATTCAGCAGATAGATTATTGAGTCCTGTGGTATATCTGTCTGCCTTCTGTATATGTTAGGTCATGAGTCTCTTTAAAGTTATTATTTGTGCCCTGGCTGGTGTAGCTCAGTGGATTAAGCACAGGCCTGCGAACCAGAGGATCGCGGTTCAATTCCCAGTCAGGGCACATACCTGGGTTGCAGGCCGGTTCCCTGCAGGCCAACTCCCAGCAGGGGATGCACAAAAGGCAATCATACATTGATGTTTCTCTCCCTCTCTCCTTTCCCTCTATAGATAAATAAATAAATAAATTTTTAAAAAAAGTTATTATTTGTGTTTATGTGCATGTGTGTAGACACATGTGTGCACCTTTTGTGTTATATTTCAATACAAAAGCTACTTTATGTTTCCTGGGAAAACTAAGTGATGAATCTTTATATTTTCAGAAGCAGATTTAAATACATATTGAAAGTGGTAGAAAAGAGGTGGGCCATATGGGTTTCTGGTGACAGAAAGGTGACAACAGTAAAAAGGAACGTTTAGGAAGAGATAATACTGCTTTTATGAACCAGTTTTGTATGTATTTATATGTGTATATGTTATGGTGAGGGAAGATGGATGGATATGGTAACACAAATCATAGATGTAACTGACAGCTTCCCAGTTTCTCCAGACTCTCCAAGGAAATAGACTCGTGAATTGGAAGTAGTGCCTTTAGGCACCTGTCATTGCTATAGTGTAACCCCTTTCTCTCTGTGAAGAATTGATGGGTAAATTAATGAATTGGCTTTCTGCTTTAGGAGTATTCCTCCCTGCAAAGAAAGTCAGTGGAATTATTTCAATTCTCTTAAAAATATAAAAATGATCACTTTCATATTCCTGCTCTAATAAGATTAGATTTAATTGGCTATTAATTCCTTATTTTTAGTGTTTATTTTTCCCTTGAATAATATTGAAGCAAAATTATGCCAGTGATATAATGCAGGATAAAGGACTAAAAATAAATCTGATAATGGTATACAAAGGCTTACCTTAGAACCTGAAAATTAGCACAGTATATGGTTGTTTTTATTCTCATAATGATAATTTTTCCCCATTTAAACTCTAATCAAAGAAAATAAAATTTTTAGTTGAAATTGTTTTCACTGCTGTCAAAGCAGATCATTTTTAAGAATCTATGTATTTAATTTTTAGTGTATTATTACAGAAGATGCCAAATTATAACAGTCAACATAAACTTGGTAATTCTAGATTCAAAATAAGAAATGGAAGTAGAGGGGAGAGGGGAGGGAATTTCAGGGGAAATAATGGAGGGATTTAGAGGAACCTATATAAAGGATACATGGACAACAACTGAGAAGGGGGGAGGATGGGGGGTGGGATGGGATGGGAGTAATAGACAGAAAACTGTACTTGAAAAATAATTAAATAAAAAATTGGAGAAAAAAAAAGAAGTGGAAGTAGAGAAAAAGTATGTATTAAAAAAAACATGCCATTGGTTTCGAATTGTAAAGTGGGAGGGAATATGGACTATGGAATCAGATAGACTTGGGGTTGTATCTGGACTTCACCAGTATTCCTGTAGATTTAGGGTGTGTTGCTATCAGTACCAGGACTCGTTCTCTAGGTAGCTATAGAAATGAAGCTGTTGTAAAGGGGAATGGGGCTAAGCAGGCCATGCAGCTGCCACGATTCTCAGAACCCCTGAGCCTCTTAACTTGCTAATATTCCAGGTCATTCTCATCTCCACTCTGTAACCAGAATATCAACTAAATTTCATTAAATGTTTTCACAAAATACCCCTTTCCATATATACTCAAGAATCTTACAAGTTTTAGAAAGGAGAAGTTGCCCATGAGACCAGAGTCTGACCCTTGCCTGTACTTCCGTGGTACATACTACATCTAAATATGTCTGATTACCACTCTTATGTCTCTTCATCCTTCAGACCTCCTATTCTGATTTATTTGGTTTTGGAATTAAACATCTTTCACCATCTGTATATTCTCCCTTTTTTGCCTAATAAAATTACTCATCTTAAAAACCAACTATCAATATATCTGATTTTTGTGAACTGTAGTTTCTTCATGTCTAAATTTCTTCATGTCCTAATCTCACAGAATTGTAGTAAAGATAACTTAAAGCGTGTAAGCTTTTTGGCTAATAATTGCAGAAAAGATAAAAGATAAAGATAAAGCGTGTAAGCTTTTTGGTTAATAATCAGGTCTCAGTGAAGTTTAGCTTTCTTTCTCTTAAGTCGAATTTGTTAGTGTGATGGAAAGAAGCTGGGAGTGGTCTTAGCTTAGATCAGTAATAATAAACATGGGGTCAGTAAATACTCTTTTAAACAACTCAATTTGTTGTGGTTTTTGAATGCTAAATTGTATTTAAAATATACTATAGCAGCAGATGCAGTTGTAACAGCCCCCCACAATGTATCGGTCAGTTAATGGATACTGATCACTCTTCTTTGTAACACGTTGCTGCTTGCTGAGAGAATACAGAGCAATATTCACAGGAAAGTGGAAGTCACTTAAGTCAGTTATTGGAAATGTTGACATAAATGATGCCCAATCTATTCTATCAAAACCTATTTGGCCTATATGTAACTGAGTTATGGTACTCTAGTACTGTAGAAGCTGAAGACTACTTATAATATTGTTTCTATGTAGAAACACATTCAGAATTAAAATCATATATGCCAGCATACACCTTGCTTTTTCATAGTTTTCTAAATGGGAATAGATTCTTCATTCAGGTCCAGGTTATTGGTGAGAGGTCTGAGGCATTAGAAACTAGAGTGTGGATTAGGGGAGATTGGCCTTAATGTCAGAGGTTAAGGGGTTTTATGGCAACCAGAGGCAGGAATAGAGATTGTATTGTCCAAGCAGTGAGGATTGGGAGGTAGAACTTCATTCTGGAAAAAAAAGAGGAGGGAGGGGATAATGAGCTAAGATGGGATGGGGACCTGGGAGGCAGCTGGGGGCTTTCAGGAGGAACCAGGTAAATGAGGAATGGAGACATTTGGCTAGTCAATAGCTGTCTTGAGTCAGTGGAAAGAGCTAGTGGATAGGGTAATCTAAAGTGATAGGTGTCAAACAGGTAAAGCACATAATTAGGGTTTTGATATAATAGCACATTAAAGCAAAGAATTTAGCATAATTAGGTAAAGGAGTTTAGTTATTTCAAGTACCAGGGGATTATCATAATGACATAGTCTCACATAGTATTTATTATGCTATTGCTTTGGCTTTGTATTTCTTCTTATATCAGTGACATAAGCTTTTCATATTTTTAATATAGATTTTGACTTAAATAACAAGCAAAAAACCAACCAGAAAAGTGCAATATTAACATGAAGTAGAACTTTAATAGATACAAACTAGAGTTTAAAAGACTGCATTTTGAAAGTGTGAAAACTATTGTTGAAGAATGTAATTCTGTTTTACTATAATAGACAACATATAATAGGGATAATATAAACTGATAAAGCAAATACTGATCTAGAAGCAATGGCATGATATAAACTGATAAAGTAAATAATTTCTATAAGCTTCTTAGCAGACTTAATAGCTCAGTAATTTTCAAAGTTCAAATGGGCTTTTTTTTTCCTTAGGGGATGGAAATTCTGTAGTTTGTAGACTTTGGAGATGTGATTAGCTAACATGGCATTCAAATAGTTGAAGGTAAATTAACGTTTAAAACAAAATGACTGTAAATTATTAAACTTGCCCAAGATAATGGTGGGTATTGACAGTAAAATAATATTACAAAGGAAAAACATATTTGAAAATCTTATTTGTAGCTGAAGTTTGGGTACAAGCTGCTGTGTCACCTTTTAAGAAAACTTTTGGATTATCTGTCTTTGGATAAATGTGCCATACCACCTTACATTAAACAATAATTTGATTAATAAGCCTATCTTTATTTGTGGTTCTGATCTTTGAATATTGCTGGCATGGTGTTTATTTTAATCTATTCTTCCTCACTCAGAAAAAATTCTTAAAGTTAGGTATTTTTTAATGCAGCAGAGAAGATATGCTGAAGAGTTAAACACGAACTTTATAAATAAGTGAGACATTAGTGGCCAGTAAATAAAAAAGATGCTCAATTTTATTAATGGTCAGAGAAAAATAAAATAAAACCACAATAAGATACACATTTTGCCCACTAGAGTGGTAACACTATCAAATGTTTGTAATGATGTAGCATACTGAAGCTCTCATATAGTACTAGTGGCATCATAAATTATTGTATTACAGCACTGAGGAAAACAGTGTATCTAGTGAAGTTAAGATGTGCATACCTTGTTATCTAATAACTTTACTCCTTTACTATCCTGAACTGAAATTGATAGATAGATGATATGACCTACATACATGAATAATTTAAAAAATAAATAAATGCCCTTACTTATTAAAAATAGAAATTAATTTATGATGAAATAACATATATAAGAATTGGGCATTTTTATTATTTAAATTATTTTTATTAATATCTTAAGTGCTGATCAGTCATAGATATAAACTTGATTTTGCAATGCGTAACTGAGTTGATGCTCAGTGTGTGGTTTTGGGTAGCCAGCCTCAAGTTACCGTTGTTTTTGTGCTGTGTGAAATCTGTACTGTTCCATACACAGATATATACTGTGGTGTATGTGAATTGATTAATTTGTGGGCTTCACAACTCAGTAGGAGATTCTGAAAAATTCTAATTGTTCCCCAAATTCTTACCTTGAATTCAAAACATTTGTGAAAACATTAGCATACCAAGTAGAATTTTATCTTGTCATGTGATTGATTTTTCATGTCACTTTTTCTCTTATTACTTATTCTGTTTGTTGATTTTGTTCTTATTTCTTTCTGTCATGTATTTTATGTCTTTTTTTTTCTACCATTTGCCCAAAGTACGTCTGTTCCACAACTGTAACTATTTGTGATACCACAAAGACTGTACTTGTTTTATCTGTTTTTATTCTTTTTATCAGGAACTGTCTTCCTATCTGTTCAGTTATGCATGGTATGTAGATTCATTCTCAGAATTTCCTCAGAAGCATAAAGAAATCATTTATTAAATAAAGTTACACTTTTAAATTATTAAAAATTTGCAATGCTCTTGTTTTTCTCTAGCACAAAAATGAACAATCCAGTGGCTTTATGGAATTGAGATTCCCATTGTTGTGGGGTTTTTTTTTGTTATTGTTCATGTATTAGCATTTTAAAAGTATTTTTAGTGTAGAGTCACTCTGCTTCCATAAAATTTCAGTGATTGAATCTGATATGTTCACTTTTTTTTTTTTTTTTTTTTGGTGATATGTTCACTCTTAAATCTTTGAAATCTTTCTAGTGCAGTGCTTAGAACAAAGTGGGCTCTTAATAAATTACTGGATAAATGTAACAGTTTATTTGAATTTGTTAGTTTAACGATATTAACAACAACTAATGGCTGTGGTATTTGTTCTGATAAAGTTTTCTCAGTAGTACTAGAAGGTTTTAAACTTTTTGCTTAGACAAATTATTGGAAAGAAAAATTGAACTTTGTACAGTGTGTGTTTTTATTCAAAGTTTTGGGTTGATTCTGATTCTCCTTTCCATAACCATGTGTTATTTAATGAATAAATAGTAGAAATAATATTTATATGAATAATTATTCAAATACGTTGATTTTTCATGAAATATTTGACTATTATTATCCAGACATTGTGCTAACTACTGAGGATATATTAGAGAGCAAAAATTTTCACTTTCATTCAAGAAACTTATGGTTTTGGAGGAGACAGGTCAGAAAACACCAATTTCAGAACTACGTAACGAGTGGCATGGTAGTTAACCAGAGTGCTGTGGGAGAATCTGGCCTGTACTTGGGAGCCTGAGAGGGTTGCTTGGGTGTTTCATGGTAGTGCAAGTCTGAAAGATGACATGAGGTGGCTGGGTAAGGGACAGGGAGTTGGAAAGGCATTTGGCCTGAGGAAGCAACATGTAGGATGCCCCAGAGGGTTTTTTTCCTCTTTTTAAATTATCTTTAAATGATAAATGATAATGTGTTTTCATTGATTTTGAGAGAGAGAGAGAGAAAGAGATAGATAGATAGATAGATAGATAGATATGAGAGAGAAACATTGATGTGAGAGAAAAACATTGGTTGGTTGCCTCCAGTATTGAACCCGCAGCCTAGGTATGTGCCCTGACTGGGAATCAAACTTGTAGTCCTTCAGTGCATGGAACGATGCTCCACACAAATGAGCCATGCAGCCAAGGCAAGGCCCAGAAGTTTTATGGGCAACTATGTGGGAATGTACCATTTTAACTCCCTTCAAGCTTACCAAGTTAGTTATTACAGCAGTGAGATGTAAATTTATGTTGTGTTAAGCAATGGAAATTTTGGCATTTATTTATTGCAACAGCTAGAGTTATTCTCACTAATATATGAATATTAGAGGTACTGTCCAGAGTTGAGACAAAAATTTGGTGTTAAGAATAATTTTAAGGGGTTGTGGGGCTGGGTGAAAAAGATGAAGGGATTAACCCCCCCCCCCAAAAAAAAAGGCAGAACAAAACCAAAAATGACAAAAAACCCAAAACCTTATAGATACAGACAGCAGTATTGTGATTACCAGAGGGAAAGTGGGCTAGGGGGAGGTAGAAGGGAGTATAGGGGGCATAAATGGTGATAGATGGAGACTTGACATGGGGTGGTGAACACACAATATAATATACAAATGACATAGTATAGAATTGTAAACCTGAAATCTGTATAATTTTATTAACCAATGTAACCTCAATAAAGAAGAAGAGGTGGTAGACCACAATGTTTCGCTCTTGAGCTAGCTGAATGGTGGCACAATTTATTGTGCAAAAGGGCAGAGAAGCGCCGGAGTGGGGGGTTAGGTGAAGATGGTGACCTGAGTTTTACAGATCTGGTTGCTTAGCTTGGGAAAGATACAGATGATAATGTAATATTAATATAATTAGAAATATAATAATACCATAAAATTTCAAGGAATTATTACAGCCTACATTATAATATATTCCTTTTGGCTCAAGCTATTCATTTTTCTCTTTTTTCTTTATGAAGAGATATATGATTTACCTTTCATAGCATATACAAAATACAACTACTAAACATTGACTAGCTCTTATAAATAGGAAAGAGAAAGTCAGATGGTTTCATTAAAAAGAATGGCTTTCAGTGTAACTCTCTACATTTAATTTTAATGGCCAACAATTAGTACTGAAACCAGCCAACTATATATATATATATATATATATATATATATATATATATATATATATATATGGTTTGAAATAACCAGCTAGACATCTTCATGGGAGAGACTGCAAAGGGCCCAGTGCTGTTAATATTTATCTTTTCTAAAAATTGAGATAGAATTCACATGCTGTAAAGTTCATCCTTTTGAGGTGTATACAATTCATTGATTTTAAGTATATTCACACTGTTGTGCAGTCATCAGTACTCTGATTCCAGAACGTTTTTTGTCACCCCCGAAGAAACACTGTACCCAGTAGTAATTTTCCTTTCTCCCTATCCTGCAGTCCCTGGCAACCAACCGCTCATCTGCTTTTTGTCTTTGTGGATTTGCCCGCATTCTTTGTATATTAGCCTGTCTCCAACATCGTCACAGCTGGGCAGTCTATAATCCAGAGATTCTCAAACTTAATGGGCGTACACATTACCTGGGGCTCTTGTTAAAAATACAGAGTCTTATTTAAGAGTTGATATGGGGTGGAACCTGATATCCTGAATTTCTAACAAGATCTCCAGTAATGCTGATGCCAGTGGTACAAAGATGTCACTTTGAGTAGTAAGGCTCAAAGATGTCTCAGAATCAGAAGAAATTAAACAATAAATGTAAGTTAACTGTTAAATAACAATTGGCACCACTCTAGGTGAAATTATTCCAATCTGTTGGGTTTACTTGGTAGTGTTTCTTTGTTAATTACCTATGAAAGTGATCTCTCCCCTACATCCAGACTATATATATGAGAGGTTATTATGGGCTTATTTGTACCCTTAATTAGGTTAATGAAATCAAATAGTTAAGAAAGCTGAGTCAGAACTTGTTTTATCAGAAACATCTTCTGATACTCTACTTTTTACTGAAGCTTTCCCACAACTTCATATTAGTAGACCTTTGGCAAAGTCTAATCAGTTCTTTATCCACCCATTTTCGGATAGACATTGGCTTCCTCCCACCGTCTTTGGCTGATTAGGCTTTCCAGGAAGTAGAACACTGCAATTGTTAACTCCTTTGGTAAGTCAGTTAGGTTAAACTGAACACAGAAAAACACTTTGAGAATTCATTAGGATTCCTTCCTAACCCACAGTTAATCTGAGGGTAATAAGTCCCATCAAGAGACCCTGGCTTTGGATGTTGACTCCTAAAGAAGTCAGAAATAGGGACATAGTGACCGATATAGCGAGGCTTCTGTTATGTTAGGACGGAACCCCGCCCACACCTGTGGAGGCCTGTTTCCCTAGCTACTGAGTCCCAGGACAGCCACCTTTCTCTTTCTGGGACCCTCTGTGGAACTCCATGGATTAATGTTTCCAAATGAAGAGAAACTCTGATTCAATAGTGTTTTGCCCCTACTCCAAAGTATCTTAATATCTATCTGTTTAGTATGAATAAACATTTCAAGTAATCAACATATATTTATTTAGTTCTATAGGCAATGGGTTGAGGGAGGCAAATTCAACTAATAATAAAAAGGATATGTTTTTGTTTCTGACAGATTTAGGTTCCTGTTCCATCTCTTACACTTAATGGCTTTGTGACTTTGGATAACTTATTAATCTTTTTCTTTGTCTGTAAAAACAGGGATGATAATAATACTATTATTTACTACTACTATTATTATTACTAATAATACTATTACTATAGTACTACTACTGCTACTACTACTATTACTAATACTATTATTTACCTTGTATGAGATTTGGAAGATCAAGTAAGCTACAGTATGAAAAGATTTAACATAGTGTGTCTGGTATATGCAGGTTCATTAAATATTAGATTCTACTATTCATTCAGTAAGTATATTGGCTATTCTATGTACTAGACACTGAAAGTCTGTTGGGGGAAAATAGTTAATGAGGAAATATTCACACAAACAGATATTTGCACAATATGATAAGAACTAAGGAAAGCATGTGGCAGAATAACAAGAGAACGTATCAAGAGGATTTCCCAAGGAAGTAATGCTGTGCAGGAATTTGAAGGAGAGATTGTGTTTTTTGACATGTTGAGTTTGAGATGCCTTTAGACAAGTAAGGAGAGGGAAGGGGCAGAGATCATCTGGTCTGGATGATGATGATTGTGCAGCAGATGATGATACGGTCCTGTCCCGCAGAGCTGCGCTGGTCAGGGAGATAAGACACTTTTTTTTTAAGACACACTTTTTAGTATAATTAGTACTACAGAGTTATGAATGAATACATTCTGAAAGAATCATACCGTAAATGGAGTGAGGCCACTTTGGACATGGTGTTCTCAGTTTTCTAGATAAGGAAATAGTTAAGATGGGTTTTAAAGGATGAGTTGTCAGGGCTGGGAATACAAGAAAGAAAACTGTACTTGAACAAGAGTTAAATAAAAAAGAATAAAAATAAAGGATGAGTTGTGTGGGAGGGAGAGCCAAGCATTCTAACAGTAAGGGGGGGGAAAGGTGGTTCAAGGAGAGGAGGGGGTGGCAAGGGTCTGGGGTTACTAATTAAGAACAATTTAGTGTTTATTACAGCTCAACCAAGAATCTTTTTACCTAAGTTGTCTTTTATAGTATATTTTGATATCCCTCATGAGAAACTGTAAATAACAATTCTATTTTATATGGTTCTGCCTTTCCTATTTGTTGAAAAGTTCTTAGTATTATGATGGTAACCTATGGTATGATTATTAATATTGTTCAGATGTCCCTACTTAATGGTTATTCTTTCTAGTTTGATGTTTTAAGTGGGGGAATGGCATCTGATTTAATTTATCTAGACTTTCTTGAATTATGCAAATGCAAAGTATTAATAATAATAATACTTATTAATAATAAGCATTATTAATTATATTAATTATTATTATTATTATTAATACCTCCATATTCTCCTGTCACTCTCAGAACCTAGAAGTAAATATTCTGTGGTTTATAAAAGGACCACAATCAGTGGACTTTTTTGCTCCTAACTCTTTGATTCAGGGATCTGAAGAGCCTAGTTCTCATTTGTTAGTACTCTTTCTATTTCACTCAATTATGGTGTATTTACTATAAACACAATATTTACTTCTTTATTAACACACATAAAATTAAACACAAATAAACACAAATTAACACAGATAAAACTTAAGCCACTACTTTAAAATATTTTCTAAATTACCCAGTTAAGATAAATGATTTAAGAAAAGTATAACTAGTTAGGTCTCCATAACATTTCAGGCCATACCTGTTATAAATTAATACTATTACTTAATCAATTCTCCTTACCTCATTTTCTCCAGGCCTGAGTTGAGAGAACACTTAAACTTTGATTCTGAGGGCTTTCCAGAATTACGAATGGGGATGGTTCTTTAGTAGTTTTACCTTATGCCGAAGTCCTTTCTTCTTATTGGGGGAAGGACCTGATTATAAAACAGCTGGTGTTAATTTGCCTTTGCTAATATAATACTTAATTAACTCCTATAGTATCTCCTAATAGTTTTCCTCTCATCTTTTGTAGACACACAAGAGAAAGCCCATATATAATTTTATCGTATTTAATTTTGTTAATCTTTTATACAATAGATAGGGAAACTAACTTTGTTTAGGCCAAAAAACATGAAATGGGATTAACTTTTCCCTCCTGAGATAGTTTTCCAATTGTATTGTTGCTTAATGCCTATTCCAGGACAGTGGCATAAAACACTATGGATTCGGTGACTTGGGAACTCCAAAAGGGTGCAGGTGAGGATGGTTTTCTCAGCTCTGTAACTGACTAGGGTTTCAGCCAGGAGGACTTGAAGGTTGGGATCAATTGCTGGGGGCTGGAGTAACTTGAGTAATTATTTGATAATTTGAAGGCTTGCTCACCACCTTTGGCATCTGGGCTGGGAGAACCCAGAGAGACCAGGACTGTTGACCAGAGTTGCGTACGTGTAGCCTTGATTCTGCACAGCACATTGGTGTCAGCATAGACCAAGTTTACATGTTCAAGTGAACAAGGAGAAAGCTGCATTGTTCTGTTCTTTTGGACAAAGCTAGGCATTGTCATTTCTGCATTCTGTTGGTTAAAAGTGAGTCATAGGCACCCAAACAGATTTTACCTCCTCTTGCTGGGAAAGTGGCATGTTCCTGAAGAGGATGTGTACCAGAGACACTGTTGGGGCCATCCGCCATCTTTGACAGACATTGTATCACAAAAGTCAAGTCCAATACTTGACATTTTTTTCATTTCAAATCTATATTTTATAATGACTTTAGAGATAAAAGGTCAGGAGCTCTTTACCTGTATCTATGAATGGAGTTTAGGACTTTGGAGTCTATGAACTGAAAGTGGAAAACATTTTTTAAAAAGGTTTTTTAAAAATATATTTTTCTGTTAGTTTGAAGATTGCCTTTTGAAAGCTTTTTTCTCTTCTCAAAGTCAAAATTGTTCAGGTATTTTTTAGCTTCTTTTACTTTAAACAAGTATAGGATGTCATGGATCATTAGTATATCTAGTTAGATTATATACAGCTTTGATTGTTGCTATATGTGGAGATAGATTAAGCAGTTTCCTATTGATAAGCACAAGGAAAATTTACCATGTCCCCTGTATTTATGCAGTTTAGTTTAAATGAAAAAATATTTTTTTGTACTTGATCTCATTATCACAAAGGCTGAGAGGAGATGGAAAAATATTTTAAAATACAATAAAAAAGATAAAAGTAGGACAGACCTTGTGTGTCCTTTGATCTTATTCTAAAGATTGAGTGTACAGGCATAGAAAGTCATGCCTTTTCTTATCTGGCAAGATTCTTACTAATGGAAGCCCGAAGCCAACAAAGCTGAAGAAGCCCCTTGGTCTGCCAACCAGAAAACATATTGGACAGTGTGAATTGTTTTGACAAGAAGGTGGCTTAATTGAAAAGGCTGGAACCTTTTCCCTATTTGGGTTTGCCCCAAAACAAAAGCTTTATCTTACAAAATCTTATAAGCAAAAGTAACACTGTGATTGGAGAGATTTAGATGAAGCTCTCTGAACTCTGGATATTTTGTGATTGGAGGCATAATGTTGAAGGCCTCTTTCAGATGATATTCTTCCAGCATTATTGGCATTTTTGCCTTGTAGTCCCAAATCTAGGTTTTAAAAGAATTGGAAGTTATTCCATTTTCTTTCCACATGTAACCCAATGACATTCTGACGTTTCTTAGTGAAGCTAGTTTCTCTCTTGTCCTTTGAGAGCACACTGATGCCATTGAGGACTCTTGTTTTGTGAACCCATTCTGGAAATTGGAAAGACCACTGAGAGATAAAAAGTGAAAAGGGACTTTATATTAAAACCAGTGGAGTACCTGGTAACACATCTGGTTTTGCTGCTTTGGTAAAAGAAGAAGCTCCATAGGTTGCTATGAATCATTGCTTTTACATTAGCATCAAAGACTGTGCCAAAGATCATGAAAGAAGTTTTATCCAATGTCTTAAAAGTCACTTTTATCCCTTGAATTGCTGCCTTGTCCAGAGCTTCTCTTGAGAAATGGGAGTAGAATGTTGCAGAGAATTTCTGCAATATTCTCCGAAGAACAAGTTGAATGCACGGGGGAATTCGAATTGCATTTGCGGCTACATAACTTGGTGAATCAGGAGTTTGAGAACACTTGTTTTCTGACACTTGTCAAAGCCACTGGCACATTATAAAAAACCATTCTGCTTACTATTTTAGCTCTTTTATTCAAGAGAATTAGTAACATAAAGTTGATTTCTGTGAAATTAATTGTCATATTCTTTAAAATTTAATATTCTTTCTGGTTTATTCTTTTAAAGTTAGGAATACTTAAATCTATTTACATTAATGTGTCTGTTCATATATTTAGAGTTATTTCTGTTATCTTATTTTCAAATTTACTGTCTCATGCTTTGATACCCTCCTTGTTCCTGACCTCTGCAGTGTTGATTGAGTTTTCATTATTTCCTTTTTTCCCCTAAACTTCTGGTTTACAGACAACTTATATCCTTCCTAAATTAGTAATTACTCTTGCAGTTTTACACACATATTTGACTTAAATTCTCAAGTTAATCCAGCTTTCTCCATACAAGGGCTTCAGAACTCTTAAGCTCAGCTCTCTCCCTTCTGTTTATTTACCTTATTTTAGTTCTGCCTTGTTTTCACTTAACCTCTCCCCCAAGTCCCTAGCCCCCAACTTGGTATATTTTTAGTCTCTTTAAGTCAGGGCATACATAGATTTACTTATGTGATTGTTTTTTGTACACACTCCTTATTGAGGTATATTTTTAGTTTCTTTCAGCAATACTAAACACATTTTTTTTAGTCTTTGACCAAAAAATGTCTCTTTTGCCCTCACTTTTGAAACATAATTTAGCTAGATATAGAATTAGAAGTATTTTCAGCACCTTGAAGATTTCTCCATGGTCCTCTGGCTTCGGTTACTGCTGGTGTGATGTCTGCTGTCAGTGGTGTCTTCCCTTTCTAGATAGTCTGTTTTCTCCCTTTGATTTTAAGGTTTTCTCTTTGCCTTTGGTGTGTCCTGTGTGCTGCACAACACAGAGGTGCAGGACATATAGCAAACTTCCCTGCTGCTTTACCAGACCAGTGGGTAGAGCGTTTTAAGTCCTCTTTTTACCAACTCCTCACTTAACCTCTTCCTAGGCTCTGGGCACTGTGGAGGAGTCTTGTTTTAATACCTCAAATTTATACAACTAAGACATTATCTTCTGTTTTTTAAATATATTTAATTGATTATGCTATTACAGTTGTCCCATTTTTCCCTCCCCTTTATTCTCCTCCACTCAGTACTCTTCTCCCACCATCATTCCCCACCCCGCCCCCAACCTTAGTTCATGTCCATGGGTTGTGTGTATAAGTTCTTTGGTCTCTCCAATTCTTATACTATTCTTAACCTCTCCCTGTCTATTCTGTGCCTACCACTTATGCTTCTTATTCCCTGTACCTTTTCCCCCATTCTCCCTTTTCCCCCTCCCCACTGATAACCCTCCATGTGATCTCCATTTCTGTGATTCTATTACTGTTCTAGTTGTTTGCTTAATTTGTTTTTGTTTTTGTTTTAGGTTCAGTTGTTGACAGTTGTGAATTTGTTGTCATTGTACTGATCATGTTTTTGATCTTCTTTTTCTTAGATAAGTCCCTTTAATATTTCACATAATAAGGGCTTGGTGATGATGAACTCCTTTAACTAGACCTCATCTGGGCAGCACTTTATCTGCCCTTCCATTCTAAGTGATAGCTTTGCTGGATAGAGCAATCCTGTATGTAGGTCCTTTCCTTTCATGACTTTGAATACTTCTTTCCAGTCCCTTCTTGCCTGTAAGGCATTTCTTTTGAGAAATCAGCTGATAGCCGTATGGGCACTCCTTTTTAGGTAACTCCTTTCCCCTTGCTGCTTTTAAGATTCTCTCTTTATCATTAATCTTGGGTACCTTAATGATGATGTGCCTTGGTGTGTTCGCTTTGGGTTCAATTTCTTCAGGACTCTGGGCTTCCTGGACCTTTCAGATTCTTGGAAATCTGTTTCCTTTGCCAGATTGGGGAAGTTCTCCTTCATTATTTTTTCAAATAATTTTTCAATTTCTTGCTCTTCCTCTTCTCCTTCTGGCATCCCTATGATTTGGATGTTGGAACATTTAAAGTTTTCCTGGAGGTTCCTAAGCTTCTCCTCATTTTTTTTTGAACTCTTGTTTCTTCATTCTGTTCTGGTTGAATGTTTATTTTTTCCTTTTCTTCCAAATCCTTGATTTGAGTTCCGGTTTCCTTTCCTTCACTGTTGGTTTCCTATTTATTTTCCTTTATTTCACTTTGCATAACCTTCACTTTTTCCTCTATCTTTCAACCATACTCAACCATTTCTGTGAGTATCCTGATTACCAATGTTTTGAAACCTGCATCTAATAGGTTCGCCATTTCTTCATTGTTTAGTTATATTTTTTTCTGGAGCTTTGATCTTTTTTATTTGGGTCATATTTTTTTGTCTCCATCTGCCTACTGTGTAGTAAGGGGCGGAGCCTTAGGTGTTCATCAGGGTGGGCAATCTATGTTGCTTGGTTTTGATGCTGTATGTGGGGAAAGGGTCTGAGAGGGAAGAAAGCCGGCTTTCAGGCACTTTGCCCTCTACCCGTGGGCAAATTTGGGCTTATGATGATGATTCTTAGGTGGGTGGGTTTGTGTACGTTCTAGGACCCTATGGGTCTCTCTAACAAACTCTCCTGCGAGGTGGGAGTTTCTCTCGCTGCCACAACCCCCACAGGTTTGGGGTTTTGAGGCTTTCTTTTTCCATGCTGGAACTCTTGGCTGTGTAGTCTGTCTCACTTCCTAGTTATTCCTCCCGGTTTATCTGCATAGCAATGTGGAACCACCAGTCACTGTCTTGCCTGCCGGGTCCTCCAACCATCTTGCTGAATGTCCTTTCTGCCTGTGTCTGGATGAGTTTCTTTTTTAATTCCTTGGTTGTTGGATTTCCACACAGTTTAATTTTGTGGCACTTCTGGTTGTTTTTTGTTTTTAAATTTGTTGTCCTTCTTTTGGTTGTGCAAGGAGGCACAATGTATCTACCCGTACCTCTAACTTGGCCAGAAGTTGATTTAGGCAGCTCTGTATGATGGTTATTCTGTAGTTGTAATTTTGTTGTGGTTGTGGGAGGAGTCAAGTACAGCATTTACCTATATCATCATCTTGCCTGGAAGCCAATATATTAAAGTTTGAATTTAGAACCTCAGTTCCTAGGGCCTTTATTCAGGTCTCAGATCCCCTTGGGCTTTACACATCAGTTTCTTCTTTTGGCTCTGATTTGATTTCTGTCTTGTTCCTGGCACCTGGGAATCTTCTTTTTTCTCTTTTTAGATTCACCATTTAAAATGTGTTTAACAGGAGGAGAAAAATACTGAGTCTTTAAAACAAGAGTTATTTTCTAATGGAATCAAATACTTCTGTAACAAGGAGATTTATTTATCTCAGAAGATTTCCAGAGTGCTACCATAAATGTTAGTTGAAGTGTTTAATATGTCCATAGCTCTAAATACTTATCGATTGATTATCTGCCTAATTCCACCAGCGGTTTTAAAGTGCTCTTTGGTGTGTAGGTAGCTCTTGTGGAGTGGCACACTGGAGCCCTCATTTCCAGTTTAGTTGAGTCTGTCAGAGCCTGTGACCATCTTAGGCATGTCCAGATAATGTCTGATGCCTGTTCTTCAGATTATGTACTGTTTCCTTAAACTAATCTTTTGATCGAATGACTCTTTGCCGTGATTTTAGGCAGTGTAAATCCTAGATCCTCAGTATCAGTATTAGCTGGGATCATATAGTTCATACTGTTTTTACATGATTCATTGGATATTCTTACCATGCTTTTTAAATTAAAATTTGATAAATGATTGTACTCATGGGTGGTTCAGTGCTGGACGCTTTTCTTTGAAAAAGATTTTATGTATTTATTTTTAGAGGGAAGGGAGGAGAGGGAGAAAGGGAGAGAAACATCAGTGTGGGAGAAAAGCATTGACTGATTGCCTTTCTTATGTGCCCTAATTGGTGACTGAATCTGCAACCCAGGCCCCTTGCCCTGTGAGACAACACCAAGCCAACTGAGCCACACCAGTCAGGCTCTGATGGATACTTTTAATAAGTAGATGAAGTGCAAGTTTTATGGCTTGGTTTATTTTTTTATACAGAGGGATTGCTTATTAATTCTAAGGTTACTGTCAAGTAAAATACTATAAAAATGTTACATATGTTGGTATATTTATGATTTCTTTATACTCAGACATCCTTTAAAAGAAAGTTTAAAAGTTAAGTGTTAGATGTGGAATTCAGGAAAAGTTTTACATCTGTAAAATAATTAACTTATTTTTTCTTTTTATAATCTGCCTAGCCTAAGCTCAGAATAGAAGTTCATTGTTATTTATGTACCTCCTTTAATGGTCCCTATGGATTTAAAACACAATTAGAATTGTTATACTTCCTTCCATAGAGAAAATATATGCTTTCTTAATAAATGTAATATGCTTTTGTTCATGAAGAATGTTACTTAGTAGTGCCAACTATTTTAGGATGCTAAAATAAAAATATTTACAATCCAAGAATACTTTAAAATTACTCCTTTAAAAGAAAGATGTTCCATTGTTTTTGGTCGATTACTTCATCATATAAAAATGCTCTGAAGAGCAAACTGCATGATATTTCAAGGTTCAGAGATTTGGTGATCATTTAAATTAAGTTTTTCCAAGGCACTGAAACATATGAAATGAGTGATAACACCATTGGAAAGGCAGTAAAGACTCATTAGACTTTTAATTAATTAAGTTCTTAAAACTACACAGGGCCTTGTATATGTGAGTGTTCAGAAAATGTTTGCTGAGTTTAAATGACCAAGTTAATTTTGACCCTGTTAACCTACTAGCATATTGTTGTCTTTTTCACTTAGTGAATAAGCCACTATTAAATGTGTTAGATATTGTGAACTGGCCCTCGCGCTCCAAAAGGCATCATTGTAAGATACATGTCATGATGAATCTTTTTTAAAAAATTAAAGTTAACACTCATAGTGAAAATATTTAGGATTTATTGATTAAATCTAGTAATGTTTAATGAAAAAGAAATTATTTACTTCATTGTAGAAACTCATCCCCCCACCCCTGTCTCTGTTTTCTTATAATGAATATAAAGGTTTCTTAGCAGATTAGGAAGGAAGTGAATTTTCTGCTTAATGGAAACAAGAGATATTTTCTGGGTTGTATTTATGTCAGATCATTTAGTAGCTTTCCTTGTTACTACAGTTAAAATTCCTGGGAGGTCTTCAGGAACTATAAAGTATTAATTTCTTTGAGTCTTCACTTCATGTGTTTTATCTTCTCTACAAGCATTGTGAAGTGAAATATGTTCAATTACTGACACTGGTAATTTAGCAACCAATAATTAATCAAAACTGCATTGGCGGGTGTGGCTCAGTTGGTTGGAGCATTGTCCCATAAACTGAAATATCACAGGTTCCATTCCCTGTCAGGGCACATACGTGGGTTGTGGGTTTCCGTCCTGGTGGGGGCGTATATGAGAGGTAACCAGGTGCTGGTTTCTTTCTTTCTTGTAAAAGAAATAAAAGAATATTCAGTTTCTTGTATTTTCAGGGCTGGGATGTCTGACATTAATTACGGTCATTCTAAAAAGTGAAACATTCTGCAGGTATTAAACAGGTTCCTTCAGAGAGCAGAGTATTAAACAGAGTTCCTTCCTGCAGATTCTCCAGCGTGGTCTGGGTGTGTGTGTGCGTGCATGTGCACAGGGATGAATTCCAGGGCTACTTAGTTGCCTGTTTTTACTAAAGAAAATGTAAACTGTTTATTTTAGAAGTATGTTATAAAGGTCTGGGTTAGGTGTAAAACCAGATAGCTTAAGAGTACAGTGAGATAATAAATAAATTTACTATAGCCATTTAGGATAAAACTACTACTTTATTTTGCTTAATCAAATACCAGCTCCAGGTTATTTTTCAGACTTATTAAATCCTTTGAACATTCTTACCTCATTTGAGCATTTCTGGTATATAAAAGATAACAGATTTGAAAATATTCTTTCATTGTAGAATAAATGTTATCTAACCAACATGTTTACATAAAAGCCACATTTCATGTACTGTTCCTTTCATTTTCTCATTCAACGAAACTGCTGAGTACCTACTTTGTGCCAAGTTTTGTGTCGAGTGGTTTTATAAATTTTCATCTGGAAAGAAAAAATATGTCCTCAGTTACCTAGTGACAGATGTCTGCCATAGCAAATTTAGAATAAATTAAGGATTTCATTTAATATTTGGTCCTAAAGAAGGAGTTCTTCTTAGAACCAGTGTATTCATGATCATGATACTTGCTACTACACTTTTTGCTGGTGGAGGCTCTGTAATTCTCAGTTTCCTCTTTCTTCCTTAGGACCAGCTTCTCTGACTTTTCAGACTAGGTTAGCTCTGGTGTATTGCACATTCTGTATTTTCCTTTTATAAAAAGTATACTTAATTGATTATGCTTATAAAGTTTCCCATTTTTTTCTCCCTTTTATTTTCCTCTGCTCTGCACTCCCCCTGCCAGATTCTCCCCTGCCCCCATAGTTCATGTCCATGGATATATATAGGTTCTTTTGCTTCTCCATTTGCTATACTATTCTTAACCTCTCCCTGTCTATTCTATGCCTACCATTTATGCTTCTTATTCCCTGTACCTTTTCCCCCATTCTCCCTTTTCCCCCTCCCCATTGATAACCCTCCACGTACTCTCCATTTCTGTGATTCTGTTACTGTTCTAGCTGTTTGCTTAATTTGTTTTTGTTTTTGTTTTAGGTTCACTTGTTGACAGGTGTAAATTTGTTGTCATTTTACTGATCATGTTTTTGATCTTCTTTTTCTTAGATAAGTCCCTTTAATATTTCATATAATAAGGGCTTGGTGATGATGAACTCCTTGAACTTGACCTTATCTGAGAAGCACTTTATCTGTCCTTCCATTCTAAATGAAAGCTTTGCTGGATAGAGCAATCTTGGCTGTAGGTCTTTGGATTTCATGACTTGGAATACTTCTTTCCAGCCCCTTCTTGCCTGTAAGGTCTCTTTTGAGAAATCCAGTGACAGTCTGATGGGAACTCCTTTGTAGGTAAGTGTCCCCTTATCTCTTGCTGCTTCTAGGATTCTCTCCTTCATTTTAGACTTGGCTAATGTAATTATGATGTGCCTTGGTGTGTTCCTTCTTGGGTCCAACTTCTTTGGGACTCTCTGAGCTTCCTGGATTTCCTGGAAGTCTATTTCCTTTGCCAGATTGGGGAAGTTCTCCTTTATTATTTGTTCAAATAACATTTCCACTTGTCACTCTTGCTCTTCCCCTTCTGGTACCCCTATAATTCAGATGTTGGAACATTTAAAGATGTCCTGAAGGTTCTTAAGCCTCTCCTCATTTTTTTTTTGAATTCTTGTTTCTTCATTCCTTTCTGTTTGGTCATTTTTTTCTTCCTTCTGTTTTACTCCATTGATTTGAGTCCCAGTTTCCTTTCCATCACTATTGGTTTCCTGTGCATTTCCCTTCATTTCACTTAGCTTAGCCTTCATTTGTTCCTCTAATTTGTGACCAAAATCAACCAGTTCTGTGAGCATCCTGATCACCAGTATTTTGAACTGTGCATCTGATAGGTTGGCTATCTCTTGGTCGCTTAGAAGTATTGGCTCTGGGGCTTTGAGCTGTTCTTGAGCCAAAGAGTTTTGGTCTGTTTGCACCTGTTATGTATATGAGGCAGAGCCTTAGGTGTTCACTAGGGCGGGGTGACCCAGTCACTGGGTTGTGAGGCTGTATGTGGGGATGGGGTCAGAGAAGGGTAATGGCGCTTGTTCCATGCTCTGTCTTGGATTTTGGTCCCCTCTGCTGCGTCCTACAAGCAAATTGGGCCCTTCTGGTGCTGGTTCCCGGGTATGTGGCCTGTGCATCCTCCAGGACCCTGTGGGTCTCTCCAGTGAACTCTCTGTGAGCTTGGGAGCTTCTCCTGGCACCTCGACCCGAAAGTTTTCCCACTCAGTGCTTTTAGGCTTTATTTACCAGCACTGGTGCCCTGGTTTGCACTTTCTGTCTCACTGCTCGCTCCTTCGCCTGGTTTATCTGCACACAAATGTGTGACCGTAGTCAGCCAGCCACCTTGCGACCAAACTGGGTCCACCTGTTGCCGCTCCACGCCTGGGATCTGCCAACTGCCGCCCGTGCACCTGGGTCAGCTGGTCACCTTTTCCTGAGCGACCCTGCTCTGCCAGACGCTGATTCCGCCCCTCTTACCCCTCTGGCTGGATGGTTTGTTGTTGTCGGACTTCCGAACAATTCAATTTTCTGTGTTTCGGTTGCATTTTTATTACTAAAACTTTGTTGTCTTTAAACTTGGTTGTGCGAGGAGGCACAGTGTTTCCACAAACGCCTCCATCTTGGCCAGAAGTCGTAAGTTAGTCTTTTTTAAAAAAACCTTATTTTTCAATTATAGTTCACATTCAATATTATTTTGCATTAGTTTCTAATTCTGGAGAATAAGACAACACTTTTTTTAAGCCATGACTTAAATAAAGAGTTTTAAATTAGTTTTTTCCCTGAAAGGATAAATAAGGAAATAAACATTTGTTAGGAGTTTATTTATTCAAACCCCAATACACTAAAAAAAATTCCCAGAGTCAAAGACAAATTTAGTTTTGGTAATTGTGAAAGTAGAGAAGGTTTTCAGGACAAAGGAGTGAAACAAAAAGATTTTCTGATTACCTCTGAGAGTCCCAGGTAATTTAGGCTTAACTTTGTAAAGTCTTTATTTTGATTTGCAGCTGTTTTATTTTTCATATTTAAACACTGTATATTCAGAGTCCTATTGATGGATAAGAAGTATATATAGTTTACTCATATGGAATACATTACATAAAAGATTAAATACTCATTCCTTTAAAAGAACATATATGGTATTACAGTTGAAGGGATGTAAACTTACTTATCACAGACCTCACTTGGTTTCAGGTACCTTTCTCAGACCAAGTACATGTAGTACTTGGTGTCAGAGAGAAAAGGAGGCCAGATTGGGAAGGGAAATAACTTTGATATAGCTACAGTATTATTATAGAATGTATTGAAGGAGTATTATAGGCACTTTGGTGAGGAAATGCTATGGCTTTCCCCAATGGAGCTTATTTCTCTGTAACAAGTATCTCTTACTACCTGGAGTGGTTAGCCCATTTTACTTAGTATAACAATAACAGTTGTTATTTATTAAGAACTTACAGTATGCCAGGCATCCTTCATGTATTATGTCATTTAGTCCTCATCACATTTTTTTGCATATAGTGGTGGTTATAATAAGAGTAATAACTATAATTTGCCAAGTACGTACTTAATATGTTCTAAGCATTGTTATATACTTAATGTACTTACATTCATTTAATTCTTGTAGAAACTGTGTGTGTTTGGCAGTAGATACTTTTATTCTTCCAGAAGGCCCAGAGAGGTTAAACAACCGGGTGTATGTTACATCACTATTAAGTCAACACTCAAACTCAGGTCTCTGAATTCTAAGCCTATACTTTTTGCATCATACCTGCCATCTCCCTGGCACTTCTGGGTGGTGATGGGGAACTTAGACCTGCTGGAAACTTATGACCTCTTTTCAGGGTATGAGTGCCACCTGCTGGAATGTTATAATGTATCTATGTGCTTGTAAAGACCAGCTTCCAAAAAGCCTGTCAAGAGGCATGAAAATCTCAGTTTTCAAAATACTAATTCTTAAGTTTCGGTATAGGGATATTGAGGAATTTTGGACTCAGGTGAATCTTCTATTTACCATAAAATACACTGCTTCATTTATCTTCATTTGGGGGTGGGGGTAGGGGGGTGGGCTATACATTTTTAAAAATGATATACTCAGTGCTTTCTCAAATAAAGGCATTCTTACCAAGGGGAAAGACAATGGTCAGATGGATTATACTGTTACTTATAACAGGTCAAATAAGAATAGAAAAAAGTTGGGTTTACCTTGAGATAAGTGAGTTATTGAAGTATAAGATGACTCTTTCTATTCAGATACCCTGAGAGAGAATCTGGAATCTATGGGGGACTCAGAGACTTAGAGAACAGAAATTGGGGATAAAAGGGGAAGAAAGATGTGTGGGTAAAAATACACATGAATTCTGTAATTGTTAATCTAACACAAGGCTTCCCAAATTCAGTAAGGATCCTAAATAATACTTTAGAGAAAAAGTTTAGGATTGTAACTTTAGATTGTTATATATTTAGGATAGTAAAAATTGGATACTATAAAAAATTTTATTGATTGATTTTAGACAGAAAGCGAGAGGGAAGGTAGGGACAAAGAGATGTCAGGTTTTTACCCCACCTTTCTATGCATTTATTGGTTGATTCTTGTATGTGCGGTGACTGGGGATCGTACCTGCAACCATGGAGTATGAGGATGATGCTCTAACCAACTGAGCCACCCAGCCAGGGCAATATTGGACACTTTTTATTTTTGCTTAAATGCCCTGAAAGGGGAGTCAGATAAAATCTTGGCATGTCCATTACACATTTTTTGGTAGGCTCCTTTAGGACCACGTTAGTATTCTATGTGTATATGGCACAGGAAACGTTATCTTTTATTGTGGGATTTTTGTCAGATCAGCAAAAACTGTATTTTTTGGCATGCTGCAGAATTTTAGTAATTAATTTGTGTACCATGAAATGAAAAAAGTTGAAAATTACTGATTTAAGAGCAAGCGGGATTAAGGTGACTGGGTGTAGGAGTAGTAATGAGACATCTCAATCTGTCCCTTTATGTAATTTTGATTTTTGAACTATGTAAATGAATTACCTATTCAAAGTAATGTTTGAACATGGGACTGAAAGTAGATTCACCGTAGAGGGATCAACAATTTGTAATTATAGAAAACATAATTTTTTAGAGCTATTGATTACATATTGCTACATGTGACATCCTCTCTCCCAGATTCGTGGAGTCCAGGCATCAGAGGTCTGTCCTAATGCTTGGTGTTTTATCTTGGTTTAGATGCAGTGTGGGGGGCTTTCACCCACAGCGCCCCCCTCCCCCTTGCCGGCTGCCACAGATGAGAATAAGTCTACCAAGACATGATCTGCTTGGGGAGGAAAGGTGGCCAATCTCTCAAAGGAGAAGGGCCAAGAGCCTTTTCCTCAATGGGCTTTTATTAAGTTCGTTTTGCACAGGAATACAGGTAAAGCTCATCAATCAATGTTAGGCAGTAAGGATCAAATAATAGATAACATACACAGAACTACTAGGGCTTATTCTGAGTCAGGGTCTCTTAGCTAAGGGGCTACAAAACTTTGGGAAACAAACTTACTTCCCACTCAACCCTTATCATTTAATTGAGAGCATTCTTAGCAAAGCAGGATTCACAGGATTTTGTGTATTCTTTCTTAGGCCTGATCACCCAGGGAACCCGCCCTTTCCAGCACAGGGCTGCGCTGCCCTCTGTCATTGTTTCAGGCTTAAGTCTGGTGGGGAAGTAAGGCAGCCAAGAGATTAGGAAACTTCTCACAGACAGAATGAGGACTCAGGCTATGTCAAAGCTGAGGGGCAAGGGTCCATTACCCCTTTTTTCTATAGCCCCCCAAGTCCTTCCCTAGGGCCCCCCATGATAGTGCCTGTCTCAGGTCATTCCCCTCTTGGAGAATCTTACCATCACTGGCTAACTGATCAAGCATTGGGGGCCGGGCAGGATGAAGTAAAAGGAGCAGAAGAGGTACTCCTGCCAGGGAGATAAGCTTTGTCTCCTTAGTGGCTTATGGTCTGAAGGTCACTTACTCAGCCTTATCCATGGGAGGTTACAGCTTCTGAAACCAGGCAGAGTGATTTCCAATAATGCAGAAGTGAGTTTTACCTGCCCTTCCATTGCAGGCAGCAAAAAGAACATGTTTTGGGTAGAGACTTAATCAAGTCAGACTCACTGAGTTCATCAATACTTAGGAGTTAGAAAGAGCAGACAGTCCTTGTGCCTAAATTGAGGCCTTTTACTGGGGTCCATGTGCTAGAAGGATAATGGTGGTGAGTGAGGTCATTAAACACATTGCTCTACCAAGTCTGGAAGCCTAAATAAAACATTCAAAAGCAGAAACTGGATATAGCTCTGCAAATGTCACTGTCTTTGATCCAGTCATCAATTAGTAGCATTTTATGTCTAACATTTGCATCTGAAGCAAGAAGTAGGGCTGCTTAACATTTCTTAGGCAGTGGGGAGAGAGACAGCAGCTGATGACTGAACAACACCCACCTTCTCACCCCTTCCCTCCCACCAAGGGAGGATTATTATGTCTTCCTTGGTCATTTCCCACCTAGATCCTCAGGAAAAACAGAGACCAGCTGTAAAAGTGGAAGGTTGGCTAGGGGCAGCCCTGCCTACCCTAGCTCTTACCCTTAACTGTGTTCCAGGGCATGTGGATTGGATGGAGAATCCAGGGAACCATATTTGAATCCTGCTCAAAGGGTAGCTAGTAGAACATTTTCTAGCAAGGCTGTCAAGGTGTAGGTGGGGAGAGAGCTGAGGTACAGAGTCAAAATGAGAATCAAGGAACTGGAAAATCTGTCATCGAAAGTAGTAAAGAATTAGGCAACTGGGAAATAATCTATAAAAGTTTCCTGAGATGGACCTTAGAATTTTTTTGGTTTATGTGTTTCCAGCATAGGCACTCAAAGTATGCTTTACTTATTTAAAGTTACTAGAATGGGTAGGCAGTTTATTTATTTATTTTTTCTGCCTCATCAATCAGTTTGTATGTCTGTCTTCCTCACTGCATTGTTGTCTTTGAAAACAGTAACTTCAGCAATAGTGGAAAGCATGGACTTTGGAACCAGGCAGATCTATTTAAAACCACACTTCTGCCTTGGCTGGTGTGGCTCAGGGGATTGAGTGCCCGCCTGCAAACCCAAGGGTTGCTGGTTGAATTCCCAGTCAGGGCACATGCCTGGGTTGCGGGCCAGGTTCCCTGGTGTGGGGCATGCGAGAGGCAACCACACACATTGATGTTTCTCTCTCTCTCTTTCTCCTTCCCTTCCCCTCTGTCTAAAAATAAGTAAAGTCTTTAAAATTTTTTAAGAAATAAATTTTAAAAAACCTTCTCTTTCTAGGTGTTTGATTTTGGTCAAGTTATTTTTATTGCCCTGAACCTCAGGTTCTTTGTATATCATAGGGTTGCTATAAGGATTAAGTAAGGTAAAAGCACTTACATATAATCATCTTACACATAGAAAGTATTGAATACAAGTTTTGTTCCATCTCACTTTTTGTACCCTTCACAGAGATTTACATTTAAAAGACATTCAATATATTTGTCAAATTGAATATGTTTCTCTGTACCTATTAAATCTGAACCCTGGTTAAGGACAGCCTGAGGCAGGCGTATTTATCAGGCTTTCACCTTGAGCAGCTAATGTTATTGTCGCTAAATATTTTATGAAACAACTGCCTGTTGTTATGCCAGTGCTAAGTTTTCACTTGCTGGTTTGGTCTTTCCTTATTATCAGAGTCCAGCTTGAAGCTTCTGCATTGTGAAGGCCTATTCCTTTGCTCTATTTATAGGACCACTTTTCCACACCAAAAAACCCAACCACATGCTCTAACTATGGATGAATGTAGGGCTTGTTAAACTGTCTTTCTATCTTTTGTCAAATATGTACCGAGTGTATAGTGTGCTAGGGTGGATATAAACAGTGTTAAAACCTGATTGCTGCCTCTGAAAAAGCTTTTCTTCTAGTAAAAAAATATATATGCACCAAAATATATTTAATTATTTAGTGATATGATATTACTTTTATTTTACCACTTAAAATGACCTTATTTTTAAAACACACACATACACGTAGAAAATGGATTGGAAAGATACACACCAAGCTGTTGACAGAGCTCACTTGTATCTCTGAGTGAGTGTATTTTGGGTGTTTTTTCTTAATGTCTAAATGTGTAAAGATCTCATTTCGAAGTTACAGGAAATTCACCATTCTCCTCTACTTGTTAACAGAATGGTGACTCTTCCTTTCCTCTTGCATTCAGCTTTTGCGGGAATTGAAGCACCCTAATGTGATCGCATTGCAGAAGGTGTTCCTTTCTCACAGTGACAGGAAGGTGTGGCTGCTGTTTGACTATGCAGAACATGATTTGTGGGTAAGTCCAAAATTACTCTTTTTTTAGAACTATTTTATATAGGAATGCAGAAATAAAGGTATGCACTACATATTGCTAAATCATATAAAGGAAAACTTGCTCTGTTGATCATAGATCAAAACAATATAATGTAAATGAAGATACAAAAGAATTTGAGCAATACACACTATCGTCTTATTTTACTGAGAAGATAGTATTTGTAGTAATCAGAAATTTCACTTTGCAAAATGTTAATGAGTGGGAAATTGTAATTTTATGCAAATAATTAATGGCAGTTTACTAATATGTGTAGTGAAAATTGCTTTCTTTTGTGGTATACACAGTAGTGAAGATCAATCTCTTGCAGCATTTTCTCAAATGAAGTATAATGTGGTTTTACAAATAGTATAGGGCTGTTTTATCAATAATAACAGAAGGCAAAAATTATAATTACATACTTTTAAAATTAAGAATCAGAGCATTTAAACATTTTTATCTGAGGAATTGCTTAAGGTAAAAAATATTCAAACTTGGCAGTAAGTTCATATTTTGGGTAATAAAAGTTTGATTCAGTATAGTGTGGTTTGTCATGCATATAAACTACAAATCTGTTTAGGAATAACTTAACAGACTTACGTGTCTTGAAGGAACTAGAGTTCATGCTATTACAGTGAACACTGAGAGGAACCTCCAGTCTTTTCATGGAGGTACCCATTCTGGCATGTTTTGGACAAGGGTGAATAGAGATGGAAGCAGAGATAGAAGCAGATATGGTGGTGTGGGAAGCAGGTAGAATTTCTTTCCTTTTATTATATTACTTTTATAACCCACAATATGACATATGGACATAAAAATTTGATTATTGTGATCCAGTTTTATTTATTTCAAAAATAAGTCCCCCATTTTTGTCTCCCTCCTCCTTTCTAATTATTTCCTATTTAATATTAAGTTTATTCTGTGCCAAAAGGTGAAACCTCAATTGAATTGAAACAACAATTCAATATATACATAGTGATGATACTTAAATGCAGTAAGTACTAATTTTTTATAGAATAGTAAAGATGCACAGTTTTTTTCTTTTTTAAAAACATTTTTATTTTGTCAATGGAGAAAAAAACTGGTACTATTTTTAGGTAGGCTTTTAAATATCACCCCTTTTTACTTAATTGCCCTATTTAATGAAAAATCTTAATGGTTTCAGTAAATCTAGTCATTATACCTACATTAAAACTGTCACATTCACCCCCAATATCGATTTCGTTTTGGTTAGCCTTGTTTTCTTTGTGTCATTGGACTTTGAGAAGTAATTTTAAAATTCAGAGCATTTACTGCAATCTTGATTATATGTTATTGATATAGATGAAGACTGTGTTATTACTGTATTTTTTAATTTTTAGCATATTATTAAGTTTCATCGTGCATCAAAAGCAAATAAAAAGCCCATGCAGTTGCCGAGATCTATGGTTAAATCATTACTTTATCAGATTCTTGATGGTATCCATTACCTCCATGCAAATTGGGTGCTTCACAGAGATCTGGTGAGTACGTTTCTTTTAAATCCATCAATATGTTTCCTTCCCTCTTTGAAAAGATATCTTTTTTCTTGGTATAGTTTTGATCAATATTAATTACAGAAAATTTTGAAAATATACGTAAGCAAAAAAGAAGAAAGTATAAATCACCCATAACCTATGATAACAAATGTACTATTATTGTGTTAACCTTTGGTATATGTTCTCCCATTATGGTTATGCATAGCTGTAAAATGTCAGTGTAGTTTTCAACAGGTGATTGGTAATCTCAGTGGGATAGTCATCTATGAAGAAAATACCTTTTGATCCATTTTGGTTTTTGAATTTTTCCTCATAGGTAAATTAATAATATTAAAAATTGAGTTCTAATTGTTTCTCTTATGAGCTAAACTAAAATAATGACATTTCATCCAGTAAATTGAATGTTGTGATAAGTATTAACAATAAATAAATGACTGTAACAGGTGGAATATACTTATTAGGCAAATTAGCCATGATTCAAGTGTTTGATTTTACTCTTTATCCAGTACACATAAATGCTTATTATTGTTGAATTATATGCTATTCATCTTTGCAATGTCATTTTAATTTATGTTGTTCTTAAGAAGATAATGGGTACTGAGTAATTTTAATACCCATGAGTTTATAATGGGAAATTTATTTTTCTCCCCACAAAAGTGGCTTCATGATTATTTATTTCTTAGGCTTTTGGAGATTCTAGGGATATGGTAGATCTAAATCTAGGTCAACTCAGTTTTATTGAGGATAAGTACTTACTATAGAAAGGAATGAATACACAAGGAGGAAAGACCTAGTTACCATATTTGGTTATGTATAATGTGCTCCTGTGTATAATGTACTTCCACATTTTGGGCCCAAACTTTCAGGAAAAAAATCTTTCATTTTAATTTTTAATTTAATTATTTATTTATTTATGTTTAGAAACAAAACTGATTATCGTATTACAAGGTGCTATTTTGCATACAGATATTGTGATTGCTTTCTAAAGTTTCATTTTTAATGCATAAGCAAAAAAACCCCACCAGAATTAAAAACATTTATATAGATACAGAATTAGTACTGCCCATGTATAATGTACACCCTTATTTTCCCTCAAAAATTTCTGGAAAAACGTATGTATTATATATGGCCAAATACAGTAGTACATTTGCTACCTTGTCAGTGAGGCCTGTTCAAATCATAAAGTTGTCAAAGACTTCCATATATCCACTTTACTATTAACCATGATTTAGCATGTTTTTAAATGATTCTTGGGTATGTGAGGTTGTTCTAGATCAAAACCTCCTACATAAATGGTTTTAGATTTTAATTTGCTGTAATGTAACCTGTGTGAGTTATACTTTTGAGGTCACTGTCATCTTTAAATCATCAATCAGAGTCCTTAATGGAAGATTAATTTCAACTCATCTCTTTTTCCCCCCACAAAATTGTATACCAGCATACCTTGGAGATATTGCGGATTTGGTTCCAGACCCACTGCATTGCAGTGAATGTTGCAGTAAAGTGATTTGCTTTTTTGTTTGTTTGTTTCCCATTGCATATAAAAATTATGTTTACATTGTTCTGTAGTCTGTTAAGTATGTAATAGCATTATGTCGAAAAAAATGTACATACCTTAATTTAAAAATATTTCATTGCTAGAAAGGCTATCCATCATCTAAGGCAACTTCAGTGAGTCCTAACTTTTTTGTTCATGGAGGGTCTGGCCCCAGTGTTGATGGCTGGGGCTGGGATGGCTCTAGCAATTTATTAAAATAAGACAAGAACAAACTTTGCCATGTTGACTGACAACTCCTTTCACAAGCGATTTCTCTGTAGTATGTGATGCTGTTTGATAGCATTTTGTCTGCAGTAGATCTTCCTTCAAAATTGGAGTCAGTCCTGTCAGATCCTGAAGCTTTTTTATCAATCTTTCATTTTCTCAGCAAGGAATATAACTACTACAGAATGTAACTATTCTAAACCCTTTGCTGTCATTTCAACAGTTGTAATAGAATCCTCACCAGGAGTAGATTCCATCTTAAGAAACCATTTTCTTCACTCATCCAGAAGAAGCAACTGCTCATCCATTAAAGTTTTATCATGAGATTTTAGCAATATGGTTATATTTTTAGGCTCCACTTCTAATTCTAGTTCCCTTGCTATTTCCACCATATCTGCAGTTACATCCACCACAACTTGGCTGTTTGGTGTAAGAGGCCTAGCTTCTGACCTTTCTCGGCTTTCAACATGCCTGCCTCACTAAGCTTTCTAGCTTTTCATTTAAAGTGAGAGATGTGCAGCTCTTTCTTTCACCTGAACACTCAGAGGCCATTGTAAGGTTATTGACTGGCCTAATTTTAATATTGTGTCTCAGGAAATAGGGAAGCCCGAAGAGAAAGAGAGAGAGAAATGGGGAAATGATTGGTAGGTAGAACAGTAAGAACATGACGATTATCAGTTAAGTTTGCCAACTTATATGGGGGTGGTTTGTGGTGTCTCTCCCCTCAAACTTACAATAGTAACTTCTAATATAGTAATAATCAAAAGGCTTGAAATAATGCGAGATTACCAAAATGTGGCAGAGAGACATGAACTAAGAGCATGCTTTGGGAAAAGTGGCGCTGATAGACTTGTTTGATGCAGGGTTGCCCCAAACCTTCATTGTGTAAATAATGCAATGTCTGTAAAGCACAATAAAGTGAAGTGCAATAAAATGAAATATATCTATATTTTGTTCTAAGTAGCATAGGTTAACTCATTTTGTTTGTGATGTTATCACCTGTCTGCTAGCACTAAAACACATTATGACCAGGACTCAGTTTTCTCCCATCCAAACTTGCTGCTGCTTCAGAGTTCTCTGTGTAGGTTTTGGCACTCCTGCCTCATAGCCTAGAAACTTCCTTTATCCCTGGCAGACCTGTGCACTCCACATCCAGAATTTGCCTAATCTGGTCAGTTTCACCTCTCAAGTATCTCTTCTGGTCATCTAGTTTCATCTCTAGTGCCTCATTCCCAGATGGCCTTTATTCCTTCTTTCTTAGAGTTTGGCCTTAGCCTCTTATCTCATTGTTAACAATTTCTTTCCCTTCCAGACCTTCTGACCTCAGCTTCTGCTAAAAAATTTTGACATAGTTCCTCATTGCTTACAGACTAAAGCTCTAGTTCCTTGTTTGGCTTTCTAGGTCTTATCAGATGTAGCTCCAACTGTCTTTAAATATTTTCTTTAAATATATATCCATATAGTCTTTCACTTACACTGTTCTGTTGAGCTATTGATTGTTCCTGTATCCTCGTGAGATTTCCCATCTCAGTGCTCTTTGTTTCTTCTGTCTTAAAACTCCTCACCCATCTCTGCATGTTCAGACAGCACCTGTCTTTCAGGACCCACACAAACTTATATCTATTCCTACTTGGGAAAGAATTGCTCCTTCTTTCTTATTGGTTGCTGTTATACTTCATCTCTTCTCATACTTACCTATTAGTATTACAATAATTTGTACAAATGTTTAGAAGATGTGCTTGACTTTTTGAGAGAGTGGGGTCTATGATTCATTTGGTATACTACTATTCCAGTAACTATTGGTTAGTGAGTAAATATTTCCTTAGTGAATGAATATCAGTAAGAATATTGATTATTATGGCATATATATGGATCAAGTAACATACACTTTAACACACTGTCTGCAATAAACATTTATTATTTCATTATATGTGCAAAGCATGAAGGGGAGCAGTACAAATCTGACTGCACAAAGATCTTCTCAGGAGTTCAGTCTGAGAGAAGAAGTATGACATGTAGACAACTAGTTATACTGAAAAATAGAGGAGAGAGAATGTGGTCATGACTACGTGAGGAGTGCAGACTAAATGCTTTTCAAGGTTAGAAGTTCTTTAGAAGAAGTCCTGAGTATGAGGTGGGGGAAGGTAAGGGAAAGTTTCATAGAGGTGCCATTTGACCTGGACTTTGAAGGATGAGTAGAATTTAAATAGAGATTTGAGAAGAGTATTGGATATAAAACTGAGACGAGAAAGCACTTGAATTTACCATAATTTGCCATGTATAATGTGCACCCATGTTTTGTGCACATTGTACATGGGATTATTATACCCATGTTATGTAATCATTGTACCCATGTATAATGCGCCCCCTTACTTTTCCCTCAAGAATTTGGGCAAAAAAATGCACATTATATGTGATAAAATACAACATCTCAAAAAGGTTGTGCAGTTGTCTGGCTCAAAAATGGATAAACTGGATTAGGCTAGTGTAAGGTAAGACTAGAAAGACATAGGTTGGACCCTCATTGAAGAAAGCCCTAAATTTCAGGCAAGGGAGTATTTTTGTGTGTAAGTACTAAATGCTTGTGAGCAAGAGACAGAGTTTTACCTGGATGAAATTTTTTTCACCACTGATCATTATTATCTCATCCATAGCATGAACATAATGTTGAAAATAATGTTCTGAACGTGGTTCTGACCTTGCACTGTTTATATTTTATCCATACATTCACCGAATGCCNTTACTTTTCCCTCAAGAATTTGGGCAAAAAAATGCACATTATATGTGATAAAATACAACATCTCAAAAAGGTTGTGCAGTTGTCTGGCTCAAAAATGGATAAGCTGGATTAGGCTAGTGTAAGGTAAGACTAGAAAGACATAGGTTGGACCCTCATTGAAGAAGGCCCTAAATTTCAGGCAAGGGAGTATTTTTGTGTGTAAGTACTAAATGCTTGTGAGCAAGAGACAGAGTTTTACCTGGATGAAATTTTTTTCACCACTGATTATTATTATCTCATCCATAGCATGAACATAATGTTGAAAATAATGTTCTGAACGTGGTTCTGACCTTGCACTGTTTATATTTTATCCATACATTCACCGAATGCCTCTACTCTGTAAGTAACTCTAATAAGATTTGAAACTTTGAACCAGTAAGAATCTAGTCTGTGACACCTTGTCAGTTCTTTTCATTGATCGTGAATCTCGATACCCAGACCATATTGTCATGGTTTTGCCAAAGTATTTGCAGGGGCAGTAGGTTTAAATCATATGTTTACTTTGTAGGTGTATTCTGTAGTAGATAAAGAAACAAAATATATACAGTACAGATATGATCTTAAAAGGAGCATGATAGAGACATTTGAAAAAATATTTTTTGTGACCTTAAGAGTAGATTTGTAATTTTTGTCAATGAGTAATTTTTTTTAAATGCCTCATTTCCTATTACTGTAGGAACTCTGGCTTTACATTATTTGTTAGTAACAACTCTATTTGAGTATGTACCATCTCTCTCTCTCTTTTTTTTTTTTTGATGTGAGAAATGTGGAAAATCTATTAAGTTACATTTGTTAGAATAAATGTAAATTTTTAGTGTAATAGTATAATCCCCCAAATTTAAAAAAGTAAGAACAACTGTTTTGGACTTCACACACTTTACAGGATCTGAAGCATTATGTCATCAGAGAGGTTGATGTTTTTCATTGTGATTGATTTCATAGCTGGAACAGTATTTTAATTATGTCATTTGGATCCTAGAATAAAATCACCAAAAAGATTACTTATATTGAGAAATTGCTTTAAAGGGAAAGGAGAAAAGAAGCTAAATGTATTCATTTTGGCCGAGAGAGAGTGAAGTAAAGACGTAAGTCTATAAACATTTGGAACTTGTAAACACCAAGGGGGAAGAGATGTATTTTAATTTTATAGCAGGATGTAGCTGAGGTTAAGAAGATGATATATATTGTGACTCATTTTTATGGGACTACTATTCTGGTAGGTTGGAAGAATGCCAAGATATACTTTATCTCTTTTTTAAAATTATGGGATTCTTAAGAGCAAGGATCATATCTCACTGACTTTTGTATTCCTAGTGTTGGCATATTTTTCTTCTCATAAATTACTTGAATTTCAGCAAAACATCTGGAAATTGCACATTTTTCTTTAGCAAAGGTAGAGAAATGCTGGCTAAATGATAATATTGTTAAATTGATTTATGGCTCCTTAGTTACTGAATGTTGCTACTGAATCAGTGACGTAAATAGAACTATAAGTTAAACTATCTCTTTCTCACTTTGTATTTTGGCACCTAGCACATGATAAATACTAGGTCTGGTTGAATAGAGGATTTGAATCCACGGTCCTGACCCAAGCTCTATCTTTTAAAAATATTTGTGGAGGCCCTATGCCAAAATTCTAACTTGAGTTTTAAGTGCTAATTATTATTCACAATAGTGGGTGAATTTGTAATCTTTTGAAATTGATAGGCACAAATAACTATGTAATCTGCCAATGTGGTACATGGAAATTTTGTGCTATCTGGTTGAAGAAGAAACTAATTTTTGTATATTAGTAATCTTTTGGATTTTGTTATTAACACCTATCAAACATTTCTGGATTTTCAAAACTCCTGTCACAGACCTAAAGACTTACTTATTTTATTAAAGTCAATAATAATAATAGTAATAATAACTTGCCAATACCTAGAATCAGATATAATTGAGTTGATTACAGAAAATGATGCAGTAGATATTTTAGTACGGAGAAGTGCATAATTCAGCTCTGGATATTTTGTCATAGTGACTGATAGAAAACTGTATAGTTTTGGTTTGTTGATTTATTTTCTTCCTTACGACATCTACTTGTTCAGGAAGAGTTCTTACTGGATTTCCAACAGCATTCTAGGCTGTTTATGCCATGTTGGCTATGTAAATTTTAAGTCAGTGTGTATATCTAAGTTATTTATTACTGTGTAACAGATTGCCCCCAAATGTAGTGGCTTTAAACATTTATCATCTTGTAGGTCTGTGGGTCAGGAATCTAGGTGCAGCTTCTCTGGGTCTTCTGTTTCAGAGTCGCTTTAAAAGGTTGCTGTCATCTCAGCTCTTGACGGGGAAGAATCTGCTTCCTAGTTCACTCACATAGTTGTTGGTAAGATTCATTTTCTCTTGAGCTGATGGCTGGAGGCCTTGGTTCCTTGCCATTGAGCATCTCACGTGACATGGCAATTTTCTTCACCAGAGTGAGCAAACAAGACAGTGAGAGAGAGAGAGAGAGAGAGAGGGAGAGAGAGAGAGAGAGAGATAGCAAGGTAGAAGTCACAGTATTTTGTAAGTTTATTATGTAAGTGACATCCATTAACTTTTGCTGTTCTGTTCAATAGAAGTCACTAGGTACAGTCCATACTCAAGGGGAGTAGTTACACAGGAGTGTACCAGGGGTGGGGGTGATTGGGAACTATGTCTGAATCTGCCTGCCACAGAATCTAAGAGGCTTTAAATGATACTTTGGATCCTTTTTAGTTCGTAGAAATATAAGAAAATGCAGTAGGGTCTCTTCTCTCTCATATAATTTTCCCATGTATAAAAGTTGTTTGGGTGGTTAGAATTTAGGGTTAGTTCTGGTTCTAGAGAGCTAAAATACTATAATGTACTAATTGTCCCTTCCTTTTTGTAGATATTCCTCAGTGATTTATTTCCAGAATTCAGTATACATCCCTTACTTTACCCCTCCCCACATCTCCTCTCCACTTCTTCCCCTCCCTGCTATTGAACCACAGGTGATTTAAGTAGATTTACTTAAATGTACAGGGTGTGTTCAGTTCAGATCCAGGATTTTTCTCTTTTAACATACCTGGAGATTCCATCTTTGTCACACAGCCTGAGGCCTGTGCTCATCACTAAGACTTTCTTCTATTTTTTAGTCACTTGTGTAAAACAAAAGCAAAAATGCAAAAAAATTTAAATGATGGCAAAAACACTGTTTTCCATGGTTGCTGAATTGTAACAGCTAGCTGACTGCCACAGAATTTAAGAGGCTTTAAAAGCAGTGAAAGGACACCACGAGGAAGCATGAAATATTATAGTCCTTTAGCTAAAGAGAGCATTTGTAGACTTTTGGAACATCACTGTATGAAAGCCCAATCACATGAAAATTAAAAGAGGGCCCTCTGTTTTAACTCAGTTGGGAAAAAAGTACTGTACTGTTCACTGTGATAGTTTGATTAAAATAAGTACTTGGTAGCTGCAGAGTTGTTTAGAATCTCTGTGTACAGCGTAACTACTCTTCATACCTTGTCTGACAAGGAGATAGAAGTTTTTTGTTCTGTTTGTGCTAAGAAGGCTTGATAAGGCAAATGTATTATATCTCAAAGAAATCATTAAAATCTTACTGTAGCCATCATGCCAGCATTTTTTAGTGCATTTTATGTATTTACTCATTCATTCATTCATTCATCATGCCCTCATGTACCACCTCCCTGGTTTGGTGGGCAAGACAGTTTACTGGTGCCCCCCTCTGCAGACTGGAGAGGCCTCAGTGTTCCACCTCAGCAGGTGTTATGTGCCCATTGGCCTTCACCTTCATTGTACTATAGCAGCCTTCGTGGGAGCTGCTGACTTAGGCACATGTTAGAGTCCTTGCTCCGTTTGTCAAGGTGGGTTGGGTGGGTAGCCAACATTGCCACTGACCCTGTTTGTAAGCATTTTAATAATGTTTCAGAGTTCAGCCTTGTGTGGTTCTTACGATATGAGAGCTTTGAGATCCTAGACTTATAGTTATTTCTAAGACAGGTAATCTTGATCCTTAAGCCTCAGTTTACTTGTTTGTCAAATGAGGATAGTTAATGGTAGGTACTTTATATGGTTGTTGACTTCCTACTGTTAGCTCCAGAGTTCCTGAATTCCTCCTAATTTCCCTTCTGTAGAAGCTTTTGTACATTCTTTCTGGATCCCATCAACAATCCAAAGATGCCCTTTCTTTAAACGTTTTTCTTCCTCAGAATTTTAGTAGCCTGATACTATTCCTACTTTCTTCTGCTTTACAAAGTAGAGCCCAAATATAAATAGGTGAAAAAAATTTACTCTATTTAAAAAAAAAGAGTAAGCCACATTTCATCCTGTTTATATTTAAATATTGCTAATATTTTTGCCAAGTCTTCATATTAAAAAGTGTGAAAGTTTAAAAAACACTTGCTTGCATGAGATCCAAATTAGTGATTCATTTCATTTAGTTTTCATTCTAACAATTCCATGCTAATCAAATGATTTTCTATTCAGTGTTTTTCACTTAACTTATTAACAGTCTCCTTACAAAATTATGGGAGCATGCAGTATATAATTTAACATGACTTAATTATCCTAATTTCATTCAGAATGGAGCTAACAATGAAAAAGTAAAGTATGGCATGGTTATCTTCTAACCCACAATTTTATTTTATTTATTTTTTAAATATGTATTTTATTGATTATGCCATTACAGATGTCCCATTCCCCCCCGCTATTCCCCTCCACCCTGCACACCCCTTTCCCCCACATTCCCCCCTTTCATTCATGTCCATGTGTCACAAGTTCTTTTAGCTTCTACATTTCCCACACTACTCTTGCCCTCCCCCTGTCTATTTTCTCCCCACTGTCTATGCTACTTATTCTCTGTACCTTTTCCCCTCCTTTCCTCCTCCCACTCCCCTGTTGCTAACCCTCCATGTGATCTTCATTTCTATGGTTCCATTCCTGATCTAGCTGTCTGCTCAGTTTGCTTTTGTTTTAGGTGTGGTTGTTAATAACTGTGAGTTTGCTCTCCTTTCACTATTCATATTTTTATCTTTTTCTTAGATAAGTCCCTTTATTTTTTTTTGTTTTTTTAAATATATTTTATTGATTATACCATTACAGTTGTTCTTTTCCCCCCTTCATTCCCCTCCACCCGCACACTCCCTCCCCCACCATTCTCCCCCCCTTAGTTTATAACCACGTGTCTCAAGTTCTTTGGATTCTATATTTCCCCCACTATTCTCGCCCTCCCCCCTATCTATTTTCTACCTACCCTCTATGCTATTTTCTGTGCCTTCTCCCCCCTTCTCCCCCTCCCACCCCCCTATTTCTAACCCTCCATGTGTTCTTCATTTCTATGGTTCCACTCCTGATCTAGCTGTCTTCTTGGTTTGCTTTTATTTTAGGTGTGGTTGTTAATAACTGTGAGTTTGCTGTCCTTTCACTGTTCATATTTTTCATCTTCTTTTTCTTATATAAGTCCCTTTAGCATTTCATATAATAAGGGCTTGGTGATGATGAACTCCTTGAACTTGACCTTATCTGAGAAGCACTTTATCTGTCCTTCCATTCTAAATGAAAGTTTTGCTGGATAAAGCAATCTTGGCTGTAGGTCTTTGGATTTCATGACTTGGAATACTTCTTTCCAGCCCCTTCTTGCCTGTAAGGTCTCTTTTGAGAAATCCGCTGACAGTCTGATGGGTACTCCTTTGTAGGTGACTGTCCCCTTATCCCTTGCTGCTTCTAGGATTCTCTCCTTCATTTTGGTCTTGGCTAATGTAATTATGATGTGCCTTGGTGTGTTCCTTCTTGGGTCCAACTTCTTTGGCACTCTCTGAGCTTCCTGGATTTCCTGGAAGTCTATTTCCTTTGCCAGACTGGGGAAGTTCTCCTTTATTATTTGTCCAAATAAGTGTTCCACTCATGGCTGTTTCTTTCCCCCTTCTGGTACCCCTATAAATTCGGATGTTGGAACGTTTAGAGATGTCCTGGAGGTTTCTAAGCCTCTCCTCATTTTTTTGAATTCTTGTTTCTTCCTTCTTTTCTGTTTGGTTGTTTCTTTCTTCCTTCTGGTTCAGTCCATTGATTTGAGTCCCAGTTTCCTTTCCATCACTATTGGTTTCCTGTGCATTTCCCTTCATTTCACTTAGCTTAGCCTTCATTTGTTCCTCTAATTTGTGACCAAAATCAACCAGTTCTGTGAGCATCCTGATCACCAGTATTTTGAACTGTGCATCTGATAGGTTGGCTATCTCTTGGTCGCTTAGAAGTATTGGCTCTGGGGCTTTGAGCTGTTCTTGAGCCAAAGAGTTTTGGTCTGTTTGCACCTGTTATGTATATGGGGCAGAGGCTTAGGTGTTCACCAGGGCCGGGCAACCCAGTAGCTGGGTTGTGATGTTGTATGTGGGGGCGGGGTCAGAGAGGGAGCAATGGTGCTTGTTCTTCTCTGTCTTGGATTTTGGGCCCTTCTGGTGCTGGTTCCCGGGTGGGTGGGCTTGTGTACCTTCTAGGACCCTGTGGGTCTCCCCAGTGAACCTTCCTGTGAGGCTGGGAGTCTTTCCTGGCACCTCAACCCCTGCAAGTTTTCTTAGTCAGTGCTTTTAGGCTTTATTTCCCATTGCTGGGGCCCTGGTTTGCGCAGTCTGTCTCACTACTCGTTTTTTGCCTGGTTTATTTGTGCGCGAATGTGTGTCCCCAGCTTCCTTGCACGCCTCACTGGGTCTGCTTGTTTCCTCCCTGCGTCCACGTCTGCTAACCACCGCCTTTTCCTGCCGGGACCCCTCTGCACCAGCTGCTGACCCCGTCCCTTTTACTGGTCTCAATGAATGGTTTGTTGTTGTGGGACGTGGGTACAGTTAAATTTTCTGTCTGTTCTGGTGGTATTTTTGTTTCTAAACCTTTGTTGTCCTTAAATTTGGTTGTGGGAGGAGATACAGTGTTTCCACCTACGCCTCCATCTTGGCCAGAAGTCCCTAACCTTTGTGATTCGAGGTAATTTGAGACAATTACAGATCTTGTCATGCTGAAGATCGTTACCCTAGGGTTCCTGCTGGAAACCTCTGATTCCTAACTAGTTCCTTAGAGCCAGGTTCTCTATTGTATATGGCTTAGCTGTTCATGACTGCAGCGTGAAGGCCTTTGATTGCAGTGATGTCATCCATATGCAGTGAGACGACCTGTCCTGCTGCTTGGACACAAGGCCTTGTGAAGCTCAGATGAGATGATGTTTCTTATAATGACCTGGATACTATGATATAAGTATACTTCTTACAAATGTAAGAAGTTGTCATTCAAGTATGTTGTAGATATGGGCTGTCATTTCTTTTGGCACAACAATTTTTCCATTATTCATATGTATAGCCAGGTAACTGGAGCTTTCAGCAGAGCTAAACTGTCTGTCAAGTTAGAGTATAGGCAGATGTTGCACATCTGTTTAAGTTAGAGTATAAGGCTCCTCCAGCTGTTCCAGAGGCAGGTGATACACACTCAGTATCACACTTCCAAGAGGGCCAACTTCAAAGCAGATGGGTTAGATTTGCAGTGGCCTGTGAGCCTCCTAAGGGTCAGCATAGGGACAGGGATCTTTTGATGATCTGTGATCTTAGCATAATGTGTTAGTAGTTTGTACTTACAAACACATTAAAAAAATTTTTTTAAATTGTTGTTCAAGTACTGTTGTCTCCATTTTCCCCCACCGACTCTCACCTCCATCCTCAATCCTAACCCCCTTTGGTTTGTCCATGGGTCCTTTATACATGTTCCTTGACAACCCTTCCCCATCTTTCCCCCATTAACTCCTTTTCCCTCCCCCCTGGTTACTGTCAGTTTGTTCTTTCAGTGCCTCTGGTTATATGTTGCATCCTTGACTGTTTTGTTGATTAGGTTCTACTTACAGATGAGATCATATGGTATTTGTCTTTCACTGCCTGTCTTATTTCACTTAGCATAATGCTCTCCAGCTCCATCCATGCTGTCACAAAGGGTAGGAGTTCCTTCTTTCTTTCTGCTGCATAGTATTCCATTGACAACACATGTATTTAGAAGGCTATTTGCCACACTGACTTCAGTGTCACTAAGAGATGTTAAAAAACAAAATTCAATTGAGTGAATTTAAAGATTAAATTGGCCGTATTCAGTGATTCATGAATCAAGAAGCGTCCCATCTAATGAATAAAAAGGAGCTCAAAAGGAAAGATTTTTAAAAGAGGAAAGTGGGGGGTGGGGGATGACTGTATTTTGCTGTGTATAATGCTTACTTTCTCCCCCTAATTTTTAAGGAAAAAATAAGGATGTGCGTTATACATGGATAGTACTAATTCCATATCCATATGAATGTTTTTTTAAGTCTTTTATTTATGCTTATGTGTTAGAAGTGTAACTCTAGAAGGCAATAATGATATCCACATGGAAAATAATACCCTGGAATATGATCATTTGTTTAGTTGAACTTATGACAAACTTGCAGTGAAAGCAGTTTCAGCCAAGGATTTAATGAAATGAAACAAAGAGCGGTGTATTGTTATCCACAGAGTAAGACAGATGATGCTGATTTTCATCCACGTGATAAGATAGGGGATTCCATCTTTATTACCATAGAGTGAACAGCATGACATTTTTCTTCACACACTTTAGGCAGGAGAAATTATTGGAAAATCCCTTGGAAAATGTCGAAATGGTTTTCGTACACTGCAAGCTTTAAGGTAAAATTATTAAATATGCTAAAAAGCATAGCAGCAGAGCTGCCGAGAGACACTGTAGACCTCCTCCCATGGAGAGTGCAATCAGACTGTGGAGGCAGCGGGAAGAAATGCTGCTTCAGAGGAAGAAGACATTGTGAGGGAAACCTCCAAAGTGGCCGCAGGTGGAGCAAGAGGTGAAGACCTGGATTCTGCAGCAGCGTCAAACTGGGATCGCAGTTTGAACCAAGATGATACAAGAAGAAGGTAAAAGGATTGCACGAGAAAAAACATTGATGATTTCTCAGGGACACCAAACTGGTGCTTTAACTTTATGAAGAGAGAAGGTTTGAGCATGAGGACAGTGCAACTTGCCCCAAAACTTCCAGCAGCCTATGAGATCAAGTTTTGGAATTTCATTCTTATGTTATCAGTCTTCAAAAGGCAGATAGCTCTTTTGAGCTGTCCCAAATCGCTGGTTTGGATGAGGTCCCTCCCGCATTTGATGTGCCATCCAACAGAACTGTGGGCATCCAAGGAGCAAAGACTGTGGCTGTTGAAACTAGTCATGAGAAATCACATTTCACTGTTATTCTGCCAGGGGCATCCAACCTTTTGGCATCTCATGCCAAAAGAAGAGTTATCTTGGGCTGCACACTATATATATTGTGACACAGAATCTCAAAAAATATCAGAATGTTTTAAATAAATTTACGATTTTGTGTTGGGCTGCATTCATGGCATCCCGGACTGCGGGTTGGACACTCCCGTGCTAGCCTGTTGTGTGCAGATGGGAGAAAGCTGCCACCTGTGATCACCTTTAAAAGAAAAACACTTCCAAAAGAAAAGATTCCAAGTGGAGTTATTGTCTACATGCATGAAAAAGGATGGATGAATGAAGAAGGCATGAAAATCTGGTTTAACAAAGTCTGGCTGTGAAGGCTTGTGGGATTACTTTAAAAAAACAGCTTTGCTTGTTTTGGGTCACCTCAAAGCCTATTTTACTCAAAGTGCAAAAGCAATTGCAGCGGACTTGAAAACCTAACTTGCTGCCTGCCAAGTTTACCAGCCAACTGCAGCCTCTTAATATGTCAGTAAACAAGCCCTTTTAAGACCCTAATGAAGAAAGAGTGGATGTCGTGGATGCAGTTAGCTGGTAGTGATGTAACACCTACGGGCAGGGTCAAGGAAGCATCCATTGCCTGGGTTTATGATTGGATCCTGAGATCGTGGAACTGTATCAAGAAGGAAGTGGTTAGGAAATCATTTTAAAAATGCAGCATCGGTAATGTTGTGGATGGACCTGAGGATGATGAAATTTACTGGGATGAGGAAAGTGACTCTTCAGGAGACACCAGTGACATTGAAGCAGACAACACTTCTGGTACAGAAAGCGACAAAGAATTCTTGGCCTTCTATGATGTATAATTATTGTAAATTTGTTACTGGTACATAAAATTTCTTGTACCATAATATGTTCAAAAATAAATGTTAAAATTCCTTTATAATACAAAAAACAAGTATCTAAATATAAATAAATAAAACATGAAATTAAAAATTAAAACAAAAGATTTTTTTCTCTGAAAGTTTGGCCCCAAAATGTGGGTGCTCATTATTCACAGTGAAATACAGTATTAGCAAAAATTGTATTTCAGGCAACATCCCCCTCCTACCTTCCTACCTCCTATGGGGGAACAGGGACAGGAGCAACCTAAGGGGACTATCATGCAGAATACCTCACTAGTGCTGACCTGGTAATTCCACAATGACTAGTTATGGGTTACATTTCTGGGAGAGGCTGAAACTGCAATTAGGTTAAGTGTTAAATCTTGGTTTGCTGACGTGGGGCCTAGCACAAGTGACTTCATTTTGGACCTTTTGTTTCTTTTTTTTAACAGAGGGTGTAGTTAAGATACAGTCCACAGTGACAGCAGTGGTAAGCACTGGTTAGGAACCAAGGGCTGCGGAAGGAGCCCCAGTACATTGAGGCCTGTGTTTAAAACTTAAGAATCAATTCAGGCATACATTTTATTAAATGAATTTTATTGAAGTGTAACTTATACAATAAAATGTACCCATTTTTAATTATAAATTGATGAATTTGGATAAAGCTATATACCTTGATAATCAGCACCACAGGCATTTTCTTTGGCCAGCGCTGTAGGATGATTTAAGGTGCCTTATTCATGGTGTCTTCATCAAGAGGGAGTCTTGCATGCAAGGTCTGATGATTCATTTCATTGAGAGATTATAGATGATGGGTATTTCGTTGACATTCTCAACTAAGCACACATCTGAGGAGAAGTCTTCTAGAGGCGAGGGCCATAAATCAATTAAGTATTGTGCATTTTCTAAGTTTACTTTTCTTCTCATAACCCTGGCCTGGAATGTCTCTTTGAGAGACTTGGGTTGTCATTCTGGACTGGCCACTGTTTGTCGACAGGAAGCTTGGTTAAGGTTATGTAGGTCTTTTACCTCTGTTCATCATGAGAAAAGTGAGAGGGCTCATTTTGGTAATTTCTGCCTCTGACTTTCCTAGTTTCTCATGATAATGAGACTGAAATTATTTTATTTGATTTGAATGTCACAAATGTAAATAGAAAACCACTTTCTACCAGTGTTGCTCTGTGGATGGATTGTACTCCTTGATGAACAGAATAGACTCTGAATGTCTTGTAGCATTCATTATTCCTGGCGTCGCTGTCATCCGGGAAATGTATATCTTGATTATACTCACTAAGTGACCTTGAAGTTATTTGGGTAAATTGTCTTCTAGATACATGTGTTTGTCTTGCACTAAGCTTTTCATAGTGGCTGCCTTTTATTGCTTCTTGTTAGAGAAAAGAAAATCTTATCTCTGCTGTTCAGGCCTGTAACCACTCCTAAAAAGCAAAGACAAAGAAGTGTATTGTTGTTAATGTTTGTGCCTGCTGGGTCGCCAGGCATTGTTTACTATGAATACCAAGGTTTGATTAACAGGGTTGCTTATTATGGATGTCTCTAGACCATTTTAAGGCAAAATGAAATTAACCACAGTTTTTAATATTATAGACAGCTCCCGATTTACAGATAGCTTGCGCCTCCTTGTAGATGTGTAATTTCAAACTGGGAAGGCATTTTTGGCTTAAAAACAGCACTTTAAACAGTGGTTGGATTCTCATTCACTGAATACAAAGGCCTATTTAACTCACAGTATACCTAAATAATGACACTTATAGATCTATGGAGCCTGTCATTTTTAACTAAATTACTCATTTATAACTAGATTTCTGTAAGGGAAGTAGTGGTTTACAGATTTAGAATATACGCTTTACAAACATATTTTGACCAGACATTATGCTGGGCACTTGGAATACGGAGATTAATAACATACAATCCTTTCTCTCAATGAGTACACGGTGGGAAGATACACATAAATAGATCATCATAAAATAATAAGGTTTGAAAAAGAAATGATGAGATATATTCCGAGATCAGCAAAAATAGTGAAAGAAGAGGCAGAAGAGAGAAGTAGGGACCAGATTGTAGTGGATCATAATGTCATGTTTACAGGGGTGGATTTTTCCTGTGGTCAGTTGGAGCTGAGCAGATCAGATTTCTGCTTCAGAAAGACCATGGAGACAGGGATATGGAGAATTGGTTTGAGGGTGCTGGGGCAGGAGTTTTATCAGGCTGCTGTAATCAGCTGGTTGAGAAATGATGAAGGCTTGAATCACAGCAGAGGTAATCAAGATAGTGAAGTAAGGTACAGATCTGAGGACTGATTTGAGGGATAAGCATAGGGTATATAGACTTCTTTTGTTGACTGAGGTACTGACAAGGGAATACCGGAGAGACAGTAAAAATTCGGGTTGAACAAGTAGTGTTTGAGATGATTTTGAAGATGGACAGCATGTAGTTGACGTATTGCTAAGCTATATGGAAGTATAGATTTGGGAGTCATTAGCATGTGGGTGATGGTTTGATGGTTGAAACCCTGCGATAAACTAGAATTAGGACTTTAAAAAATCTGTGTTTAGAAGTGAGCTTGCATATTTTGGGATAAGAGCTTACTCTAGTTCTTTACAATGTAAAAAAAAATTTAAAGGGCCACGAGCACTAAACATCAGCAGTTTTCATTTGTTCATTTATTTGCTATTTCATTCAATAAATATTTATTAAAGACTGTGTATCTGGATATCAGCAGATACATAGAGTGGTAACGGAGGTATCTTCCCTGACCTTTAGGAGGTTGCAATCACAATATCAGATTCTCTTTATTTTTAAATCCTCTCTTATCAATGACGTTATTTTAAAGAGTAAACAATTATGATAGTCTGATGCTATTAGCAAATGACTGTTGTATTTGATGAGAAAAGAATGCATGTATTTTACTTTTAGATACTTCTTCGCAGTGTTACAATACAGAAATCTTATTTGTTCAAAATGAACAATGGAGAACAGTGTGAAGAAAGGAACATACACTGAGAGTTTTCTACTGGGAATGTACGTCTGTGTCAAATGTGAGGAGAGTTGTGCCACTTCTATCTTTAAATAAAAGAATAGTTGTAGCCATTAATATTAGGCCAGCCCAGTTCATTTTTCAGAAACTAGTCCGACTGATATTCTGATTAGTTTTGATCCTATTAGTTAGGACTGTAGACAGTTGTGTTTGTATTTTTCTGTCTTTATTGGTACTGATAAGAGCATCTTGTGGGCTCGTATTTTTGTTCCAAGTGTCCTGGAGAGGAAAGTGCAAAGAAATGTAGATGGATAGTTCTGTATCTTTAGGCTGTTCTATTTATGATGTGCCAATTAACCGGAGTAAATTTAACCCTGTGAAAAAAGATGATTCTATAAAAGGAAAAGGCAAATCTGCAATACATATAAATATAAATTTAAGAATTAACCAAGTTCTGCAAAAATGCAGATATTTTGAGAATAGTTCCTGGGTAATCATATTGTTTATCGCATTATTTCCCTGACTTTTACCTTTAAAATACAATTTAACTAAAACAAACCCTGAAGCCTTGATTTGTCTATCCAATTTTACTGCTGATAACTTAAATGTGAGGCATCCAGCACCAGCCATTTTTTCTGTTTCTATGGTAACTAAAGTGTGCAAACCCAGCAGTATCACTTTCTTTCACAGCTGGCATTTTGTGTTCACAGTAAGAAGAGGAGTTTTAGTAAAGCACAGTCTTTGTTAATTGGGATGTAACTAGGTCAGAACAATTTTCGTATCCTTTCTTCATTCTTTTAGGTTTGTATATGTGACTGTAGGTGTGTGTTCATGAGCTGTGGTTTTCTTTATTTTCTTTTAAGGCATATACTTTCACTTATCACTGTTAGAGTTAGCCTTTTGAAAATTAAGCATGGTTATCTGTAAACACAACTCAGTGTAGAATCTCGAGGCTTATATGGAGTTGTTCCGAGACTTGCCCCTAGCCCTATAGGCCTTTGAGTATTTCCATTAAGAGAAAGGACATTTATGTGAAAATCCTTTGAAAAGCTAAATGTATTTTAATGATGAGTATATTATTTATTTTGTTAATTTTATTTTGAAACTTCAGGAATCTTATGATCTTCACATTTACAGTATTCTCTTATTCTTGGTTTCATTTTCCATAGTTTTAGTTAGCTGGGGTCAACTGCAATCCTAAAATATTAAATGGAAATCCGAGAATTAAATTTCATACTGTTCTGAGTAGTGGGATGAAACTTTGGGCTGTGTGCTCCATTTTGCCTTGAATCATCCCTTTGTCCAATGTATATGTGCTATAGCTTCCTGCCCATGAGCTCCTTAGTAGCTATCTTGGTTATCAGAGAGAGACAGAGAGAACACATCCACTTAACTTTAATAGAAATACAGTGTTATAATTGTCCTATTTTATTATTAGTTAGTTTATATTTTTATTTTTTTATTAATTTTAGAGAGAGTGGGAAGGAGAGATAGAAACATCGATTTGTGGTTCCACTTATTGATACATTCATTGATTGATTCTTGTGTGTGCCTTGACCCAAGATTAAACCCGCAACACTGTAACCAACTGAGCTACCAGGCCAGGGCCTAGTTACTGTTAGTCTGTGTGACTAATTTAAAAATCAAACTTTAGACTTCCAGCCAAGGCCAAGATAGAGGCATAGGTAAATACACTTTCCCTCCTTGCACAATCAAAAGAAGGACAACAACAAATTTATTTATTTATTTATTTAATAATTTATTTAATATATTTTATTGATTATACCATTACAGTTGTTCTAATCCCCCCTTCATTCCCCTCCACCCGCACACTCCCTCCCCCACCACTCTCCGCCCCTTAGTTTATAACCACGTGTCTCGAGTTCTTTAGATTCTATATTTCCCCCACTATTCTCGCCCTCGCCCCTATTTTCTACCTACCATCTATGCTATTTTCTGTGCCTTCTCCCCCCTTCTCCTCCTCCCACCCCCCTGTTTCTAACCCTCCATGTGTTCTTCATTTCTATGGTTCCACTCCTGATCTAGCTGTCCTCTTGGTTTGCTTTTGTTTTAGGTGTGGTTGTTAATAACTGTGTGTTTGCTGTCCTTTCACTGTTCATATTTTTCATCTTCTTTTTCTTATATAAGTCCCTTTAGCATTTCATATAATAAGGGCTTGGTGATGATGAACTCCTTGAACTTGACCTTATCTGAGAAGCACTTTATCTGTCCTTCCATTCTAAATGAAAGTTTTGCTGGATAAAGCAATCTTGGCTGTAGGTCTTTGGATTTCATGACTTGGAATACTTCTTTCCAGCCCCTTCTTGCCTGTAAGGTCTCTTTTGAGAAATCCGCTGACAGTCTGATGGGTACTCCTTTGTAGGTGACTGTCCCCTTATCCCTTGCTGCTTCTAGGATTCTCTCCTTCATTTTAGTCTTGGCTAATGTAATTATGATGTGCCTTGGTGTGTTCCTTCTTGGGTCCAACTTCTTTGGCACTCTCTGAGCTTCCTGGATTTCCTGGAAGTCTATTTCCTTTGCCAGACTGGGGAAGTTCTCCTTTATTATTTGTTAAAATAAGTGTTCCACTCGTGGCTGTTTCTTTCCCCCTTCTAGTACCCCTATAACCCGGATGTTGGAACGTTTCAAGATGTCCTGGAGGTTCCTAAGCCTCTCCTCATTCTTTTGAATTCTCATTTCTTCATTCCTTTCTGGTCAGATGTTTCGTTCTTCCTTCTGGTCCATTCCATTGATTTGAGTCCCAGTTTCCTTTCCATTGCTATTGGTTTCCTGGACATCTCCCTTCATTTCAATTAGTTTAGCCTTCATATGTTCCTCTAATTTGTGACTGTACTCTACCAATTCTGTGAGCATCCTGATAAATAGTGTCTTAAATTGGGCTTCTGAGAGGCTGGCAATTTCTCTGTCGCTTAGGGTTATTGGCTCTGCGACTTTGAGTTCTTCTTGCGCCATTTTTTGGGCTGTTTGTGCCTGTTACTAGCAGGATCGGAGCTCTAGGTCTTCACTGGAGCAGGACAACTCAGTCTCTGGGTTGTGACGTTGTATGTGGGGGCGGGGTCAGAGAGGGACAATGGCTTCCCTCCGCTGCCTGCTGCCTCGACTCCCACCGGCACCACAGCCACCACTGTACTCGAGTGTGCCACCGCTGTCGGCCCTCCACCACTGGGTTCGTCCCCTGGGGCCTGCGTGGTCCATCTCACTATTCGCGAATGTGCAACCTTGGTCAGTCTGCCTCGCACCCCGACTGGCTTTGGGCTGCCCTCGCACCTAGTGCCTAGGTCGGGGGATCTGTCCTGCCCAACCCAGCTCTGTTGCTGGTTCTGCCTCTCTTACCGTCCCCGTTGAATGGTTCGTAGCTGTCGGACTTCCGTATAATTCCGTGTTCTGGTCTTTGGGTGTGTTCTTGTTCTCCAAAACTTTTGTTGTAGTCAAACTTGATTGTGGGAGAAGGCACAGTGTTTCCACCTATGCCTCCATCTTGGCGGAAGTCTCAAATTTAAAAACAAAAAATAACCAGAACTGCCAGGAAATCTAACTGTATGGAAGTTGGGCAACCAAGGATTTAAAGAAGAAACATTCATCCACATCAATAGTAGGGGTGGAGACAGGCAACCGGGCAGAGAGGACACACAACAAGGCAGTGGCTATTGGACCAGGCAGTCCCACATTTGCATGAGGATAAACTGGGAGGAACAACTGGGAAGCGAGACCGACAACACAACCCAGGGTTCCAGTACAGGGAAATAAAGCCTCAAAACCTCTGACTGAAAAAGCGCGTGGGGTTAGTGGTGGTGGGAGAAACTCCCAGTCTCATAGGAGAGTCCATTGGAGAGACCCACGGGATCCTAGAGTATACACAAGCCACCCACCCAGGAAGGGCCCAATATGCATGTGGGTAGTGGGGGAAGTGACTGAAAGCTGAGCAGTTGGCATTGTTCCCTCTTGGACCCCCTCCCCCACATACAGCACCACAACACAGAGACATGGTTGCCCTGCCCTGGCGCATACCTTAGGCCCACCCCTTTCAATGGAAAAGGCATACCAAAACCAAAAAAATATCGCTCAAATGAAAAGAGCAGATCGAAGCTCTAAAAATAGAACTAAGCAATGAAGAGATAGCCAACCTATCAGATGCACAGTTCAGAACACTGGTAATCAGGATGCTCACAGAAATGGTTGAGTATGGACGCAAAATAGAGGAAAAAGTGAAGGTTATACAAAGTGAAATAAAGGAAAATATACAGGGAACTAACAGTGAAGGGAAGAAAACCAGGACTCAAATCAACAATTTGGACCAGAAGGAAGAAATAAACATTCAACCAGAACAGAATGAAGAAACAAGAATTCAAGAAAATGAGGAGAGGCTTAGGAACTTCTGTAACAAGTTAAACATTTCAACATCCCAATCATAGAGGTGCCAGAAGGAGAGAGGAAGAGCAAGAAATTGAAAACTTATTCGAAGAAATAATGAAGGAAAACTTGTCCAGTCTGGCAAAGGAAATAGACTTCCTGGAAGTCCAGGAAGCTCAGAGAGTCCCAAAGAAGATGGACCCAAGAAAGCACACACCAAAGCACATCAGAATTACATTACCCAAGATTAAAGAGAAGGAGAGAATCTTAAAGACCTTAAAGGCAGCAAGAGAAAAGAGGTAGGTATCTACAAAGGAGTTCCCATAAGACTGTCAGCTGATTTCTCAGAAGAAACCTTATGGGCAAGAAGGGGCTGGAAAGAAGTGTTCCAAGAGGTGAAAGACAAAGACCTGCATCCAAGGTTGCTCTATCCAGCAAAGCTATCATTTAGAATGGAAGGGTAGATAAAGTGCTTTCCAGATAAGTCAAGTAAAAGGAGTTTATCATCACCAAGCCCTTATTATATGAAATGTTAAAAGGACTTATCTAAGAAAAGGAAGATGATAAAAAATATGAACAGTAAAATGACAACAAATTCACAACTGTTAACAACTGAACCTAAAAAAAAAAAGAAAAAGAAAAACAAACTAAGCAAACAACTAGAACAGGAGCAGAATCACAGAGATGGAGATCACATGGAAATCTCCATGAGCAGAATCGCAGAGATGGAGAGCAGAGGAGAGATGGGAAGGTAGAGGATGGAGAATGGGGGAAATGGTACAGAAATAAGATGCATAAATGGTAGATGCAAAGTAGAGGGAGGTTAAGAACAGCATAGGAAATGGAGAAGCCAACAAACTTATGTGTATGAGCCATGGAGATGAGCTAAGGTGGAGGCATGTTGGTGGGAGGTGGGGTGCAGGGCAGAGGGGAATAAAGGGGAGGAAAAATGAGACAACTGTAATAGCTTAATCAATAAAATATATTAAAAAATAAAAATGAACTTTACCATAGGTATGGCAGTGTATAGGAAACAGAACAGTATATATAGGATTTGGTACTATCCGTGGTTTCTGGCATCCACTCAAGGTTTTAGAACTTGTATTTACTTGTTTTGAAAGAGACAGGTGGTCCTAGATAAAGGATGACTAGATGGTCCTAGAGGTGGTCCTAGATAAAAGTGACTTCTTCTGCAATTCTAGATCTTAACTTCCGTACTCCGTGGATACTGCCCAGACTTTGGGTTTCTTTCTTAGACTGTACAGAAGAGCTCACAGCTGCCGCTGCCCTAAACTGTGTTACCACCTTTGCCCACATCTCAGAGTCTACATGGAGACCCCACACTTAGGGCTTCCATAGGCTTCAAGTGTGTTATGTCAAAAGTATTTTGCACTAGCTTCGATACTAGCTCAACCCTCCCTTTCTCTATCTATATATATCCTCATTCCGTTATGGTGCGCATATTCTGTTTCCACATTCTGACTGTAGGAACTTCTAACCAGAGTTAACTAACATGATGTAAGACCAGCTTCCTGCCTTTATCCTATTCAGCAGTTCATAATCTGTTTTCATTTTTTATATGAAGTAGTTTTTGCTCCCATATTGCATGCATTGTGTTTTTGTCTATGTCATTATTTTTTAAAGAATTTAAGCTCAAAATTTAGGAAATGCAAATTATATTTCAAATGATGTATAAGATAGAGTCAGAAAAACATTGATTTGTTGTTCCACTTACTGATGCCTTCATGGTTGATTCTTGCATGTGCCCTGACTGGGGATTGAACTCACAACCTGGATGTATCAGGACAGTGCTCTATTCAGCTGAGCTACCCAGCCAGGGTTAAATTGTTATATCTCAGAGATCCCCTTCTCACTAATGCCCTCAGAAGTACAGTACAGTTCTGTACTTATGTTCTTTCCACTTGTTTGAGTATTATTTACTGTGTCTGTCTTCTTTTGAGTCACCAGTGACCTCCTAATTGTCCAAATGTTACCTTTTCACTGCTTCATTCTCTTGTGCCTAAAGATCACCTCTTCCTTTCTCAACTCTCTTGGCTACTAGAACCCTGTGCTACCTACATTTTCTTACTGTGGGTGTTCCTTCACAGGTTGTTTCATTGGCTCTTTTTCATCTAACCACCCTTTTTTCTCTCAGCATTATTTATTCCTTATTACACATTTTAAAATACGATTTCTCTAATTATAAGTAATACCAAAATATACAAAAGCAAACACTGTAGAAATACATATTGTAGTAGTCAATGACAGTCTGTCTAAATGCTTCTGTCGAAGATTGGGCAGAACACCAAAATCTACGTATGTATTACACAACTTGCAAAAATTATAGATCATACAGAAACATAATAGAAAATAATGCTAATTCTAGTCATGTAAAACCAAAAGTTTTCCATGTTTCCACACCATTCTGTATGATTGACAAGCCCCCTCTCTCAACCTTCACCGCACCTCCCGACTGCTCCTGCAGCTAACCCTCCTCACACTGACTTCAGCCTCTTCGCCCTTCTCCAGTCAGCCAGCCTGCTGGCTCTCCGAGGTTTTGCCTTGCTGCTCCGGACACCATGTCCTTGCCTTTCCTGCAAACCTGTGGCAGCCCTCACTGACTCTCACGGCACAGGCCAGGCGGTGCACACGTACCTATCTTATTCTCAAATGAATTATGCCAAAGGCAGAACAATTGGAAACAGCAGACAGGCCCTCCCTTGGGTTACCTTCTCTCTGGAACCATTAGTGTCCTGTCATTCTGTTCTTCCTGCTGCCTAGCAGGTCTCCAGTTCACCAGGCAAACTCCTGCCTCGGGGCTTGCAACTTGCTCCTTCCTTTTAGATCCAGCCAGGTTATACTGCCCTTTCTTCAGATCTTATCCCAAATGTTAACTTCTCATGGAGGTATTCTCTGAATAATTTAAAATAGTGCTTATATATTGTTGACAATAATGCCCTCTTAAACCACTCCCAGCAGCACTTGTTCCCACTTACTGCTTTCTTTTTGTCTTTATTATAGTCTTAATACATGGTGTATACCAAATGTTCTAAATGTTCTTTGGTATACACCATTTATGTACTTCACAAAGCTTAACAGTCAAGAGCCTGTCCCTTAACCCAATAGCTGGAACATTACCAATAGCTTGCTTCTGCTTAACATTTTTCGCCATCCTATCCTCCAGCCTCTGTCCAAGAGGTGACAAGTACCCTGAATGTTGAATCCATTACTCACTTCTTTGTAAAAACAGATTTATTACATTTACATGTATTCCTAAACAACATATATATTTTTACTTTGCTTGGTTTTAGGTTTTATGAAAATGGCACCCTGCTGTATATAGCTTAAAACTGTTTTGTTTTTTCCACTCAGCATAATGCTTCTAAGACTTGAACATTTTTAAACCCTTATTTATAATTCCCTTATAAACCCTTATTTATGATTCTCACTGCTGTTTTGAAGTTCATGTGTGACTCCACCACAATTAATTTCTCCATTTTTCTATTAGCTAAAAATCTGGGATGTGTCCATATTTTTTTTTTTGTATTACGAACCATGCTTCTAAGAACATTCTCTAGGAAAGGAATTACTGAGTCGAAGGGTTTGCAGGATTTCAATTTTGCAAGATGATGCCAAATCCTTTTCCATAGAAGCTGTCCCAATTTACTCTCCTACCAGCAATGTATTGAAGTTTCCCCAGGCCCACTTACTATTTAACATTTCTTAATTTTTAACCAACATACTAGGTGTGAAATAGTATCTCACTGTGATATTCATTTGCATTTCCTTTGTTATTAATGAGGTTGAGCATCTTTTCATATGCTTAGTGGTTAAACATGGTTCTTGTTAAATACCCGTTTGGACGTTTTGTCCATTTTTCTAGTGGGTTGCTTTTCATACTGATTTGCAGGAAGTTCTTTATTCTGGATACTAAATCTCTGTTACTTGTATGTGTAACAAATATTTCTGGTTTGTACTTTGTCTTTATTTTCTTTATCTTTGATGATCGGAAGTTTTTTTAATAACCAAATTTATCAGTCTTTTCTCTTTATGGTTATTTCTTGTATCTTGTTTAAGAAATTCTTCCTTACCTCAGGGTCAGAATGAGTGTTTCCTATATTTTTCCCCCAAAAGTTTTAAAGTTTTGCTTCACATTTAAGCCTTTAATCCACCTGAAATTGGTGTGTGCGTGCGCGCGTGCGTGCGTGTGTGTGTGTGTGTGTGGTATAAGGTGATTCGTTTTCTTCCTTTTCCCCCCACTCGGATGACCTGTTTCGCCAGCACTGTGTATTGCAGGTCCTCCTCTCCCCACTGAGCTCGAGCTCCCCTCCTCTCACTGTCCTGGTTCCATCCAGCACTATGTCCTGTCCCACAGATGAGTTTGTCTTGGGCTGGTCTTTCCCTGTACCAGTATCACGTTGTCTTAATTGCTTTAGGTTTAAAATAAATCTTGATACCATGTTTTGAGCCAGATTTCTCTCCTCATCTCTACTTCTAACACTTTCACAGTATCTTGGCTATTCTTAGTTCTTTGCTCTTCCACATACATTTTTAAACCAGCTTTTCAAGTCCCACAATAAAAAACCTGGATGAGATTTTGATTGAAGTTGCATTGAATTTACACATAAGTATGGGGAGAATTGATGTCTTTGCTATACAGGTGTGGGCAAAACTAGGTTTACAGTCGTTCATATGGAAAATAATAAACTAATTAATAACAATAAAAGAAGAAACTGGTTCACCTACTCACAACTGTAAACCTACTTTTGCCTGCCCCCTCTATTGAATTTATCTGTAAACATGGGCTTTTAATTTATTTAGGATTTTATAATATCATTTAGTATAAGATTTCAAGGTGTTTTGTATAAAAATCTTGTACGTCCTTTGATATATTTATTCTAGGCACCTTACTGTTTTTTTGTTGTTGTTGCTGCTGTAGAAATGCTGCCTTTGAAAAATTCTGTTTCCCAGCTTTTTTCTGTAACTGGTATGTAGAAATACATTTGACTTTGTCAAATTGTTATTAGCTAGATATCTACCAAACTGTTACCATTGCTAATTTGTTTGTACGTACTTTGGATTTTCTGTGTGGATAATAATGTCATTTCCAAATAAGCATAGCTTTGTTTCTGCCTCTCCAACCCATATGCCTTTAATTATCTTTTTATAGCACTGGGCTTAAAATACAGTGTTGATTTTAGAAGTAGTAATTTGGGGTATCTTTGCATTATTTTATTTTATTTTTTTTCCTCATGCAAGGACAACCTGAGGACATTTTTTTCAGTGATTTTAGAGAGGGGAAGGGAGAGAGAGAAACAGTGATCATTTGTCTCCTGTAGGCGCTCAGACATGGGATCCTACTAATCCAGACTAGGGAATCAAACCTGCAACTCAGGTATGTGCCCTTCCTGGGAGTCAAACCCACAGCTTTTCAGTTACAGGAGCTGCTCCAACCAACTGAGCCACACCAGCCAGGGCACATTATTCCTGATTTTAAAGAGAATGCTTCCAATATGTTCTTTTCAGTATCTGATTGTTGGATTAAGGAAGTTTTTTCTTTTCTTTTTAAAAGATTTTATTTATTTATTTATTTTTAGAGAAGAGCAAGGGAGGGAGAAAGAAAGGGAAAGAAATGTCAATGTGTGGTTGCCTCTTGCATGCCCCTTACTGGGGACCTGGCCTACCACCAGGCATGTGCCCTGAATGGGAATCAGACCTGCGACCCTTTGATTCACAGGCTGGCTCTCAATCCACCAAACCAGGACAGGAATTTTTTTTAGTCTAACTTGATGAGAGTGTTTAATATGAACTGGTGTTAAATTTCATCAACTGCTTTTTGAGCGTGTCAAGATAGTTATCTGTTTTTTAGCCACTATCAAGATAATTATCTTTAATCTGCTACTATAGTAATGGACTTATATAGATTTTCTTATGTTAAGTCATCCTGGCATTCCTATTTCTGTGTTTAGCCTAATAATATTTTGTTTAATATTTTTATATACTCATGAGTGAGGTTGGCCTGAAATTTTCTTTTAAACTTTGTCTGCTTTTGTCAAGGTTATTCTGGCCTTCTGGAATGTATTGGGAACATTCCCTCTTTTTCTATTCTCTGAAAATGTTTGAATAAAATATGAAATAACTTGTTTATTGAAAATTTGGAAAGTTTGCATCTGGTCTAGGATCTGGTTTTTAACTACAGTTTTAATTTATTCAGCACCTTCAGGCTTTCTAATTCATTTGAGTCAATTTTTAGGATATATTTAATTTTATTCTGTTGAGTCTATTTTGTGTATGTTTTAAAATTAATAGATACAGCCTTTGCTGGTGTAGCTCACTGGATTGACCACAGGCCTGTGAGCCAAAGGATCGTGGTTCGATTCTCAGTCAGGGCACATGCCTGAGTTGCAAGCCAGTTTCCAGCAGGGGACGCACGACAGGCAACCTTACAATGATATTTCTCTCCCTTTCTTCTTCCCTTCCCCTCTCAAGATTAATAAATAAAATGTTTTTAAAGTATATTTTATTGATTATACCATTACAGTTGTCCCATTTCCCCCCTTCATTCCCCTCCACCCTGTACACCCCCTTCTACCCACATTCCCTCCCTTAAGTTCATGTCCATGTGTCATCAGTTCTTTAGCTTCTACATTTCCCATACTACTCTTGCCCTCCCCCTGTCTATATTCTCCCCACCCTCTATGCTACTTATTCTCTGTACCTTTTCCCCTCCTCTCCTCCTCCTACTCCCCTGTTGCTAACCCTCCATGTGATCTTCATTTCCATGGCTCCGCTCCTGATGTAGCTGTCCTCTTAGTTTGCTTTTGTTTTAGGTATGGTTGTTAATAACTGTGAGTTTGCTGTCCTTTCACTGTTAATATTTTTTATCTTCTTTTTCTTAGATAAGTCCCTTTAACGTTTCATATAATAAAGGCTTGGTGATGATGAACTCCTTGAACTTGACCTTTTCTGAGAAATGCTTTATCTGTCCTTCCATTCTAAATGAAAGCTTTGCTGGATAGAGCAGTCTTGGCTATAGGTCTTTGGATTTCATGACTTGGAATACTTCTTTCCAGCCCCTTCTTGCCTGTAAGGTCCCTTTTGAGAAATCCACTGACAGTCTGATGGGTACTCCTTTGTAGGTGACTGTCCCCTTATCCCTTGCTGCTTCTGGGATTCTCTCCTTCATTTTAGTCTTGGCTAATGTAATTATGATGTGCCTTGGTGTGTTCCTCCTTGCGACTCTGAGCTTCGTGGACTTCCTGGAAGTCTATTTCCTTTGCCAGACTGGGAAAGTTCTCCTTTATTATTTGTCCAAATAAGTTTTCCACTTGTCACACTTCCTCTTTCCCTTCTGGTAACCCTATAATTTGGATGTTGGAACGTTTAGAGATGTCCTGGAGGTTCCTAAGCCTCTCCTCATTTTTTTGAATTCTTGTTTCTTCCTTCTTTTCTGTTTGGTTGTTTCTTTCTTCCTTCTGGTTCAGTCCATTGATTTGAGTCCCAGTTTCCTTTCCATCACTATTGGTTTCCTGTGCATTTCCCTTCATTTCAATTAGTTTAGCCTTCATTTGTTCCTCTAATTTGTGACTAAAATCAACCAGTTCTGTGAGCATCGTGATCACCAGTGTTTTGAACTGTGCATCCAATAGGTTGGCTATATCTTGGTTGCTTAGAAGTATTGGCTCTGGGGCTTTGAGCTGTTCTTGAGCCAAAGAGTTTTGGTCTGTTTGCACCTGTTATGTATATGGGGCGGAGGCTTAGGTGTTCACCAGGGCCGGGCAACCCAGTAGCTGGGTTGTGTTGCTAAGGATGCCTTCAATTTTTTGAAAAGGGTCTGAGCAGGAAATGAGTGTTTTTCTCAAAGTTTTATAGCCCGTTAGCTAACTGACCCTGACTCAGAATAAGCCCTTGTAGTTTTTTGTATGTTATCTATTCTTTGATCCTTACTGCCTGACAATGATTGATGAGCTTTACCTGTGCAAATTGAACCCAATAAAAGGCTATTGAGGAAAAGGCTCTTGGTCCTTCTCCTTTGAGAGATTGTTCACCTTTCCTCCCCAAGCAGATCATGTCTTGGTAGACTTATTCTTATCTGCGGTGGATGGGGGGCTATGTGGGCGGAGCCCCGCCACAAATATAGATCTGATTATTTTACTGTTCTGTCTCAGCTTTGCCTATAGAATAAATTCCAGCTTCTTTAATGCGGCATTTTATTCCCAGCATGGTTTTCAGTCTTATTTTACACTGAGCATTTTGAACGCTTTTGACGCTCTCAGTGTGCCGTGTCTGTGATGTTTATGTGATCATGCTCTTATTTATGGATCTCCTACAGCCTGAAAAGTCATTCTTTTGTTTATGCTTGTCAAAATCTTAGTCATCCTTATATTCATTCAAAGTTATCTTCTTACTAAAGACTAATATTCACTGAGAAATACCACTCATTCTTGACATTTTATTTTGGTGTTTTGTATTCTAAAAAGATGTCTGTTCATCTTTCCTTACTAGATTTTAAGTTCCTTGAGTGAAGAGATTTTCTTTGTTTCTCGAAAGTCTCTAGTGCAATGCTTTAAACATAATGGATCTTTGATAAATAGTTTTAAAGCTTGAATTTTGAATGTTAAGTTTTTGTCTGATACTATTTTTCTCCTTCTGCTATGATAAACTGATTTTGTCTTTTGTCTTCAGTTATCACACTCCAGTGACTTTCAAATTCAACTCTTCCCATTTTTGTAAACCCTGGCTACTATGACCTAGGTATCTCACCCTTCTCAAATTCACTCTGTCAGTGCCATCTTTTTGTCATTCCTACTCCAAACCAGTACCTCTTGTAACTTTGCCATGATAAGACTTTATCATTCTTCCAGTCATATAACTCAAAACCTTGGTGAAATCTTTATCACCCTTTGTCTTAATCTTCTGATTTCAACAAATCAGAAAGTCCTGTTTATTTCTGCTTTAAGACGTTATTCATTTCATAACTCATTTCAAGCTGAGAAGACCTTAGAAATGGAATTTACGGAGGAGACTTACTGCCCGCAGGCCTCCCTAGACAGTTCCTCTGTTTCCAAACGTTCACTACAAATGAGGATGACTTCAAAGATGGTGGATATGTCTGCAGCCTACTGTTTATATAGCTTTGTATTAGCCTTGGTCTTTATTTTATGTCTCGAAATTATATTTTGAATACCTTGCTTTTGCATGAACTAGAGCTGAGAACATGTATGAATTTTAATGGAGTCTGTTGAATGTTGATCATATTTTCCTACAGAAGTTCAGAAATATTTAGCAAGGACTATTCCATTTGATTTGTTTAAATGAAGGTAATTATGTTGTGGTTTGAAATTTTATAAGAATTTTTCAGCCACGAAAACTGTTGTGGGCAGAAAGCAGACAGTTTATGATTTGTACAGGTTTTAAAATTATTACTCATTACTTCTGTGAGGCAAATGGAAATGACAGCTTTAATTCCTTTGTATTTATTTGTATGATAAAATTTTGAAAACAGGATGTTTCCATAGTGAAGATGTTTATGGAAAGTTAGTGCTAACTTCAAGGATGTCAAATGCCTTTACTATGCAGAGGGTACTTAATATTTGATTATAGTTTTGTTGAAAATACAGAATATTATAAGAACTTTTTCTCATTTTAGAGCATGTCAAAAGAATAAACATAGTAATTTGAATGCTCTATTTTTATTTCTAGAAACCAGCAAATATCCTAGTAATGGGAGAAGGTCCTGAGAGGGGGAGAGTCAAAATAGGTAGGTAATTATTTCTAAAATAATTTATTAAGAAACTGAAGTGACTACTATGATGGTTTCCCTTTTTAATACTATTATTTATTTAATTAATTTAAAATTACTTTGTTATAATATATTTATAAAAGGTATTGGGAAATATAGTATTTAAATCCCTTGTTTATTCCCAAAATAAGGTTCTATAATTCTAAGCTGAGGTAAGCAAGCCCACGAAAAATTTCATTCCCATACAAAACCCCAAACATGTATTTATGTCACTATTACTGTCCTGCATAGTCACCCGAAACATAAGCCCATAAATCTTACTTTTGTTTCAACTTTACCAAGTGTTCTTTCCCTAAATATATCTCTTCCACTGTTACCTAATACATGCAGACCTTTACAGATATCTTTCCCCCAACCCACGTGTGTTCTGTGCCGGGTGCCAACATATCTTTTCCAAATGGATGTGTATGTTTATAGACCCTCTTACTTGCCAATCTTAAAGTTAAGGCAGTGGAAAGAGTCTCATGTATACATTTAATTTTTTTTCAACCCTGAAGGATCTAAAAGAAATTGGCATTATTTATACCTATGACATATTTGGGGAGAAAATGAGCTAATACTTTGTTCTAATTTCTTATAGTAGAAATTATGTTTATTGAATGTTCAATGTTTTTTAGAAGGATTTCAAAATAAACTTTGTTTCATCAACTGCTTTCCTTGCTATTAGATTATGTTACGCTAGGGTTGGTATAGAATGCTAACTTGACCTACTCCAAGTTCGTTCTGTCCTACTTCAGCTCAGCCTGCCCTGATGCCTGGTCTTCTACTTCAGTTAATACACCAGCCCAAGCCCTGAAGAAGCTGTTCTAAACCAACTTCTCTTTCTTTAAATCTCTACTCTGAGTTTACTTTGATTCAGTTGTTCAGAAGTTTTGTTGATGTTAATTAAGAACCAGGTCACTGCTTTCCTTCCCTTTCTCTTACCTTTTCCATCTCCTTTGCACTGCTCCTCACTTGTTTCTCACTCATGCTTACATTTTTTCTTATAGGCATTTATTGAGTACCTGCTTTGTGCTAGATACTGGTGAAAATGGAAGGGAGATAAAGAATAGTTCCTCCCTGTGAGAGACAGTAAAATAAACAGTGTACTACCCAGTGTGATAGATACTTTCATATGTTACTTACCTTATTGTCTTACACACCCACTCTTTATGGTAGATATTGTAGGTAAGGAAAGCTGGATTTAGAGAGGTTGTACCCTGTTCTGCCTTCCAAACGAAGGACTTGAATTCCAAGTCCAGAGTCTCTTTCCCTACGAACATTGCCATCCAGTGAGAGCAGAGCTGTCTGGTGTGACCTCACTGACCACTTTTTGTCAGCACAGCTCTGCCTTTGAAACAGAGGAAGAGGGACTCTGCCCTCCTGAGACCCAACTGGTGTCCTTCTTTTTTGAAATGACCTTCCTGCTACCCTTCAGCCCCTTATATTATGGGATCTCCATTCTCTCCTTCTCAGTATTCCCTTCTTCACCTTCAAACATTCACGGTTCTCTTCTCAGTTTTAAATTAAATCTTCTCATTTCCATTTTGTTTTCTTTACCATCTGCTCTACTTGTTTTTCCTTGTTCCTCAACTTCCAGAACACATTCACTCATTGGTTCCACTCACCCTGATTTTTTATAACCTATCCTCTAATTCCATTCCTCAGTCGAAACTGCTCTGTAAAAGGACACCTTTTGACTTTTGTTTTACCAAATCTAGTGGCCTGTATTTAGTCACTGTTTTCCCTTACTACCTTAGCCATTTGTTCTCCTGAGCAGTCTCACCTTAGGACTGTCTTTTTTTCTTGGTCTGTATGACATCACATATTCGGGATACCACTTCTGTTACTTCTGTATTTTATTCGTTACTGCCTCTTACTTGTATCAGCCTTTTGTTTCAATACACCCTAGCCACTGGCTTTGGACATGACTCCCTCTACAATTTATTCTTTAGGGAATTGGTTATCTCTAGCCTCAAAATCTTAGACTCTATGAAAATTATTCTAAGATCTAGATTTCAGATTCCATTCTGTCACCCTAAATGAAATCTTTATCTCTATTTGGTTTCCTCTTGTCAGCCTATACTCTGTTATTCCAAACCAAATTCGTCATTTTCTTCTACTTTTCCTTGCTTGTACCTGTCATCACATTTAACCCAACCACCCAAACTTCTCCTTATGTCTCCCACATGTCTCTACAGTCTCTCAACGTAAAATTCTGTACCCTAACCAGGCTAGTTAGTTGCCTTACTGTTAAGAGTTTTAGGATGGTAATTCTATCCAAGATTCCAGATAAAATCAGGGTTAAAAGTAAGCAATAATTAATAATAAAGGTCAAGTAAACAATCTACTTGATTAATTGCTTTCAATTTTGTTTTAATAGCACATTATTATTATTTTTAATAGTAATGCTCCGATGTCTATGCTTAACACCACAATACAGTTCTTTTCTGGTTGAAAAGAAAAGCATCATCGAGCAGAAAACACGCTGTGCCCTGTCCCGTATCTGAGCCTTTCCCTCCTCAGCAACCTACAGACTTCCCAGACCTTACGGAAGCTGCTCATTGCCTGCTTTACTATTCCCAACAATTTATCCTCCTTTACTGTTTCCAACAATTTATCCTTCAGCTTGGGTTCTCCTTCCCATGTAGTCCGTTTGTAGATGTGTTTATCAAACAGGGTTCCAGATAATACAATGAAGGAGATAGGCTCTTCCTTCAGGAGATTTAGAGTTTAGTCGAAACCAGTAGCAACTTTCCTTTATTTTTACAACACATACCCTTTTTAAATTTTTGTCTACTTTGTGTATTCTGTCATCTCACCTTCGTGTAAGCCCCTTGGTGGTAGACAGTGTCTTTTGCTGTTTTTCTGTCATTTGTCTTGCCCGATTAGCACCCACAGCAGAATTTTACTACTGTTACCAACTGAATTGGAAATTTCATTCCTATCTAATTTTAGGAAAACAATTCTTAGTAATGTTTAAGCTAGTTACCTTTTGTCTAAATTAGTAATTATTTGAAAAATGGTTTAAAACTCCTTTAAAGTTTGTACAAATAGGCAGGGATTGTTTTCAAGAATGTATATTGTGTTTTCTGGCCTTTCATTTCCCAGTGAATAGGTGTGGCCCAGATAAAACTAAGGGAGTACAGAAGAAGGGGAGGAATACTGGCTTCGGCCTTCAAAACAAAATGTTTTTCAGTGGGTGGAACAGCATTCCGTCATATTACTTTGCCATCAGCAGCAGTCAACATCTGTTAAATTTATAAAGCAGTGCTTTGAAGTAGGTCTAATATTGGTAGAATGGTTCGAATATTTTATTTGCTATAGGGAAATTTAGTTAAGAAAGAGTAGGCATTAGCACAGGCTTCCTTGGACAGCTTTAGTTTTTAAGACCTGGCTTCTCCAAAACATTTTCAGAAAGTCTTAAATTACTCAAAATCTCAAGAAATAATATTACTGTAAATAAAAATTTTAATGTATGTTATATAAGTTTTATATTAAATGATTCTGTAGTTGTAATTTTATGTACTATTTGTAAATTTTATAGTACACTGGGGCCCTGTATAATAAAAACATACTGCCTATATTGTTTATTTCAAATTAGAGAGGTTTATAATTCTTGTGATTTTGCCTTTGTGACGTGCAATTATGATATGTCTAATTTATTGGATGTCAGATCAGTGGTTAGGAATGTAGCTGCTAGATTATAACGTGGTTTTTGTTTGAGTGCTGACATCTTTATTAACTATCCCTGTGACCATGGGCAGGTCATTTTACTGCCTTGGGCCTTGGATTCTTTATCTCAGAAGTTGGGACCAAAGTACTTACTAAACCTGTGTTCTTGTGAGGATGGAATGAAGTGATTTTAATGTATCTGAAAATGGTTTATAAACTCTCAAGTATTTTGTAGATTGAAGGTATTTGTTGTTTATGAAATACCAAGAAAATTAGTCTCTGGGATGTCCTTTAGTAGTATTCTTGGGACTACTTTTGTACTCCTAGTAGTTAAGTCAGTTAGCTTTGACACAGACCTGTGTTAAATGGGGAATTCCAAGAAATCATCATGTATATTCTCCACATATTCTTGGAAACATCCATGCAATGTGGTGGGTACTGAACCAAGCTGGCTCTCTGGGAGGGGGGGAGCCCCAATCTGTAGCATTTGCTCTTTTCCATGATGTAAATACTCTTACCACAGCCAATTTCAGGCCACCACTGAGATGTCCCTGAACTCAGAGTTGGGACAAGATGTGTACAGATGAGCTCTCCTGAGTCCATAAGAACTGATTCTAGCACACACTGAGCTAAGGTACAGTCTGTTTTTAGATGTATAGTCATACAGAAGTTATAATTAATCGTGGAAACTGAAGGCTATCTTCAGTTTTCAAAAAAATCTAAGAATGTTATTGTAGCAGTTTCTGAAAGACAGGAACCTGAAGTCAGACCTGGAGTCTCACTCTGATGCTGCACTTAGTAGAACTGTGACCTTGGTCAAGTAAGAATATCTTTAAGTTTCTTCATTAGTAAAGTAGACACAATAATAGTATCTACCTCAGAAGGAGAGGTTAGTGCCTGGTACAGACCACTGGTTGAAAAGAAGGAAAAGGATAACTTTGTAAGGTTAGTAACTATTGTCATCAAACTTGTATGGTTCTAATAGCAAGCTGAGTTTTATGTTATTTTATTTTTTAGCTGACATGGGTTTTGCAAGATTATTCAATTCTCCTCTAAAGCCTCTAGCAGACTTGGATCCAGTAGTTGTGACGTTTTGGTATCGGGCTCCAGAACTTCTGCTTGGTGCAAGACATTATACAAAAGCCATTGGTAAGTTAGTCTCAAATGATTTACTATCTTGGCATCAGATTATCATAAATAGCAAATGGTATAATAATAAAGCTGCTTTGTAAAAAAAAAACGATTTATATTTCTTTGTAAAAGTCCTGTTGTCGTCTATATTTCTAAAATTTTATAGTCCAGTGGATTTGGATTTCTGACTGTATAGGAGAAAATAGTTCTTTTAAAAGAAGAAAACATTTTCTTTCAGAGAATAGAGATACCGATTCTTTTGAGTTGCTATGGGAATGATCACATGCAAATTTTATTTTGTACTTACCTACTGTCAATCAGAAGAACTGGAGAGAAGTTTAGAATTTTTTTCTTCACAAAAAGAAAAACAGGAGTATTGCGGTGTTGGAAGAGTCCCATCTATGTGGGGAAAAGTTAGTCAGCCTTTCTTAAATAAGAAACAATGTGACTAATCTTTCTTTCTTGCCATTACAGTTAACAGAATGACAGTTTCTCCATTAAGGTAGAAAATAGACGGATATGGGTAGATTAGCTGTACTCAGCATCTTGCCAGCTCTCTGAGTAAAAGGAAAAAAAAAACTGAGTAAGAAAATCTGTTATAAACACACTCTCTGTAGGATTTAAAGTTTGCCTCAACACAGAAGCATCAGATATTTTGCTACCTGGTCACTATATTGTCCTCAGAGGATCCAGCTGTGAACTAAGGGAGTCAAGAAGAAAGCGTCACCCTGGCGGGGTGGCTCAGCTGGTTAGAACATCATCCTGTACACCAGAAAGGTTGTGGGTTCAGTCCCTGGTAGGACGTGTAGGGGAGGCAGCTGATTGATGTTTCTCTCTCACACGGATGTTTCTGTCTTTCTCTGTCACTGAAATCAGTAAACATATCCTTGGGTGAGGATTTCTTAAAAAGAAGAAGAGAAAGTCCTCCTCAAATCTAGAGATTTCTTTAAAGAGTTAAAAGAGAGGATAGGGAAGAAGTAAATAGTATTGTTAATATGAAGGGCTAGGTGTTTAAGGTACCTACATTTGCTAAGTATATTTGTTTAGATTTTCCTTTTACAGATAAGCACAATCCTTTCTATTAAGCTTACGAACAATTTGGTGACACCCACATAACTATAGAAGTTCTTACATTTGGAAGATTAGACTGTTAATTAACCTATTCATTGGTAAGAAGGGAAACAAATTTTAATTAATGTCCTCATTCATTTGGAGGAATCTGAAAACTCAGATGCCAACAATGCATTTATACTTTGTCCAGGGATTGATACACTAGCATAGTGATGGAATATTGTAATACCTCATAAATATTTCTGAAGGATTTTATTAAATGAGTGAAATAAAATCCCATGAGTAGCCTCAGCACTGTGAGATAGACCAGTATGTGTCTAACAGTGGAGGAATGTAGACCCTCCCTCCCCCAGCAATTGAGGCCGTTGTAGAGCTCCATGTCAGGGGTGCCAAAGGCCACCCTGTTAGCAAGGGGCAGTGGCAGCTGTCTGCAAAAAAGCAAGTGGGAGAGATCCAGTGGTCCTAAGAATGAGGAGTTAAATCAGAGCCTGACTCTACCTAAATTCCAGTGAGTGACTTTGACTATAGGGCTGTAGTTTTGAGACTTCTAGAATTATGTTTGCTTTTTCTTTTATGGGGTGTCTGTTGAGAATAGTAAAATCTCTTAGGCAATTTCAGAAGGCACCAGAGGATAGGAAGAGACCAAAAGTGAGCCAGAGGAGGGAGAGCATTGGTTGGAAGCAACAGGTGGTGCTTTAGAGCAGAATTGGTGGTAGGTAACCCAGAGCTCTGGGCAGGTGTAAAGGGTGTAGTAACAGCAGAAATTCAGATGTGGTGGACTCTTAGCAAGCACTGATACAGTCTATATGGAACAGGGAGATTTCCTGTAAGAAAAGGCAGATTCAGCCAAAACCCTGTGTTAAACTAAATGAACCCCCCCACCCCACCCCACCAAATCCTGTCCTACTCTCAGAGATTCTTTTTTTCTTTTGTCCTCACCTGAGGGCATACTTATTGATTTTAGAGAGGTGGGGAGGGGAGAAACATCAGTTGGTTGCCTCTCATACATGGACCGAACCCTAGGCATGTGCTCTGGATAGGAATCGAACCCGCAGCCTTTTGGTATTTGGGACAGTGATCCAACCAACTGAGCCACACCAGCAAGGGCTTTCAAGAGATTCTCATAGAAAATTCATGGTGAGGCCCAGTTTTAACATGTACCATTAGGTGGTGTGGCCCATGTACTTTGACAGCCCACACTTTGAGAAGTACAGTTTTATGAATATTTTATATATAATTGCTCTGTTGAAATAAAGTAGATGTGTTTTTTGAGAAATAAAGATAATTATAATATGGATTGGAAATCAACTATATTTCTTGTTTTCTCAGGGTAAGGAGAACTAAAATTGAATTTTAACTAGTTTGTTACTTACTTGGCTCAGTAAATGAGACTTACCACTTATCCAAAGATAAAAACATAATCACTAATTTCCAATTTAGTCAAGTTCCAATTATCAGTTCTAGGTAGAAGTTAGGAAAAAAGTTAAGACACAGAAAAAAAAGTCCCCAAATTAGTTCTCTTTAAGCTTGAAATATATTCATAGCAGACTTACACATGCACACATATTCACTCATTTTTACTCTTCTTCATACCTGACTTATGTCAGAAATGAGTATTATGTCTACTGAGAGCATAGAAAATAAGCTTGATGATTTTATATCACTGGAGGTTTATGGAATGACATTCAGTGGGGGCAGGAATGGCATGAGTGTGAGAGAGAGAGTCAGAGACAAACTGTGTGTGTGTCTTGTTAGGAGAACAAGGTAGAGGAAAGAGACCTGAGGGACGGGTGTAGGTGGTACAGAACCGGATGATCTTTTAAAATTAGAGACATACTAGGCAGGAAACCTTAGAACATAACACAGCCTGCTACACTGTGGTTCCTTCTCTCAGCAGTGAAGTCTAGATCCCGGTTCCTGTCCTTTGAACTGAGGACAAACCAGGAATCAGCACGAAGCAACATACAGCAGTCATCCCAGTGGACTGCACAGTACAGGCAGCCAGCAGCAAGAGAGATGGGTTCACCAGAGGGAGCTGTATCGGGCAAGAGTAACAACTGACATGATATGGGTGGCAGAAAATTAAAAAGTAGACACTGAACAGCGTTCTTGCTGTACTTTTTAGTGATGGAGTGTTCGTGATGATGACCTTCCTGTGTCATTAAGAAAGATGACATTACATGTTTTTGTTTTATAGCCTCTTAAATTGACAGGTAGTAGAATGAAAATGGTTATCGAAGGGGTATGTTCCCATAGTCCAAAAGGCTTAACTTATGTGGAAAGAAACCATTTCTGAATGGAGTCAGATATGTGAAATATCACTAGATGCTTTTTTTTTCATTTGGCAATTTATTTTACCAAGTAGCATACACACTAATTCCAGCTGACGGATATAATTAGACTTTTTTCTTACTTAGCTTGTCTACAGAATGTGATTTCCACATTTAGTAAACTATAAATAGTGTACTTTTCTATACTCTACCACAGTCTGTGCCATTATTTTGAAAAATACATGTTAAATTGCATTTATTTAAGTATAAGTGTGAATATATATCTCACAAAAATTAATTTATTTCTATATTTGGCAAAGCATTGTGAATATAATATAGTCTCAGAATCTAAATTATAGTTTTTTAGTGTATAAAATTCAAATAAAATAATCTATAACTTGTGGCTTGAAATAGTTAATGAAACTTTCAAAGGTGCCTAACTTTATTCTGAGGTGCTGGGAGGGTTGGGGAACCATCTGAGTGAATGTGCTCGATATACTTGCTGGTGTATTTATCAGCTTCTGGACCTTACGGTTTATTGAAAAATTTGAAGTTTTTCAGGTTTTAAAAAGTTGGCAGTTTTTCAGACAGAAGTTGAGTTTTCCCAAACAATTCTATGTGGTCTTACTGTTGGTCTAGACTCACAACTCAGACTTTTGCTCTGTCATTATGCATTTGATTGACGTGTTGCTACACCCGATGATGATACTGCTTTAGTCTAGCAGATCTTGAGTACTGTGTCCTGTATTAGGTTATCAGTTGAATGTCTTGGAAATTGAGTTGTTAATAGTGGGAAGAAAGGTATTTGCCTAAATATAAATTTATTGCTTGCTAAATTGAGTTTTCCAAGCTTATTTTCATCAGGAGAAAGACAAGAAATGTTTTTTTATTTGTCTTTCAATGTGTTGTGATGATCAGCTATTTATGTCTCATATATATATTTTCTTAATATATTAATTGTATTTTGTGTATTGCTCACTGAAAAGTATTTCTATATGTAGGCTGTGATGATGCTCAGGAATTATAACCAAAGAAATATAATAAATTGTGTACAAAAATACTTGTTTTCCTTTCTTCATAGACATATGGGCAATAGGTTGCATATTTGCTGAACTGCTGACTTCAGAACCTATTTTTCACTGTCGTCAGGAAGATATAAAAACAAGTAATCCTTTTCATCATGATCAACTGGATCGGATATTTAGTGTCATGGGCTTTCCTGCAGGTAATTTATTTTCTTTTTCAGAGTATTGGAGTCACATTTCAAAATTATTTCTTATCAAAAGCATTTTTAAGCATGTTATATATTTTAAGCTAAAATAACTAGGAGATTTTTGATAGAAGCAACACATTATTTCCTGTAACAATATTCCATATTTTTTATAAGATAAAGACTGGGAAGATATTAGAAAGATGCCAGAATACCCAACACTTCAAAAAGACTTTAGAAGAACAACGTAAGTAATTCCGTATTACATATAAGTAGTAACTTGAGTGGGAATATTGAAATTAACCCTTTAAAAAAACAGATATAGGTTATTACTTAAATCAGAAACTTAGATCTTTTTTCATGTTACTTATGCCTATGATTTAAAGAACATATTCTGAATGTTGTTCACCTATATACCAGGCGTAGGATGTAGTATTTAAAAACTTCTAAGAATTTAAGGGGCATTAGGTAGTTTAAATGTCTCTTCTGTTTTAGCATGGTAAAGGGCTCAGTTCAAGGCCACAACTGTGATTTTCATCTTTATCAGAATAATGACTGGGGACCAAAATGCTTAGCAACCAAGAAGGATGGCAGGAGGATGAACACATGGCTGAGACCTGAGTAACTGTGGGGACATGTGCGTTGAGTAGAAAGGAGAGGAAAGGTGATGGCATGAGAGGAGTCTGTCATAAATGTGTATGCTTAGAGGAAAAGGTGGAAGAGATTCCCTTTTGGGTAACTCAGAAATTTCAGGACAGGATGGCTTGTAGGAACAAAAGCAGACATCATAAAAAGAAGTACAGAATGGCACTCATCATTTTTGGCCCCTCTATTACACAGTCCTTGGTAGGATCCTTTGCTTCTACCCTTCTCTTTTGAGAAAACAAACACAAACACTATTCTTAGATTCCTCCCACTTTCAGACTCAAGGCCCTCTTCCATCCTTCTCAGGGGGAGTGTTAACCTCTTCTTCCATACAATACCTCTCCATCTCTCTCTCTCTTTTTAGAAAAGATTTTGTTTATTTTTAGTGAGAGGGAAGGGAGGGAGAGAGGGAGAGAAACATGGATGTTTGAGAGAAACACCAGTTGGTTGCTTCTTGCACAGCCCAACCAGGGATCTGGCCTACAACCCAGGCATGCTCGTTGACTGGGAATAGAACCAGCAGCCTTTTGCAGGACAATGCCCAACCCACTGAGCCACACCAGTCAGGGCCTCTTCCAGATAGCATTGATACTGTGCCAGGTTTTCTCTTCTCACTCTACACATTTTCCCAGGAAGCCTCCATAACTCTGATTGTGACAGTTTACTGTCACTTATGCTGATAACTCACAATTTATATGTTCTCCTCAGATCTCTTTTCCAAGTTTCAGACCCACTTATGTAATTGCCTTATGGAAGCTCAATTTCAGTGTCCACAAATGCTTCAAATTAAATGTTCCAAATGAACTCATTATCTATCCTCCTAAACCTCCTCCACTGTATTTTCTCTTATCATTTCTGATAATACCACTCAACATACATGATTCACATAATTATTGAAGCCAAAAATATGAGAGATATCCATTATCTCAATTTCTTCCATTTTGCTCCACAGTGTCCAAACAATTAGTAAATCTAAGCAGTTCTTTGTTCTAAGTATCCTTGAATCTTTATATGTGTCTCTATTCACCATGGCACTGTTAAAACATAGACTGCCATTCTCTTACCTGGCATCTTAAATGGCCTCCTGAGTAATAGTTCCAGTCTTCATTCCAACTCAATATCTGTACTGCACTTACTGACAAAAACAGATCTGATCATGTTGGTCTTCTGGTTGCTCTTAAGTTACCATGGCTCTCAGTTCCGTAATAGAGCTAACAAAGCCTTGGCCCTACATCAACAAATTCATCTCATAAATTACTCTTCACCTTGTATTCTATAGTTTAGACACCCTCAATCTCTTTAAGAACCTCAAACACCCTGAGCTCTCCTAGTCCTCTGGATTTTTACACATATTGTTCCCTCAGTCTGGGATGTACTTTCCTCCCACCCATTTCATCAGACTAACTCCCTTATCCCTTCTACTTATCTTTAGGTTTCAGCATCACTGGCCTCATGAGTTCTTCTCTGACCTTCGAGGTCTGAGTTAGATGCTCCCCTCAATACTGCCATAGCATGCCATGCTGCTTGTCTCAGCACTAACCACTTAGCACCACAGTTAGCTTGTGAGTACGTACTTGCCTTTCCATCTAGACTGTATGGACCATACCTGTTTTACACACCATTATATGTATCCCCAGGGCCTGATACATAAAACATTCTCATTAGTTACTTCTCAAATGGATATTCAGTGAAAGTGATTCAAGTAATTAAAGGTGCTCTAATAATACAAAGATACAGAAAATTAATGAAGATACATAACATTTAGCTCAATATTTAAAGATTAAGGGAAATTTTGTTTTTACAAATAAGATAATGTTTACAACAATAAGAAATAAAAGAAATTTTAAAAGATAAGTGAAATCTAGTTAGAAAAGGAATAGGAAAGATTTAGAGATAAGAGTCCATACTTCCTAAGTAAGAGTTCTACTCGCACAAAAGTAGACCACTGATACAGAAAACAAAACAGGATTTATTGACAACTCATTGAAGTAAAATATAATAAAGAAAAACTTCATAAAATACTACTTCAAATAGCATAGAAAGTAAAAGAATAGGTTTTTTTGTTATCTCAGAAGAAAAGAAACAACCACAAAACTTATTCTCAAAGGGAATTGGGAAGGATAACAATAGAAGTTTCTGTAATCTTTCCAAAAGGGTCAGTACTTACTAGCTCATTAGAAGGCAAGGGCAAAATAAAATTAAGACTGAAATCATTAAGTTGACTTTAAAGACTGAATGTTCAAATAAGCATAGTCTCATAAATGCTTAGTAATATGTATAGTCTGAATTACTCTGAAACCATTCAGCTCCTAAATTGTAGCTTAAAAAACTGGAGAAAGTTTTTACCTCCTAAAACTGGAAGAGGATAATTCTGAAAATGACAATTAAGCTTAACTTTAATACTAGGAAAAATAAGAAACCACAATGGGAATTGAACAATAGGATTTCTCAAGTTCAAGGCATTTTATATTATAATTGAAACAACCTGGAATCAGCCCAAGAAATCAGCTGATTCAACATAAAAACCAGAAACATGTAGACAGGCTCCACTTCTACATACAAGTGAGAGTTCTCATTACCAAACGTAGTGGCTACTATGGCAAGAAAATGTTCCTGGTATTGGAGGGAAAAACTTGTAATATATACAGCAAAGATTTTTTTAAGTGAAAATACCCTTGTGTTGGCAAGGGTATAAAAAATGGGCACTCTTACTTGTGTGCTACTGATGAGACTATGGCTTCTCAAACTTTAATGTACCTGTAAATCACCTAGAGACCTTGTTAAAATGCAGATTTTAGATCTTGATTCAGAATCCAAGATAGGGCCTGAGAATCTGCATTTCTGGTGCAGGCTCTCAGGTGCCCATGCTGCAGATCTGTAGGTCAGGTTTGTGTAGCAGGGCTCTGGAGCACAGAAAAAGAGCTTTGAAATGTACATACCCTTTGACCTAATAATTCCAAGAATTTGTTTTGTGGAAGCAATCAGAGCAACCACACACTGCTAACTCAGTACTTACTATGTGCCCGGCATGGTCCTACCGCCGTTTGCCTACGTTTTCTCATGATCCTCATGAAACTCTATAAGGTGGGTATAACTACAGTCCTCATTTTTCAGAGGAGGGATCGAAGCCTTTATAGTGGTTAACTAACTGCCCAAGATCATGCAGCTGGTAAATGACCGAGTCAGAGTCTGCTGGCATCTCTGATTCTCGCCTGCTCTGTAATATCGTCTCCCTACAGTGTGTGACAGATTTACGTACAAGGAACGTTTCATGACTATTGTGAAACAAACATTAGTAACAGTAGGAAATACGCAACCACTACAAATAGTAAGTTTAAAGACATTTTGATGAGGGAAAATGTTTATGAAATATTATTAAGTGAAAAAAATTAGGACAGTGGTGGCCAGGTGGCTGAGTTGATTGGAATGCCATCCTAATACACCAAATGGTTGCAGGTCCGATTCCTAGTCAGGGCACATACCTAGGTTGCAGGTTCAATCCCTGGTCAGGGCATGTATAGGAGACAACTGATCAGTGTTTCCCTCATATCCATGTCTCTCTCTCTCTGGCTCTCACTTTCTTGTTCTCTTGTGCCCTCTCTCTCCCACTCTCTATCTCCTCCTCCCACCCTTCCTTCCCCTCCTTTCCTCTCTCTCTAAAATCAATAAACATATCCCCAGATGAGGATTTTTTAAAAATTAGGACAGTTGTCCTGGCTGGTGTGGCTCAGTGAATTGAGTGCTGACCTGTGAATCAAAGGGTCACTGGTTTGCTTCCCAGTCAGGGCACATGCCTGGGTTGTGGGCCAGGTCCCCAGTTGGGGCGCATGAGAGGCCACCACACATTGGTATTTCTTTCCCTCTCTTTCTCCCTCCCTTCCCCCCTCCCTAAAAATAAATAAAATCTTTTTAAAAAATATTTTAAGAAATTAGGACAATTTATACAATATGATCCTAATTTTATAAAAACAAAACAAAAACCCTTCAGTGCTTGTCTTGTGTGTGTGTGTGTGTGTGTGTATCAGTTTAATATATCTTTCAACTTTTTATATATATATCTCCATGGGAAATTTATCAAAATCTTGACAATGGTTCTTTATTGCTCAGTGGTTTGATTATGAGTGATTTTAATTTTCTTCTTTATACTTTTCTACATTCTCTAAATTTTCTACCATGAATATTTCTTAGCCATTTTAACTTGCAATATTCCATATATAGGAAAGAATATATATGATGAAAATATGATAGGTAGTCTATTTAGAATAATGAAATGCCTCTCCCTCTACTCAACCAAAGAAATAGAACATTACTAAGATTACAAAAGTGTGCGGTAGACCCCTCCTTCCTCCCCACATCTTTCCCAAAGGGCAGCCACACTTCTGAGTTTGCATTTACCATTCCTAATTTTCCACTGTAGTTTTAATGCAAATAAGTTATTGTTCAGTTTAATGTATCTTTCAACTTTTTATGTAAATAGTACCGTACTTTCTGCCATTTGTTTCCCCCCATTCATTTTTACTACTGTTAACATTATATGACATGAATACATGGCAATTTCATTACCCATTCTTTAGAAGACATTTGGGTGGTTTACACTTTTTTCTATTACCAAAATGCTCCCAAGAACATTTCTGTCCATGTATCCTGTTATGCATGTGCAAAAATCTCTCTTAGACTAGAGTATGTACCAAGGAAAGCAATTGCTGGGTCATAAGATACTCACATTTTCAACTCTTAATGGTTAATGCATAATTATTTTCCAAAGTGATTGTAACAATGTAAACTCTTCATGCAGTATGTAACAACTCCTGTTTCTTCACACAATTACCAATATTTGGTTATGCATTCTATTTTAATCAGAAAAAGAAAACAATGGTGTAAACACGTACCTTATGGGAAAATCAGCCTTGGAGCTTTCTGTCAAATAAATGGTGTGAGTGTCCCCGATGACGTGTATTGTTGTGTCCTTTCAGGTACGCCAACAGTAGCCTCATAAAGTACATGGAAAAACACAAGGTCAAGCCTGACAGCAAAGTGTTTCTCTTGGTAGGTGCATCTCCCCGCGGTCCCCCCGGCCGGGAACTCAGCACTTTAGCACAGCTCTCCCCTCGTTCCATTTCCCATGCAATTGTCCCAGCTACTCCTCCTTAGCAAGAAAAGAAATCAGTGGCTGCTGGGGCAAATTAAGTATTTTTCTTTTGAGATGTTACTCTTGACTTCTTGCCTTATTTTTTCCCAATGATTTATCAGCAGAAAAAAAATTAAATTCTCCATTAAAAGGGCTTTAATGCTAATGATTTTTTCCAATATCACATAAATGTGTGTAATGTACTAATCATGCAGGAAGCTGTATGAAATGGCGTTTGATATGAATCCTGGTAGACATTAATGCAGAAGTCAAAACATTGACTTCTAAACAACCTTTTCATGTGCTGTCAATTTCTCATGTGTCACTCTAGCTTCAGAAACTCCTTACCATGGATCCAACTAAGAGAATTACCTCTGAGCAGGCTCTGCAGGATCCCTATTTTCAGGAGGACCCCTTGCCAACATTGGAGTATGTATCCTACCTTTTCTGCGTCCTTTGCTCCAGGTCAAGGATGTCGGGTAGTGGCTGAAAGCAAAACCCTGTTACTGCGGTATTTTGTCTTCACTAGTTAATACTACCTTGGAGAAAAAGTACTTATGAGAAAGGTCCTAGATTTTGAAAGAGGCAAAGCTATAGAGAGGTGTGAATGAAAAAAAGAATTTTAAGAATAACTGTTAATCAGTTCTACAGATAAAAGTAAAGCTGAGAACAGATGGCACTTTTATAGATGGTCAGTCAGAAGAGTTTAAGCCAAACCAGTAGGGAACTGAGAATTTAAATTCAGCATACCCACTGTACAAACATAACTGTCTATTTCCTCATCCTTGTTTATACCCACATATATAATTGTGCTTAGATTTATTAGAAGTGCAGCTTTTCTTGAGGAAAAAGTTATTTTCTTTATTGAAGCAAATACAAATTCAGTTATTTTTAGTGCTAATGAAGTTTGTATGGAGAAATTTTATATATATGAACTCTCTTAGCAGCTAAGATTTGTTATGGAATGTGGCAACTGGTGTAAAACTTCAGACAACGAATTGTTCTTTGATGCCTAAATTAAGTTTTTTTTTGGAGACATCCAGCAAGAAAATCCATCAGGAAAAAAAAGTTGAATTTTAAATTAACAAGGTCAGTGATATTGTAGATTTTAGGTCATGACATGTATTCTCTTTTTAACGATTTGTAGTGTGTTTGCTGGCTGCCAGATTCCGTATCCCAAGCGAGAATTCCTCAACGAAGATGAACCTGAAGAGAAGGGTGACAAGGTATGAAGTGCATGGCACAGTCTCACTTCCCGAGGGAAGGGAGGCAAAGAGAGAATATAGGGAAGTGTGATGTTATGGTCTACCTTTTATTTAATTAAGTATGTATTCAATTAGGTGTCCTTTGAAATTCGAAATGTAATCAGCTTACAGATGAACTTCCTAGTTTGTTTTATAGCCTATTTTGTTCCCTGATTTTTCACTCTTGCTCTCCGCATTTGTTCAGCATTATTACCATCACTAATTTACACAGGCTGCTCTTTAAAGCATCATTCAGTTCTTGCTTGTACTTAGAGATGTGAGGCCCTCCCCACACTCTTCTACCCCAAAATCACTATCAAAAGATGATCAGAGCTGTCTCAATGAGTGCAGAACTTTCCTTTGTGCCCCCTGGTCTTCCATGGAAGGTCTGTGTCTGATTTCGAAGGTGACTGCAATAATGGAAATGAACTTGAGAGGATGAGTCCCACTCAGGGCTCAGTCCTTTGACCTTTGAGGCTGCCGTATTCCAGGCTGCTCATTCTTCAGTCACTGCTCAGTCCAGTCACTTTGGTGTCCCACATAGGTTGCCCTGCAGGCTGGGTCAGTGGTCATATGTGCTTATCATATGAAAGAAATTTCCTGTTAATTTAGTCTTTTTTTCCTTCCAAGAATCAGCAACAGCAACAGAACCAGCATCAGCAGCCCACGGCCCCTCCACAGCAGGCAGCAGCCCCTGCACAGGCGCCCCCGCAGCAGCAGAGCAGCACCCAGACCAACGGGACTGCGGGGGGCGCAGGGGCTGGGGCCGGGGGAGCCGGGGCAGGGCTGCAGCACAGCCAGGACTCCGGCCTTAACCAGGTGCCTCCGAACAAGAAGCCACGGCTCGGCCCTTCAGGCGCAAACTCAGGCGGGCCTGTCATGCCGTCAGATTATCAGGTATTCATTCCCCGGAGTTTTGTACTTTCGTACTTTCATGTTTATACATTTTACAAACTTGATCCTTTTAGAATTTAGTACTTCCCTCTAAAGTTTGACTGTACAAACTATACAATCCTGTTTCTAGGGCATTACATGAAAATGAAGATTTTTGTCATATTCCATGTAATGGTGCAAGATATTTCTCTCTTGACTTGTTTATCGTGACACCCTGAAGAGGGCACCTCCCTCCTCTAAGAAAATTTCTTATTTTGCACGAACAGCTGCCTATCAGCTTTGGGTCAAAAAAAGATACCTAGATAAGCAGTTGAAAAGGGAGAGGAGCCCTGTTGGGAGGCTCAGTTGGTTGGAGTGTTGTCCCACGCACCAGAAGGCTGCAGTCTCCATCCCTGGTCAGAGCGCATGCCCGGGTTGGCGGTTCGATCCCCAGTCAGGGTGTGTATGGGAGACAATGTATCGATCACTGTTTCTCTCCCCCTACCTTTCCTCTCTCTAAAACCAATAAACATATCCTCGGGTAAGGATTAAAAAAATAAAAGAAAAGGGGGAGGAGTAGCAGCTTATTTTGGACAAAATAGCTGTACACCAGGAAGATTTGCTGTCACTGGGAGGAAACAGTAAATAGCCACATCAACAGAGAAGAGAAAGGGATTAAGACTGAGACTTCTCAGAAATAACCTTAAGTCTCACTGTAAATAATTCTGAGACTAGAAATACTAGTTGAAAGTATTTTTGGTTGAAGGTATTTTGATGAAAAGAAAACTACAATTGTAATACAAATTCAGGAAATTAAAGAAAAAAGTCTAAGAGTTGGTATTTGGGGAGAGAGGTAAAAATACTTGTGAAAACCACAGGGAATTGTGCAATAACAACAACAAAAGACATTTTGAGGGTAGCAACAAGCTAAGAAAAGATCTAAGAAAATGAGAAGAAAAACTTAAATGGAAGGTTAAAAGAAAAAAGGTTTAGAACCATTATGGTCCCTCAAGGAACTGGTGGGGGAGGAGCAGGTAAAGTTAGAGAAAGTAGAAAACATGGCCACAGGCGACGACAGAGCCATCAACTCACTGACCGGGGACTGGAGGCAAGAAAAACGTGAGCAAGAAAGACGTAATAAATAGCCGCTTAAACAGGCTCTACATTTTGAACATCTCGACAGACTAGTGTGCATTCACGAGACTGCTTCTCTGGAAACTTCCCTTGGAAGACTCTCTGCAAGCAGACGGGTACATAATAGCACCGCCGTTTGGTTGCCATTAAACTAATCGGGGTTTCAGTTTGATCTGCTAAAAGCAGTAGAAGTCATGAACCTATTTGAATTTTATTACAAATGTGTTTTTTCCCCTGAACACTGGTTTATTCCTATTACATGAGCAATAAAGCTTTACTATGTACTGGCTTATCTTTGTATCTCTGATTGTATTGTATTAACCTGATTATAGTCAATTGTGGACAGATTACTTAAATACTGTTTTTATTCCTTTCAAATCTGAAGCTCTTCAGAATGCTTTTCTTGGTCCCTCCTGTGCTATTTACTTAAAAATGAAACAGCGCAGGTAGGACTAGGGTAGATATCTCAGCTGTTTAGTTAGGAAGGACTAGCACCAGGAGCTGGGAGTCCTTTTGCACCAATTTGCTCTTTATCTAGTTCGGAAAATCCAGGGTGCTGTGTCTCGTCTGCGGAAGTAGAAGTGGTCAGCGCCAGCCTAACAGTGACAGGCTTTTCAGTGGGAAGAACATCTTTCTATGATAAACTTCAAAATAAAATGTAGTTAGAGTGTGGGATTTTGAAAGGTGTCTTACGCCAACACAGCTAGTCAGAATTACGTAACTCAGCAAGGAGCCGAGCCAGTCAGTTTCAACCAAGCCCCTCTTACTGCCCGCTGTGCTGGACCAGCTGTGGCGAGGCCAGCTGGGCAGCCTTTGCACATGAGATGGGGACCTTGTTTGTCCTTTCTTAAAACCAAGGGCCTCCTGAAAGTCATTTATGTTGTAACTACAAGTGACGGCTTTATTGCACATACTCTTTTCCAGTCCTCACGGGAAGAGCCAGCCTTCTTTCTGAGCATAGCCAGAGACACTGGTGCCCGCCGTGCTTGTGCCCATCTGGGCACCGTGTTTTTATTCTACAGATGGATTTTCCTTTCACATGTTTTCTCATATTTGCTCTGGGTGCTGTGAAGATGAATGTGTCATTTAAAGTAATCAGGTACATTGAACTGAAATACATTTGTGTCTGCCTTCTCTTGAAAGTGCTCTTGAGGACATTTTCATGTATGAACATTGTTTTATTCTAAGTTAAGATCTGCGGTTGGTAAAGCCCACTCGCTGCCCCCGTACCCTGCCCATCCTGGCCTGGCTTTGCCCTGGCGCTGCTGGCCGCCGCCTCCACTCTAGCCTCTACCTCTGGAAACTCTTTTTTTCCTAAAACTGATTTCTTAATCATAGCTTTGTTATTTGTCATGAGAAGATGTCTGTTTTTCATTATGGATACCATTGACTAAATTAGCAGACGTCTGTTTGCTTTACGGATACCATTGACTAAAGAGTGCCAAACTGATTATTCTTGTTTGTAAATCTCTCTTATGCAAACAGTGCCTAGCCAGAATTAGCACAGAGAGCAGTGGGCAGCCTAAGTTTCCCCACTGCCTCGTGTGTGCGCGCCAATGCAGCTTTATTTCCCAAAGAATTCCAGCCAGACAGATTCCACTGTGGTCACAGTGGTGGCAGGCTGTGATTTTCAAATGAGCAAAATGTGCTAACAAACTAAGTTAGCTGGATCCAAACCAGGAGCCTCTGATGAGAATGGCTCATTTCTCCATCCCATTGTCACGAGCTTCTCTTCTTTCCCCAGTAACTTCTTCTCCTGTTTCCTTCCCCTAGCACTCCAGTTCTCGCCTGAATTACCAAAGCAGTGTTCAGGGACCCTCTCAGTCCCAGAGCACACTAGGCTACTCCTCCTCGTCTCAGCAGAGCGCTCAGTACCACCCGTCCCACCAGGCCCATCGGTACTGACGCCGCCACCCAGAGCACAGATGCCAGCAATATGATGTCTGCATTGAAAAGAACCAAAAATGCAACAGCTGTGATGCCATGTAAAATTCATCCACTTGGGAGGAAAACTCTATACTGAGCATCTTGCAGGACTGACAGATGTCTCTTCTTCATTGACTTAAGGAAGATCTTTGTGAAGTTCCCCCAACACCCTTTCCCTGCATGTGTTCCATTGTGACTTCTCTGATAAAGCATCTGATCTAATCCCAGCACTTAACTTCTGTAACCTTCAGCATTTTTTTGAAGGATTTCCTGGTGCACCTTTCTCATGCTGTAGCAATCACTATGATTTATCTTTTCAAAGCTCTTTTAGTAGGATTTTGATGTTTTAGAATCAGGACTACAACTGAGTATTGTTTTATACGTCATAAACTAACCTAGCAACACAGGTGAAAATGCACCTTTTAAAGCACTGCGTTGTTTTCACAGAACTTAACTGTTTTGCTCTTGGGAGTCTTAAACAGAAATTGTTGCTGTCCCAAAGTACTTTACAGGTATGTTTCTACTTTTCTAGCTTCAGGGATGGGTTAATGAAAAGACACGTGGTGGGACAGAGGGAACCTACAACCAAAACAGCCTAGGTCTCTGCAGTTACTACGCTGTATGCTATGGAGAACTGAAGTGGTGGTAATTTTTGTATAATCATTTACATGGAACTTAGTTCCCAGAATCCTCTTATTCTGAGTAGTAGTCAGTAATTAAGAATTATAAATTTAACCTTCATGTAGCTAAGTCTACGTTAAAAAGGGTTTCAAGAGCTTTGATGAAATACAGTCCTCTGGTGACCTGCACCAGAAAGCTGAAGAGAATATTAACTGCACTAGGATTTCTTTAAGGAGTAATGTTGATCAAAGGATGTATTACTTCCCTTTGAAGGAAAAGCTTTTAGTGTGTATTGTACATAAAGTTGGCTTCTCTAAAGAACTGTTGGTTTCTTCACATGTGGGCCATCTTGAGTAACTTTCTTACATAATCAAGGGTACTCAATAGAAGCCTGCAAATTAATCTGCTTTTAAAACAAAGAGCAGTGTTCTCCATTAATATCTGCATTAGCTACAGAGTGACTATTTTTAAAGCATGTTAAAAAGTTTAGGTTTTATTCATGTTTAAAATATGTATTATGTATGCATAATTTGCTGTTATTGAAACTTAATTCTATCAAGACTTTTCATTGCACTGAATGCTTTCTTTTGCCCCTAGGGGAAAACTAAAAATTGTGCCTAAAAAACTATGGGCAGATAGCATACAACTGTACTAGAGAAAGTGCACATTTGCATTTCCCTGATCTATGAATTGGAGGCTGAGTGCTTTCTCAGCCAGTGCGAAGAACCCCTCACTCCCCAGAGTCACAAAGAGATGTGGACTTAGAGCTCCCGCTGTAATGTAAGGGACGAGACATTCGTGTTCTTCTGAATGCTACTAGCAGCACCAGCCTCGTTTTAATGTTTTCTTAGCTAGAAGAAATAGCTGATTGTTGTATATGCAAGTTATGAGCATTGTTTTTTACTATTCTTTATGAACTTATCTACCTGGTTACGATACTCTGGGTCCATACACAAGGTAAGTAAGATTTTAGACAGAAGCCAGTATACATTTTGCACTATTGATGTGATACTGTAGCCAGCAAGGACCTTACAGACTTCAGCATAAAGATGCTTATTAATAGTAAAGACTATCTAGTGACACTCAGCAACACCGAAGCAGTTGCCATGCTTCACGGGGAGGAATTGCCATGCTCTGTGGTAATTTACCCCTTCCATTTTTTTTAAATGAAAAATTAACAGCCCTCTGCATAATGTAGCTACACGTACAGAATTCTGCCCTGCACCCTAAACCCTCACTGTCCAGAGCAGTTGGCCGCCAGATGCTCGCCGCACACCCAGCGCTGCGCTGGGTGGAAGCTACAAAGGGCAAAGCATGCTCCCTGGCGCTCAGGGAGCTTGTTGTCAATTCTGTCAAAGGAAGCTCTCCCGGGATAATTGGCTTGTAAGTGAAACCATTTTTTAATATGAAGGTCCCAATTGGATAGAGTTACTAGTCCAAATTCTCTACAATAAACAGTGCTATGGAGAGGTTTCTATGTCTAGCTACCTTCGAGAGAGCCAGCAATTCAGTATCACAACAGGCATTACTGTACATTTGAAATATCCACAGCAGCCTTTCAACACTTGGGTGGCCCTTGGTAGTCAGAACACACACTACCAAGTGGTTGCAGGAAATTAAAATGAACAGAATCTCTGCTCTGTCCTTAAGGGGAGATTACATTGAATAAAAAACGTACCCAACTATGTGCATGAGCCAAAATGCCGTGCCCCTTAATACTTTATATGCAACTTTGATAGACTCTTGTGGTATGCGCTTCCACAATCACAGGACTGCCCCGCGTTCCTGGTGTGTAGTGAATTTCGCTGGCGAAACCGATGGAGACACTGTAAGGGACTGTCACCAATTGTTCCCAGTAAGGTATTCTCCAGAATAGAGCCAGATTTCCTGTTACACACAATCGGGGTTTCTGGTCACCGCACTGGCCCTGTCCTATGTCCCTGCCTCCGAGTGGTGCACGCCCTGGGTGCCCATTACCCTTTGAAATAATTATGGTTTTTAATTTCCTTTTCCCTGTGAAGGGAAACAGAGCCTTTAAGACATTTATGGGCCCTAAAACTGTGGGACCTCAAAGGAGAACTGGGAAGCATTTTGAGGTTCACATTTACTTTCGTAGCCCCCAAATGACCACATTCCTCTTTGAAAACGTGTGACTGTCGTGTTCCCTGAGTACGCAGTGGGTGGCAGCCCTCGGCCTGTGGGAGCACCCAAACCATGGAGGTTCCCGCAGGAGGGAGTCGGAATGAAGGTTTTCTGCTCTCCACGTTACCAGTCTGTTTTGGGGTAGCTTTCTGGTGAGGTGTGTGTTTGGAAAAAGGGGGTTGGGAGTTTCAGGACAGCTGAGCCTCGAGGGTAAGGTAGCCTTGGGCTGATGCAATGAGGCAGAGACAACCCTTGTGGTGAAGCAGATCATGCAGCAACATACAGAAATCAAGGACACGTATATTTTTATATCTCTGTGGTTTTAAAACTGTAGTACTTAGATTTTTGGCCTTCTGCACTACTCTATTGCTCTTATAAACATAATTTACATTTACGAATGGAAAGGGACGCCATTTACATATGTGTTCACTGCCTCATGCCTGGTGGAGCAACTGTTAGTTGTATGCCTCTAAAATCATGCTGTTTTCCTGCTCAAGGAAGAAAAGTAGTTGGACAATTAAGACTTGCAACTAAATCTGCTTTGAGTAAATTTATGTAGCAGAAACTGTGCCATGAAGGAAGAAATCTATGAAAACTGCAAACCAAACTCTTGTCTGTGGTGATACCTTGGGAGGGAAGGGAGGAAGGCAGTGAAATGGCAGAGTACAGGGGGCTCGAAGGATTTGAGTGTGAGTACCATTTTATATAAAACATAGTAATTTAGGTCCCCATAATCTTAAAGAATAGTCACAAATATCATAAAGCAAGGTTCATTGTTTGAGGATTTTTAAAAACTGTGTTGTACCTAAGGCCATACTTACTCTTCTATGCTATCACTGCAAAGGAGTGATATGTATGTATTATATGAAAAAAAATCCTAATGCACTGTTATCTCCTAAATATTTAGTAAATTAATGCTATTTAATTTTTTTAAAGATTTGTCTGTGTAGACACTAAAAGTATTACACAAAATCTGGACTGAGGATGTCCTTTTTTAACAGCAATTGAAAGTACTTTTTATATATGTTATGTAGTACATCCTTTCTTAAACTGCCTAGTTTGTATTTCCCATAATCCCCGTTTGTGCAGTGTGCCTGTCCTTGTCTCTTTTGCAGTCGTTTCCTGCACGCATCCCTCATTACATGATTATAGAGATGACTGTATGCTTCCCGCACTCGGCTGCGAGGTGAGCACTCAGCCCGCTGCGCCCCCGCAGGGCCTGCTCTGTGGGGTGCGGGACAAGCCGCCGCTTTGGAGCTGAGTGTCTCCCGCTTCTGAGTTGTCCTGGCATCCTTCTTGAAATGACTGTTAAAACTAAAATGAATTACATTGCATTTATTTTATATTCTTGGTTGTAATAAAATTTAATTGACTTTGTTTCTGTGCGGATTTTTTAAGGGTGAAAGGCTCTTGTCACAAGTTTCGGTTTAAATTTGATCTGTGCGCCTGGAAGCTGTTCAGACCCCACTGGTCCTGCAGAGATGCAGTCTCCCTGTGAGTCGCCGTATGTTATTGTACTCGGGACATTTATGATGTTACAAGCCCATAGAGCAAAGTCTCGCAAATACCTCAGAAGCAAAATTACAGTTTTTATAACATCTCTAAGGGAAACATCCTATTTTTGAAGATGAAAATTAGAATGGCGGTGTAGAAAAAACAAATAGGCAGCATTTTGTGGGTAGAGTGGCACTGGGAGTCTCTTCTGTAAGAACGTTCTGCTGTACCTGGCTTCCCCTTACATTCATTTGATGAATCTCCCAAGGTTATTCCGAGGGTCAAAGGCACCGAGGAATGAGCTGAAGGAGGTTTAAGTGACAAGATTTCCGTTTCTGTGTACAAGAGCTGCTGCACATACCCAGCTGCTTCACTGCCTGGCAGAGCGCGTTCCCAGTACCGTGCTGTCTGTAGGGTGCAGCTTCCCCTGGAGAACTGCTTTTCGATCACAGCTGCCTTTGTAACCACCCACCCGGGTAAAAGAAAGTGAGGATTTCACAAACCCCTTACCTCTTTCTCCAGGGAGAAGAACCTGGAAGGAAGTATGAGTCTGTGTGCATAGCTGAGTGTAAGTTCTTTGTGGACAGTGCCTGGGATTTATTCCTCCTGCACTGCCAGCAGCTGGCATCATGCCCAACACAGAGCAGATAATTAATATGGCGAGTCATTAGCCTCACTTTTGTGCACTACCGTAGAATTCCTGGATCACTTAAAATGCTGTATTTGTATTTGGACAGGGATGAATGAATGTAATTTCCATGAATAATGAAAATGCTAGAAATAGGCATCACTTCTTAAAATAGGTTCATTTCTTATATTTTTGGCTGCAAAGTCATAATAAGATATCACCCCTAAGGAACAATCTAAATTGCATTTAAATAAATTAAGCCAAGTTAGCCATACTTGTCAATCTTTAGAAGCTATCTTTCTTCTGGCTGCCTAGAGGTAGGCATTTTTAAGCCTTGTAAAGCATCATTTTATCTAGCAGGTTATAGAAAGCCAGCTTGAACAAGCATCATGCAAACCTTAATGGAAAATTTGTTCATTTGATCTAAATGAGAATATAATATGGGAAAAAAGAATGAAAATATTGACTTAAAGCATTGAAATGTATTTAGCACATTCCTTCTGCTTTTTAAGACTTTTTCAGAAATTGCTGCTAAATTTTTTTATGCAAAGATACGTGCCGCGACCCCCCCCCCCGCCCCCACCAGCCCACTGCAATTCGTTGTGTGAAGCCCTTGTCCCCCAGTGTGGCTGTATTTGGAGCTAGGGCCTTTAGGACATAATGAAGTTGTAAGCCTAGGGCCTTGGTCCAGTATGATTAGTGTCCTTGTTAGAAGAGACACCAGAGAGCTCTCCCTGCTTCCTCCTTCCTGCTCCGTTTATCTCACCATCCTCCCCTCTTTCCTCTCCCTCCTGTCTTTCCATCTCCCCCTCACTCTCTCCAACACGCACAGACAAACAGGAAGGTGGTCAGACATCTGCAAGCCAGGAAAGCAGCAGTCACCAGAAACCAAACCCTGCCAGACTTTGATCTTGGACTTTCCAGCCTCCAGAACTACGAGAAGATAAATTTGCTCGTTTATGCCGCCCAGACTATGGGATTTTGTTACAGCAACCTGAGCTGACCAATGCTAATTTTGCTACCAAGAAGTGAGGTGCTGCTGTAACCAGTATCTAAAAATGTAGAAGGAGCTTTGCAACTAGGTAAAGGGAAGAGGCTGGAAGAGTTTTGATGTGCATGCTAGAAATATGAAACATTAAAGCCAATTTTAGTGAGGGCTCAGAGAACGAGAGAGCTAGAGAGAAAGCTTCCATCTTCTATGGGAACACGTAAATAATCATGAATAGAATGTTGGTAGAAATGGGAATTGGAGATGTTAGGTGAAAATGAGAGCTCAGTCACTGGAAACCTGGGGAAAGGGCAGTCCTTATTACAAAGTAGCCCAGAGCTTGGCTGAATTGTGTTCTAGTGACCTGTGTTTTGTGGAAGGTGGAGTTTTTGAATGCTGAAATTCTTCACTGGGAAAGGTCTCTCGTGGTGGTTGAGAAGATGGTGCAGAGAGCATGTCAGAGGCAGACGGGATTAAGAAGACAAGCTGAAGGTTTCAGACCTTTGCCTCCTCTCCCTGTTGTGTTGTGCATTCATTTTTCCTACATGCATTGGTTGGTCCTGGGATTCCCCCTTGGAAAGATCTGAGTCCTCCAAGCAAATGCTATTATGTAACACGCTTTCCTTTTTGGTTGTAACATTAAATTAATTGAAGTCTTTAGGCCTTAAATTATTGAAAAGATGTTCAATATGTGACTGAATTCAGGTGCAAGTGCCATGTTTAAGTTGTAACTATCTAGGATTAAATTCCTCTTTGTTGACATAATTTGCAAGCAGTAAAACACAGAGATCTTAAGTGTACAGTTCAGAGAGTTTTGAGAACTGTATACATCCCCATACATAAAACCCAAATCAAGAAACAGGACCTTCCTGTCACTCCAGAAAGTTTCCTCCTTCCCCTTTCCAGTCAGCATCTCACACGCACGGAGGCGGCCACTGTTCTCACGTCTATCACCGTGTATTTTGTCTTTTTAGAAAAGTTCTCATGAATGGAATCATACAGTATATGCTCTTCGGTGTCTGGATTCTTTGGCTCAATATTTTTAAGAGACACCCAGGTTGGGTAACATCAGTAATTTGTTTTTATTGTTTTTATTGCTGAATAATATGCCATTGCATAAATATAACACAATTTGTTCAGTCATTTGTTTGTTAATGGACACTTGGGTTTCCTAACTGGGCTTATTATAAATAAAGCTCCTGTAAGTACTTCTGTATAAGTTGTGTTGTGGTCATGTTTTAATTTTCTGGGGCTTACTTAGCAGTAAGTAAGAGGTCAGTTGTGCATCTTAGGAGTTGTGAGGTCATAGGAGAAATGTGCATCTTTGAAAGAAATTGCCAAAGAGCTTTCTTTGGCAATTTTATATTCCATTTTATACTCCACAAATAATATGTGGACTGAGAGGGAACGGATTTGTGTCACGAGCTACCAGGTTTGTGGTGTAAGTTGTGACGGTAACTGTAGAAAACTGTAGATTTTGGTCATGATGTGTTAGCATTTTCTTGATTTGCTGATACTGTGTTAAGGATTTTGTATCTGTATTCTATATTCATGAAGTATATCTATTCTTCTGTTGTATTGTGATGTCCTTATCACATTGGGTATCAGAGTTCTCTCTTCCTCTGTTTAATGAGTTTTTGCAATATTTGCACAGCATGTCCTTGAATAATGCTGTCGTTTAATGGCATTTTGTTATAATGTTGATGAGAAAAAACAAAATCAATTCCTGGCTGGGGCCACCATCTGTGTGGAGTTTGCACATTCTCCCCATGTCTGCGTGGGTTTTCTCTGGGTACCCTCATTTCTTCCTACATCCCAAAGTTGTGTGTGCAAGGTGAACTGACGTGTGTGCATTGTCCCAGGGAGAGAGGGCGGGGGGGAGAAAATATGCCCTGCAATGGAAGGGTGCCCTGTCCTGGGCTGGGTCCCACCTTGAGCCCTGAGCTGCCAGGATAGGCTCACATTAATTTTGGTTTTTAACATTAGACACGTTTTGGGTCTTCGGAACTTTGGAGCTATTCTTGTGACCAGAAATATACTGTAGGAACTCAACTCTTGTTTATACCAGTTAGCACCCCCCCCCCCCCAGCGCAACAAGAATCTCATTAAGTCATGTTTCCATACCGTTTGTAGATGTAGTTAGACCAACGAGAGCAACTGTCATTATTGGACAGGCAGTTGCAACATGAGGCAGAAGCCACCCACCCAGTCTGAATCTGAAGAGAGCATAACGCCCCAGTTCCCCGCTGTGGTGGTCAGGAATTACTGTCTGTACTTCCAACTCCGAGTGTTTAGATCCCATAAAGCCATGGTCCGGAGATTTGCAAAACTCCTCAACTACTAACACTTTTGTACCACTCATGAGAAAGATTGACAGGAACAAAAATAACTCCTGCATTTTGCCTTTTAGCTCTTCTAGGCCAGGTTTGGTAGGTCGGACCCACTAAGAGTAGACGGCGGGGGGGGGGGGGGGGCAGGGAGAGAAAGAGAAGGCGATGCTCTCGATGTGAGTGGACAGCACAAGAGGTCCGCCAATCAGGGCAGCCCTTAGTGGGTGAGTCTAGGGGTCGTAGGACTTTGGTCTGTAGGGAGTGCACAGTGGGAGGGCCCGATGGGGGTGGAGCAGTGGGCGCCCAGACTTCAAACAAGGAAAACAAAGTTACCTTCCAGAAAGTCCTGCACTTGGGAAAAACTGCTGGAAGAACCAGACTGAGCAAGAAGGCATGGACTGAGGGGCCAAAGGAAAGAGAAGGTCCTTGTGCAAACGGAGAGAGGTGGGTGAGCAGAAGAGGTGGGCCCACAGGACCCAAAGGCATCTTCCCCCTCTAAGGTGTTTGCAGAAACACACTAAGCACTTAAAACCATGGGCATCTGTGTTCTTCCCATGTGTCTAAAAATCTTTTCTAAAAGAGCCACTTGATTTTCCAACGGCTTCAAAAAATTCCATGCATTTTTCCCTATAAACAAGGAATAGATTTATTTTTGCTCCCCCACCCACACACTGTGCATATACAAAGCTCTTCTGGCATGAACAAGGAGTTCAGCTTGGTTGTAATATGTGTGCGTACATAGTTTTCATACATAATTACTTATTTGCAATTCATGGGAATTTTCATATGAAGATGATTCAAAAGAGAACTACAGATAAAGTGGGGGCTCCTGCCAACTAACTATGTGAAAAGTTCTTGTACGATTATTTGTAACAGGTTCTTTATTCCTAATGGGGACTGGACAGAAGAAAGTAAGTTCTTAAGTACAAGTTAAAGTATGTTTCATGTAGTCTTAATACTGTCTGGTGACTTTCCTGGCCTCATTTAGCTATGCTATTGTCATTTTAATATCTACACTTATATCAACACCAACTAGATAGAGCACTTGTCAAAGCAAGAGCATGTTTCTGGTTCTGTTTGTCTTGGAAAGGCCTTGGACCTAGTACATGTAATGATGCTCAGTGTATTCGCTAAGTGGGCATATGAGACAACCTGCCCAAGTGGAGACTTTTCTAAGTGGTTAGTGACTTAAGTTAGGCCACATGCCCTATGGGAAGAACAAACTTTCCTCTACCCTTGAAGTTCTTCTGGCTGGTTTGGTAATCAAATAGACATTAGACAGATTAGTAAGAAAAAATAACCAAACTTAATACATACATATGTATGGGGACCCTGCATACAGGAGAGGCAGAGACCCCACACACAGCCGAGGTTCACACAGAGAAAGGGGGGTTGAGGCCTGTGAGCTGGATGAGGTAACGCCCTCTGGGAGGCTCCAGAGGCTCACTGGAGGGTGATAAGAGCAGGTGCTTCGTAAAGAACGTTTTGCCCTGCCCTATAGGTCGGTGAAAAGGTTTTCACTGATCATCTCTTACGTGCAAGGCTCCCAATTCCAGTTCTTCTATGTAGTTGAAGGGAGGCGCAGAAGTTTCTCCCAAGCCCGAAGCTAAAATTGCCTTTAGCTCGAAACAATCTGTATACCATAGAAGCACATCTTGGGGTGACTAGCTCCAAACCCCTATACCCTCACTATTGGAAACTACAAACAATCATGATGCCCTTGGGGTGGCTTAAGTACCATGTGACTTGGATTGTTTTTTGTCCCCAGGTTCTATGGGAAAGCAAAATAATAGAAAGTCTGGACATCTTATCTGGAACTCACCCGGGCTGACAAAATTCACTTTTGTTTGCTCCAAAGGCTAAGTAATGAGAACAATGGCTCTAGGATCCAGATCTTTTCACCAGATCTGGCTTCAGCAGACGAGTGCGTCTCCAGCCCACCACAGCCACCACGCCCTTTCCAATTCAGAGGAGGGAGCAAATGATTCCTGTGCCGTTTTTATGCTCTTTTTTAAAAAGTAGCAAAACATGCCAAGATAAAAATGTTTAAAATTCTTGTTATAAATGCACCTGCACATAAAACCTGTTAACACCTAAATCCAACGTAAACTACCGTTACAGCAGCTGAGCCGAAATCCTCCCAAACCAGGCCCAGCATCTCTCAGAAACGTGTTTTGTGGAACACTGCTTCTGTGGGCTGCTCGTGGATTTCTGCAAACCAAAGCTTACATGGTGAGACACATCTGGAAAAATCTGGGTGAAACTCAAAGCCCAGGCTTTCTCAGAATGTTTAATGCACTAATGACATTGTGAATCTCCGGGAAGGTGATCTAATGCCCTCTTTTCCAAGCTTATTTGATCCAAGCACTCCCTTTCCTGCACTTCTGAAGAATGCTGTGTAGCAGACAATTTGCAAACCCCTCTTTGAGGCGGACACGGCTGTTGCCTCCTTCACAAGCTTCCCCTGCTTCCTCCTTGTCAGAGGCCTGATGTGTTTGCCCCGTCCAGGGGCTGTCTCCTGCTGCAGAGCATGAGCCCTTCCTCAGCCCCACAGGTTGCGAACTGCTTGCACCAAAACCCAACCCACTGGTCTCATTCCCTTTGCCAAGTCCCTGTGGTTCAAGTGTGGGCATGTCATGCAAGTCTGGCCAATTGTGGAAGGAAGAAGAAGTGAGGGTGAGGAAGAAGCTGCTGGGGGTGTTTCTAGGAGGATTTCTTTCAAGCTAAAAAAGGTAACCAAGACAGTAACATTGCATTTTTCTGTCTCTGGACTTCTGTATATAAGCCGGCAACGGTGGCAGCCACCTCTGGACTCCGAGCATTGCCCGCCTCTGAGGCCACGGTGAAACTCGAGAGTCCTTCGGAAAGGTGGAAAGAGCAGGCGTCTATGAGAACTCACCGAATCACTGGTTTTTACAAGCTTTGGGACTGCTTTACCTCTGCAGTTCTCTTCTGGGACGTCATAAATGTCCTTGTTTTAAAAATCAATTCAATTTGGGTTTCTTTGTTTTATACTTGCCGTCAAAATCATCCAGATATGGGGTCTCACTAGTCAGAGCCTCAGTGCCATCGGCACCACTACAGAACATTCGAAGCATTACGTTTGGAGATGTTCATTGTTAAAAAGCTGTGGCTTATTATAAACGGAGTCTCTCCTTCCATTAGTACCAGGATCTGCAATCTTTATATTTAAATGAATGACTCATATTATCATTTTTAGTGTCTCTAAATTAGAAAATTAAACATTTATTCCTCGGCAGCAGTGACAAGCTATGAAAATAAACATAAATCAGCAAAGCGCTGCAGCAATGAAACCCATAACTAACTGATGAATTCCCTGAAACCACTTAGGAGTCGGAACGCACGCGGCAGCACCGTGTCTCTCCGCAGTGGCCTGGCGTGCGCCGCGCAGCATCTGGGCTGGGGCGGCTCTCCTCCCTGCGTTTAGCGATCTGCACAGAGCCCTTCCTCTGGGACACGCTCCCCTCCCCCGTCCTCCGAGTCCAACTCCCCCATCCAAGTCCTAATTAAAGTCCCATTTCCATGAAACCTCCCTAATTATTCCAGCCTCCACTAAGCGACCTTTTCAAAGAATTCTTCCTAGATGCCCGTCTGAACCATTACTTTGGCATTTAATTGTACTTACCCATATTTTCTCTCATTAGTTAACGAGAGAAAGGCCCCCTCAGCTTGCTGGAAAAAAGTAATAAAGAAAAGATTGAAGTGATAAGAATATTGTCTAAGTTGGTGGGTATCAACTCTGTGAGACTCAACACCACCTTTTTATAAAAAGTTGTTTTTTAATATTTAATTTATTTATTTTTAGAGAGAGGGGAAGGGAGGGGGAAAGAGAGGGAGGGAAACATCAATGTATGGTTGCCTCTTGCATGCCTCCTACTGGGGACCTGGCCTGCAACCCAGGCATGTGCCATGACTGGGAATTGAACCAGTGAGCCTTTGGTTCTCAGGCCAGCATTCAATCCACTGAGCCACACTAGCTAGGGCTAAGCAGTGTTTTTGTAAGGCCCTTTAACTATCATAAAAAAAGGCCTCTGGGGGATATTGGTTCTAGTGAGATCCACTGAGCTAAACCTAGGCCAGCTGGAACGGAATTATGACTAGATGATCTAGAACCTGATCCTCAGCTCTAACAGCCCTGAAAACCTGAGGTGAACCCCCAAAAGCCAGTTTATTGGCTCATTGCTGTGGTTCTCAGGGGAGTTCTATAGACCAATCAAAGGAGTCAGCAAGTCGCACTGGGGTGAAGGGTGACCTGCTCCATCCTCAGGTGTTTCCACTTTTTCCATTTACTAGGTGACTTCGCATCTGCACTTCTGTGTGAACAGAGGTTTCCTCACTTTGAAGAAGCAAATGTTCTGACTCTCTTGTCCAGATTTTAATGTCTGGGAGAGGATGTGTTGACTTCCTCACTCCCTCATGCCAGAAATGAGTGTCCCATTTGGTTCTTTTTTAGTTTCTACCTCTCCTTGTCATTGTCATCATAGTTTCCATTAACTCTTTCAACATATTTATAATAGCTTCTGTAGAGTCTGCTAAATCTAATTTTTGGGCCCATGCAGAGTCAATGAGCTCTGCTGGTCACTCAGACCTGAATCTCACATCCCTGTGTTCAATCAACACATTCATTGCCTGTGGTCCAAAGTCCATGGGAGGCCCTGGCCGGGTTGGTCAGTTGCTTAGAGTGTTGTCCCGATGTGCCAAGGTTGCAGGTTTGACTCCTGGTCAGGGCGCATACAAGAAGCAACCAGTGAATGCATAAATAAGTCAAACAATAAGTCAATGTTTCTTGTTTTCTTTCTCTCGCCCTGCCCCTTCCCCCACCTCTCCGTAATCAATAAATAAAAATTTATTTTTGAAGTTCATGAGAAAGCCATGTCATTGTAAGTAGCTTCTTTTAACATTCGCCACGAGAAATCCCCGTCCAAGAATAGAAACTTCTCAGGCTGTGGACTTGCTCATCAGCTCCTATTCTTCTCTGGGGTTGGAACAGCTGAGAATAGAAAGCTCTGAGGTAAAAAAAAAAAAAAAAAGAAGAAGTTGGAACCATAGCTGGGCAGCCTGACTCAGCAGCCAGGGCTTTCTGGGAGAACCGTAATGACAGGCTGCGGAGAGAAAACGCCCTCCAGCCAGCATGTCCTTCTTTTGCAGGCAACTCATGAAAGAGGATAGTGAGCCTGGACACAGAACCTGGGGTGATGGAAGATCAGGAGATTCTCTGGCTTCAAGCTCAAGAGGCTGATTACTATGATCCACTCCTACTCAAAACACTCTTGACACCAAATGTGCGTTTTCCACACCAAACAAGTCTCCAGTTCTCTGCAGACACTGAGAGCCCTCCAATTTAATTCAGTTCTGACACAAATACCTGGAGTTAGACCAGTTCAAGGGCTCTGTCCCACTAGATCGCCCTCACTTCAGAGCCGATTGTATGTCTAGGCCTCTTATACTTACAAATGACTGGCTGTTCATCAAGGGTACCCACGATGCCCTCCTCAATTTTGGTAATTTGCTAGAACAGCTCACAGAACTTAAGAAACCAGTTTACTTTGAAGGATTCAAGTCAGGAACAGCCAAATGAAAAACATGCCCAGGGCAAGGTACGATGGGCACCAGGCCACAGGCTTCCTCATCCTTCCTGAGCACATCACACTCGCAGCACCTTGACGTGCTTCCTATCCTGGGAACGCTCCAGGCCCCACCGTTCAGAGTTTTATGGAGGTTCCATTATGTAGACTCGATTAATTAAATCATTGGCCATGGGTGACTAACTCAACCTCCAGCCCTTCTCCATTCCCTGGAAGTTGGGGAATGAGGCTGAGGTTATGCTTGGTTTTTTGGAACACTGTCCCCATTCTGAAGCCATCTAGGGGACCCTCTTACACTCCAGAGGATTCAAGGGCCTCAGAAGCTCTTGTGCCAGGAACTGGGGACTGAGACAGAGTATAACAGCAGAAGATGCTCCTAGCACCCCTATCACTCAGAAAATTACTCGGGTTTCAGGAGCTCTTTTCAGGAACTGGGGATGAAGACCAAAGAGACATCTGGTGTTACATCACAGTATCACACTGATGTATCCATCTTGCAGACAGGTGGCCTGGGAGCCTGTCTCTGAGTTAGAAATACCCAACTCCTTGGCCAAGTTCCAGTTCTCTGACTGCGCGTGTCTGCTTTGTCTTTATCTGTCTTGGCCTGTCCTTTCATGGCTGAACCACCCCCAGCCCCATCTGACAACTTTATTTGGACATTGAATATGTTCCATCTGGTGAGAGTAGAAGCTTCTGGACCTGGGAGCTTCTTGTGGACAATTCTTCGTTGATCCATTGACAGTTTAACCCTCACAGAGCGATGTTCCTTCTCACATTTCCAGTTCCCCAGGGAGCTCGCTTGAGCCTCCTGGGACATGACAATTTTGCCATCTGGATGGTGAGCCCTGCAGGGGCACCACACGACTCTGGGAAGGCAGACCTGCGGCCCAGCCCCTCCTCCCCGATTGTCTGTGTGCTTTTGGGTGAGCTATTTGTCCCTCAGAGCCTAGAATACCCACACTGTGAGATGAGGACAATACTTCACGGGGCCAACACGATGTCAGAATGAGATAAGGGATGGACAGCACCCAGTCCAGGTGTTAATGACAAGCATTATTGTCTCTTGCTGTTTCTTCCCGTCTCTTCTGGGGCTGCATGTCCTGTGTAACTCCTATCACGTCTAGACCAGTGCTGGGCTTCCAGTTGCTGCTCAGTAAATATTTGTTAAGTGAATTATGTCCTGCTTCTCTGTTCTCCTGCGGTTTTCTTTCTGGTGGTAGTGGTGGAGGTGATTCTCACACCATGCTCAGTGCAATCTTAGGGGTTCTGAGGCGGCGCCCAAGGGCCCAGGGGGCTGGGACAGGTGAGAGCGGAAAGCAGAGGAGAGAACAGATGGGCTCCAGCCCCACCCCATGTCACCTAGTTCACATTTTAAATTGGTTTGGGAACAATATTTTCCTTCTTTAAAGAGGGATTCTATGATTTAAAGTTTGAAGATAACTGCCTTATACTTTGGATAGCTTAGGGGAGAAACTGGATTTTATGAACGGTATGAAAGTGTCTATCTTTATTCTCTCAAATGTTAGCCACTCTAATTAAATTAAATAAAAGTTCAGTTCAATTCCTCAGTTTCACTAGCCAGCCATACCTCAAGTATTCGACAGCTGCCTGTGACTACTGGCTAGCACCATTTGGGACAGTGCAGATGGCAACATTTCCGTCACTGCAGAACATTCAGTGAGATGGCCCTGCTCTGTTTTCTATTGTTATTTACGTCATAGGACTTGACTGACAGTGGCTGTGTACTCCGGGCCGCAGTGCTTCTCAGCTGAAAGGTTGAGTTGAGTTGCCGATACACAGAGGCGTGGGTCCTGCTACCACCGCCATGTGGCGGACGGGCCTGGCTTCCGGTTCCCTCCTCCGAACCAAGGGGGTCTGGGCCACGTAACAGGCTTCCATCTATTTTATCTCCGAAGGTCCCTTTGATTGTTACTTTGTTCCCTTGGGCCCACACCCATGTTTAAAACAAACTGCTTTATTAGGTAATGATTGGCTTACCCTTCCACTTTTGTTAACCAGTGCTATTTATAACTACCAACAAAAACCCCTGATTACCAGAATTCTTATTTTGAGTTGAAGTACTTCCAGCCCAAAACTTTGAAATGGGCATTGTGGTTAGTTTAGCCTTATCTCTAGTAATTGTACAATTTCCATGTGGTGTTTTTGAAATATTGAAAATAATGTATTCATTGGTCCTCTCCATCACGGGTGCTACTTCCTAGCACCCTTGGGGCTTAAGTAACCCAAGTAAGCATCTCCTGATAAAACAATACTTAAGATTTTTTTTTTGAGTTTTTAAAGGGATTCTAGGTCAAAGGAGGTAATGACCCCATAAATTAATTTGGGGAATTTAGAAAGTCAGTCAAAGGAAGCCAAGTTATCAAATACACACATCAGAAGGAAAATCTAGAATAGTTGGACTTCTAAGTGTCCAAAGTGGGAGGTGCAGTGTGGTTACGTTTTAAAAGCATAAATTGGGTGAGACTTCTGACTACTGCAGAGTAGAATGACTGGTAAGTTCTCACTCCCAAAAAATAAGATGTAAAACTGGGAAAAAACGGTAGAAAACAACAATTTCAGGATTTGGGAAATTAACCAGAGGTAAACAAGAAATCGAGATGCATTCAGCAGTGAAAAGCTGCTAAAATTATATGTAAAAATGATGACAGGCTGTGGCCTTCAGACCTGGGGCTGCGTCCTCCCCTGTGCCCCCGGCCCATTTAGGCTGGTGACTGTACAAGGGCAACACTGGCTTTGAAAACCAGCAGCCCCGCTGTCTCGGTGGGGGGGTTGACTTGGAAGGTGAAACCCCACACTCAGTGGTATTGTCTGTAACACAGCGGCAAACTCAGTAAAAACTGGAAAGAAAAACTCACAGCTCTGCTAGCCTGAGATTGCAGTCCAGTGGGGAGTGAGCAGCTGACCAGCTGGAAATTTAATGGGGAAATCCTAGAAATGAGAGAGCCATGGAAGTATTAACTATAGAAGCGCTTGTCCATCCCTGCTTGACCAGGAAACTATGCATATGTACAAGTGGAGCCAAGAGACCCTGGAGTGAAGTAAAAGGCAGACTGAAAACGGACTGAGCTTCGAATGTACTCCTCAGCCCACACACGGACCCATCAGCGGAGGATGGGTCTTACAAGCTTAAGGCATTTAAGTATAACCTCCATTTATTCACTGGTTGACCACTAAATTGTGTAGACGTAGAGATAAGACTTAGGGAGACAAGCTAAAAATTCAATGTAAGAATTGAAAACAAGAAATTGAGCAGAGACATTAATGACCAGAAACTGTGGGAGACAGAGTTCTGCAATTAAGTTCAGGAAAGCTGATAAAGCCTATAATAACAACCTGAGTAAAGAAATCAGAATCTAAAATTGCTAAAGCATATTATCTAAGATGTCAAGTTTTCAACAAAAATTATGACACATGCAAAGAAACAGAAAATCTGAATCACACTCAAAAAAAGTGTGACTCATACTCAAAAAGCACACAATAGAAACTGATTCTGAATATGCCCACAAATTAGATTTATCAGACAAATATTTTAAAGAAGGTATTACTAATAGGTTCAAAGAACTCAACGAACCCTGCTTAAGAATCAAAGGACAGTATAATTGACAATGACTCAGTGAATAAACAATCTAAAAAAATAGCATCTATAAAACCTAATGGAAATTTTGACTTGCAATATATAATAACAGAAATGTAAAAATTTACTAGAGGCAGTCACAGAAAAAAGAATCAGTGAACTTGAACCCCAATAATTAGAAATTGTTGAATCTGAAGACCAGAGAAGTAAAATGCTAAAGAGAAAGAAGTGGAGCCTCAAAGGCAGGCGGGATGCCCGTCAGGCACACCGACGTGCACAACTGCAGACCAGAAGGCCAACAGAGAAAGTGGCAGAAAAATAGTCAATGACATATTTGAATGTCATTCTGCAAACCTCTCAAAGTTGATAAATACATTAATCTACAGACCCCAGAAGCTCAACAAACACCGAGAAATACAAGTAAGGAGAGCCACACCCACACACACCGTAGCCAAACTAATAGAAGCCAACAATGAGAGAAAATCTTGAAACCATTGACCGAAAAAACTCATGGCATACAAGGGAAAAATATGATTAACGGTCAGTTTATCAGAAACCACGGAGGCCAAAAGCCAGTAGGATGATACACCCACATTGCTAAAGGAAGAAAGGAAAGCGGTCAGCCAAGAATTCTGTATATTGTAAAACTATCTTTCAATAATTAAAGTGAAATTAAGATATCCCCAGATAAAGACAGAATTTGTCATTAGCTGACCAGTTTCACACCAAATATAAACTAAAGGAAGTTCTTCCAGCTGAGAGGAAGTGACACCAGACGGTTACTAGAATCCCAAGAAGAAATGAGGAAAACAGGAAGTGGTAAATATGTGGGCAAATAGAAAGGGCTTATAAATGTATTTCTTTTCTTCCTTTAAATTTTCTAAAAAACCATAATATTCTGTAAAGCTATAATTATAGCATTATTTTTAAGCTTATAAGGCATATCCGTGTAATATATAGACAACAGTAGTAAAGGAAGGGCTGAAATGGAGTTATATTGGACGAAGCTGCTATATTTTACTGGAATTAAGTCAGTGTTAACTTTAACTAGATTGGTACCAGGTAAAATGTATATTTTAATCCCTAGAGCTATCACTAATAAAATACATTTTTAAAATCATCAATAGAATAAATAATAGAATAAAGCTTAAAATACTTTTTAAAACAAAAGAAGATAGCAAAAGAGTAATAGAATAACAAAGTAAGTCTGCAATATATGGGAACTAAATAGCAAAATGATAGACAATCAATGCTATCAATAATTACATTAAATTAAAATTACATTAAATTACTTTAGCAATCATCTAATGAAAAGGCATAAATTCTCACACTGGATATAAAACAAGATCCAATAATAAACTGTCTATAAGAGATGAGCTTTTGATTCAAAAATAAAAATAGATGAACAATAAAAGAATGGGAAAATATTTACTATATAAACAGTAACCATAAGGAAGCTGGAATGGCTATGTTAATATCAGACAAATAGATTTTAAAACAAGCAATACACTGGAGACAAAGTGAGGAATTTTATAACAATAAAAATGTTAATAAACCAGGAATATATAATAATTAGAAGTGTATCTACACCTTATAACAGAGCCCCAAAATATTGTATATGAAGAAAACCGACAACATCTAAAGAAGAAATTCCATAGCTGTAGTTAAGAGATTCCAACACCCAACATTTTATATTTAACAGAATAACTGGTCAGAAAATGAATAGGATGGAGAAGACTTAAATAGCTCAACAGTAGCAGAATACACATTCTTTTTACATGCACACGAAACATTCTCCAGGATAGATCATACGTTAGGTCATAAAACAAATCTAAATAAATGTAAAAAGACTGAAATGATTTGTATGACTACAATGGAGTTAAACTAGAGATTGCCAACACAAAGAAACTTGCAAAATCTCCAAATATTTGAAAGTTAAACAATGTACTTCTCAATAACCCATGGGCAAAAGAAGACATTTAAAAAATATTTTAAAACCTTCTGAATTTAAAGTAAACAAAATGCAATGTATCAGTTATGAGATGCAGCTAAAGCAGTGGTTGGGAGAAATTCAGAACACCGAGGAAAAGAAGAAATATCACAAGGAAGAAATATCACCTCAACATTTGCCTTGAGCGCCTAGTGAGAGAGCCCGGCTGAGCAACTCAGTTAGTTTAGAGCATCGTCCCAATACAACCGTGCTGTGCATTCCACCCCCAGTCAGGCACAGACAAGAAGCAACCAATGAATGCACAAACAAACAAACTGATGTCTTTTTTTCCTCTCTCTCTCAAATCAATCAATCCTTACTCTAAAAAAAGGAAATTAGAAAGAGAAGAACAAATTCAACCTTAAGCTTAATCATGGGGGCTTCTTTCTGTGAGAGGACATGAATCAGGCTTTACTGTCTGCATGGCACTTAGCTCTTCTTTTGCCAGGTCATGTGACATAGTCACAGATCCTGGGGACTAGGATGTGGACATCGCTGGGAGGGCATTATGCTGCTCAACACAGATGCTAAATAAACCATGTGTGCCAGAGGTCCTCTGACTTTTCAGTTTCACAAACTGTTTAAACAAACAAGCTGTTCTGGTCATCTGTTTCTGGGTAATCAATCACTCCCAAACTTATTGGTTTAAAGCAACAAAAACAGTTTCTTTCCCTCACAAACTGCAATTTGGGCAGGGCTTGGTGGGACTCATCCCAGCTCTGTGTGGCTCCAGTCCTAGCAGCTCGGCTGTGGCTCCGGGATCCACTTCCAAAGGGGCTCCCGACGTGGCTGGCAAGTGGGTGCCGGCTCTTGCTTTGGCCGGAGCCCATCTAGTGCTGCTGGCCAGGGGCCTTGCTGCCTTGGTACGTGGGCCTCTCTCCCTGTGGCTGCTCAGGCTTCTTAACAGCATGGCAGTGGGTTCCCAGGGGCCTGGGAGGAAGCGGCAAGACTTCCAATGACTTTCAAAGACTTTCAAAGACTTTCCAAAGACTTCCAAAGACTTTCCTTACAGAAATTCTAGACTGTCGCATCCACCACATTTGATTAGCTAAGTCAGTCAGTAAGGCTGGCCCAGATTCAAGAGGAGGCAAATTAGATGCGCCCTCAATGAGAGACGTGCCGAAGAACCTGTGACCATCTTTAATCTACAAACAAACCAAACTCACAAGCAAAATGGAGGACCAACATGGTACTGCTTTGTTTTATTTTGATAAATAGGAATACTAAAAAGCAAGCCCCAAAATATTGTTTTCTGTTACATTATCCAATTTGTTTCTTAAAATTACTCTTTTTCTACCAAAAAAAGTAGAAAGGACACAGTTCCAGAGCAAATGGCAGTTCTTTACATTGAACACATTGAACCTAATGAAAAACTCACTGGGCTGTGCTTGTTTTTCTCATTCAGCCCAGGTAGAAAACTAGGTCACGGATAGGTCATCCAAAAGGGCTTCAGGAAACCACCAGGCCTAAGGCATGAGTGCTGCTGTGGTTCAGAGCAGCAGTTCACGCCACCCCCTCAGCCTGGTTTGCAGCCAGACTACCCATGAACCCTATGTCCTGCTAGGTCTGGAGACTCACTGCCCTGCCCAGTTCCTTGTCCACACAGCACTGCCAGTGGTCTCACAGGCAGAAGGATCTGCTTGACCATGTCCGGGGTTTGCCTCAGGGCAGCCACAATGGGACTTTTTTCTGGCAGTGCCAAGCTCTTGGGCACCTCCACTTGGGCTTCCTCCAATGTGGCTTTGGCTTTGTGGGCAGGGCTGTTATGACTCTGCGGGTCTGGACAAGGCAGTGGTACAACTGGCCTGAGGCAATGGGATGCCTGCCTGATCACCCCCATCACCCCGTCTCAGCCAATCAGAATCCCTGGGGGAGGCTTTTCAGAGCCAGCTCCCATCCTCCTCCAAATTCCTACAGCTCTTAGGTACTGTGGAGTTTCCAGGTCCCACAACAGAATTGTTCTGCTAGATCAGTAAGGGACCTTTCCTTGGTCCTCTGAGACCAGGATGCGGAGACTTCTCTGTTAAGCCAATGCTGTGTTTCTGCAGCTCGCTCATCTCCGCTAGACCCAGGAAGGGCACAGGGATTGGCATCAATGAGGCAGTTCTTTAAAGGGTGACTGAAGCTGGCCCGTGCCGAGGAGTTACCTGCTCATCAGCAGCTACTCACGTGGTTGAGAACTGATTTCCTAAGTGTCTTTGACCTACACAGAGAGGCATGTCAGAGGTGGGAGCAGGAAGAGTCCAAGGAGACTCATGCCCTGTTACCTCCTCTCTCCAACACCTCAGCATTTCAGGGAAGTGGAGCCCTATTCCCCTTTCCCTTCACAAGTGTCCCAGGGGAACATTTCAAAGATGCTTGGTGCAGAGGGAGGAGCCAGTGTTTACTGGCTACCCTCCACCTTTTTGGTAAATCATTCCCTCTTCGAGATATGACCTCAGAATGGACTTCAGTTAATGAAAGATATTATGAGAATAAAAGGGCAAACTAGAAACCAGAGTCATCGTCTGTTCATGAATCTTGAAAGACAGCTTGTTCTTACCCACAGGTGAGGTGAGGGGCTGGGAATACATCCCCTAGGTATTCCTCTGGCATGGGGCGTTGGGGACTGGGTTTGGGGCATCGCCCTCCCCAGCTACTTGAGTGTCTAAGAAGCAGGTCAGCCAGTACAGGCCGGCACAGAACCCTGTTTGCAATTAGCACAAAGAGCCAATTCACCAGCCCACAAGCTCATCCTCCATAATAGTCCTAATTAGAAACATTATACATAAGGAGGGGAAACAATTTACAGACTCCAGCATGAGCTCATGGCAATAAAGTTGTTTGTTTTTCAACCCTCAGGCTATAGACACACATCTCAAAAAATAATGCATATGTATTTCAAAGGCTGATATTTTCAGACACACACACGCACACACAAAACAAACGTGGCAGCAGCAATATGTTGCAGCAAAACAGCTTCAAATCTCTTCCCTTGCATTCTACTGACTTACACTGTCTGCCTTGGCGAGTGTTAAGATTTTGTTAGTGGTTTAATATTTCAAAGAAATAATCTACAACCTGTTTTGTCCTCTCTCTTCTCATCTAACCTTGAAATTTAAACATCTTTTTGTCTGTTTTTTTTTTGTCTTCTACTGCTGGGCAGACCCTGGGGATGTTCCCCTTGCTTAACAAAGCAGAAATCAGCACGCATTCCTGTTTAGCAGCGCTGCTGCCCGGAGGAAGTCAAGTCAGCGCATTTTGCACGTTAACGCTGATGTTACTTAACCGTTGCTAGGGGAGCCAGAGAGAAAAGACAAAGAGCATAACCACAGCATCTCACTGATATTTTTGCCATCAACACTCTTCACTCTTCTCATTTGGAGCAGGGGTTTGTTTGTTTGTTTGTTTCTTTTTTTTTTCCCTCTATAGTCTCTCGGTTTGTTGCAGTGCATGAGAAGTTTCCATCTTGGCGTTGGGAGGTTCGCAGAGGATGTCATCCCAGCCTCATCTCCCGTACAACCTCACTCCCTGCGCCTCTCCTCCTTTCTTCTGCCTCCTGCTCCTGGTCCCTGTCTACCCACAATTGCTGGGGGCTAAGTGTGTGGTCTATGAGTCCACTTTGCCTGAGTTCAAATTCTGGCTCTAGTTGCATTATTTTGGATCACCTCCCTACCCTCTGTAAGCCTGTTTCCCTTATCTGTAAAATGGAGGCTATGCCGGCCCCTCCTCACGGTATTGTTTTCGGTATTAAATGAGATATTGCATGTGAAGAGCCTAGTGCAGAATAAGCATTTGATAAACCACATTTATCTTGTCATCAATATTCTCGCAGCTTTCTAGATGTTCGTGGCAACTGGTCCTCAGTGAAACTGTGATAATGGAGGTTAGCAGCGTGTCCGTAGTACGCACAGTATTGACGTTCAAGAAACTTCACGTGACGAGCACCCCTTTCAATTAGCCTCCCAAACTGTGCCGAACACAGTGAATCGCGGTGCGTTAGAAAACACGTCAGCACTCCCTGTGCTTCGGGGCTGCTGCAGGCCTGGTGGACATTTCGCTGCCCTCACGAAGACGTGTGGGCTGATTGTGGACAGACAATGGCATTCCCATCCGGCTGTCTCCTGCTCCCACCTACCCACCCACACCAAGGCTTTTTCCTGTGGGTTGAGATTAAAGCCTGTGGAGGGCAGTGTGGGGAGTATTAAGTAACAGCCAGTAAATACGCCTTAAAGACATGTTTGAGCCCTGGCCGCTGTGGCTCGGTGGGTTGAGTGCTGGCCTTTCAACCCAAAGGTCGCCCGCCCGATTCCCAGTCAGGGCACGTGCCCAGGTTGCAGGCGAGGTGCCTGGTGGGGGTGCGTGAGAGGCGACTGATTGATGCTTCTCTCCCTCTCTTTCTCCCTCCTTTTCCCTCTCTCTAAAAATAAATTAAATCTTTAAAAAACTACTTTTTTAAAAAAAGACATGTTTGAAATAGTTCTTCCTTCAACTGGACACAAAATATATTTTGCCATAAAGCTCTTCCTGATGACCCAATTTTAATTTCCCACTCTTTTTTCTGTTAGAAAATTCTCCACTTTTAGACCATATTTAATTCAGCTGTCTCTGAGAACATACAAGTTCATAAAAGAAGTCAAAATAATTATCACAGCATCGACAGAGGGGTGTTTTTTGACTGCTTTTTTCTGACATAAAATTTCTTCCAATGTTTCCCCCAGTGGACTGTGTCCTGGCCCCGGCACCCCTCTGCCCTGGCAGCCTGGCTCAGCTCTGGTGGCCGACGAACCACAGATGTGTAGGAAGGGGGTCAGGCAGTGCGACAGAGAGGCTCAGACCATCGCCCAAGCTCTGAACCAAGGAGCAATGGCAAGTAACCCCAAACACTAACACTGCACTCCTAGCACAAAGACCAGTTCCGTTCCTTTGTGCTTTCCAGAGCCTTTGCCAGCTCTTAGGTCACGTTGCCCAGAACTGTGCGGTCCTGCAATGAAAGGATCCATTGTCACGACTAGTCAACAAGACAAAGCAAAGTTTCCCTGAGCATCAAAACCTGGATTTTACGTGCTGAGAAGTATGTGCTTAGTATTGTGTTAAAGTGACTGGGGAGGGGTCAGTTCCTTTACAAGGCCCTAAAACAAAGAAAAATCGATACTTATCTGCTCAGTGATCCAAATTGGAGGTTTTTTTGAAATGACCTGAGAAATGGGCTTATTGCTTTCATTGTTTCCTTCCTTCTTCCTCCACCTTCTCTCTGACACTTGTTCTCCTCCCCCAAAACTTCCTCTCATCGTGACCTTAGGTTTCTGTTGGGAATTCTCACCCTGCTGTGTAGATGAATAAGCAAAATGTGCTATTGTAAGTGCTCTGAAAACTTGGACAAAAAGACTTGGAAAAGTTTCTGATTCAAAATTTCAGCTGTAATTGGAGTCGTTCTTGTGGGTAAAAGATGTAGTGAGCTGAATTGCATAGAAAATACAGCATGATTTCAAGAGCTGACTGGCTAACACTTAAGCACGCCGTCCCTCACAGGTGGGCATCTGAGTGCGAAGTCAGGATCTCTGCCCTGCCTCGGGCTGCCAGTGAACCTGTATGGTCCCCATTTTCTCGTCTCCAAAATGATATGTTGGCTCAGACAATTTTCTGGCTTTGGAGTATGAGCTCAATGCCAGGCCTGCTACCTGAGATTCCATAATGTCCTTCAGTTATTCCAGGAGATTGACTGGGTAGAGGACATGTGGAGGGAGCGGAAGTCTCTACATGACCGACGCAGAAACCGAGGGGAGCGGTCAACATCGCCGAGGGCACAAAACATGGTAGACATTAAAACGAGGAAGACAGTGAGACATTGAGGACAGCTGACTCCACTTACTCTCTGACACAAAGAGCCTTGATTTGAAGTGCTCCAAGTTCATTTGTTACTCCTGGGAGCTCACTTCACTCAAAGCAACTTCCATTTAAAGTCAGGAGACCTGGCCCAGTTCAGGCTCTGCCACACACTTAGCCGGGTCCCTTCTTCATTGGCAAGTGGGAGGTATGGACTTACATGATTTCTAAAGCCCATCTAGGAACATTCATGATTCCAGAAATTACCAGAAGGACACATTAAGACATGAGTTCTGAATCTAGTTAAAAACCAGACCAAATATTTGAACCAATGATTTTCAGACATTGGACCACAGGTATGACAGTGATTCCTTAGAGGGTGGAAACGTGCAAGGCCACTCCTGTGATTGTCCCCAGCTTACTGCCCGGAGACGATTTCTAGGCCACAGCACTGGGAGGAGGAGTCCGAGTGGAGCCCAGCAGTGTCCCTGAGTAGAGCAGGTGGAGCTGGGACTCCAGGGAGACTGATGAAGCTGGAATTCGCAGAACAGAGTACTGGAAAGGAGAGCGCTGCACAGAGAGAAAACAGGAGTTCCACAGAGGGTGCCCTTTGAGTTTTCAGTACTGATCAGCACACGTAAGTGAGGAAACTACAGGAGGCCACGGAGAGAACCACCCAAAAAGATGAGAGGAAACAAGGATTAGAACCCATGCAAGACAGGGAATGGTCTCTGTTCCCACCAGCCAGAGTTGAAAACCGTATAATTCATGGGGCACTGAGTACTCAGGAGGGTTTTGTCTCAGTGATGGGGCCTAATTAGCCTCAGACTGACTATCACTCTGATCCTTTCCAATGAGGTTTAAAAGCAAGTCTGGAAAGGACCAAACTACTTCCAAGTAACTTAACAATGTCCCAGAACAACACTTAAGAATATTTTAAAAATAAAAGAGTATCCAACATTCCACAGGGTAATGTTCAAGAAAGAGAAACACGAAGAAAACTATGCCAAGACAGATCATAATCAAATTGCTTAATACCAGTGATGGAGAGAGAATCTTGAAAGTAGTCACAGAAAAAACATTATCATATAAAAACAGGAACAAAAGTAAGGATGACGGTAGAGTTCTTGTCAGAAACAAAGCAAATGACAAGACAGGGGAACAATAATTTTTTCAGTACTGAAAGAAAAATATTGTCAATTTAGAGTTCTATACCCAGCAAAAACATTTCAAAAAATCGATGAGGACTTTTTCAGACATACAAAAACTGAAAGAATCAGTCTTCAGAGACCTGTACTCTAACAAATATTAAAGAAAGTTCTTCAGGCAGGAGGAAAATGATACCAGATAAAATCCTGGCTTTCCACAAAAGGAATGAAAAGCTCTGGAAGTAGAACTTTATTTACTTTAAACATGAAACATGTAACAAGCTATTTTGCGGGACTCTTTCTGTTGCCCTGGGCTTGGCTACTAGGACCAAGAGTGAAAACAGAGTTCTCCATACCTGAGCTAATACCCATCAGAATCAGAGAACCAAGAATTCCTATGAAGAGACAGAGGTGACCCTGTTGCCACCAACCACCATTTTCTACCTGACAAGACCAAAAGGAGAGAGAAGTCCATCTAAGGGTCACTGGAGTATAGTGAGGGGACAGGTGGTTCCTCTCCTTCCTGAGGGGACAGGAAAAGTACTTTCTGTCTAGGGAGGAGATTATGAGAGAATCACTCATAAAGATTGGGTTGTAAATTAGTTCTCCAGTTGAACATTTGATTACAAAAAAGATCTGCAGACTTACCAGTACATCACTGGGAGCAGAGAGAGGAGTCTTGGAGAAAAAGGACAAGGCAGAAAGAAGGGTTGCAGGGAGCAGTCTGAATGCAGCACCCGGTTTGTCAGGGAATGAGTTCCCTGTGGTTCAAGTGCATGTTACTTGTAAAGTAGTTGAATTTGTTCCATCCCCACCCCAGGACAGCTCTCCCTGACTGCCCAGGGAGTTTGAGTTCAAAGCGTCTGTAGAGTATACATCCAGTGATGGGAGCTCAGCGGTACAGGAGGGTTGAACCTGGATTTTCCTTATCCCTGTCCTGCAAGTCCTTCTAAAGAACACACAGGAATCCTCCACAGGAAGCCAACATTTGGATGCCTGCCCCCTAGAGGGCATCAGCAGTCAGTCCAGGTCAGCAAGAGAAGCAGTGGCCACCACCAGGCTACAGCTGTGGTCTATTCTTACAAGACCCTTTGCTCCTCCCTGTACTACCTTTCAGTCCAACACTTTGGGAGACCCAGCCCTGGAAGGGGAAAAGGGAGGGGGATGGGGGAACTCCTGGACATTGTAGTCCAATTAGCCAGGCTCCAGGTCCAAGCTCACACTACATAGGGTGGGAAAGGGGCAGAAGTGAGAATGGAATGAAGTTTGGAACTAATGTTTTCAACTGTACTGAGGCTTAATCTCTGAAAACAACTGGAAAATTATGCATCTTCCTAAGACACCATTAAGGGATCTACTACGGCCCACTGGAGAAGGTAGACTTGGTAATACATTTGGCAGGGGTGCGTAAGAAGAATAAAAAGCTTTTGTGCCTTGAAAACAAAAAACACCAAACTGCCTTTCCCCCACAGGCATAATTGCCTTTGTGAAGATGCATTCATCTTGGTGCTGTGATTCTCAGCAGCGACTGAGGAGCTAACGAGGCCAGGGGAGGACATAGCAGGCCACTGTCCCCTCACTACACACCTCTGGTGAGCCCCCAGCGCAGCTGGTCCGGAGCCGGCACCTTTTCTCTGCAGCTGCGCTCTGGGGCGCAGCCCGTCTGCCTAGAAGGAAAACAGGAGAGCCTGGTCCAGCTCTGAGTGAAGGCCTTCCGTGCTGTGCACCTCTCTTCTGCAGAGGGGTGGTTCCTGGGTCCGAGCTCAGCTTTGGGCCGGCCCTAGGAAGCCACTGTCCAAGGTGGTCCCATAAGAGGCCTCGTTGGTCTGCCTGAGGACGGGGTGGGGTGGGTGCCCGACCTGGCTCTCCTGAGGAGAGCCCTGGGCGACAAGCCATCTGCAGCTGGGCTCCTCCTGGTTGAAGCCTCTACACGTGATTATTTCCTTTTCACCCCACAGGTTTTATATGTTCTTAGTAGAATAAATTGGAAAATACAGGTAAGCAAATGGATAAATAAATAAATAAATATACACCTCACCACAAAACAGCCATTGTTAATGACATTTTTGTATTTTTCATCTCAGATTTGGTGAATGTCTGATATATATGTATATAACATATACATACACACATTACATATATGTACACACATATTCACACAAACACAAAATGAATTAATATTGTGTACAGATATTGTGGGGTATTTATACTGGTTCCAGTTTTCTATTCTCTTAAAAAAGGTGCATTGAACACCGTTGCATATAAATCTTCATGTATATTCTTTATAATTTCCTTGAATAAATTTCAAAAGTGAGCTCTCCCAGGGAGGCTGTATGTTTTTAATGACTAGCGACTGAATTTCCGAGGCAGAGAAGGGCCTTGGGAAGAAGGTGGAGGACCAAGAGGGGCTGGGCCTCAGAGGAGGCTGGAGCAGCTACGCCTGCCCTTTCCCTAGTCCTGCTGACCTGCTAACCCACCCCTTCCCATCCGGCTCCCGTTCTCTGAATCCTCATTTCCCCTTTAATTCCTTCATCTCTTGCCCCACCTGCCATTTCAACTCTGTGCTTTTCCATCCTGTGCTCAAATCCCATGCTCTTTCGAAATTTCTCTCCATTGCCCAGCCTGCCTGCCTTTGCGCTGCCCTCCTGACCGCATGCCATGCGCTAACCACGTGGCTGCGGTGGCCTCAGAGTCACAGCCTCTTGGATTCCTCTTCCACAAAATGTGTTCCCTGCTAAGGAAACCCTGCATTTCGTAAACTGGTGTTCAGTTGAATCTCGGAGGGATTTTACTCCTCAAAGTGCTTTTGTACCTTCCAATGTTGCAGCTTCAGGCTGCTTTTGAACATCTCAGTGGCCACTGGGACGAAAATAGCACTAAATGGAGAACAGTTAAAAAAAAAGACTACAATTTCGGATATTGTATAGACAGAAAGATATACTACATGAGTCTTTTCAAGTGATTTAAAGCGGTGATTTTCCATCTTTTTCATCTCATGGTACACATAAACTAATTACTAAAATTCTGTGGCATACCAAAAAATGTTATATTTTTTGCTGACCTGACAAAAAATAGGTATAATTTTGATTTATTCACACCTGACAGTGATTGTTGTGTAGGTTTGGGGTTTTTTTTGTTTTTTTTTTTTACAATCTAAGGGAAAAGAGGTCAGTGACTCTTTTCTAGTCTGTATGGCAAGTTTTAAATATTCTAACAGCACACCAGTGTGCCTCTCACTAGGTGAAAATCGCTGGATTAAAGGATGCCATACCTAGGTTTCACAAAGTAACTCTGCTTCTGGCGTGGCTGGGTGGGTGAGGGGTGTGTGTAGGCTTCTTAAAAGCAGACTGATGCCATCTCCTGGTAAGGTCAAGGACTTGGAACTGAAACACACAAGAAATAAGCATCCTGTGGAGCACAGTACATGCCATCCTCTCCGTGCCCCCAATTATTTCTGCCGGCTGATGGTTCCTTTCAATGTTTACATCATGTCGTTAGCAATGTTTGACTTCCCGTAACTCTCACTCACAAGATTTCAGGTTTGAAGCGAGAGTCTTTGTTACCATCTTATCTGCTCCCAGGGCCCCTTTTCTGTTACAGAAATTCAGAGCAGGAAAGTGGATGCTTCCCGGGGGCAGATGAGTCACCAACAAAACGTCTGGATTCTCAAAAGGTGCTGGTCCCACTCCAAGCTGGTGAGTTCCACGGGAAAACAAAGCTCTGTTTGTCAGCCGGTCCGATAAGAATGATCTGGAGCATGTTCTCTGTTTGGTACAGGAAATAAGAGGCGGCTGATGCCACTTTGTGGAATTTGGCAATCCGCTCTTCAGTCAGTATCTCTTATTTTGTTACTCATATTTTAACCGAAAGAAAAGAGGTCTTTTAAGAACGAGAAACCTGTCATTTTAACATGGAAAGGTAAGGGAGGAAGCGTGGGATGTGTCCAGAGGACACAGTTCGCATCTCTCTGGCTGGAGCCAAGGCTGTGTGGCGTCAGCAAGGGTCCATTCCAATGCAGGAAGGGCGACCCACAGGCCTAGGCTGACTCTGAAAGAGTGGGAGAAAGGAAGGGTTTTCAATAAAGTGGATTGCAACTGTGTTTTAAGGGGAATAATGTGTTAACAATGTGTGAAGTGGAATGGAGATTAGAGAAAGGGGGAACAGGGAAACCCGAGGGAGGTCCACTCTAGTTTTCCAGGCTGAAGAAAGTAGGTAGGTGAATGTCAGAATGGGAGATGTTACAGGGATGGGCGGTGGGTGGGGAGTTGGGGCAAGGGGGGAAGCAACTGTAGGGACAAATGTTACAGGATCAGGATGGATATGGAAGGCAAAATGGTGCCAGGCTTTCCCCACGGGGTGAGTGGGAAGAGGTGGTGCCATGTAGAGATATGAGGGAAACATGAGTTCAAAGGAAGAGACACACTGGGTTTGAGGTGTCAGTGAGGCACGCAGGCGGAGAACAGAAGACAGCTGGAAGTGTGTGGTGGGCACTCAGAGGCTTATGCTATTAGCTGAGGTGTTAGGCTGGGCTTCAGATTAAATGAGTTACCTGCATGGAGGAGTCTGCTGAAGCCATACTATCAGATGAAAACAAGGAAGGTTTTCCAGGAAGCGATAAAAACTAAGGGGAACTGAGCAGGTCCTTGAAGGATCCTGACTTAGGGATCAGGGAGAGAAGGAGTTCGAGAAATAGTCTAACTGGAAATGAACAGGGGCCTGGGAAGCTGAGGGAAGAGTGTTAAGAAGCGGTGGTCGGCAGTATCCACTTGGGGCTGAGAAGATGAAGGATGGAAGCTGGTGGTGGTCTCTGAGAGAACCGCTGCAGGATGGGTCGGGGGGTGGGCGAAGCCAAATCGTAAAGCATTGAAAAGCAAGTGGGTGCAGTTAATGCCACGGAACCGTACATTTTAAAATGGCTGAAGTGGCAAATTTTATGTCCTGTCGAACCACAAAAAGTGAGAGAAAGTGTCAACATTTAGAAGGTCATATTCTACACACCAGCTATTTTCAACCCCTGTGCTACAAGAATTTTTAACACATATAATACCTGACTTTTTCGTCAGGGACATGGACCTCTTCTCCCTTAGATGGTCAAATAAACACCTGACAGCAGCCAACACAACATGAACTGTTACATCTATTTTATATTTAATTTTTTATCAGATCGGCAAAAAATATAACATTTTTTGGTGGGCCACAGAATTTTACTAATTAGTTCATGGGTGCCATGAGATGAAAAAGGTTGAAAATCGCTGCCCTGCACTTTTCTCTATGCTTGAAATATATAATAAAGTGCTATAAAAAGTAAGTGGAGAAAAAATTAAGCGGTGAGTCAGAAATGGAGGTAGCAAATACAGATTACTCTTTGGAGACATTGAAGAGCTGAGTGAAGGAACAGAGGAATAGATGGCGTAGCTTGAAAGAATAACAAGACAGATCAAACTTATTTTCCTTTTCATGAGTCAGCTTGAATATGTTTCTAGATGGAGTGTAAGGCTCCACGGGGCGGGGGAGTGAAGGTGAGGGGTGTGCGGTGGGTTGAACTGTGGTGCCCAAAAGGGTATGTCCACATCCAAATCCCTGGAACTGCGGCTGTGACCTCATCTGAACAGAGGATGTTTGCAGATGTGCCAGTAATTAAGGGATCTTGAGATGACATCATCTGAACTATCTGGTGGGTCCTAAACCCAAAGACAAAGACCCTTATAAGAAACAGAAGAGCCCTGGCTGGTGTGGCTCAGTGGATTGAATGCCAGTCTGTGAACTGAAAGGTCACTGGTTCAATTCCCGGTTAGGGCACAGGCCAGGGTTGCAGCCAGGGTCCCCAGTTGGGGTCATGCGAGAAGCAACCAATTGATGTTTCTCTCATATATCAATGTTTCCTCCCCCCCTCTCTCCCCTTTCCTCCCCTTCCCCTCTTTCTAAAAATAAATCAATAAAATCTTTAAAAAAAGAAGAAGAAGAGAAGACACGGAGAGACCAAAAGGCCATGTGAGGAAGACAAAAGCAGAGGCAGGAGTTATGTAGTCACAATGCCTCATGTCTTCAGAAGCCAGAAGGGGTCAGGAAGGAGCCTTGTCTCAAGCTCCGGGAGGGAGCGTGGCCCTGCCCTCCCGCTGAGGTCAGACTCTGCCCCCCAGCATTATGAGAGCATGCATTTCTATTGTTTTAAGGCACCGTGTTTATGTGTATTTGTTACAGCAGCCTAGGAAACAACATGGGGGTCGGGGCTCCAGGACGGGGGCAGGGTGCTTGGCTAGTGTTCGAGGTCTGGGAACAGACCTGGGGCTGCATCTGGGCATCTCGGTGCTGCTGGCCCAGCCCAGCCCAGCCCAGGGCCAGCACAGCTAGTGCTCAATTGTTAGTTTAGAGACTCAGGGATCAAATAAACACAACAGGATTTCATTCACAGAAATAATTTCCTGTTGTCTTCACTTTTTTTTCCTTTTTCTGACTTCTTTGTAGAAAATCAACAAAGATTTCAGTATTGATGTTCTCTTTCACCTTCCAGCTTACAAACCAACAGTAGAGTCCCGTGGTGTCCCCAGGGGTTCCTAGGGAGAAATGCCCCTGGGAGTTTACACCTGGTGCTCAGCCACATAGGCCGGCCAAGCGGCAGGGGGCTGTGACGGAGCTGGGCAGCAGGAGGCAAAGGGAGACCTCCGGGGAGGCAGGGAGGTGGGGAAGCAGGTCTCCACCTCAGTGCATGTTAGTTACTGGTTTAGACCATCTCAGTCTTTCCGAATTCCAGTGACAGAACTCCGACCGGTGGGTGCTCAGCAAGCAGGGAGAGATGGTGGTCTCTTTAGTCAACTCTCCCCTGTGTTCGAGTGGGCCTTGGATTCCCTGCCTAGCATGCTGACCTATACCAGTGGAAAAGCCTTCCCCAGGAAGAAACTGGAAGACAATGGAAGCCCATAAAGTACCCGAGGACAGGACAGACTGTGTCACATGGTGTAACGGCACCCAATAACCTTCTTTGCCTTTATATCTAAGAAAGAAACTTGACTCTTTTAAACTCCTGCCTCACTCTACTTCCCACGTGGAGCATTACACCATTGTAAAGCTACCAAAGAAATTAAAATTTTTAAGAAGCACACTTTACTAAAGAGCCTCTGGCTGAGATGGTTGGATCCGTGCCCCTTGAGGGCTCCAAGGCAAGGCTCCAGCTGGGCGCCGTGAGGCTTGCCGTCCTGCTGTCCTGCTGTCCTGGCGTGGGTGGCAGTTGCTGGAACAGGGACTGTTTCGTTTCTCTAACAGAGCAGAGCATGCTGTCAGCGGGCAGCCATGGGACAAGACACAGCCAAATCTGACTCTGCAGCATCCTGTCCTGGCCACAGGAAAACTCCCTCCTTCAGGGGTTCTCCAGGAGAAAGTGTGGGGCCAGGAAAGCCCCCTGAGGAGGAATTCGGCTGCAGTCAGCCCAAAGTGTTCTGAGCATTCGGCTGCCCCGCACCGCCTGCCCTAAACCCTGCCTGCCTCAGAGCAGAATTCAGCACCCGGGGGCGGGTTGGGGAGGGGCTGTCTTGGACTCCACCCAAGAGGGTTAGTTTCTGAAAAGCCTAAAGAATTCCCAGCATATCTCTAGAATGAGCGTGAGAGCCAGATTCCGAAAGATTCTGTCGTCTACGGATGCTTTAGCACCCGGCTTAAGGAGAATTTAGCAGGAATCAAAGGTTGTTCAGCTGGAGTTGATGTATCTAAGAGGCAAACCTTTCTTAAACCCTGCTAATGTACAACCTCAAGCCACAACTGGATTCAATTACTGCGTGGAAAGAAAGGCATTTTCTCATAAAGCTGCTCTGTTTCCGTGCCGGGCTGCAAGCTGGGTCAGCCACGACAAAGACAAGCCTGTGCGTTGTTTTGGGTTGTTTTTCTTTTCAGGCTCTTGCTCTGGTACTGCCAGGCCCCAAGCTGTTTGGATCACTCACGCGGGGGCCAGTTCATGTGTTTTTGGCTTTCGGCCTTTCTGTCCAGTGTGCCTGATAGGAGAGCAAGCCGGTGCCCTGCGTGACCAGCAGACCTGATGGGCCACCCAGCGTGACTCAGTGGCGCACTGTGCCCAGGTGCCCCTTGGGAGTGGTGCTTGTGAGGAAGGTGTGGGGGAGAGACTGTAGGCATCCTGAGAGAGGTCTAGCCCGTATGGGTTTGGGAGCCACTGCTCTCGATATTCGTAACAATACCTAACAGAGTGCTTATTATGTACTCTGAGCTAAGAGCTTTACATACACCAACTCAATACTCCCAACAGTCCTCCGAAGTAGCTACTGTCATTATCTCTAATTTACAGATGGGGAAGTTGAGGCACAGAGGGGTGACATAATTTGCCCAAGGTCATATAAGTAATAAGTGGCTCAGAGCCCAGGTTATTGGTTGCCACATTATCAAAGGTTATGTTGCAGAAACTTTAAAACCATGATTGGCATTTATTTAGCTACAAAATATATTTACAGTATTCTTAATTCATTATTTTCCTTAATACACCTGGAAGAGGCATTTGTATTTGTTTTATTGTTTTATTTACTTTTAAAGCCTGGGGAGACCCATTCGATCTAGCCTGCCTTGGGGCAGACAATAAGTGATTATTATTACTATTATGGAAAGTCAGTGAGCTTTCATAAAAGACATGGCATCCAAAGAGGCTAAGAACCAGCTGCCTTGGCTATCTGATCAGCCACTCCAGCTTCCTGAACGAGCTTGGTTCTCCGATTGGAAAATCTGGGGTCTCCAGCCTGGAATGAACATGTGGATAGCTCAAACTCCACCCATTAGCTTAAGTGACTGTGACAACTATTATTTTGTTGCCTCTCAGCTCCAAACTCACCCTTCACTACTTGCTCAGAGATAATGGACCTGGACCCATGAGCATCTCTCCTTTGTCAGCTGGTGTGGCATTCAGCCTTGGCAGCAGGGATCCTGAGGGATGCTGGGGGAGGAGGGGGCTTCCCTTCCCAGTCTCCGTGGGCCTGCTTTGTCAGGCTCTTGCAGCATGCACAGCTGTTTCTGCCGTGCTGGGTGGCCAGCAGCAGGGCAGCCTTCCGGGGGGCAGCTTCCCCGGGGACCTCTTTGTGAATGACTTCTGTTGAGACCCCAGGGGAGGCTTCCCAGTGGAGTGCCAGAAATGCGGTACCTTCCTGGGAATGGTTTCCCTGGGATGCCACTGGGGAGGTCTGCAGCGGATTCTGGGCTGAGGTATCCCACCCCGTGGATGCACCTCAGAGAGCAGCTTTCTGGAAGGTCTCGCCAGTGCGGCCCGCTGTGAACTCGTCCACACTCCGGGGAGCCACAGCCGTGCCCTCTGCACTGAGGTCTAGACCCCAGCCCTGGGAGGAGGCAGCTTTGTTCTAGCTCATCCGGGAGGGATAGCTGCTCACTCTGCTGTTCCTGGTTTCCTTAGTGCTCTGTTCACCTCTTTGTAGCCAATCTCTTGTTGCTCCAATTCCCTCCCTGTTAATAATTCTTTATAGTTAACTTTCCTAGTAGAAATTACTGTGTGATTTGTTTGCTGTTTAAACTCTAACTAATTCAGCATGTTTTTTCTTTGATCTATCATTTAAAATAAAAATGCAGTCTCCTTTCCATGAAAAACATGCAAGAGTCATGGGAGAAATAAAAACAACATAAAAACATGAAAACACTTTCACTATAAATTTACTAGCACGTACTAAACTTAAATAATAAATTTACTAAGTTAGAGAATTCTCTCTTCAATTCTTAACTCTATCTGCAGGATTCTTACTTGGTCGTAACCCTTAGGCAGAACTGAGTCTCTGCTCCATGTTTATCAGTTTGACATGAAATAGTTTAATGTCATCTCATGACCCTCCTGGAGCCTCTGTCCACACAATCTTTCATTTATCATCATTTGTGGCAATATAATATTCCACTTTGTTCATATGCTAACATTTGCTTAGCTAGTTCCTAACTGATGGATCCCTGGGTTGGGTCCTGCCTTTCCATATCACAAAAAGCACAGCTTAAAATATCACTGCTCCCGTTGCAGCGGCCTCACCCACTTTTTCCTCTCTCTCCCTTTCTCCTTCCTCTTCCCAGGTGGGCGCACACATTTCCCCGCAGGTGGAGAAGAGGTTATAGGAAAAGGGATAAGAAGCATAGGGGGAATGTCTGCCCAAGATGAAAGATGGAGCTTTTGCTGAAATAAAAGCTTCAAGAAGCAGCGGGTGCTACTCAGGAAGCACCCCCCCAACCCCCGCCCCACCAGGGACAGAACCAACGTCAGCGGCAGGGGCACAAATTGGTTGCAACTAAGCCTTGGGAAGAAAGTCATTGCAGAGACCGAGCTGTCTTTTCTTGAGTCTCTCACATTGTACCTTGTGAGTAATGCATTAGTCATACTGGGCACGTGGGAACTGCACAATGTACACTAGGAAAACATTTTAGTGCTTAAGAATAGCCACCAATCAAGCGGTGCTTGAAGTAATTGAGAGTGGGAAGCACATTGTGATTACTACGCTCTGACATTTTAAACCACCAATAACTCAATTGTTTTCTGAATTCCCAGAGTGTCGGGAACACACACAAAAAAAACCCCTTTGTCGACTCAACTAAGTGGATGTTAACCTCATACTTAAATCTTCTCTTTTCACCAGAAGAGGGTTCCTGGTATGATATTCAGAAGGGAGCTTAAGCATCTCACCCTTCATATTGTTCATATATAATATTTACTTGAAGATTCGTTATTTCTCACTCATTCTTTTTTTATTGTTGTTCAATGACAGTTGTCCCATTCCCCCGCCTTGCTCTCCTCTGCCCCGCTCACCTGGCTCCCACAGTCGATCCGCGCCCTGTTGTCCATGCCCATGGGTCTGTTATACATGTTCCTTGACTTGACCCTTCCCCTTCTTTCCCCCATTCCCCCCCTCCCCTCAGGTCACTGTCAGTTTGCTCCTTATTTCCGTGTCTCCGGTTCTGTTTTGCTTGCTTGTTTGTTGTGTTCGTGGGAGTTTTGCTGCACACGCCATTCTCAGTTACTCTTTCCTATCGCTTTGAAGATAATATTCTACAGTTTTCTAGTTGCTCTATAAAGGTGTCTCACGACAACCTAATCGGTTCTTTGTGAGTGATCTGCCTTTTTTTTTGCCTGTTGTATTTAAGATCTTCTTTTTGAGTTGAGCATGCTGCACTTTAATTACAATGAGCCTGGGTGTAGATTTTTAAAAATTTATCCTGCAAGGTATGTACGATCTGCTTGTGTTTGTGGATTCATATCGCACACCAGGTCTGGACTTTCTCGGTCGTTCTCTCGCTGCGTTGCCTTTTCTCCTATTGCCTCTCGTCTTTGCTGGGACTCCTACCGTCAGTCTATGAAACCTCCTCATTCTGTCCTCCACGTCTCAACCCCTCTTTGTCATTTTCTGTCTTCCTGCCTTTCCCCGTGCTGCATTCTGGGTAATCAATTCGAACACACTAGTTAAGTGATTCTCTTTTCAACTGTGCCTTGTTTATTGTTTAATTCAGCCATCAAATTCTTATTTTCAACAATTATATATTTTATTTATTAATGTTTTATTTGGCTCTCTTTCAAATCTGCCTGGTTATATTTCATTGTGATTTGTACACACTGATGATTCCATCTTAGATTTTAAAAATCATTTTATTTATAATATTTAAAATTTTGCACTTGCTAACTCCAATACTGAAGACCTGGCACTATAAATGTATTGTTTCTGCTTTCTATGATATACGGTGGCCTGTATTTCTGCTGTGTGGTGATCTTTGATTCTGAACTCATTTTGCTCCATGGGTGAGAGTCCTGAGGGCCTAAACTGGGGTTGTTTACTCCAGAAGAGGTTTTTATTTGCTTCTTTCAGGATCTGAAGGGTTGATTTAGTCCTTTTCAAGAGTCAGGGTTTAAAGCAGCGGGCTTTTGCACCTTGCAGTGGGTCCAGAACTTAGTGTTCAGTTTTATCCTGCTCATGTCTTTGGACTCTAGAGGGTTCCTTTACTATCTTATCTGCTAGCTCAGCAGAACACATTAAAAACCACATTGTGTTCAGGATCTAATACATGTGGTAGGAGAGCCTTCGGGGGATCGGCTCTGCCATAATGCTGAGACTGGATGGCCACACAGACACAGCAGCAAGATAGGTACATGCAGGAGACACAGCCTGAACTTCGAAATTTTAAGATAAAATAAAGACAAATAACTAGAGAAAGTTTCAAAGCTCTCTTGTCTCTCTAAGTATACATACAAGCTCTGTCCAGCAGGTTTCCAGCCACGTAATATGAAAAATAGAGACATTTATTGAAGAAGATATCAGAAACATTGTACATAGGACAATGCGGCTTCAGTCCCCTTCAATGGGCACCTTGGGACCTCACACAGTTGTCTTAGTCACTATCAGCTGCCCCATTGTTTTATTTCATGAATTTCATTGATAGTCTGAAATTTCTTCCCTTTTAAAGGTGATTTTAGTTTTGGAAAAAGCCAGAAGTCACAGGGTGCCAAATCTGAGCTCCAGGGGGCTGAGTCATCTGGGTGATTTGATGTTTTGCCAAAAAATTCTGCACAAGATGTGATGCATGAGCAGGTACGTCGTCGTGATGATGCGGCCAATCACCGATTGTTCATAGCTGCAGCCTGCTGAATCATCTGAATAGTTCCTGTGGAGGAGTGTTAAAGCTTAACGCAGAATTTGATGCAGCTTATTGCTCTACTTGCTCAGTCATTTTGAATGTGATGGCCACACAGTACACTCAAAGGTGTCCACTGCCCCCACAGACTAGTGCAGTGAAGTTGTCATTTTTCATGCATGTGCATTCCAGTCCACCCTCCTAGGTTTCCAGGTTACACTGGTGCCATGCAAACTGTTCTCATTTTATTAAAAATGGCTAGACTTTTTCTGGGCAGACCCTGTACATATATGCCACACACACACACATATTTTTTAAAGGTGACTTTTAAAAAATTACTTATTTTTAAAGAGAGGGGAAGGGAGGGAGAAGAGAGGGAGAGAAACATCAATGTGTGGTTGCCTCTCACATATCCCCCTACTGGGGACCTGGCCTGCAACACAGGCATGTGCCCTGACTGGGAATTGAACCAGTGACACATTGGTTAGCAGGCTGGCACTCAATCCACTGAGGCACATGAGCCAGGGGCATATTTTTTACTCAATGAATTACAGTATTTTACTTTCGCAATTTTAATTAGATATAAGCAGCAATAGAAAAAAATGGAATTTTAAGTTAAGGATAAATTGTATTCAAGTTCCTGCTCTCCATGACCTTTGGTAAATCACTTCATCTCTTTGAGTCATACTACCTGTATGCGACAGGCAGTAATAAAGATTACATGAGAATATACCTTTAAGACCTCTATAAACCATAATATATATATATATGTATGTGTGTGTGTGTATATATATATATATATATAAAGGTTACAAATGGATGAGGAGCTGACACCCAAAGTATAAGATTTCCTTTACAGACAGAAGCTGGTATTCTGGGCAGAGTCAGCAGCATTAACAGAGGCACCAAGAGGGCATAAGTAAGGTCTTATCTTTGAGTCTCTGTTTATAAAACAGACCTTGTCTTACTGTTATTTTATCCCTCTGGCTCATAATTATAAGACGTAGCTAGTAATTTTTCATAAGAATACCCCTTTGAAAGTCCCCTGTCATTTCCTTATTTACCAGATGGGTGCTCATTAGAGTCATGGTCTTAGCAGGTGGCTTTGATACGTGGACAATGAATGAATGACCAGGTTGTTGACCCTCTTTCATGACTTTGTAGTTACAGGCACTGAAACTAAGCAACAGTAGCTCAAAGAGGGGCCTCTTGTTTCTTACTTCTGTGTGCAAAGATCCTGTGTTTTCTTCCAAGAGTCCCTCATTGAGGAGGGCTTTGAGAGTAATGGCTTCTGTTTTTAACACTAAACTCTGTCCCCATTCCCTGCCCCCCACCAACGTGTGTACGCTATCTCCTCCGTGCAGCAAAGTCCTCCTGGGTCAGCGTCCACCTGCATCTGCGGTGCTGTCCTGAACTCTGTATTTCTCTAGTCTTCAAAACAAAATGATCCAAAACAGAGCCAACTTCTGGTTTGGAAATTAGCTGTAGAATATCTGGGCTCTGAACAAAAACCACATTTGAAAGAGTGTGCCTTTTCTTTTACTGGCTTTTGCTCTTAAAAGCAAAGGCTGAAAAACAGCTGTTAGCTGTTTACACAGTATTTCTTATTTAAGTGTAAGACAATAGCTGTTTTCTTCTCAGCTTAGAATGGCACATTTTTTTTCTTGGGCCATTTAAGTCCTCTCTCCGTGTGGCCTCAAATATTGGTATGCACCTCCTCTCTCTCCCTGGGTTTCTGGAGAAGATTAAGGGTTTCTTTCTTTATTTCTTTCTTCAGTTTCTGTTTTGTTGTCTGGAAGTCAGACTTTGGTTTCCCAGAATAGATGGCTGAGCTGGTGCCGGGTCAGAACTCAGCAGGTCGTCTTCTGGCCAACTTGACACAGGTACTCTAAACACACTCTGATGGAAGTTTCCCTGGGTGCACAGTGCCTGTAGGTGTGTGGGTGGATCACCTGAACAGAATAGATACGGACTTAAGCTACAGTCATCTGTCTTGAGCCCTGAACATTGATGATTGGTTTCCCCTATTTGGAATTCAGAAGATAATTCTTGCCAATCCTCACTTTCTTAGACATGCTCTTAGGATACTGTTTTTCATCATCACCCTCGTGGGGTAGAGCAAAGTCAGATCAGGAAGGCTCCCGCAGGAATTATTGGTGAGTGAAAAACGCTCCCTAACCCACATGAGGATCCAGCTGAAATATTTTCTTGCCGCCTCATCTCATGTATTACCACAGCAATTCTCATTACATGAGGCAGCAGTCACAACACCAGGTTACCTGTTACTTTAGGTTTTCCTGGGATTTTGTTTGTCCCTGGGATTCCTGGGACAGAGCACACTAAGTCATGCTGGCGGTGAGCTGAGCCCCATCGCTTACTTGCCCATCCACTGCGGGTCAGACTTCAGGCAAAGTGACCTCCGAGAAGCACCGCAGACTCATGAAGATGCAGAGGCACCTGGGTGAGAGACAGGCTCTGTGCCCTCACTGGGACCCCAGGTGTTTGCGAATCTACAGTAGCGATGGCACCTCCACCCCTCTAACAACCCCCAAGCAGCACGCTTCAATCTTAATTTTTTTGAGATGATCAAACAATTTTTGCTCTTATTTAATGAGAAACAACACATTATAACTTTTTTTCTTTTAGAGTAATCGGCCCAGATGAGATCCTTAGGAAAACAGTTCCCGTGTGTGTGATTGAAAAGACTAGGCTTACAGGACATCATTTCAAAACGGGTTTTGTGATGAAACAGCATATCCCTTGGGAAATACAAGTTTCCATATATCACAGGCTCCAAAAAGGCCTGCAGCACAGAAACTGTGTGCAACTCCGTTTCCATGGGGCATCTCGTAACCTGTCTCACTACATCCCTGGGAAAAACGTTCTGAAATCTGTCTTGAAGTCCGTATTTTTGGCATCCTCACATTCTGTTTGGCAGCTCAGGACTTACCTGCCTGCCCTCTTGCTTGCAAGGGGCTGCTTCCCTTTTGTGGTACATCTGCCTCCACAATTAACAACTGCATGGTTCTTCACCACTCCATTCAAGGTGGTGGACCAGTGTGGTGGGCAGAGCCACAACTGCTGTGAAGGAAAGTAATATAGAACCATAGCTTCTCTTGTACAAAGGGGTAGGCATTCCCAAATATAGGGATAAGGGCATTTGCCCTTACCCATGTTAAGGCTAGCATGGGACATGGAGTCTAAGTTGAAATGGGTGTGGCAACCACAAAGAAACTCCCATAACTTTGCAAAGGGGGGAAAGTAGACAGCAATATGGGCCACTGTACCACACCACATAGGCATCAGCTTCCTGAGTGTCGAAGCACCCATCTAACCCAGAGATCAGAAACTTGGTAAAATAGTGTTCCACGGTTCTACCCACTTTCTTTATGGGTGTGTCTAGGGGCAGGGTATGGGGGGCAGAGGGGCAAAGAGGAGGAGGAGGGAACAGGCACTTTGTGGCCAACTATTCTTTTGAGCAGGGGCCAGTGGGACTTTTCAAAGGAGGGTGATGTTGAGGGCAAAGGGGAACTAGCCAGAGCGTAGCTATAAGGAAGTAAAAGTTGTTTTGCTAACTAATGCAAAGAGGCTCTGGGACACACCCAAGGAATAGGGCGTGCCAGAGCAATGGTCAGTCAGGCAGATAGCCATCCAGACAGTCACTAGGGGGAAAAATTTTACCCCTGAGCACGAGCCAGTGCACAAACTCAACTGACCAATCAAGTAAAGGAGCACAAGCCAGTGCATGAGTTAACTCACCAATAATCAGTAACCCTATTGTGCCCCTGAGCCAACCGCTAACTGCCACATCTGCTTCTGTATCCAGCTTGCTTGCGCGCCTCCTTAAAACCCTAAGCCTGTAAGCGTTTGGCGCCACTCTCATTTGCAGCCCTTGCAGGCACCGAGTCTCCGGACACTTTGGAGAGTTCGCCCCTGCGCAGGTTAAACTTGGCCAATAAAGTAACATCTTTGGAACCCTGAAAGTCTCTGACATTTGTTCTCGCGGTTGGTGAATGCAACAGGTGATTTCCATTTGTCAATGAAATATGTCTGGGAATGTGTAGGTTTTGCCGTGCATGGCATAGACTGCCCGTGGTGTTGGGCAATGGGTTTATTTGGTTACATTTATGCCCACATGCACCGTACTTGCACTCTTTGCAAGGAGAAAATAAAAAGCTAGAATCCTTTTTACTAATGGTTGCATAACAATCATTAGTTTCATAGCTGAGTAAGTTATGCAGAACTGTGCTTTCAGTTATTTTGTTACCAATCTGCCCCTGGAGCAAGATGAGGCTGATAAAATGTTTATGGGCTAGTAAATTTTTTCTACTAATTTGCAAGGCTATAATAAAACCCATGAACTTGATGGCCTGCAGGAAACATAATAAGAACTAAGATAGTACAGTAATTTGGAGCAAAAAGGCCTCTTAAGGCCCTACAGGAAATGACTCCCAGAAAAAGAGATGAATCACAGTACTTTAAACAGAGGAGAATGATGCTAAGTTTGTACTTAACCAATTAGAGCTAGAGGAAAGGTTTTTCCAGAAGGAAATGGTGGAAATTTTCTGCTGTCACTTATTCTTGCTTTAATGAATACAATTAACTCAAGGGTATAAAAACAATACTCATATGAAAACAGTTACCAGAGTACAATGTATTTTGTCCTGTAATAGTAACTTTTAGAGTTTTCACTTGTTTTGCAGTTATGCACAGTTGCATGGTGCCCTCTTGTGGCAGAAATATTACAATTAAAATTTAGAAGAGGCCTTGGTGTATTTTATATTAGTAGTTGATCAGATTTGTTTTGGGAAAGTTTGTTCACGGGACAAGTGGTTTGCAGAAAGTGTTTGGCAAAAAGCCTTCTTGTTGGAGAACCTCAGAGCGGGTATGTCTGGGGGGAAGGCATCCTCACCGGAGGCGAGCAGCTGTGAAAAGAATCCTGGTATTTTACCAAATGCAAAGAAATAACCATCACAGAAGGCCAGTATTTTAATTTTCTGTTGAATGTTAAAATTTACTCATTTTTAACATTTTATAGTTATCCCCACCTGTCAATAACAGTAATTGCTATTACGTCAGCCATTGTATGCATATTATTTCATTTTAGCTCAAAACTAGAGGGAAACCGAGGTTTGGAGATATTAAGGATCTGTTTGAATGCCCCCAACTAGTGAATGGCAGAGCTGGGATTTGAATTAATCTTCCCCCGATTCTGTCAGCCTGTGCACTTAACGCTGTTCCAGGCTTAAATACTTAATTCACATGAGATGCTGCAGCTGGGCACCCTGGGACATGTAACATACAAGATACCCTTCAGGACTTGTCCTAAATACAGAAATAAAATGCACAGGGTGGGACAAAAGCAGGTTTCCAGTTGTTTGTGTGGAAAGTAATACCATAATTCATAAATAATAACGCAAGGATAAACTCTGTTTTACACACTCACAACTGTAAGCCTAGTTTTACCACATCCTGTACATGGAAAAGCTCAATGATGAAAAGCTGAAAGCTTTTCTTTTCCTTCTAAGATCAGGAACAAGACCAGGATGCCCACTCTTGCCACTGTTATTCAACATAGATTGGAAGTCCTAGCCAGGCAATTAGGCAAGAAAAAGAAATGAAAGACATTCATATTGGAAAGGAAGAAGTAAAACTGTCGGTAACTGCAGATGACATATTATATACGGAACTGATAAATAAACCCACTAAAGTTTCAGGACTGTGGACGAGAGAATGTCCAGCATACAGAAAAGCTTCATGGGAGTTTATCTGAGCCAAAAATTTGAGGACATGCCTGGAAACAAGACCTCCGTGGGCCGAGGAAATGCTCTGGAGAACGGCAGATTTGCAGCTTATTTTATACATTAGAATGAAAGGAGGAGATGTAAGGAGGGTCACGTGAAATCCATTGGTAGAGGATTAAGGCAGTAGGAGAAAGCAAAGCAGGGAAATCTCTGGGATTCGATAAAAAGCAAAATGGAGAAACATATTTCTTTTACATTGATGGATACAGGATAGTTAATCATTAACTTTCACATGGAAATGCTAGGCACAGAACAAGGCAACAGTGAAGGGTTCAAAGAAAGTTATTCTGACGTTTCAAAGGTATGTTATTCTAGATACCCAAGGACAGTGGACAAGGCTCACTTAAGTTAAAGACTGACCTTTGCTAAAGAAGCTACAGGCCTGGGACATGGCCACACACCATGGCCTGACCAGTTAGAAATTTTTATGTGTGGTTATTTTTGGTCATCCCATTTGTAAGTCCTGCCCTCAGAGTCTCTCAGCCTTTAGCTTCCTCAGCCCTGAGTCACTTGTCATCCCGTGTCTTACATTTTAGGGGATGCACGTCGAGCTCTCTGAGAGATTTCCCAAAAGCTCCTTCTACCAGACTTATGAGAAGGTGGGTGCCACTGCCCCTCACAGGGCGGCAGCAGCTCCTCCCACACGCCCACCAGGGTGGGGTTCCAGGAGGGAAGTCACTGAACTGCTTGGTGTCTTCAGTGTGCGCTGTGTTCTTGGCCACCTGTGTTGAGCATCTTCATCTTGGTCTGTCTCATAACTTGCTTTGTGGATAAAACTTATCATATCTTAACATCTCATTTGAAATTTCCAATTTCACATTTTCTTAAATAGTTAAATTTAGAAAAGTTAAAACATGTAAATTATTTTTAAGTATATTTTATTGATTATGCTATCACAGTTGTCCCATTTTTTCTTCCCTTTTTTCCCCTCTACCCTGCACCTCCCCTCCCACCAGCATTCCCCACCCACCTTAGTTCATGTCCATGGGTCATACTTGTATGACCAAGTTCTTTGGTTTCTACATTTCCTATACTATTCTTAACTTCTCCCTGTCTATTTTGTACTTACCATTTATGCTTCTTATCCCCTGTTCTTCCCTGACCCCTCCCCACTGATAACCTTCCATGTGATCTCCATTTCTGTGAATCTCTTCCTATTCTAGTTGTTTGCTTAGTTTGTTGGTTTTTTTTTAAGGTTCAGTTGTTGAAAGTTGTGAGTTTGTTGTCATTTTACTGTTCGTAACTTTGATTGCCTTCTTTTTCTAAGTCCCTTTAACATTTCCTGTAATAAGGGCTTAGTGATGATGAACTCCTTTAACTTGACCTTATCTGGGAAGCACTTTATCTGCCCTTCCATTCTAAATGAAAGCTTAGCTGGAGAGAGTCATCTTGGATGTAGGTCCTTGCCTTTCATGACTTGGAATACTTCTTTCCAGTCCTTTCTTGCCTGCAGGGTTTCTTTTGAGAAATCAGACGACAGTCTTATGGGAACTTCTTTGTAGGTAACTGTCTCCTTTTCTCCTTTTAAGATTCTGTCCTTATCTTTAATCTTGGGTAATTTAATTATGATGTGCTTTGGTGTGTTCCTCCTTGGGTCCATCTTCTTTTGGACTCTGAGCTTCCTGGACTTCCTAGAAGTCTATTTCCTTTGCCAGACTGGGGAAGTTCTCCTTTATTATTTATTCAAATAAGTTTTCAATTTCCTGCTCTTCTTCTGCTTCTGGCATCCCTATGATTCGGATGTTGGGATGTTTAAAGATGTCCTGGAGGTTCCTAAGCCTCTCCTCATTTTTTGAATTCTTATTTCTTCATTCTGTTCTGGTCGAATATTTCTTCCTTCCTTCTGCTCCATACCATTGATTTGAGCCCCAGTTTCCTTCCCATCACTGTTGGTTCCCTGCACATTTTCCCTTATTTCACTTTTCATAGCTTTCACTTTTTCCTCTATTTTGTGACCATACTCAACTAATTCTGTGAGCTTCCTGATTACCAGTGTTTTAAATCATGTATCCAAAAGTTTGGCTATCTCTTTGTCGCTTAGTTGTATTTTTTCTGGAGCTTTGAACTGTTCTTTCATTTGGGCCATTTTCTTTTATTTCTGCGCACCTGTTACGTACATAGTAAGGGGCAGAGCCTTAGGTGTTCACCAGGGTGGGGCAACCCACGTGGCTGCATCGTGATGCTGTATGTGGGGGAGGGGTCCGAGAGGGAACAGTGCTCTGCTCTCTGCTGGTTTTCAGTCACTTCCCGTGCTACCCACAATCAAATTGGGCCCTTCTGGTGCTGATTCCCCAGGTGGGTGGGTTTGTGTACATTCTAGGACCCTGTGGGTCTCTCCAACCAACTCTCCTGTGAGGCTGGGAGTTTCTCCTGCAGCCTCCTCAACCCCCACAGGTGTTTTCAGTCAGAGGCTTTGAGGCTTTATTTCCCAGAGATGGAACCCTGGGTTGTGTGGTCTGTCTTACTCCCCAGTTCTTCTTCCCAGTTTATCTGCACTTGAATGTGGGACTGCCCAGTCTGCCAGCTGCTGCCCTGCCATGAGTCCTCTCTACCTGGCTGCCCATTTCTGCTCCTCCTACCAGGCTGGGTGTTTCTTCTTTAACTCCTTGGTTGTCGGACTTCCATACAGTTTGATTTTCTGTCAGTTCTGGTTGTTTTTTGTTTTTAAATTGTTGTTGTCCTTTTGGTTGTGCAAGGAGGCACAGTGTGTCTACCTGTGCCTCCATCTTGGCTAGGAGTCCCCTCTTTCCCTGTATATTTTTCTTTATTTCACTTTGCATAGCCTTCACTTTTTCCTCTATTTTGCAATCATACTTACCCAGTTCTGTGAGCATCCTGATTACCAGTATTTTGAACTCTGCACCTAATAGGTTGACTATCTTTTTGTTGCTTAGTTCTTTTTCTGGAGTTTTGATCTGTTCTTTCATTTGGGCCGTATTTCTTTGTCTCTGCCTGCCTGTTACATAGTAAGGGGCAGAGCCTTGTATATTCCGCCAGGGCAGAGCAACCCATGTTGCTTGCTGCATTGTGATGCTGACTGTGGGGGAGGCGTCAGAGAAGGAACAATGCCACTTGCTTGGCTCTTGGCTGATTTTCAGTCACTTCCTCTGCTACCCACAAGCAAATGCGTCCTTCTGGTGCTCATTCCCCGGTATGGGCTTGTGTACACTGCAGTACTATGTGGGTCTCTCCAATGAACTCTCCTGTGCGTCGGGGAGTTTCTCCCACTGCTGCCTCAACCCTACAGATGTTTTCAGTCAGAGGTTTTGAGGCTTTCGTTTCCCCTCACTGGAACCCTGGGTTGTGTGATCTGTCTTGTTCCCCAGTTTTCCTGCTGGCTTATCGGCACACAAATGTGGGACTGCCTGGTCCACCAGCCGCCTTGCCTGGCCCGGTGGACCATGTCCTCTCCTCCCCAGCTGCCCGTCCCTGGCCCTCCTACTGGTCTGGATGAATGTTTTTTCTTTAACTCCTTGGTTGTTGGACTTCCCTACAGTTTGATTTTCTGGCAGTTTTGGTTGTTTTGGTTTTTAAATTGGTAGGTGTCCTTCTCTGGTTATGCAAGAAAGCAAAGTATATCTACCTACACCTTTATCTTTGCCGGATGTCCAATTTTAATTCTAAATAATTTCATACCCTGGTTTCTTTTCAGATTGTAGAAATTTTTCACATAGTAATTTCGTATAGTATATTGACCCGTTTTAAAGGGGGAGGGTCTTCCGGAGGACCAAGTCTACAACACTAGCAGAAGCGGGAGTCCGCAAGGGTTTTCTACCCCATAATTGCTGCTATTCTCCTCTGGCTACCAGTTACAGGTTCTTCGGAGAGAACACAAATGGTTCCTCTGCAGTGCAATTGCATCACAGATCACAGATTGAACTCTCCTACTTGGAAAGGCAGGAGAAATAGAGCAAGACTTTGCTGGGAAGAAGAGAAGTGCTCAGAAGCTGGTGAAACCTGGACATTTCCAAGGCCTTTTCGACATTGACATCAGCTCTCGTGGGCACTCAGCCCACTGCTGGCTGCGGAGTGCGGGGCAGCAGCGCTTAGACAGGAGCTGCAGAGCCCTCCCCCACGCTGGCTCTGAGACGGTGTCCTACAGAACGACTATATAAAACCTAGGGGACTGCTTGTTAAATTCACAGTTGTATGTCTGCAGAGCTGGACTGAAAACATGTAGGCGGGCAGTAAGCGTGGTGGGCACAGTTTCTCAGGATTAATAATATGACTACAAAAGAAATGAAGGATCTTCCTGTGCTTTTTTTTACAGGAAAAGGCCAATATTGTGTTCAAATGTTTTTACAGTTTGGGACACATTTTTATTAAAACAAAGTAATACATAATTGATACAGTATATATACATTATATACTGTGGTTCGGGTCTTTCTTTTTTCTTCCAAGCATGTAGCACAAATCTGAGGGAAACGTTTTGAACTTGTAATTCTTGTAATTCACTTGAGTTTAAGAAACTTGCTGATGGGCCTTGAGCTACCACTTCTTCTCATTTTTTCTAAGACTTTCCACATAACCTATCTTTGTATTACTCAATGCTGATGCAGTATAAAGTTAAAAAAAGAGGAAAGTGCAGAAGAGTGGGGGTGGGCTGCTGCCATTGTGTAAAGAGCAAGATACACTATGTGCATGCACACAGGAAGTTTCTGGAAGGAACAGAAGAAACTTAACATCGGCCGCCCACGGTGAGTCTAAGAGGGGTCACCAGTGGCCTATTTTATTAAATAGCCTTTCATGGTACTTGAACTTTTGTTTATGTGCATATGTTCTTGTATGATAATGACCAAGCATCATGGGCAAACTTGGCAAGCATGGCCTGGAGCGAAAAGAAAAGTAAGGCAGATACTGGGAATTCGGTGGATCCCTCCCCATGCCTCGATGGCCACTGCTCTCCCTGCTTTAAAGAACAGAATTCATTGTTCCAGAGACTGAAAATCAAGTATCTAGACTTTCTCCATAAAAAGTATAATGAACAGTTTTTGGCCACCTACTATGCCCAAGATACTATGCCGGGCAGTTTATATAAATGGTCCTAGGTGAACCTTCACAATGACAAGTAGAATTTCTACTCTCCAGTGAACCACGGGACCTTGTTCAAGGTCATCACCTAGTTAGTGAGATGGCTACAGGGAGGCTGGAGCCAAACACCAAATCCAGTCTTTCCACTGCACCGCACATCAGAGTGCTGGGTGAAAGCTACCTATCGAGGCCCTGGACCCCACCCCTTTTTGGGGTGTTTGTGGAGGATGAGTGGCCTTTTCATGGTTCACATCGGGCACCCAGTATAAGTCCATGTATTGCAGTTATAAGGGCATCACGCGTGTGTCAAACTTTGCATGTGTTAGGGGAACCCACCGGGAAGAGTGAGGCTGACGTTTGCATTCCTCACACTCCTGTGTTCTGCGGGGCAATCCCGCAGCTTTGTGCTGGTTGCTCTGGCTTTCGTGTTCTGCTGGCCCCTCTGGACACATTCGTCTTCTAGTGGTTAAATATTTTCAGAACCAAAAGAGAAATGCTGATGAAGATAATAATCAAAATAGTAGCAAGAGAAATGTAGTTGTGATGAAAGTGTCATGTGAGTCAGTGGAGAAAATATGGACTAGTAAATACATGGGCTGGGACCGTTGTCCGTCCTTTGGAAGAATGTATCCTTACCTCACTCTTTACACCAACAAAAACTCCAGATGAAGTTCTATATATGATACAAAGACACAAACCCACCAACTTACCATAAAGTGCCAGGAGAAAACACATATACATATTTATGTGTGTGTCTCCGTGCATGTGCGTGCTCACAACACAAATTCTGCAGCGCCCAGGAGTGTGAAGTAAAAAAAAAAAAAAATGCCTCCTTCTTCATCTGAGCCCCATGTTCTATTCCCTGAAAGAAAGCAATTTGTAAGTTTCTTGTGTAGCCTTCTGGAGACATTCTATATATCTTAAAGCATGCACATGTGTGTATATACATACATATAAAAGAGAAGAGATCCATATACTCTTAGAGCATTCCAAATTTAGAAACTGGAAAAAGCAAAAAGATCCAGTGAAGGACACTGAGAAGAATAGTTACCTAGGCAGGAGGAAACCAGGGCAGGTGGAGGCCTGGCTGCCAGTCTGTTAAATGGCATATTGGTGACCAGAAATTGACAATGTGAAGCCCGCTGATGAGGGCCAAAGCCTGACTGCAGTGGGCCCAAAAGAGAATGGGAGATGAGCCAGAGACTTGAAATTATAACCCTTTGAGGAGTTTTGCTGTAAAAGGAATCGGGAAAAAGGGGGGCAGTTGTGGGGGACAGTGAAGGCTGGCATCATAGCTGAGGCTGAGTGCTAGGTAAAACTGCGCTTGACTGCTTGCAGCTGCGAGGAGGATCCAAGCCTGCGGCGACAGCAGCCAGAACCCAGGGTGGGGGGGCGGCAGGGAGGGTTGAGAATGAAATAGGTAGCCGCAAGCTTCCGATGAATATGCTGTAACTTTTGCAGTGGACATATGTATCAGTTAGACAGCCTGAGAACAGAACAATCTGTGCCTGCAGCATCTCCCTAAGTTTGCAAAACATCCTTGAGCTGTATCTAACCCACTCCTATAACATAGACACGGAGACCATGTTCAAGGCTCATTGTCTCCTCATAGAGGATAATGTCCGCCCCCCCCCCCCCGGTCCTCACTTTTCCTTCAACTGTCTGTATTGTGTCTTTCTTAATCTCCTGTCACCCCCACTAGGGACCCCCACTCAGCTGGTCACGGCAGATAGTAACTTGAAGGGCTGCAGAATCAAGTGAGGATGCTCTGATCAAGGTATCACAACATTCCTGTATTCAGATGAGAGATGCCAAGGAGAGAGGAAAATGTGGGTGTGGGAGGGGAGAGGAGGAATGACTGATGTTCTCGAGGTGGCAGAGGGGATGGGGACCCAGCACACAAGTTGCAGGGCTGGCCTGAGTTAGGAGGACAGAGTTTTTCCTTCACAGCAGTGGGAAGGCGGAGTGTGTAGGCATAAAGGCAGGAGACTGGTTAGACATGATGCTGGGAGTGTGCAAAAGTTCTCTACTAATTTTTCTCTACTCTGTTCTCAGTGCAACAAGAGGTAACAGTCAGGTGAGACTGCAGGGCTGGTTGGCTGAAGGCAGTCATACAAGGGGTGAGTGAGAAGTTTTGCTCAGGATATAGGATAGCTGGTCAAAGTTGTGCCGTAAAAGATAAGCAAACTGGCAAGTAAAGTCCATCCTGCTTCCTGGCAAGGCAGGCTGCTAGGCTGTGTCAAAAAAGCCAAAGAAGTTTAAGGCCAGCTGAGCAAGGGAGGACCAGCGGTGGGTGTGTGGGGTGCTTTACTGAGCGATTCAGTTACCTTTGTGGCATTGCATTCACACAACAAACACTGGCTGAGAGCCAGCACCCAGCTAGGAGGTCAAGGTGTGGTGATGGATGAAGTCCATCATGGTTCATATGACCTTCGGAGATATACTTTTCTGTGAGAGTAAGTCTCAATTTTGTAATTGAAGTAATTGGGGAGGGAGGGAGGTTCTTGGGTATCTGGTGAGAGAAGGTGAAGGGAAGGAGCATAGCGAGAACTGATCAATGAATTTACAGGGGGTTGGGAGGTATAAATTTTATAACTCAGAACAGCCACAGACAATTCTTCCTTAAGCTTAACCTCCTTTTTACCTAAGTTATGCAGAGTTAGTTGCTACCCAAAGACCACGGACTTTATGGTCTTCCCCAAATCCCTTAATTCACATGTGACGTGCATCCCAGATGGCGTGCCCTCCAGGGCTTGGCCACATGGGGCCATGATTCTGCCACGGAACCTATTTTTCCATTATGAGTAGTAACTGGAGAAGTTGTTTTGTCAGTCTGTTGTGAAAAAATCCATCCCAAATATTCACTGTTTTTGGAAGCCTCTCAAATCATCCTGCTTTGATGGTTCTAGGTAAGTCCAAGGAGACCATCATTAAATAAGCCACAATTGTCACAGACATGCTGAAACTTCGTCCTTCGCCTTCTTTGCTCTTTAGCTGGCAGTAATCAAATCAGGAAGCCCAGCAGGATTCTGTTCCAATCTTATTGTGCAATTATTGTCCTGGCTCCTTTCTTTCGTTATTCCACACAGAACCACGCTGACCTCATCCACTTTCAAAACGACCGTTTGTTTCCCCACGCTGCAGAAAGTTGTGCCAGGTTCCCCCAGACCCCTGGTCGTTTTCCCGGGGCACATTTCTATCTCAGAGTTACACTGCTTAATGCTCGTTGCAGGCTATGATTTCTGTGTGCTTCTTTCAAATGCCCTTCCTTAAAGGGTTTTGGGTAAATGCAGTTTTTAGTCAATTGACTATTTCCCCACCTTATTTCTTTTCATTTTTACACAAATTGGCTATTTCTTCATTCCACAGGAAAAAAAGAAGTATTAGGCAATGGTCAGTTCTAAGTCACTACATCAAAGCAGCCATGTAACCACTTTCCATGAGGGGCTAGTTACTAAATACTTGGTAAAGGCAGTAATAATTCTTTTGTTTTATTGTACTGACCTTACAAATGTTTTTATTCTCTCACATATCCTTGTGTGGTTCAATTACATTTATCACACAATTTGAAAAATTAAGTGATTTTTAAGTTGCTTCTGCTATTGGAGGGAATTGGTGTGTGGTTGCATGAGTCACTCTGCATTTTGCAAATTGGGATAAATTCTCAAGTGCTTTTATTCATGAGCTGAGACCCATCTATTCTTAAAGCCTATCATGGACTTTTCATATATCTTTGTATGAATTAGTATTCTATGTTGCAAGTAATTTGAAGTCCCTTAAGCAATAAAGAGAAATATTGGCCTTTGTAACAGAAAAGCACAGATGTAGTTAGCTTCAGGTAAGGTTTCGTTCAGCAAACAATGTCACAAAGGAGAAAGGATTATAGAGAGTATGAGAGCATTTGGTAATAAAACTATAAGGTTAGTTTTTGAGATTTTGTGAAGTTTTGTGTATTTGTCAGCTTTTTGAAGTATGAAATGCATTTTGTTTGATTTTTCTTATTCTAAATAATTTTGTATTCATAATTTTTATCCACTAAAGTGGTTTCTGCATAAACTGTATAACTTTGAGTATCACAAAACCTGAATCTGTTTCCGTTGAAGAGAGGATGAGAAGGTTGCTCCCAGAAGAAAATATTTTATGAAAATGAAGGTGAAGTGATATCTCTTTCTCCCTCCTTACTCCTCTATCTAAAAAAAAAAGATAGAACCACTAAAACCTATTTTGGTGGTTTTAAAAAATTTAGAAAATTTTTAGCTTTCAGTTTTGCCTAGATGAGTCTGATAAATGTTTTATCGGTAATGAAGCTATTTAAAGCTTCATGGGAGCTATGTGTTCAACTTCTCTGGTTTTAGCCCCAGTGATCAGAAAAGTAATTTGTATGTAAAAACATTGATTTTCTAATGCTTCTTTCCAGAACTGTGATTCCAAAATGATTATACTCTTTTTTTATTTGACATACACAAACGTTTCATAGAGGGATCCAAGTTCCATGGAGGAGTTAAATCATAACCTCAAAGGACCCTATATAGAAATATCATTACAACAAGAGCAAAACATGTATATTAAGAAAAAGATGATGAAAGATTTGGCTACTGGCCCACTTATTTCAAATAATTATCTACTGGCTATTTCCCTGCTATTTGACCAAAAAGATCTGGCTGGATATATGATTGTCATTAATTTAAGAATTACCAAATGTAACCCAGTGTTTCCTAGCATTCTTGAACAACACATGTTTATTTTAAAGGTTGATGTAGAAAATGCATGTTAGAAAAGAACTGAGGTGAAATTACTTGGGAGGAAAACACTTAAGTAGACTGCAACCTTGACATTGCCAGGAAAGGTTTGAGATTCATTTTGAGTTTTGTCGTTGAATGCAACTCCTTCTCGGTGAGAAAGCGTGTGAGAATGGAGTGGGTCGGGGCATCTGGACACTGCGGCCTGTGGTCTGGGGAGGCCCAGGTCCTCCTCCTGTGGGGTCTTTGCCTCCTCCAGAGCTCCTTCATCTGGTAGTTAAGGAGGCGTTTTGGTTTGTTTATTTATTTTTATGGTACGTTTTAAAAAATATTTTCTTTATTTAAGTTTTAGAGAGGGGGAAAGGAAGAGAGAAAGAGAGGGAGAGAAGCATTGATCATGCCCTGACTGGGAATTAAACCAGTAACCTTTTGTTTTATGGACAATGCATAACCAACTGAGCCGCACCAGTCATGGCTGTTTGGTACATTTTTAAGTAACCTTAGCTTGAGACCTCTTGGGGTCTATTGGGAACAAATCCAAATACACCAGCAGCCACTTTGTTTGTACTTTGCTGTTTGCCAAGTCACCCCTCTCAGCAGTGTCTTCAGTTGTAAAAGCCAGAGAGTTGTTCCAGAATGATCTCCAAGGTGCAAGCAGCTGCAGCACTCTCTATTCTAGTATCCTACTGTAGGATGTGCATACATCCTACACATTGTATTCTATAGGTTCTATACTAGAGCGTGTAGATATTTGCAGACAAATGTTAAAGGTTGTAACACTGGAAAGAGGCCCCCGAAACTCAGAAATCTTCCTCAGCTTATTGTGAATGCACTGATTTTAATCTTTCCTGGACATTTGCTGGGAATAAGTAGTGTCTTCCATCATTTCTTAGAGGCGAGAAGACTTTTCCTCCCCCTCGGCAGTTAGACTGCTCCACCTCAGCCAATCGTCGTGGACTGGGAATATTTATGTAAATGGTCGGTAGGCCTCAGAATCGTCTGGGGGTTTATTAAACACAGACTGCAGGGTCCCACTCCCAGAGCTTCTAGGGCGGGGCCTGGCAATCAGCACTGTCCTCAAGTTTCCGGGTGACATTGCTACTTCAGGACCCACTCAGAGAACCATGGATATATAGCATTTACCCATCTGGCTGACCCTTCCCTTGAAGGAGGCAGGGCATTTAAGGGCATTTGTGGCCATTATGTAGGATGAGGTCTCTATCTGTCCTTCAAGATACCCGCCCCCCTCCCTCCCAGGCCAGGAAACTCAGAGCTGCCATAGTAGACAGTCCAGCCAGAGAGTGGCCTCTCGATTTCCAATCTTTGGTCTGAAAGATGGAGGGGAAGAGAAAATGCTTTCTTTTTTTTCACCAGTGGTTTGTACTGGAGACTTCTTATTTGGGTGGCTTGAAGCCAGCTAGTATTGCTGACCTTTTGTCCAGTTAATTCTATCAAGGCTTTTATTGAATCCCGAAATATTGCATTTTATCCATTTATTTATCTATCTGCTCATCTACCCATCCATCTAAATAATTCGCAATCATCCTAGAAAAACTGGAAAGTAAATGTAAGCAAAAGATAAATAATACCCAGAATCCAATTAGCCCAGGAAAATCACTTCGAAAAACGGGCTACATTGCTCTGAAACACGCATCACCGTCTCCCACGAACATCTTTGCATGTTAATAAATACACAAATGCTCCACCATTTTAGTTGTAAATTATGTGGTATTGACTATAAAAGTAACAAGTTCCTAATGTTAAAAACTAGACAATTCAAAATATATTGAAAAATAACAGTCCTACTCTCCCACACCAAAACATTATTTTCAATAGCTGCAGAGCATCTTATTGTATAGAAAACACCATAATTTTGCCAGCCCCCTAATTTAGCCTTTAAATTGCTTCTTTTTTTCCTTCTATAATAAATAATACAACATTGAAATTTTGCACGTAGACATTTGTATACTGGTCATTTCTTCATTTTAATGGTATTTTAATATCCTATGCTTGTCAGATTTACAAATGATAAGATTTTTATCTAAGGCAGCTGAGAAGTAGATGGTTGATTACATTAAAAAGGTGGGAAGGCAAGGAATCATTTTTTAAAAAGTAAAGGAACTTTATGAAAGACACAGATGACTCTAGTGCTACTTAAACTTCTAGAGCAAAGAAAGAGAAATAAAGCATCCAAATTATTTCATATAAAGCCAAGATAACACTGGTAACAGTATGCAACAATTATTGCTCAAGAAAACTGTAGCACAATCTAAAGTATGACCATTAGGGTAACGATCTAACAATCCAACATAAACACTGTGTTGGCTAAAAAGGTTTGTTTTTTTTTGTAAAGTGGCTCTGGTGGCACTTAGTTGTATTTAAACTTCATTTGAAACAGTTTTATTAGATTGTATTGTGATAGTTGTCATATCAGCATGCACTGAAAAAAACTTATTACAATTGGCAAATTTTTGTGTAGCCTTTTTAATATTGAAAATGGAAGGAAATAAGCAACTTTTTGGCATATTATACTTTACTATTTCAAGAAAGGTGAGAATGCAACTGAAATGCAAAAAAAAAAAAAAAAAGATTTGTGCAATGTATGGAGAAGGTGCTGTGACTGATCGACCATGTCAGAAGTGGTGTGAGAAGTTTTGTGTTGAAGATTTTTTGCTGGGCAATGCTCCATGGTCAGGTAGACCAGTAGAAGTTGATAGCGATTAAATCAAGACATTGAGAACAATCAATGTTATACCATGCGGGAGAGCCGACATGTACTGAACATATCCAAATTAACAAAGTTATTGGTGAAAATGAAAAATGTGTCTTTTGTTTTACAGAAAAAATTAACAGACTTTTTGGCAATCAGACTTCATTAGCACATTAAAAAAATAATAACATTAACAATTAGACATTCAAAGATTCAGGGACTATTCAATATTGAGAAATCTATTACTGTGATGGAAGAAGATTAATATTATGTTTCTAAAAGGTAGTAAGAAGGCGTTTGATAACATTCAATATCCATTCTTGGTAAATATGCAGTAAGTTGGAAATTGGTGGATACTTTTTCAACATAACTTAATCTATCTTAGTCTAAAAGTCAGCACTGAGCTTAATGGAGAAACGATGTATATTTTCATTAAAATCAGAAATGAGGCAAGTATGTCTAGCAACACTATAATTAGCTAACATTATTCTTCAGGCTAGATCATTCAATTAAAGAGAAAAACTAGAAGTATACTGAAAAACAGAAGAGGTAATATAATCACTATCTGTATATGAAGTAATGCCATACTTAGAGAGTTTAAGAGAGCCTGGCTGGTGAGGCTCAGTGGGTTGAGTGTGGACTGCAAACCAAAGGGTTGCTGGTTTGATTCCCAGTCAGGGCACATGCCTGGGTTGCAGGCCAGGTCCCCAGTAGGGGGCACAAGAGAGGCAACCATACATTGGTGTTTCTCTCCCTCTTTTTCTCCCTCCTTTCCCCTCTCCCTAAAAATAAAATCTTAAAAAAAAGTTTAAGAGAGTCATCACAAAAATGATATCTAACAATATGGGAAGTAATTGTCTGGTAAAATAGGTATTAGTTTACAGAAATAAACAGCCTTTTAAATATAAAACCAATAATCAAAGGATGTGGTGAAAGACCCTATTTACGGTGTAAATAAATTAAACTTAAAAATATGGAAGTTATAATTTAAAAAACCTTAAGGCTCACAGTTATAGGAAAAGGTGCTTAACATCACTAATCAGCAGGGAAATGCAAATCAAAACCACAGTGAGACACCACCTCACACCTGTCATCAAAAAGACAAGCAGTGACAATTGCTGGAGAGGATGTGGAAAAAAGGTCCTGAGGCACTGTGATCTTAAATGGCCTCCTCACAAAAAAAAATGTGTAACTACTTAAGGTGACAGAGGTTCACTAGACCTTTGTGGTGATCATTCCACAATACATGCGAATACCAAACCATGCTGTACACCTGCAACTGATATCATGTTATATTATAATTGTGCTTCAGTTCAAACAAGTAAATGGAAAGAAAAACTTAAACTGTTGAGGAGCACAGGAGGGCAGGTGGACAAACAGACAGGTGTGTTCTGCTTTTGAACGGGAAGACTCAAATTCATAGTCACATAAATTTTCCTTACTTTAATGAAATCTCAGTAAAAATACTGTAAGGAATTTTTTTGAGACCAATTAGGATGCCTCTCAAGTTACAACAAAAAATATATGCCCTGGCTGGTGTAGCTCAGTGGATTGAGCGCGGGCCTGCAAACCACACGGTCGAGGTTCGATTCCCAGTCAGGGCACATGCCTGGGTTGCAGGTCAGTTCCCAGCAGGGGACTCATGAGAAGCAACCATACATTGATATTTCTCTCCTTCTCTCCTTCCCTTCCCCTCTAAGGATAAATAAATAAAATCTTTAAAAAATAAAAAATATATATGAGCATGAAGAGCGAGGATTATTATTGAAAAGAAGAGGGGGAGCCAATGTAGACATTAAAACCTAAAGTCATAGCCACTTAGTGCAGTGTTGGCACATAATAGGCAGCTCAGTGGAACAGAGTATAAAATTCTGAGAAAAACCCAAAACTTATATATGGCATAGTATGTAATACTGTTGTTTGGCATATGATAAAGGTGCACTTCAAAGAAGGGAAAAATGAATTATTCAGCCAATGGCATTTGATAAACTGGGTGGCTCTCTGGAAATAAATTACGTTGGTTCCACACTTCATACTTTATACCAAAGTAAATTTCAGATGGGTCTAAGACTTAAATATAAAAGTAAAGAGAAGTATGAGAAAGAATGGAGATATTTTCCTCTTAGAGTGGGAAAAGAATTTCTCAGTATGTATGAAACCCAGAAGACATAAAAAATTTTGTTAAATCGAGCTATATAAAAATAAAGTTCAGTATGACAAAAATCACCATAAGGAAAGTCAAAATTCAAACAACAAACTGGGGGAAAGTTTGCATTTCCTACCACACAGAATGAATTTATTTTTGTTACGATGAAGAGCAACTATAAAACAATAAGGAAAATACTAACAACCAAAAAAGGAGGTAAACTGTGGAAAGAATACACCAAAGGCTCTTAAATATATGAAAAATACTCAACCTCACACATCATGAGGAAATGCAAAAAAAGAAAAAGAAAGAAAACCTATAAAGTCACATTTTACATGTCAGTCTGGCAAATCCCAGCAGTCTGCTACCACAGCATGTAGGTGCAGGTGAGGACAAGCAAGCACTGTTGCACATGCCCAGTGGAGTGCAAACTGGCACCGTGACCACCAAGGGCAATCTGGAGGATTTATCCAGGTTATAGATGTGAGTGTGCATTCGCCCAGCAATTCTTTTCTAGGAATTTAGCCAATAAACAGTTCTCATGTGCAAATAGCTTATGTGCAAAGTTATTCTTTGTAGCATTCCATGTACTCACAAAAAAATACTGGAAGCAGTTTAAATATTTAGCAACAGAAATTTGGTTAAATGAACTACAGTATACTCACACAATGGAAAAATATCATGCAGCTATCAAAAAAAAGCAATGTAATGACTCGGACTGTTCTCCAAGGTAGAGTATGGCAAGTTGCTGAACCATTTGTGGGAAAAAAAGGGAGGCAGCTATTATCAATATATTGATTTTTGATTTTTGCTTATTTATGCATAAAGTATTTCTGAAAATGTACCCAAGTATCTTAGTCATCTGGGTCTGCCACTGCAAAATACCACAGATGGGTGGCTTGTAACAGATACTTATTTTTCATAGTTCTGGAGGCTGGTAGGACAAGGGTGCACACATGTCACCTGCTGACAGCTCTCTTTTTGGCTTGTGGGTGGCTGCTTCTCACTGCGTCGTCACCCGGTGGAAAGAGAGCAAGCTCCCTGATGTCTACTCATTGCAGCACTAATCCCATTGTGAGGGCCCTACTCTCATGACCCCTAGTTACCTCCCAGGGGCTCTGTTTCTCGATGCTATCATGACGAGCGTTTGGGCCTCAACACAGGAATGTTGAGTGGGGACACACTTCAGTCCATAGCACCAGGTAATTGATAACAGTGTTTGCCTCCAGGACCAGGGCGGGGGGGTGGGGCAGGGGGGACAGGAGTGAGGCAGGACTGTAAAGGTGATTTTTCACTGTCTACTCTCTATACATCTGTAGTTTCTGTTCTCCAACAACAACTGCACGTCCAACACCCTCTTGGTTGCTAGCATCAGATCCCACAATGAGGATCTGATGCTCAGTCCCACAAGGTCACCAGTCCTGGGCCGTCTGGGCTTCTGAACAACCAAACTGAACCTTCCTGTGACCTCCTCCTCAGGTTTGATAATTTGCAAAAATGGCTCACAGAACTCAGGAAAACACTTTACTTACATTTACCAGGGTAACATAAAAGATGCCAATAAACAGCCAGGTGAAGTGGCCGAAAGGTCCCAAGGGCTCCTAGGAGCCTCTTTGCTTGTGGAGTTGGGCTGCACCGCCCCCTCCTGGCACGTGGATGTGTTCACCAACTTGCATGCTCTCCAAACCCTGCTTAGGGATTCTTATGGAGGTGTCATTGCATAGGCCAATGATTGATCACACCCTTGGCCACTGGCGACTGAATTCAGTCTCCAGCCCCTCTTCCTTTCCTAGAGGTTGGTGGGGTGGTGGGCTGAAAGTTCCAACCTTCTGGTCAAGGCCTGGTCTTTCTGGAGGCCAGCCTCCGTCATGATGCTATCCATAGGCCCTCAAAGTCGCCTCGTGGCATAACTCTGACATAATGGAAGGGGGTAGAAGGGGGACACAAAGACCCAAAATATGTTTTCCTATAATACCACAGCACCTTTTGAATTTTGATGTGTACACACATACACACTAAAAAGTGTTAATGTATTGGAGAAAGGGGAAAGCTCAGAAAGCCTGAAGTATCCAAGTGCACATGACTCATTAGGGTAGACCTCCGATTCCCTCACTTCTATTCAAAGAATTCTTTCCAATGTGTTGATAACTTTTTCACCTGTTTGAAATGTTAACTGCTTTTGTGACTTCAGGGGGGCTGAGCATCCTAGTTTCCATATTTTAAAAAGGTGCATCTTCTAGACTTTGGGGCACTTAGGGGAGGTCAACATTAACACAGATTTTCTCCATCAGTCAATGCAAAACATAGTATCTAGAGACACAACCATTTATATCATGCAAATTGGGAAAGACTTGGAAAGTGTCCCTCCAAAATACCTCTCTCCTCGTCTTCTTGGAGACCTGGAAGAAACCCTATTATTGTGTATCTCTTACATGAAATGAAAAAACACCTAGGAGAGGTACTCCTACACTCTTAGCAACCATTATTAACTCCTGAAAAAAATAAATTTATTAGATTCCTATTGCCAGGTCAGATTCCAAGAGCTAGCTGGGGCTATGGATGATAAATTTTGATAAAAAAGAAATGCCTGAGGTTCAGTTTCATCATCTGTAAAGTGAGTGGGCTGGACCAGTATGTCTCCAGATTTCCTTCTTTCAGGGTTTGCTCTGCCTGAAAGGTTTTTCAAACACCTTAGTTCACATAGGAAACCTGAGATGAGTGGGAGGGGCAGGGGGCATTGTTTCTCTTAGATAAGGAAACTGATGCTCGAAAGAGTTAAGTTTTTGCCCAAGATTACAGGCCAAGGAGCCTGCTTAGCATGATGATTTAGCTCCAAGTTCAGTGACCTTCCTACTACATTGTACTCATTCCTTCATCTATTGAGTATCTATTGTATGCACTGGGACGCAATATTGAAAAGATGCTGCTCCTGCCCTCTTGGGGGTGCAGCCATTGAGAAGATGAGTACTTAGAGAGCTGTGTGGTCAGCTGCTGGAGAGAGAGAGATGGAGGCAAGAAGGCAGAGAGCTAAAGGCAGAGATCAGGGCAAGCTTCACAGTGATGTCGAACTAGGAAGGGCAAGTGGCTATAATGAAAGGGAAGCCAGCGCTCTGAAGCGAAAAGACGTCACCCTAAAAGCAGGATACTTACAGTGCTACGGTGGCGGCCTGTTGCAGACTAGCAGACACTCTGGCCAGAGGGATCTTGCAACACCTTTTGGATAACATCATTGGTCACTGGCTTTTTCAGGTCTGCACCAGACTGTTCCCACCCGCTGTGTGGTTTTTATTCAAGGGGTTAAATGGAAAGTGGCAGATAAGTAACAGGCCATGCCATAACTTCTTTAGGTGTTTTAGACTTAGTTTTACATTCCATACTGCGGAGCAGGGGACTGGAATCCCTCCTGAAGTTTTCACGAGACTCAGTAACACACACCTAAGTCAAGAGGTGAAAAGTAAGGCGAATTTTCATCAGTGCTTGACAAAAGAAACCAATCATGGCTCCTGCCTGGCCAAGCTGTTGCTGTGGGTGAGGATGCCCTGGGGCACGGGCAGGCTGCTTACACATCTGTGTAACACTCTCGGCTCCTAGCTGACACTCCCATTCCTTCCACGCTCTTAAAGAGACCTACAGCAGTTTTTCCACATCTTTTGTACACTCCGCACATCCCCTGTTTGATTTTCTTTTATGCTAAGAGGGAAAACATTTCATTCACTAGAATCTTGACATGCTGCATTTGTTCATGAACAAAGCTGAACCTTTTAAAGCTGAGCCCCCAGTTGAGTCCTGGATGGGTGTGCAAAGGAGATGCCCCAGAGAAAGACTGTGCTGTCTGGGATGAGAGAAATCTGCTTCTTTCCCCAAAGAGAGTGGGGAGGGAGGGGGAAGATGAAAAAAAGGAGGAAAGAAAGAAGCCAGAGGCCAAGCCACCACCCTCTCAGTCATCCAGGATTGCAGCCTCAGGGGTCCTCACGGTTGAGCCCTCCCCAGGCAGCCGGTTGCCTGCTATTCTTTGTTCTCTGACTTTTGTGTGGGAATCCCTTTCATTCTGCTTCTTTTCTCATCTCTTTAACCTGGAACCTGAACAAAGGCCTCCAGACACACCAGCCTCCCAGCTTACCTCTCTACCACCACCTTCCTCCTCCTCCTCCACCTGCTGTCGAACCCCCATTATCAGACCAATCTTCCTAAAACACACTTTATTTGCCATATTGGACCAAGCCTTCAGGGGCACCTCACTGTCCATTAACAAAAGCCCCAATAGTCTTAGCTTAGAATTCAAGGCTCCAAGCACTGTGGCCCTTAATTACCCTTCTTGGCCTATCTTCACAGCATTAGCTTCTATTAAGCACTTACCACGAACTAGGCATGCTGTTAGAAGCTTCTGAATGTTATTTGTCGATCTGGAATTTCTTTCCAGGAAAGGTGTGTGTCTCCTAGCGTCTGAGGTCCCATTGGGTAGTCCTTGATGAGAGCTGAACATGTGACAGCAAGGCAGCCAATCACAGTATTCACCACCCTTGGCCAGGGGTGGGCCAATCGGAACCTTTTTTATTCTCTCCCACCCTGCATCCTCCAGCTTTCTGAAATTTGTCTTGTAGGTGTGGGAGAGTGGGTTTTTCTCTCCTAGGATCGAAGTCTACATGAAGAAGCCGAGCAGGGCAGGGAAGAGAAGAGAGAAAGGGAAGCTGATGACATTGTCCCTCTGGATCCCACCACGCAGGCAGATGGCTCTACCTGTGGGCTTCTCTCATATGAGCCAAAAAATTCCCATTCTTACTTAGTTTGTTGTAGGTTTGCTGTTATTTGCAGATGAACTGGTGACCAGAGCACTTTACATGGCTTAGCTCATTTCTCACCATGGCCCTGTGAGGTTGGACTGTTACTTTCAACCATTTTGATGGGAAGTGACACCAGAGCAGTGTGATGCACCCGAGGTCCCTCAGTGTTTGAGTGGCGGGGATAGAATTTACAACCAGGCAGTCGGTCCAATCGAAGAGCGTGGCCTCTTCACGGCGCATGCCCAGGCCTTTCAGGAAAACATGCGCAAGATTCACGGGGCTGAGCACAACACACGCCTGCTCTCATCCCAGCCGCTGTTCGCTCTACACCTTGACCTCACACAGGCCCTGGATTTTCCCACTTCTAGATATTCACTCAGGCCGTTTTCCCACCTGAACACACTCCCTATTCCACTTCTGCCTGGTAATATTCACTTAACCTTCAAATCTTGGGTCAGAAGTCAAATTCTTCTGGAAGCCTTCCAGGTTACCCCACTCAGAAGCAATTGCTCATTCCTTTGAGTTCTAAGGACTTTGACTTGAACACCAGGCCAGATGGGTGTCTTTGGAGGCTATGAGGCTATGGCACAATAACTTGTAGGCATTTCTTAGGAAGGCTGTGGTGGGGGGGGGGAGGACTAAAGGCTTGAAGTCATTGAATTTTCGCTCCAGTCATTTGAACCTAACTTCAGAACACCGTGCTTTTTGTGGACTTAATTCTGACAGTCCGGGAGCCATGGAATGATTTCTCTGACAGCATGGTGTATTTACATGAGGATTTTAAGGGGTTACTCTGGTAATACGAGGCATGACCAGATGAAATTGTCCAGCAGAGAGTTGGGAAGAAGGGTCCAGAGCTCACTGTGGACAGGTGATGAGAACCGAAACCATCTACCTTCACGTGATTGACTGGACTCATTGACATCCTTTTGCTAATCCAGGAGACTAGTGTCAAGGAAAAGGAAGGTTGCAAATACCTTATTGTTCATTTAAAGAACTTCTCAAATGCATCTAAATGAACGTCCAACTCTTCAACTTTTCATTAGAAAGCATGTTTACTCCCCAGGACTCTTGGAGTCCTTGCCTCAAAATCCTTACCTTTCTGTGTTCTCCAATCCTGCACTTCCATTGGGACCCCTTTCCAACCCCAGTCAAGCCCTCCATGAAAAGACCTGCTTGGAACCAGGCTTCAAGGTCTCTCTTACCTTTGCCCCCACCTCTCTAAGCACTAAACTTATTGTGGCAATGATTTTGCAATAATACATATATCAAACCATCACATTGTATACCTTAAACTTACATGAAATTGTGTGTCAGTTGTATCTCAATGAAGCAGGAAAATAAAAGTTACAGAAGTTCCAGACTAGGGGGTGGGGTGATTTATTTGTTTTATTTCTGTGGCTCTTTTATATGGGGGGATATAGTCTTTTTTTAAGTTAAAGTATAATTGACATGCAATATTGGGGAAGACATATTAAGTCAAAAAATAAATAGAAAGTCAAAGTGGAAGAAAGAAAGAAGTTTCAGGTAGAGCAAATGACACTTGTAAAGTGTGGGGACATGGGTATGTTTGCTATGTTAGAAGATGAACAAGGAGCCCTGACCAGTGTGGCTCCATTGGCTGGGCCTCCAGCCGGGAAGTGGAGGGTCACTGGTTTGGTTTCCAGTCAGGGCACATGCCTGGGTTGTGGGCTCGGTCATGGTTGGGGTGCATATGTGAGGCAACTGATCAGTGTTTCTCTTTCTCTCTCACATTGTTGGGGGTTTTATTGTTGTTCAAGTACAGTTGTCTCCATTTTCACCCCACCACATCCTTCCCCACCCTACCTATCTATACCTTGCACCCTCAAACCTACCTCCTTTGGATTTGTCCCTGTGTCCTTTGTATGTGTTCCTTGATGGACCTTCCCCTAATTTTCCCCATTACCCCTCTGGTTATTGTCAATTTGTTCTTTATTTCAATGTTTCTGGTTGTATTTTGCTTGCTTGTTTGTTTTGTTGATTAGGTTCCACTTATAGGTGAGATCATATGGTATTTGTCTTTCACTGGCTTATTTCACTCAGCATAATGCTCTCCAGATCCATCCATGTTGTTGTGAAGGGTAGGAGTTCCTTCTTTCTTTCTGCTTCATAGTATTCCACTGTGTAAATGCACCACAGTTTTTTTTATCCAGCATTTCTCTCCCTCTCTTCCCCCACCCTTTCCCCCTCTCTAAAAATAAATAAATAAAACCTTTAAAAAAAGGAGAGCAAGGAGGTCAGTGTGGCTGGAATGGAATAGTGGTTGAAAAAACAGGTAGATGAGTCAGTGAAGTAGCCTGGACCATGTAAGGACTTAGAATTTTAATCTAAGAGGATAGGAAGCTGCTGAGGAAGGGAGCGACTTGACCTGAATTATATTTTGAAGGAACACTTACCTGCTGTGTGGGGCAAGGAAGGAAGCAGAGGGACCAGTTAGGAGGATGTTGCGTAGTCCAGGCAAGAGAGGATGGTTTGGACAAAATGTTTAGCACTGGGGGTGGAGAGAAGTGTTCCGAATTGGGGTGTATTATAAAAACAGAGCAACCAAAATCTTCTAATGGAAAAGGATGTGGAGTGGGAGAACAAAATTAGAGTAGAAGACACCAAAAGTTTAGTCTAAGCAGCCGGGTAAAAGTGGTGCCATGCACCAAGATGGGAAGTGCTGGAAAGGAGCAGGATTGAAGGGGGCCATGTTTCTGACGTGGCTTTTAGACAGGTGCTGGGGGCATGGAGAAGGCAGCGGTATTAACACATCTGGAGTGCTGGGGCGAGGTTGGCTCGAACATGTACACAAGTTCAGCAGTCATTAATGTACAGTCACCTCCTCTTATCTGTAGTTTTGTTTTCCAGGTTTCAGTTTCCTGTGGTCAACTATGGTCCAAAAATATTGAATGGAAAACTCTAGAAATAAACAACTCATACATTTTAAGTCACCCACAGTTCTTAGTAGCATGATGAAATCTCATGCCATCCCATGGGGCCATCGATCATCCTCTGCCCAGTGCATCCACGCTGCTTGTGCAGTCTACCCATTAGCCTCTTAATAACCTTCTGGGCTATTCGACTGCCTGTTGCAATACTGCACTACTTGTGTCCAAGTAAACCCCCTCTTCTTCTTAATAATAGCTCCAAAGCTGTTCACATAACTTTTATTACATTATGTTGTTATGATTGTTTTATTTTATTAATAGTTGTTGTTGTTCATCTCTTATTGTGCCTAATTTAGAAATTAAACTTTATCATAGACACATATGTACAGGAAAAAACACGGTCTGCATGGGGTTTGCTGCTGTCAGCAGTTCTAGGCAGCCACATGGAACATATTCCCCATGGATACAGTGGGGCAACAGCATGTTTTGAAAACCATAGCAGTAAACCATGAGTTGACAAACTTTTTCCTGTGAGGGGCAGATAGTTGGTATGTGAGATTCTGTGGGCTATACAGTCTATAAAAACGACTACTGTAGACAATATTAAATGAGTAAGTATGACGGTGTTCCAATAAAACTTTAACTGCAAAAGCAGGTGACAGGCCAGATTTGGCCCCTGGGTCGTAGTCGGCCAACTCTTGGACTCCATTACACCATGAAGGGAGACTGTAAAAAAAGAAAAGAGCTCAGAGCCCTGGGACACTCCGACATTTAGAGAAAACAGGAAGGGGAGGAGGATCTAAGAGACTGGGATATAGCAAACAGTAAGGTAAGAAAAAAAATCAAGAAAGTGGTGGCAGAGAAGCCAAGAAGGGTGTTTCAAGGAGGGCAAACCGATGTTATGGTGCCAGTAAACACTGTGAAAGACTGACACATGCACTTCCCAGGGAAATCAGAATGTCTGTTTAACATAATTTGGGGGGTTATTTTCCTCTTTTATTGTCCCTAAGCTACCACTTACATTTGTAAGTCGTAGAAAACTGATAATAATGCAAATAATTATTGTCCATAAAAATAAAGTTCGTCTCGTGGATTGCAACTAGTTGCATTGGTTGAATTGGTGAAATGCAGTTGCCCTGTGGGTAGACCAGGTATGTGTTTGCTTGTAAATTCATTCTTGTAGTTCTTGTTACTTTTATATGTGGGCTTCAATGAATTCTTTGAACTGATTGTAACATCTTACTAGTTCCCCCGTTAATTAATGAATAAAATAAAATCATTGATGTGTTCATTTTATATTTGGATGCAAGCCATGATTTTACTTTTTTAAAAAAATATTTTATTTATTTAGCTTTAGAGAGAGGGGAAGGGAAGGAGAAAGAGTGGGGGAGAAACATCAATGTGTAGTTGCCTCTCATGAGCCCCCTACTGGGGACCTGGCCTGCAACCCAGGCATGTTCCCTGACTGGGAATTGAACCGGCGACCCTTTGCTCCACAGGGCTGAGCTCAATCCACTGAGCTACACCAGCCAGGGCTGATTTTACCTTTTAAAACACTTATTCTTTAACAGTGGAGATTGATTAAAAATAAGAATTGAAAATTGCATTGAATTAGGCAAAATTAAGATCATGGTGACTTTTATAAGTGCTGTTTTGGACTAGGAGTAATAAAAGGTTAAGTGGAAAAATTTATATGAAAATATAAAAATAAAGACACATGGGCACAGGGAAAAACAAATTAATGGAATAGCTTTAGAGAGCCCAGAATGAACTGACACATGAACAGAAACTATAGATGATAGAGGTGGCAATGCTGAGAAAAGGATGGAGTATTTAACAAATGAGTGGTGCCGGGACAATTTTTTATCTGAATGGAAAACAACAAAATTGATCTTTACCTCAAACCAATTTGTTCCAGTGAATTTAAAACCAAAGAAGAAAATATAATAATTTTGTGATCTCATGGTAATAAAACAGAATGTTAAAAACAAGACACAGAATCAAAAACTATAAAAGAAAGTATTTATAAGTTTGACTTCATTAAAATAAAAGTATAGCACTTCTGATCATCAAAAAATAGCATAAAGAGACTGAGAACACAATTACTCATAACAACTGACAAAGGATAGGTATCTGGAATATGCAAAAAAATTACAAATCAATAAAAAGTACCTAACAATATAAAACAATATTATATTTTCAGTATAAAAATATGAATAGCTAGTTATTAGAAGAGGAAATCCAAATGATCAACAACTATATGAAAAGACCTACAACTTCAGTAGTAATTAGGGACATGTAGGTGAAAATCCAATGTAATACCATTTCACGTCTATGAAGCTGGCTAAATGTTTAAGAGTCTCATGAAGCAAGGATTGGCGGAAGTGTGGGGGAAAGTGAGGGTAGAACTTTTATATCTTCCTGCGTGGAAGTTAAATTGGTATAACTACTTTGGGGAGCAATTTGACATTTAATAAAGTTGATGGGCATACTCTACAACAGAGCACTCCATTTCTAGGTATAAACTTTAGAAAAACTCCAATATATGTGCATAGAGACCATTTACAGCAGTAATGCTGTAGTAAAAATCTGAATGCAATAAACATGTCCATCATTTAGAAAAAGATGAAGTAAATTGTGGTACATTGGAACATTATGTGACAATGAACAAAAAATCAACTAGAACTATAGGTATCAATAGAGAGAGATTTCACAAACAAATATTCAGAGGCAAAAGCAAGTTCTAGAATGTATGCACATAACTAATTTTTAGTGTCTTGAACATCTTTTTGTTAGATTTATCCCTAAGCATTTACATTTTTAGTGCTATTAAAAATGATGCTTAAAAATTTTTAATTTCCAGTTGTTCATTGTTCATATATAGAAGTACAATTGGTTGTTGTATATCAATTCAGTATCATGCAACTTTGCTAAAGTGACTTATTCTAATGGTTTTTATTTGGACACTTCACCAGATTTTCCACCTAAATGATCCCACCTGTGAAAAAACACATTTTTACTTCTTCCTTTCCCATATGGGCCTTTTTTCCTTTTTCCTTGCCTAATGCCCCAATTAGTACCCCTGCACACAACAGAATAGTCTCCGTGAGAGCAGACATCCTTGTTTTATTCCTGACCTCAGGGAGAAAGCGTTCAGTCTTTCACCACTAAGCACACTGGGAGCTAAGGGTTTGTTGTTGCTGTCTTTAACCCACTGAGGAAATTCCCTCCTATGATATAATAAGAAATATATATTTGGGTCTTTGTTCCTAGTTCCTGTCACAGAGCTCTTAAAACTCTTTTAATTTCCTGTGTAACTGAGGCAATGGAAGAATCTTTTTATTTAAATCGTGTTCTGTCCTAGTCCCAGGTTCCTGACACAAGAGCTTGTAAAATCCTTCTAATCTCCAGACTGTCTTTTTGGCATGTTAACGCAATAACTGGTTGTTGGGGGTCCCTAGGTAGCTGCAGAATGGGGGCTGGTTTTGAGGAAGACCAAGGCATGGTTAGAGGGTTGCTCCTTTCAGCCTCACTCCCTAACCTGTGGGGAGAGGAAGGGGCTGAAGATCGAGTTAACTGTTAATGACCAACAATGTAATCAATCATGTCTATGTAATGAAACCCTCATAAAACCCTTAAACGGTGGGGTTGGGAGAGCCCCTCGAATACGCCACTGAGCTGGGAAGGCAGAGAGCCTGAGAGAGCATGGAGGGTCCACGTCCCCTTCCCCCACACCTTGTCTTCTGTGCCTCTTCATCTGCATCCTTTATGATGCCCGTTACAATAAACCATAAATGTAAATAAAGTGTTTTTCTCAATTCTCTGGGAGCTGTTTTAACAAAATCCTGAGGAGGGGGTTGTGGGAACCCCTGATTTTTTAGTCAGTTGATCAGAAGTGCAGGAGGCCTGGGACCTGTGGTTGGCATCTGAAGGAGGGGACAGAGTATGGGACTGCGCCCTTTGCTTGTGGAGTTTGGTGCTAACTCCAGGCAGTCAGTGTCAGAGTCGAAATGTGTTGTAGGTCATCCAGCTGGTGTTCGGAGAGCTGGAGGAGAACTGCCTGTTGGTCTGAGACCAGACCCCACGTATTTGGTGTCAGAAGTGTTCTGTGGGCAGAAACAGATGGTAGCACCTCTATTCCCAGTTTGTTGAGTGTTCTTATTATGAAAGAATGTTGGGTTTTGTCAAATGCTTTTTCTGCATCTATTGAGATGATCACATGGTGTCCAGTCGTCGGATAAAGCATACTGATTGCTCTTCAGGTGTTAAACCACTTTTGCTTCCTTGAGATAAACCTGCCGGGCCCACGATGCATTGTCTTTGTATATAAAGATGTCTTCAGTTTGCTAAAATTTTAAGAACGCTTGCATCTATGTTTAAGTGGCATATTGATCTGTAGTTTTCTTATGTCTTTGCCTGGTCTCGGTGTCAGTGTGATGCTGGGCCATGAAATGAGCTGGGAGATATTCCCTATTCAATTGTCTGAAGTTGTGCAGAATCAGTATTATTTCTTCCTTAAATGTTTGGGCCTGGGGTTTTCTTTGTGGGAAGGTTTTCACCTACACTTTCAGTTTCTTTAATAGATATAGAATTATTCTGGTTATCTAGTCTTTCTTTAGGGGGTGTTCAAAGTCTGTGTCTTTCAAGGAATTGGTTTTTGTTATCTACGTTGTGGCATTTCTATCTGGGGTAATTAGAAGGAAGGAAATCTTTTTCCCTCATCTTTTCCAGTTAACTCTCCTTTTGGTGTCTTGAAGCAACACTGGGTCTTGACTGGTCCCTGTGGTCCCCACCTTTCCTTTTATGGCCAGCCTTTGGAAAACTACTCCTTCCTTCTCTCCTTACCACTTGTATTTCCCACTTAAAAAATTCACTCCAAATTGTGTCTTAATTATTGTTTAATCAGTCCAGGAGTGTCTGCATTTCAAAAGAAAATGTTTCTGTGAGAAGTAGGTGAGGGAAGTACTTCAAGAAATGGGCTTTCCTCTCTTTTTCAAATCTTAATCTATTACACTTTTATTTTCACTATTGAGTGTAATAGTCTCCACCCAGCGAGTTTCTGTTGCTCTTTGGTTAACTTAAAATCTCTGATACAGCCCTGCAAGATCCCGCCCTGGCAGAGTGATCAGAATCCATTCTTTATGCTCTGTCTTGGCGGGCAAACTATTGGACCTCTCTGAGAAAGAGACACTCGTGATCCAGAGTAGGGGTCCAGAAATGTACACACAAAACCAAGCACTGCAGTAAACTAGACTACGGAAGTTTGAAAGTCACGGTTATAAGGCGAGCCATTCTGAAGATGCTAGGTTCTTGTGGACCCCAGACAGAATCCGCGCCTCTCTGCATTCTTGCCTCGGGCAACCACGCGGATGCGGTGAGTGTTAAGGATTGAAGGTGGGCTCCGGGACCACAGCGCGCTGGAGAAGAGGCCCTGGTGCTGGGGAGATGCCCAGGCTGCCGGGCAAGGGTTGGACAGAGACAGAGGGATTGAGTAGCCGAGGAGCAGGGCCTGGCCCCGCGCTGCTGAGCACTTGGACACTCCGGGACGCAGAAGGCAGGGGCGGCCCCGGAGCGCGGCGGCCGGCTCGGGCAGGGGGTCGGGGGGTTGGGGACCGCTGGATGGGGGCGGCTGCTGCGGAGCCTGGCGCACTGGGCGGGGCGGGCCTCCCCGAAGCCCCCAGCACTGGGTAAGATCGCCGTGTCTGGCTTCAGAGCGCAGTGCACGGCGGCACCATGGAGTCCGGCCACTTGGAGATGATTTTTGACCGCGTGGGGCACTTCGGCAGGTAGGGAGATGGGGCAGGAGGGAGGAGGGAGGATGGCCCAGGGCGGTGGCAGACGCGTGGGCGTCGGCGGGGCCGTTTCTTTCCGTTGCAGCGAGGTTCTCGCGCTGCACTCGCAATCTGAAAGCATCTTTCACCCCACGTGTCTCAGAGAAGTCGGGAGACTCCGGTTCAGACTGCCGGTCCAGACTCCCGGAACCTGGAGGCAGGACCCCCCCACAGCGAGGAGAGGGGCTATGGGGGTGCACTTGGCTGCGGGCTCTCCGGGCTCACCTGCTGCGGGGCAGGCGGGACCAGCGCGCGCGCCACGGAAGCCGCAGTCCCGCCGCTCCGCCGGCCGGAGAGGCCCGACCGCACAGATGGAGGAGTGCCTGGCCCTGCGCGCCCGGTTCTCTAACCCCTACCGAACAGTGTCCTCTTCTACTTCCCGATGCGGATGCTACTCCGCCCCGCCGCGCCCTGGGTTTCTCTTAGTTCCTGAGCAGGCATTGCCCCTTAGGAACAACCGTTAGGCAGAATTTGTTGCTGTTTATAGGAACCTAGTATGTGTCAGGTACTCTGTGCCAGGTAGTTAGTGACACACAGTGCTTCNCCGCAGTCCCGCCGCTCCGCGGGCCGGAGAGGCCCGACCGCACAGATGGAGGAGTGCCTGGCCCTGCGCGCCCGGTTCTCTAACCCCTACCGAACAGTGTCCTCTTCTACTTCCCGACGCGGATGCTACTCCGCCCCGCCGCGCCCTGGGTTTCTCTTAGTTCCTGAGCAGGCATTGCCCCTTAGGAACAACCGTTAGGCAGAATTTGTTGCTGTTTATAGGAACCTAGTATGTGTCAGGTACTCTGTGCCAGGTAGTTAGTGACACACAGTGCTTCATCTGATGTCCATCGTGATCTTGCAAAGGCGGCTGGTAGGGCCACAGACCCACCCACAGCTCTCACCTGGTGGGACCTAGGTTTAACCTTTTTACACTCGGCAGCCTCTTTTCATTTGTTAAATTAATAAAAAATGTTTAAATGTATTCAGTCATTCTTTCAGTCATTCATTCATTTATGGAGAAACTCGTCTATCTGACCCCGAATGCTTCGGGAGGAGAGGAAGCTGGGTGAGGGGCCAGACAGTACACTGATCGGAGTTGGAGCCGGGTCTGCATCCTGGCCAGCCACTATCTCTAACGCGATTCTGGGAATATTGTGGCTCAGTTTCTGATCCACAAAATGGGAATCACACTATCTGCCTTACCTTCTGTTCCCAAGTTTGTAGTGAAGAAATGATATGGTGCTGTTCTTCAAGGTTCTTCAAGGAAAGTTGCACTGCTTTTTGTTGTGATTCCCAGTGTCCACAAAAAGGAAGTTACCCAGCCAGTGAGGAGAGGCAGGAGGTCCCAGCTGTCCCCCTACTTCCTCCTAACACCTGCACTGTTGGACTGTGTCTAGCTCTGTCATCAGCACATCCGGGCTTCTTTAATGGTCACTACAGTCCTATGGGATTGGTAGCATCACTCTCATTGTGCATACAAGATATCTGCCTGAATCACAGATCTGGTAGCAACAGAGTAGAAGTGGGTGTCGCCGGATGTCCATTGGTCTCCACAGCTCACACTCTCAACCCTGATGCTCTCCTGAACACAGTTAGGTACCCACCCTGGTACTCAGCCAGGCCCTTTAGTTATTATCTCATTTCATCCTTCTGGAAGCAGAAGGGTCAGAGTTCAGCTCTGGGGTTGGATGTCTCAGTTCCAATCCTGGCTCCACCAAGTTTAAACTATATGGTACTGAGCATTTTATTTCCCGCTTCCTCATCTGTATAATGGAGGTGATAACAGAACTACAAATGCTTATTATAAGTCCTCCACATGTAGCTTCTCATTTCATCCTCCCAGTAACCCTACGAGGTTATCTCTGTGTTTATCTGTACATATATTAGGCTAAACCTGACAGAGACCGTTCATATTTGCTTATGTTCTTTTTTTAGTCCATAGGCCAGATATAATAACCTGCTTTTCTTCTCTTTTCAGGTACCAGATATTTATCTATTTCACATGTGCCTTCCAGAACATCTCTTGTGGTATCCACTACTTGGCTTCTGTGTTTATGACAGTGCTCCCCAAGCACACCTGCAGGCCCCCAGGCAAAGTGAGTCAGGTCCTTTTCCAAAACACCTCCATTTGGAGGCTGGAGGACGTCTGGAGCCTGTTCACCTCAAAGGAGGAATATCACGTTGTGGTGCTGCAAGAGGACGGTGAGGTCTGGGAGCTCAAGAGTTGTCACAGGTTCCGGTGGGAGAACGTGTCACATTTGAACTATAAATACAATGGCATTAAAAGTAGCTTTCCTTGTTTGGATGGCTACATGTACGACACCAGCAAATGGGACAGCACCGTGGTGACTCAGTGGGATCTGGTCTGTAACCGAGAATGGTTTGCAAGGCTGATCCAGCCCACATTTATGTTCGGAGTCCTGCTGGGAGCGCTGATTTTTGGCTACCTTTCTGACAGGTAAAAATGAAATATTTAGCATTGTTGCACTGGGGTAGGGTTTATTTTCCTGTCTGGTTTTCTTAGGGGTCAGGGAAATATGTTAACAATTTCAGTTGTTTTCATGCTTCCAATCTACATACCTGCCTCTTTGCCGATCTGTTAAATAACATTCACAAAATAACATATTGGGGGCCCTGGCTGGTGTAGCTCAGTGGATTGAGCGCGGGCCTGCGAACCAGAGGATCGCGGTTCGATTCCCAGTCAGGGCACATGCCTGGGTTGTAGTCCAGTTCCCTGCAGGCCAACTCCCAGCAGGGGACGCACAAAAGGCAACCATACATTGATGTTTCTCTCCCTCTCTCCTTCCCCTCTAAAGATAAATAAATAAATAAAATCTTTAAAAAAAAAATAACATATTGGGAAGAGAATGCATTCTGAAGACAGTCTGCCTGTGTTCAAATCCTGGTTCTACTTATTAGCTATGGCCCCCAGGGCAAATTGCCTGACCTGCGTTTCGGAAGAATCTTGTTTGTGAGCTGGAGATGAAAATCATAGCACTTGCCTCAAAGAGTTATTGTGAAATTAATACAGAAAAAATACTTTGGATATAGCAACCATTCAACAGATACTAATTGTTATTTTGAATATTCTTTTTTGTTAAATAGATCTCTGTTGTTAAGAGATGTAGCTTGGTTCTGCACAAAGATTTCAAATACAGGAATTATCAGGTATAGATAATAAAATAACTATGTTTGCTCTTCTCGAAGAAGTGAAAGACAAGTCTCAAAACATTGATAAATGTCTGGAAGTTGTATTTTAAAATGACATAAAATTGAAGAATAATTAGAACATCTGGAAAATTTTAAAAAAGTGATCAACACACTTCCTGGGTACTTTAAACAACCTTTTATACACAGCTAAGGAAAGAATTAGTAAAATGGATGATAGTTCAGAAAAAAGTATCAATAATAAAACTCAGACAGATAAAGACCTGGACAATATATGAGATTAGAATTAAGGAAGACAGGGGAATAAGATGTGGAACATGTTTAACATTACAAGCTAATGGTGGAAAGGACCACATTAACATATTAGAGACCAAAATTCTTATCACCAACTCAGTAAACACAAGAAAAGCATTTAATAAATTTTAAAATCCATTCATGACAAAAACTAAGAATAGAAGAATGTCTTTGCTAATAACAAGTATCTACAAAAAGACCCACCCCTAGTGGGGTAGCTCGGTTGGTTGGAGCGTCATCCCAACACACCAGGGTTGTGGGTTTGCTGCCCAGTCAGGGCACGTGCAGGAATCAGCCAGTGGACGCATGGACAGGTGGAGCAATGAACTGACGTTCCTCTTTGCCTTCCCCTCTCTCAAATCAGTAAATAAAAAATTTAAAAGATGGCATTCAACGTGCAAATGAGATCTGGGTGTATTAATGCGTAGGGGCCAACAATCTAGCCTAGTGTTGTGTGGGAGCAGAGAGGACCAAGTGTGTGCAGATGGCCCTTCCCCGTTGCTCCCACATCTTCTGCCGTACCAGGCAAACCTGTTGGCTGGAATCTCCGGACTGTATTCTTCTGCCTTAAAACTCTCTGTCAGAGAGAGCACAGGGGGAGAAAATATATGCAAGTTGTATGTCTTAATAAGGGTCTAGTATCCAGAATATATAAATAGCTCTTACAACCCAACAATAAAAAAATCCAATTTAAAAAGGGCACAGGATTTGGGCAGATATTCTCTAAAGAATACACACAGATGTCTAATAAGCACATATAAAAATGCTTAACCTCATTAATCATTAGGGAAATGTACATCAAAACCACAATGAGGTAGCCCTGCACACTCACTAGGATGGCAGTAATCAGAAAGACAGGCAGTAACGAGAGTGGTGGAGCACGTGGAGAGATTGACATGCTCATACGTTGCTGGTGGGATTGGAAACTTGGGGCAGCCACTTGGGAAAACAGCTCAGCAGTTCCTCAGAAAGTTAAAACTTAGGTGACCCAGCGACTTCACTCCTCAGCGTATACCCAAGGGAATGAAAACGTAAATTCCTCCAGAATCTTGTTCAGGGATAGTCATGGCAGCGTTGATCATAATCATTAAAAACTGAAGTAGTACAAATGTCCACCTGAACAGATAAACAAAATGGGGTGTAGCCATACCGTGGAAATGTCAGTCATAAAAAAGACTGAAGTACCGTCCTGGCTGGTGTAGCTCAGTGGATTGAGTGCAGGCCTGCGACCCAAACAACTGCAGTTTGATTCCCAGTCAGGGCACATTGCAGGCCAGTTCCCAGCAGGGGACCCACGAGAGGCAACCATACATTGATATTTCTCTCCCCAGATACAAAAGGTCATAGATTGTGTGACTGCGTTGATATAAAATGTCTAGAATAGGCCACTCTACAGAGACAGAAAATAGATGGATGGGTGGTTGCCAAGGACTGGAGGGAACAGACTGGAGGGAGCAGAGAGTGAGGAGCGACGGTTCCTGGGTGCAGCTCCTTTTGGGGTTAGATAGTGATAAATATGGCACAACTCTGGGAATACACTTAAAAGCCGCCGAATTGTATCCTTTCAAAAATTGATCTTTATGGCATGTGAATTCTATTTCAGTTTTAGAAAGTCTATCAGGAATATAATTTGTTTTTTATTTGCTTCTTAGGCAAAGAAATACCCATCCAAATTATAAAAATATAGGGCAAGTAAACACCTTATTCTATGAGCAGAATGTAACAAGACCTCTGTCTTTGGGGGTGGGGCTCAGCAAGAGCTGGGGCACCTTTGGTGGGCAGAGCCAGCCCTGCAGGGAGGATGATCCAGCAGATCAGAATGGAAGCCCTGGGAGGGATAAATCCTCCCTCCTCTTCCCCGAAACCCCCAATTAGAGATCTTCTAGGGAGCACCCAGAGTGGTCATGTATGCGTATCAGCAGCTTGGGCAGAGGCCTCTCCTCTCCTGGGAAAGACTGGCTTCTGGAAGAAACCTGGTGTTTACTCACGTTCTGCTCAAAATGAACAAATAACAGCAATCAAATATATAAGCTATTAAAAATATTGGTATTCAGCACTCATTGTTCATGGATCCGGGTTGATGTTCAAACTGTTACAACTGTACTTTGCCTCCTCCGCTGTTGCTGCTTCTTTTCCAGGGTGGGAAGACGAGTGGTCTTGTGGACCACGAGCATCGGCATGTGTGTGTTTGGCGTAGCGACGGCGTTCATGGTGGATTATTACAGCTTCATGCTTGCACGCTTTCTTCTTGCTATTGTGAGTTGTGTTTTTTAACCTCATTAATTCTGCTACAGTGTCTTCACGTTAAACCTTAATTCTCTTAGATGTGCTTATTTAGAATCTAGGGCAAGAGATCGAGGATTAACCTTTGTTCTCTCCCTGGCAGAAGTTTTTCTGTGGAATATTAATGCACTCTGTTTAGAATGTAACTCATTAAAATGAAAAGTTGCTGCTTACTGGGCTGAAACTTTTTGTTCGACTCAGTGCCTGGCACATGAGCTACATTCCACAATTACTAAGGTATTATTTTATTTCTGAGCGATTAATTATATTCATCTTGTCAGGCCCTGCATTTATGAGCCGAACAGATGGTTAAGGTATATTGTTAAGGAAGTCATTTGTGTTTGTGCAGTCAGAATGCAAACAGGAAGGCATCAGACCTTTCTGTTCTAAAGAACAGTGCATTCTGGTAGAAACAGCATGAGTTTAAATACAGCTCTGTCATATATTAGCTTCTTAGCTGTGTGATCACAGGAAAACAGGTTGTCCTCTTTGAGTTTTAGTTTCTAAACTGTAAGCTGTAGAAAATAGACCCTGCTTCACAGGGCTGTTATCAGGATTCAGTGAGATTCCAGTAAACATCTGCGGTGCAGCACCCAGCAAGGGGTAGGCACTCTGTGGGATGGGGACCGTCACTGAAAGTAAAGCAGCGAGTGAGGACGTTGCCACACTTGGTGAGGCTTTCAGACAGGTTCCAAATTACCAAACAGCAGCAGCAGTGCTTCTGTGGGAAGGTCACTGGCCGAGGATAATGGAGTAAAGTTTTTACCTGTGGGAAGAGCTCGTAATCTTGCTGAGCTCAGAGAAGGGCAGGTGTCCCTCTCACCGGGATGGATGATCCAAGGGCCCAGACATTGATATCCACAAGAAGTTTCAAAAGAGTATAATTCAAATATTAAAGGATAAAGAGAGGCATTTTGGGAAATTGGTGGTGCTGTAGAATAATTTTGCAAAAGTTAATTTTATGATTTGTCTTATAAAAGTCAAATGTGAAATAATTTTGCAGTAAAAATTTTAATCCTTTCATCCCCCCAAAATCTGTCATTTTATTTATTCTTTTTTATTCCAAGAATGATCACAATATTGCTGTTGTAATCTAAATTTTGTTAAAGATAGGCCTATTTTCAAAATAATTTTTTCTCCATTTTTTTTATTGTGGTAAGAGACACGCAACATAAAATTTAGCACCTTAACTTTTTAAGCGTGCAGGTCAGTGATGTCAGGTACGTTCACACGGCTGCACAACCGTCACCACCATGCATCTCCAGAACACTTTCCATCATGCAAAACTGAAACTCTGTACCCACTGAATGGCTCCCCATTCTCTCTCCTCCGTCCAGCCACCACCATTCTACTTTCTCTGTGAATATGACTATGCTGGGTCCTCATATAAATGCAGTCACACAGTATCTGTCTTTTTGTGATTGGCTTACTTCATGTGGCATAATGTCCTCAAAGTTTATTCGTGTTGTAGTATGTGTCAAAATATTCTTCCTCCTTCCCTTTCAAGGCTGAATAATATTCCGTTGTATGTGTGTATGTATGTGTGTGTGTGTGTATATATATATATATATATATATATATATACATATACACCACATTAGGCTTATTCATTCATCTGTCTATGAATGCTTGGGTTGTTTCCACATTTTAGCTCCTGTGAATTAGGCTGTCATGTACATGGATGTACGGGTATTTCTTTGAGACTTTGCTTTGAATTCTTTTAGGTATATACCCAAAGTGGCATTGCTGGATCTTATGGTAATTCTATGCTTAATTTTTTGAGGAAGTCTCATACCATTTTTCTTAGTGGATGTACCATTTTACATTCCCACCAACGGTGCATAAGGCTTCCAATTTCTCCACCTCCTTGTCAACCCTTACTATTTTCTGCTCTTTTGATGTAACCATCTTAATGGTTATAAGAGGATATATTGTGATTTTGATTTGTATCTTCCTAATGATTAGTGATGTTGAGTATCTTTTCATGTGCTTGTTGGCCACTCGTGTACTTTCTTTGAGGAATCCAAGTTCTTGGCTTGTTCATTTTTGAATTGAATTGTTTAACTGTTTATTGAGTTTTAGAAGTTTCCTATATACCCTAGATAACTTTCTCTTATCAGATGTGTGGTTTGCTGATACCTCATTCCGTAGGTTGCCTTTCACTCTGGTGATCGTGTCACCTGATGCACGGAAGTTTTAAACTTTCATGAAGTCCAATGTGTCTGTTTTCTCTTTGTTGCCTGTCAAAGTAAAGGTTTAGTCGAATCTTTTTTCTTCCTACTGGTTACCACAATGTTTTGTCCCTGTTTAAAATTTAGGATTTAATAATAAGGACTTCCTGCACAGGGATAAATTGATATGTACATGTACAAGGAACTGAGAAATACGTTCGCAGTATAAAGGAACATTTACATGAAACGAAAGGTAGTGTTTGACATTTATTCATACATAACCTCTCAAGTTTTGCTGTTGGGGGTGGGAAAGGTCGAGGAAGATGAAAGGACCCATTTAAAGTCAAAGGATGGATTGGACTAAATGCCCTTTTACAAATGTGATATGGGTCCAAAAAACGATTTGTTTGTCATTTTCTTTCTTGCATATGTGTCATTTGCAGAGAGCTCAGACCCCTCAGTCATTACAAATGTGATCCTAAATCCGAACCACCCCCTTTTGTTTTTCAGGTTTCAAGTGGCTATCTCGTGGTGGTGTTTGTCTACGTGACCGAGTTTGTGGGCAGGAAGGCTCGGACGTGGGCGTCCATGCAAGTGCATTCCTTTTTTGCATTGGGAACGATGGTGGTGGCTGTGACGGGCTACTTCGTCAGGACCTGGTGGCTCTACCAGCTAATCCTCTCCTCAGTCACGATCCCCTTTCTCTTCTGCTTTTGGATGCTCCCAGAGACACCTTTTTGGCTTCTTTCCGAGGGAAAACACGAAGAGGCACAAGCAACAGTGGATATGATGGCCAAGTGCAATAGGGCAAGCACCTATAAGCTGTCAGAACTTTTATCACTGGATGTCTATGGTCCTGTTGGCAATAAGCCTCCTGAAGTTCAGGGGTACAGCTTCTCAGATCTGTTTTATGACTGGAATATTGGAACAAGGACACTTATCGTCTGGCTGATTTGGTTCGTGGGGTGTTTGGGATTCTATTCCTTCTCCCTGAATTCTATTAATTTAGGAGGCAATGAATATTTAAACCTCTTTCTCATGGGTAAGTAGTTAAATTATATATATATATATATATATATAATATTTTATTTATTTAACTTTACAGGGGAAGGGAAGGAGAGAGAGAGAGAAATATCAATGTATGTTTGCCTCTTGTGTGTCCCCTGCTGGGACTGGCCTGCAACCCAGGCATGTGCCCTGACTGGGAATCGCAGGCCCGCGCTCAATCCACTGAGCTACACCAGCCAGGGCATAAATTATATTTAAGTGTAACAATGAAATGAAATTTCTGCTGTGTTTTTAGTGCCTTTTTTTCTTACCAGGAACAATATTGTCAACGTCATGTTTATGATCTCTTGTAGTGTTATTATACTGTAACACATGTATATACTTATTTTCTTTTTTTAAAAATGCAAATAGTCCGAAGAATTTAGCCCTCTCTTTCTTTTCTGCCTCTTCTCCTTGCTCGTTTCCTTCCTTGAAGCCCATCCCATCTCAGAACGCTTCTTCATGGTGACTGCTGTAACATTCGACTTCGTGCCCTTTCAGCTCACCATGTGTTTTCTTATGTTTGTGTACATAAACTTTCCATATTTTGACATAAGGGAAGTTATTCATTCCATATTGCTCTCTGTTCCTTGTTTTCCTTTTAGAGTATAATATGCCTTGGAGATCTTCTGATCTCTTGCTTTCTTTAAATGTCCTTTCTTTAAAAAGTTTGTTTGTAAAATAATCTAAATGCATGAGACTTAATTTTGCTGAGGTTCCTCCATTTTAGTAGCGGGTTAAAATTGGCTTCAGATATTGCAGTGATGGCTTGAGACATACCTCCTAGGGCACACCAAATTCACTGCAAACGTGAGAGAAATAGTACAGCTCTATCAGTGTTTGTCCATCTAACTCCTGGTCATCTCCATGTTGGCTGCCCGTGTTTGATATCATTCTCAGAAAATCTTGCTTTAAAATTTTTTACATAGAAATCATCCCCTTATTAAAGTGCTCTGATAACACATCTATTTTTGTTAGGACTTGTGAAAAAAGTCATTTTAAGGAAAAAAAACCCCACATTTACTCTCTTTTTGTGCAAACCAGCAAGTTTCTCTTGCTGTCATCCACATTTGATATGTCAGTTTGAGAAATGAGGCCACATTCCGAGAACAGAGCAGCAAACGGTAGGAGGCTGAGGTGGGGGCAGGGCAGGTCTGAGGAGGCTGAGGAAAGCTGCAGTTTTAGATCTGTGTGATATGGTTTTTTTTTCAAAGTTTGTGACACGTTATTTTGAAATATTTACATAACCAAAATATAAGAGAACAATTTTGAATCGTTTCTCCAAAATTATCTTTTCCCAAGGAGCACTATTATTTTCAACCACAAATGACCTCTGAATAATGTAATCCATGGAGCTGGTGAGACTACATTTGACTTTTATCTGCTGTACTGTCGTGAATGGGAAGTAGAGTGCGATGCTACAGCGAGTCTCTTTGATACGTTTTTTGCAAAACAGAGAAAAAGCATATGTGAAATAATGTCAGTATCTTCTTGTACGAATTCACTGCAATGTGAATTGCAACTTCCAACACCATCAAAAGTATTAGAAGTTGCTCAAGAACCAATGGTCATTTTCCCGGTTTCACAACATTAGCATCTCTGTTCCGTGAACATTTGTTGTAAGTTCACATGAATGAGTGGCACTCAGTCAGTGGTTTCTTAATTTTGATGGAGATATAATTATTCAAGGAACTGGGCAATCTTGTAACTATAAAAAGGTTTCCAGGACCAATCTACAGGGTTTTATATCCTCTACTTTCTTCGATTTTTCATGTCCTTACCCTTTCCGGTAGTCCTCTTGCTGGCAAGTACTTATTTCCATGCTGTGAAATTTTTTAACCAGTTTTCATCTCCTGAGATGGTTTGGGGCTGGCGGGCACTTCAGCTCTGGTTTTGCACCATTTGCAGGTGATAAATAACCTTTAGGGTCACATGCAGTTAGGAGTGGAATGGGGTCCAAATGATTAGAGAGATTATAAATTGTAAAGTGGAGAAAGTAATGGCCCATTGCCCGATCCCAGAAGGGCTGGGCCTCAGTGCTTGGCCCATTTCTATCCCATATGTAGTGAAGCCAAAAATCAGATGTTGTGTCAGCATCCTGAGGCAACAACTCAAGGAAAACCAGTGTAATCTGCTCTCACTGTCGCTTCAGCTGTTTCACAGTTGCTGTCCAGCTTTGCTAGACTCTAGGACACTGTCTGGTGGCTTTGTACACGGTCCTATGCAGGGGAAAGTTCTGCATCCCACATAGAGGGAGGCCATGGAGGGGAGGGGTGGGGGGGCAAGGCTGCGGGTACCGGGGCTTTGGCTCACCAAGACCTCACTTCCCATCCCTGAGCTGTTTGTTACTTGCTGGTTTGGTTTAAATCATTTACTCTTAGTTGTTAAGGGGGCATGATAATCCAGGCTTACTTCCATGAGGATCTTCTTTTTTTATCCTTATCTGAGGATGTGTTTATTAATTTTGAAAGAGAGAAATACCATTGTGAGAGAGAAACATTGATTGCTTGCCTTCTCATAGGTCATATGCTCCCTGACCAGGGATTGTAAGCTGGGTATGTGCCCTGACTGGGAATCCAACCTGGGACCTTTTGGTGTGTGGGACAATGGTCCAACCAAATGAGCCACCCAGCCAGGGCTCCCGTGAGGCTCTTTTGAAGCCCACTGTCTTACTTGGTCTTGAAAAGTGCTTGATGAACTCTTAAAAAACAAACAAACCCAAGAATAGAGAAGCAGATGTACCTGCTGTTCTGACCTGAAACGTGAACCCGACAGCAGTGTCTGTGAAAGGGAGGTGTTGCCTCCGAAGCTGTTTATTAGTCACATTAATGAGAGACCGAGAGACTGTCTCTCAAATAAGGCTCAGAATGTTGTTGTTGTTATCATCATCGTTTTTTTTCAGTCTGAGCCGTTTTTCTTTTCCGAGCAGCTTCAACTGAATTTAATTTCAGATGTACTACTAAGAATGTTCACATAGAGAACATGTACCCACCCATTGTGATGTGTTCCAGAACCTTGGGAGACAGTTAGACGCAGACCCGCCTCCCCAGGTGCTTGGCAGCTGCTGCAGACGAATGCACCAGTGCAAACGGCTCCTGAGGGCAGGGGCGGGTAGTGCCCTGAGATGAGACAAGCTGCAGAGGGAGGAAAGAGAGCTTTGAACTAAGAGGTCTGGACTGGCTCCTTCCCCAGCGGAGATTGCTGGGTCCACTCAGTTTTGCTGGGTCAACTCAGTTTTGCTTGAGAGTTCGTGCTTGCCTCCTGTGTGGTTCTGGCTGATGGATGATAAAGCTTTTTTTGTTCTGGCACTAAGAGTCAAGCTTTGGATCTTCAAGGGAAAGACTTTTATGTCATTTATGGCTTCAACTCTTTAATTTTTATTGTGGGCGAGTAAAGAGAAGTCCAAAACAAAGTCCCTGTTCATATTCCTATTAGATTAAATTCATATTTGATTAAAAATGTTAACTTTTAGATTTAAAATTCATCAAGCAGTTATCGTTATTTTATGAACTTAACTGACACTGGATTTTCTACTTTAGTTTCTAAGTTTGAAGTTGCTGCTACAAAAATTTCTCCCTAGTTCTGTCAAGCATAAAAAGAAAAACTGGGACAACTGTAATAACATAAACAATAAGCTATAATTTAAATTTTAAAGTATGCATGCAATCATCAGCATTAAAAGAAATAAACAGAAAAAGATCAGAAGTTATCAATATTGTCCATTAATGATACTTATTTATTCATTTAGCAGGCCTGTCCTCCAGGCAGCCTGCTCTGTCCTGGGGAACTTACAGCTCAGTAGGGGCTGAGATTTCTAGGACAGGTGGTCAGTGCTGGGCGTAGGTTAGCGTTAGTGCATTTCACGGGAAACACTGTCCCAGGAGTTTAAAAGTGCTGGGGCCGTTGCCTCTGGAGCAGTTGATAGTTCTGAGAGGCCCCTGGAAGCAGAGATACTGCTGATCATTCCTTGTGGGGAATGGGCTACGAGGCGGGGTCCCCTCCCACGCCTGGACACTGTGGTTTACAGAGGGCCCTTCGCTCCATCACAGGTGCCGTGGAAATCCCCGCCTACACGTTCGTGTGCTTGGGGATGGACACCCTGGGCAGAAGAACCATTCTGACCTTCTCCCTCCTCTGCTGCGCAGTTTCCTGTGGCGTGATCATACTAATCCCCAGGGTGAGTTCTTTCGTGTTTTATTTAGGGGATGGTTCATTATAGTGTGACGGTTGGGGAGAATTTTTAGCTTGTTACAGTAAATATGAAGATCAATTTAGATTTATGGGCAGAGTGCATATATAATATTTAACAATATTTTTTCTTTGTAAAACCCATTCTGTCTCTGTTATATAGTAGAACATGCTCATTGTTGACCATTTAAGGAAACAAGGAATATATTTTTAAAACACCCTTACCCCACTTCCCAGAGATGGTCAGCGGTGTTAAGCACAGTAATGCTGACTGAGGAGAGTAATTGCCTCCCAGCGATTACCACCTCAGACATTTATTAACTCAAAAAAGATCTATCCAGCATTTATCCTGTGCCAGGTGTTGTTCTAGCTGCTGAAGACATGCCGTGAACCAAGTTTCTGCAGTATAACAAAGAAAAAGCAGGACGAGGAATGGAGAATGACTGTGTACTGCCAGGGGCACACCTGTGTGCTCTTTTATTTCATCCAGGGCCATCAAGGGTGATGTGCCTCTCAGAGAAGGTGCCGTTTGATCAGAAACCTGAAAGACAGAGGGAGCCGTGGAGACATCCGAGGGATATAACGTCCTATATTCAGGATCGTTTCTACTTTAGTCTTCTTTTCTATTGTGCTAGATTAGTAGTTGCCAATCGCCACTATTCTCCCCGAGGCACCTGCTTTTAAAAACGTGGTTTCTTGGTGAGAAGCACTGCCTTAAATCACTGAAAGGACTTTCCCGGTCCCTTATTTTGGCAAGCCTCATCCCCTAGAACACCTCTTGCACCCAGAAGGGCCCCGCTCCCCCCTGCAAAATGTTTTCAGAACCTGTATTATCATTCTCTATTTGAAAAATATTGTCACTGTAACAATATTTTAAAATACTGTATGTAATTTTCTCCAGCGATAGTATCTTAACAGGCAGCACAAGGTGTTTTAAGTTTTGTGTATTGTTTGACATTGAATTTAAGCTGACCAGTGGTTTCTTTTTAGAGCGATACCCCACTTAATTATCAGGGTTGATGGATCAGGTGTTTTATGTAACTGAAATTTCCAGGTGTTTGATATACAGCTGATACGGATGCAATAAAATTGCTTACAATGAGGTCTTTGCCAGTTTGAGGGAGCTCCGTCTGTTTTTGTCTGTATTTTTAAGTAGTTTGCAGTGATAGTAACTGAGTTGATGGCAGGTGCCTCTGAGTTGGTGAAGATTTAGGGGAACCCCATACCCTTCAGGACCCACAGTGGTCAAGCCACAGCGGAAATGGGAAAGTGGCTGATGGGCATTTCCAGTAGAGCACCAGCCCCTGACCACAAATTTCTCCCCTCTACTAAAATTTCTCTTCAAATGGTAGTGCTAATACACATTTTTTAAAGTCATGTTAATTGATTCAGTCAGTAGTGTCTATAGTAATAGTTAAGGTGACAGGGTGACACTGGCTGCTTTACTAGAGGCATCCCCAAATCTCAGTGACCTCACATAGTAGGTGTTTATTTCTAGCTCACAGAAAGCCTGATGTGTGTGTGCGTGGTTGATACCAGTGGGAGTGGTGAGGGGAGGGTGTTTGCTCCCCGGAGTTACTCAGGGACTCGGGTTGACAGAGGTGCTGCCATCCTCAGTACGTGAACTCCAGGGTTGCCTGGGTTTCAGCGTGCAGCTGGCAGCTAAGGGGCACGAGAAGAGATGGAGCACGGGAGGACTTTGTGGGCCGCTGCTGGAAGTGAGCCGCCCTAGGGAAAGCGGAGAGTTCGTAGGAGGCACCCACTGAGTGGTTTGCTGTTGAGGAATACATCAGCTAAAGGCAGGGGGCGTGGAGAGTCTGTACTAATAGTTAGCACGTGTAAATTATTTTCTGGAGATAATTTATAAGCCATGGGATTACTGCTGCAAAGGCTGCAATTTTGTTTTTATGGCTCTTGGATTTATTCTGCTGGCTCAGTGCCATTGTGGAACCGGCATGTTTGGATGCCTCTCGTTCCAAAGCAGTCCCCCCAAGAGATATTTTTTTTCTTGTTTGGTAATTTGAAATCTCCAAGGCTGGGGGCAGGCACAGTAAAAACTTTCCTGTAAATTGAAAAGCTTTTGCGGACCATGAGTAGAGTTTACAAAATAAATTCAAACAAAAATAAAACTCTTCATTGTTCTTGAAAATACTAGAGGACTAGAAAGTTTTAATGAATAATTTTAGCTCTGGCTGGTGCGGCTCAGTGGATTGAGCACAGGCCTGCAAACGAAAGGGTCACTGGTTCGATTCGCAGTCTGGGCACATGTCTGGTTTGGGGGCCAGGTCCCCAGTAGGGAACACGTGAGAGGCAAGCACACAGTGATGTTTCCCTCCTTTCCCCTCTCTACAAATAAATAAAGTCTTAAAATTATTTTAAAGATTTTGTATTTTCTTTACAATATCACTTATGATGGTATATTTTGCTAATATGTTTATTTCAGAGTTATTATCATTGGACTATGTTGACCTCTATGGTTGGAAAATTTGCTATAGGATCGGTGTTTGGCCTCATTTACCTTTATACAGCAGAGCTGTATCCAACCATGATAAGGTAAGAGTAACTTATTTTTCTGTTGTTTTCCTATTATATTTCGCTTACATATTATTTTGTTATGTTTGGCCTTTGGGTATAAGTGCTTTATTTTCACAGATGCTACTGGATCTCTGAGCTAGGAGGAAGTTACAAGATGCTGATTCTGAATCTGAGGCTTTGTCTGTACCTCATTGGCAAGGATAGTAAAGAAATAACACTCAGTTATCCTAAAACCATTTTAAATCTTGAATCTAATTGACTTACACTGACTCTCCATATGGCTCAGTCTAATTTTCTGAGATGTGTCTCTTGATGTTCTGGTGTTGTATGAGTTTGTTAGGGCTAATGTAACAAACCACCAAAGCTGGAAGACTCAAAGGTGGGAAATATGTTTTCTCACATTTCTGGAGGCTGGAAGTCCAAGATCAAGGTGTTTGGTAGGTTTGGTTTCTCCTGGAGTATCTCTCCTTGGCTTAAGAAAATATATCTATTCATTAAAAGCACATTGTTTTCTTCCTGCTAGACATGTTATAAGGTTTCTTTAAATAGCTTTTAGCAAAAAGCACACTGAGATATTGCTTGATCTTTAAAAAATAAAATGTTCCATAGATATAAATCTCTTGTTTTCTCAAACTCCTGTTCCCTATTCCAAACAAATTTCTGTTCTAGAAGATTGATGTTATCCTCAATAATAGACTGAATATACACGAGGGCCCCATCTGCGTACCACGTGAAGAACGGTTTACCCTTTTATGTCCTGAATTGTCCGCATGCTTGTATATGCCACTGTTTTGGAGAATGTGGATCTAAATCACAAGTGATACTTGAAAAATTAAAGTAGGATCATTTCCAAGTATATTAAGCCAAGCTTAAGTTTTCTTATTTGTTCTCTGCTGGAGGGCAGACCAGGGTCCCGGAAGTCAGTCCCTCACTGTGTCATCTGTGCTCCACGCGTCTTCTACTCCTGCCGCCACCTGTGCTAATCGCCCTCTTGTTTTCAGGACGCAGGCCTTGGGAAGTGGCAGCATGGTGTCCCGTGCAGGAAGCATCATGGCTCCGTTCTCCCTTTACCTCTCCGGCATTTGGACCTTCATGCCTCAGGTGTTTAATCAGCTTGTAGACCTTTACTGAGAGAGCAGAAGAAAGGCAGACCAGCTAATTGCCTTCTGTATTTTTTATTTATGGGAGGCTAATTTATCATTCAATGATAGGGGTCTGTAGAAACCTTATGGACAGCTCACCAAGCAGTAAGTAGGGTGGTAACCGCTGTTTTCTTGTTGGCCAATTGCCTTCCATCCACTGATGAGCTGAACACTACAGCACCATCTGCAGAAGGGCCTCTCCTCGCCCATGTCGTGGAGAGGAGAGGGAGAGCCCTGGTCTCTCAGTGCCTCTGCCTGTGTTGCCTGCCCAGCCCAGCCTGTGGTCCCCCATCCGGGCACCCGGGCTGCCGCTGCCTCCGGCCCCTGGCCCCTGCTTTCCCACCGCGTGCCTCCTGGTCAGGGGGAATTCTGGAGGCTGCCTGTTCCCTGGAGGAATCTGTGGCTTTCAGATATAAAAACATTTTCCTCCTGGCTGTTGGTGGTGTGAGCTTTTTACATGAAGAGTGAATGCAGTTATGTTGTGTTTGTAGATTTCCTCGAGTGGGTGATGAGAGGTTGGGAAATCCGGGGGAGCACTGTTCTTGGTTTCCTCAGACCCCCTGGTCAGGAGGAAGATGGGGGAGTTGAGGAATGGGTGGAGTAGGTGTCACAGGTGGGCACAGGTAACCAGGTTCTTGGTGACCAGGACAAAGAACTGAACCAGAGTTTATAGCAGAGAACATGGGAGCAGGCCAACTCCAAGCAGAGATGGACCTCACAGACTAGAGGGACTCTGTTCTTAGAGGGCGGATCCTTCCTGGATAGTTTTGGTGGGCTTTTACTGCGCATGTGTACCTGGTGGTATTACTTTAAAGCTGCTGCACACGTGGTCTCCTGTGATTTTCCCTGATTGGTCACCATGGAAGAGGGTCCCACAGTGTTGCCAAATGGACCCTCCCTTCTCCTGGGGTCCTCCTGTACTAGGTTCACTTTGCCCATCACCAGAGAATTATAGCTCTTCATGTTAGAGATTGGTGAAAAGGAAAGGAATGATTTATTCAAGTTATGTAGACTTAAGAGCAATGACTTAATGTCTTCATTAAAATCCCAAAGTCCCTTAAAACATGCACAAACACACCACAGTCATTCCTTCCCCCTTTTGCCCAGTCAGGGGTATTATATCTCAGGAGGAGAAATAGATGTCTGTGGCTCAGCTAGGCCCTGGTCCTTCCCAGTAATCTGTGCTCAGCTAGCAGGCCTCCCTCAGTTCCCAGCACCATCAGCTGTGTCACTGGGATCTTCAGTTCTTAAACCAAAACCACATGGCACCTTCTCATGGCCCAGCAGCCAGAGCCCTTTCACCCCTTTCCTTCCTGCGGCGTCTCTCCTGCATTCTTGCGAACTGCTAAGAGAGAGCTCTGCATCATTGCTACATCTTGCTTTCTAACTTCCTAAGCTCTGTGGCAAAGGGAGACCCAAAGCTGAGTGATTTTCCCCTGCCAAAGCCACGTGGTCATTCTTGTCAAGGATGCCGCCCTTGGGTTTAAATCCCAGCGCTAATCTTCCTCTGCAGCCCCATTTCCAACTCCTCCCACAATCAGCTACACCTGCCAGCACTCCTGTATTTTCCAGCTTTTCTGGGCTCCCATAGTGAGTCTGGGCAGGCGTGGCCCAGTGGCGTGGAGCCAGTCATCTCCAAGCTCACACAAGCTCTGTAAGCAGGGGAAGTTGCCTCCCAATTACATCCTGTGTGGAAGTCACTCCCTTCTCCCTGGCCCAAAGTCTGGCCATAGCTATTTAACATATCTATGAAACCAGTTAAAGGATATAGATATGTTAAATGACCATTCTAGATGTTATCTGCAAAGCTGTTGCTATGCAAAACAACTCAATGGCCCTGCTCCATGTGTCCCATCCCCAGTTCAGACACGTAGGGGTGAGGATATCCCATATTTTTAATATTTCCTGGATACCCTGAGTTCTGGACCCCATTACAAACCCTTCTTTTGGGGCCCCCTGGCTGCACCCTCTTACACAGGGATTGGAAGGGACAAGGGTGTTGGGTCAGGGGTGGCCCAAGGTGTCACAGTGCCTTAGAAGAGAGCCCTGGGTCTGCTGGCCCCCTCCTCTCCCAAGGTGCCTCTCGAACTTGAACTATGCTCTAGCTTCCTCTAGGTTGTTCCTTCTTGGCCTCTTTCAGTACTCCTCGGTCTTTTTCTGATTGCCCTTAAGTAAGAGCACTGCCCCCCCACTGCCCCCAGCAGTCTTTCCCAATCTCTGGGTGGGTAGCTTCTCCTAAATTCTGATTTGTCATCTACGATCCCATGTTTCCACCAGGTTCATGGATTATTCTCCCTGAATGTCTTACAACAAATTCCCTGTTTCCCATGCTGAAGTGGTTGGTGACTTAAATTTCCTCCTCCCGCCTCCACTTTGGATTAGGAGCCAGTGGCCTCCAGCACAGCACTTGAGCCTCAGCTCCTCAGCTCCTCATCTGCCCTGGTTTTCATCCCTTCCCTTCCCAATCCACCACAGTAAATCGTGATCTTCTCCCTCAAAACCAGCCCAGTTGGCTGCTTCTGATTCAGTTCCGCATCAGCTTCCACCTCCCAAGTCTTCTCCCAGTAATCCAGCCTCCACCCCAGAATAGTTGGCTCAACCACAGCTCTGTTCCAATTGCCCCCTTACCTTCCGAATAAAATCCAAACTCTGCCTGGTTCAAGTCCTTTCCAGATGGAAATCCTGGCCCATGTAACCTAGTCTGTTTTGGTTCCTCACCCCCCTCCCTCTCCCCCCACACTCCCCCCACCTACTCTCCTCCTAAACATCTCTTCTGTACAGGGCTTCTCTCCCGTCTTGCTAAATAAACTTTCCTTCCTTCCTTCCTTCCTTCCTTCCTTCCTTCCTTCCTTCCTTCCTTTCCTTCCTTCCTTCCTTTCCTTCCTTTCTTTCAATGGGAACAGTTTTGCAGGGACATGTGGTTGCCGTGAAAGTGATGTCGGTGATGTCAAAAGCAGGAAAACAGACAAGGCTAAGTGACTGGAGTGGAACCCCCGTGGAGGAGGGAGGCAGAGGCTTCTGGGATGCAGGAGTGGTTTTGTTGTGGGTGATCCAAAGTGCAATGTGCTCGCTTCATGATTATTTCTCAAACTGCATTTGTTGAATGCCCTTTTAATACTTAAATCATATTTTATGATGCATGTATAGATAGACAGCCATCGACTCTTTTTTCCCTTCTTAAGAGGTAAATGCAAGAACTGTTAGGACTCATAAATCTCAGAAGTGTGAAGTCCATCTGGGACAGAGCCTAGAAGGGCCACCAAAAGACAAGTTAGCACTTCCATGAGGCCCATGGCCGTTGACACGACACAGTCCCTCTCACAGGGTCCTCCCAGGCTTCCTGGAGAGTGGCTGCCTTGCCAGAAACTTCTGGATGAGACTGTCCGAGAGCATGTTTCCCAGCTCACCCTCCCACACTGCCTCTGTGGATGACTGCTGGGGAGCCAAGCAGTGTAGGAAGTTTGGAGGAGGCGGCCCCCAGGTGTCTTTGAGGATGCAGAGAAAACCCCACCTCTCCAGGAAGGCCACCCAGATCTCAATGCTATCTCTCTCCCGTGTCTGTGTGACATTTCCTGTATGTCCCTTTCACTGCCTCGTCACAGGCGGGCTTTACTATTCGCACATGTGTCTTTGTGCCCCCCCGCCCCCAGGTTAAACTGTTGAGCTCTTTCAGGATGAGACCTTTTGTATCCCCACCACCGGGTCCAGCAAAGCATTTCCTCACCCGTGTGCCACCCATGTTTTAATTTACTTACTATTTGAATAGACTTGCTTTTAAAATAATAACAGTGAAGTAATGGGTGTTTATACTAGTTATGTGTTTTGCTAAAACACATCAACAGTATCTCACAAGTGATATGTGTGATCCAGCCTAGAGGCACCTTGCACACTTCGGTGGGTGTTCATCTTTGGGAATCACTGGCGTGGCCCACACGTCTCCCTCCCGCGCTACCGCCTAGTCACAGGTGGATTGGGCACGCAGCCACGCTTGCTCGGCCAGGCGTGGGAGTGCCGGCCTCTGTGATGGGCTGACTCTGTGGTGGAGAAGTGACTTGGGCTGTCCAATCTGCACGGAGAGGGGTTTTGGGGCGTCCAGATCAGTCACCAGTGTCCGACCTGGACAGAGAGGGCCGTTTCAGGGCATCGACTTTTCCAGGAGCACCTCCTTTGTGCAAGCCCTTGACATTCCTCATTAAGTAAATCAAATATAAAAAATGGGAGAGGTTTTTTTTAAAAAACAATAAGCTGAAGCACACAGAAGATAGTTAAATCTATCAAAGCAAAGTGCTATAAATTTACTAAAACCAAATAAAGATTTTTTTAAAGGACTTCTGGAAGGGTCAATTAAGGACTAGTTAAAATGGATTTTTAATTTTATGTAACAGGTACTTAAATGGTGCTTGGTATGTGACATGTTCCTTAAGTCCTTTACAAAACTTAGTTTTCACAGACTGCAGACACTGCTTGTTGCTGTCCCCATTTTATAGATGGGGAGACTGATGTCCAGAAAGTCATTGTCAGCCAAAGGTCCCTCACTTTTAAGGTACAGTGTTGGATTGAACCCCAAACACCACGCCTTTTACCCTGCTAAACCAATAAACAGTACAAAAGGGATCCCAAAGAAATAATCTCCTCTCCACCCTGACCCTGACCCTGACCCTGACCCTGACCACCCTGTCCCCCTTTCCCTAGACAACCTCTGTCAGCAGGGCCTTGTGTATGTTTGGGGAAATACTCTGTAAATGTGCTTCCTTTGGAGACAACAGATGTTGCTTGTTTTTTAATGAGTGAAAAAATAGATTATTCAGTTTCTCATTAAGCTTATTTATGGGTCACGCTGCCTGGGAGCCAGCGCTTGTATTTTGAGGAATGGAAATGCTGATCTAGCAGATACATCTCCATTTTCCCTTTCGAAAGGGAGCACATGTAAGTCACTTGTTCCGATGCTTTTATTATCAACCATTATTTGCTAGTAATCTAAAGAAAAGTGGACATCAGATTCATACCATTTTTTGAGTCATCCACGCATTTGGCAAATGTTTAGTGAGTGTTGATTTTGAACTAACCTCTCTGTTAGATGTTAAGGAGCAGACATGAGAGGAACAGCCTGTGTCCCCAGAGTCTGGTGGGAAGGCAGGAGAGCCAACTGTCACAAGCCCCAGAAATGAAGGCTGGAGTGGGAAAATGCTGGCTCCAGGCTAGGGCTAGAGGGGAGGCTTCCTGGAGGAGGCAGTAAGAATCAGCCTAGTAGAAAAAGGGGATTCTAGACAGAGGGACCAGAAAGGCAAAGGCTTAGAGGGAAAAGGGACCTGGGCAGTCTGGATCTGGGTGCAAGTATTATTGCTCACACCCAGGGTGGGTTGTGGAAGGTACTGTATGTAAGTCTAGAGAGACAGGCAGGGGTCTCAGAGGAGGTCAGAAAGGAAGAACATTTAGACCAAAGGTGGGTTTGAGAGGATAGGGTGGAAAAGCTGCAGCCGTAGGACCCGATGACCTGTTGGGTGTGGTGGAGGGGGAACCGGAGGGGTGTAAGAGCAGTTCCGGGGGTTGGAGGGAGCTTCGGAGCAGGGACTGGGCTGAGGTGGGGAAGGACCGTATGTGAGGCATTTGAGGTGCCTGCAGGGCAGGGGATAGCCCCCACTGGAGTGCAGGTTTGGGGGTCAGCTCATAGAAAGGTGAGGGAGGAGTGAGGGAGACTGAAGAGCAGAGCCCTGGAGTGGTTAAGGTGTGATGGAGGAAGAGTCCAGGTCAGAGACTGAGGCACAGCAGCCAGGGCGGTGAGTACCCCAGAGGAGGGGAGGAGGGAGGAAGGCAGGAGAGGACAGTGGCTAAGAAAGAACAGTACAGGAACACATCCCAGGGGCCTGGGAAGAGGAGCTCCGAGGGTGGGGGCGTGGGCCAGGCTGGGAGGGTGGAGCGGGAGGAGGGCTGAGAGAGGAAGCAGTGGTGGGGAGGAGATGGGTGGGAGGCTGGGGAGCCAGGCAGAGGGCCTCTTTTGGTTCTTTCAAAAGGTCACATCTATTGACCAGTTACTATGGGCCAGGTGCAGTTAGTTTTACGTGCCTTATAGGTGTTTAATCCTTTCAACAGTTTTCTGGGATGGGTACTATTATTATTTACATTGTACAGATAAGGACATTGAAGAGCAGGAAAGTAACTTACTCAAGGCTACACAGGTAGTGAGTTCCTGGGCAGAGTGGGCTTGGAGATTATAAGAAACTTGAGAACTTTTATTTTTACAAGCCAGTGTCAAGAAAAGGGTAAACAATATGTGTGTGTGAGAGGGAGGGGTGCTGATGGAGGAAAACCTAAGGGGGGAGGGGATGGGGAAAGAGGAGGAGAAGGGGGAATGGGAAGGGGAAGACGAGTGGGGAGGGGGAGGGAGGGGGAGGGGAGGGGAGGCAGTGGGGTCTGGAGAGGATGGAAGGCCCCTGTGGTGGGGGGGTAGGAAGGAGGGAAGGGGGGAGGGGATGTTGTTGGGGTGTTTGTGGGGTGGAAGGAGCTGGCCAGGGCTGCCAGAGACCACGCCTCCTGCCTAGAGTGAGAGGGGAGAGTGGAGGGCTGTGGATTTGTTTATTGCCTATTGTTGTTACTGCCAAGCTAAAAAAAACAATCCAGTTCTGTCTTGGATTTTCCATTTGATTTCGTTTTTTGTTTAGACTTGTTCAGTGGTTTCAGACCCTGACACAGGGCTCTTTGGGGTTCGTGCATCAGTGTCTGTGTCTCTTGTGTGTGAAAGAACCAGAGAGTCTGTTACACACCCTGCAGTTGTAAGAGTTAGATCGTCAGCATTCTGCAAAACAAACTGAAGAGCTGACCTCCCAGGTCACATCTGTTGCTGAGGTACCTTCAAATCAGAGTGGCCTGTGTGTTTCGTCCTGCTCACTCTCAGAGGCTGTAAAGCCCCCAAGTGTGTCGATTTATCAGAAAAGCCATGCCTTAGGTTACGTTTATGAGCTCTTCCCAGGCAGTATTGTTTTGCTACAAGAATTTAAATTATGTAAGGATGGAACACGTTTTTACAGACTGTATAAAGATTTAGTTCTAAAATCCACCCGACATCTTCCTAATGATCAACGTAGAACAGATACGTACACTTTAATTTTTAATGTGATTTGCATTTTAAAGACAAACACCTGGTGCTATTCTAAAAGGTTGCCTTTTATGTGTCAAAATTTGGGAAGTAAAGAAATAATTGATCTTTGTAAATAGGAAATCAGATGGACCTCCCTCTCCAAAGCAGCAGTTAGTTTCCATTGCGCTTGTTTTGTTTCCCCTTCAGTTCTGTTGGTTTTGGTTCATTGAAACATTCATTTGTACATGCATGTCTGCATTCAGTCACTCCCCACCGTCTGTTGAATGCCGATGCGTACTGGTTACTGGGGTAGGGACCCAGTTGGTTATGACAGTCACCGACCAGGCTCAGTTGCTGGGTTTCTCCACAAGACAATGCAGTCTGGGAAAATGGGACGGGGCTTTTTTCTTCTCTGTGTAGCAGCTCCTAGGACAGTGCCTGCAAGAGTGATAATGCAGGCAGTATCTGGGATTCACTGAGTAGATGCTCCATGACAGTTAATGAATGAATTACTGAGTGACCAGATTAAGCGCAGACCATGAGTTAAAGAACTCCCAGGCCAGCCTAAGTAACCGAAGGTCTCACTGCAGAATAAAAATGTCCATGTCTCAAATTGAATTCTACTTCCTTTGAAAAAGCTTCAGAATTATCATTCTCTGAAAAAGTACATTTATTTCTTGATGTATCACTTACTATTTTTTTAAAATTCCTTCCAGTTGCTTGTTGGGATTTTGACCTTAGTGAGTGGAATCCTAACCCTAAAACTTCCAGAAACCCTCCGGAAGCCTTTGGCAACTACTTGGGAGGAGGCTATGACACTGTATGCCGAAAAGAAACAGCAGTTGGGGTGAATTATTTCCCACGACCAACAATACTGGTGCTGGACAGAACAGAAGAGATTAATTCAGGAGACTCTGGTCTTGGCGAATGACTGTGCTGCGTGTGCCCTCTGGCACCTGAAATATTGTCCACTGTAATGCCTTTGTATTAGAGAAATATGATTCTCAAATCCTGCATGTCACTGATATGTCTTTTAAAATTTTTTGTAAGAAAGTTTTAAAAGTTGTTTTGTAAAAGAAATAAAAGCTGAGACAAGAATGCTCATTTTTTAGACTACTTTTTTATTGCCACGAAATGTTTTTCCACGTTTGTTCTTCTGTGTCACTGTTTCTCAGCCTTCCCCACTCGCCACCAGAGGGGACACACCCACGCCACTCTGTGCCCGGGCCCCTGGTCCCCAGGGACTGTTGACTAAGAAGAAGGTGTGTGTGAGAGTGCGTTTTGTTGTTCTTTTTTAATTGCAGTTGACATTTAGCGTTATTCTATGCCAGTGTGAGGTTACAGCATAATGGTTGGACATTTGTGTGATTTACGAAGTATTTCCCGATTATTCTAATACCCACCTGACACCGTATACAACTGTTACAATAGTATTGACTGCATTCCCTACGCTGCACTGTACATCCCTGTGACTGTGTTGCAACCATCGTTTGTACGTCTCCATCCCTTCACCTTTCTCATCCGGCTCCCCAACCTCCTTCCCATCTGGCAGGCCTCAGTTTATTTTCTGTATCCATGAATCTGTTCCTGTTTTATTTGCCCATTTATTTTGTTCCTTAAATTCCACATGTAAGTGAAGTTTTTGTCTTTGTCTTGTTTATTTTACTTAGCATAATACCTTCTGGGTACATGTATGTTATTGCCAATGGTAAGATTTTATTCCTTTTTACAGGTGAGTAATATTCCATTGTACATACATACCACATCATCTTATCCAATTGTCTATTGATGGACACTTTGATTGCTTCCATATCTTGGCTTTGTAAATAATGCTACAACGAACATAGGGATGCATAGATCTTTTCAAACTAGTATTTTGGATTTCTTTGGATATGTACTCAGAAGTGGAATTGCTAGGTCTTAAGGTAGTTAGTTCTGTTTTTAATTTTTTGAGGAATCTCCCTACTGTTTTCCACAGTGGCTGCTCCGATTTGCATTCCCATCAACAGTGTAACATGGTTCCCCTTTCTTCGCCAACACTTGTTGTTTGCTGATTTATTGATGATGGTCAATATATATCATTGTGGTTTTAATTTGCATTTCTCTGATGATTAGTGATGTTGAGCATCATTTCCCATGTCTGCTGACCACCTGTATGTCTCTTTGGAGAAGGGTCTGTTCAGGTCCTCTGCCGATTTTGTGATTGGATTGTATGTGGTTTTTTGGTGTTAAGTTGTATGAATTTTTTATAAATTTTGGATATTAACCCTGTATCTGATGTATCATGGCAAATATCTTCTCCTATTTAGGAGGTTGTCTTTTTGTTTTGTTTATGGTTTTCTTTTTTTATATAATATATTTTATTGATTATGCCATTACAGTTGTCCCATTTCCCACCCTTCATTCCCCTCCACCCTGCACACCCCTTCCCACCCACATTCCCCCCCTTTCATTCATGTCCATGTGTCATAAGTTCTTTAGCTTCTACATTTCTCACACTACTCTTGCCCTCCCCTGTCTATTTTCTCCTCACTCTCTATGCTACTTATTCTCTGTACCTTCTCCCCCCTTCTCCTCCTCTCACTCCCATGTTGCTAACCCTCCATGTGATCTTCATTTCTGTGGCTCCTCTCCTGATCTAGCTGTCTGCTTAGTTTGCTTTTGTTTTAGATGTGGTTGTTAATAACTGTGAGTTTGCTGTCCTATCACTGTTCATATTTTTTATCTTCTTTTTCTTAGATAAGTCCCTTTAACATTTTATATAATAAGGGCTTGGTGATGATAAACTCCATTAACTTGACCTTATCTGAGAAGCACTTTATCTGCCCTTCCATTCTAAATGAAAGCTTTGCTGAATAGAGCAATCTTGGATGTGGGTCCTTGCATTTCATGACTTGGAATACTTCTTTCCAGCCCCTTCTTGCCTGTAAGGTCTCATTTGAGAAATCCACTGACGGTCTGATGGGCACTCCTTTGTAGGTGACTGTCTCCTGATCTCTTGCTGCTTCTAGGATTCTCTCCTTCATTTTCATCTTGGCTAATGTAATTATGTGCCTTGGTGTGTTCCTTCTTGGGTCCAACTTCTTTGGGACTCTCTGAGCTTCCTGGACTTCCTGGAAGTCTATTTCCTTTGCCAGACTGGGGAAGTTCTCCTTTATTATTTGTTTAAATACATTTTCCACTCGTGGCTGTTTCTTTCCCCCTTCTGGTACCCCTATAATCCGGATGTTGGAACGTTTAAAGATGTCCTGGAGGTTCCTAAGCCTCTCCTCATTTTTTTGAATTCTTGTTTCTTTATTCTTTTCTGTTTGGTTGTTTCTTTCTTCCTTCTGGTCTACTCCATTGATTTGAGTCCCAGTTTTCTTTCCGTCACTATTGGTTCCCTGTGCATTTCCCTTCATTTCACTTAGTGTAGCCTTCATTTTTTCATCTAATTTGATGAAAAAAAAATCAACCAGATGAAAAAGCAACCAAAATCAACCAGTTCTATGAGTATCCTGATTACCAGTGGTTTTGAACTGTGCATCTGATAGTTTGGCTATCTCTTGGTTGCTTAAAAGTATTGGCTCTGGGGCTTTGATTTGTTCTTCTGTTTGAGCCATAATTTTTTGGTCAGGTTGTACCTGTTACATATGAGTGGGAGAGCCTTAGGTGTTCACAAGGGCGGGGCAACAACACTTTTAGTTTGATGAAATCTTATTTATTTTTCTCTTTTGTTTCCCTTGCCTGAGGAGATATATCAAAAGAAATATTACTAAGAATGATGTCAAAGAGCTTACTGCCTGTGTTTTCTTCTAGTTTTGTGGTTTCGAATTTTACCTTTAAGTCTTCAATCCATTTTGAGTTTATTCTTGTACTGTATAAGAAGGTGGTCTAGTTTATTTTTTTAGCAGGTATCTGTTCAATTTGCCCAACACCTGTTATTGAATAGACTGTCTTTACCCCATTGTATTTTCCTGCCTCCTTTGTCAAATATTAATTGACCATACAGGCATGATTCTCAATCACCTTAGGGTTTTCCAGCAGCACATGTAGGTGAGGAGGCAGCCCATGTTGCATCTCTGCCTCGCCTACTGGTCTCAGTATGGCTTCTTCTTTAGAGCCTTATGATAGGACTTCTGTTCAGCTAGTCTTCAGAGGGTTTCCCAGGTTTTCCATTACCCGTTCTATAGCTGTGATTTTGCTGAGGTCACGGGAGGAGGTGAGCACAGCATATTCCTGTTCTGCCATCTTAACTGGGTCTGAAAGTGTGTTGCTTTTGCTGGAGCCCCTTGAAGGTTCTATTTTTGATATTCCTTCCCCTGTTATGAGAACCATAGTTCTGAATTCCAGTCTTTTTTAGTAACTCCCTGTCAAAAATGTTTGTAATTTAACCTTAAACCATATATATGTACATATACACATACATATACACACACATACATATACACACACACATATATGTATGCCTCACTTTCCAGTAAAGAGTGAAGAGGGCTTGAATGTGTAGTCAAAAATTTTTTTGTTTTCTTATTTTTAGATTTTACTCTTTTTAAAGAAAGGGGAAGGGAAGGAGAAAGAGAGGGAGTGAAACATCAATGTGTGGTTGCCTCTCTCACACCCCGCACCAGGGACCCAGCCCACAACCCAGGCCTGTGCCCTGACTGGGAATCAACCAGCGACCCTTTGGTTCGCAGGCTGAGACTCAGTCCACTGAACCACACCAGCCAGAGGGCAGAACGTTTTTGTGTTTGGTCCAGGTAAGAGACATGCATCTGCTGGAGGCTGGGAGTGAGCATTTTAGTGGGACATTTTTACTTTTCCAGAATTCATGAAATTCTCTCTGCAAGCCTTCTTCACAGGACAGGGAAGCTGTGGCATTTGAGAGCGCTGCCAATGTCTAAAGTCTGCAGAGCATCTTGGAAATTGACTTGAAGCATCACGAGGATCTGTTGCTGGTGTAAAAAGAAATTTAACTATTCTTGCCTTTTAAAGAAAATCTACACTTATTATCCAAGAAGCTTTTTGCTCTTTTTTATAAGTACTAAATTTTGTCTTCTCACCTTATTTAAAACCATATTTTCCAAAAACAGCTTAATATCCTGAACATTTCAACTGCAAAGTTATGGCCTAAGCCCCTCTGTTAGAGGAGTGTATGTCAGAAGAATCTCCCTTAGGTTTGGGGGTTTTCTTTACTATGGTTTCTTCAGAAGTTTATTATATTTTTCTTTGCTCTTGAAACTTAGCTGTTGGATAGGCCTTCTGTCCAGCACGTTAGTTAGTGGAGTGTCAGTGTCGTCTGCAGAGGCAAGTAAAAGGACTAAGACAATTATGTACAGCAGATGCCATTTAGCAATTACTCTTCGGGGAGAAACGACAAGAGAGATTTGACCTGAATTCTTTAGACTTTTTATATGAATTCAGTCCCCTGGATGGTTGCTCAGTGGTCTTTCTGCTTTTGCAATAAAACATAAAACCAAACACCTTTCTCTTTTGTAAGGCAAAGGAAAGCAAAACACATAGGAGCGTAAAACAAGAGCAGAGAACACCTTTCCTTTCGTCTCTTATTCCGTCTCTTTTTCTGTTTTTCATCTTTGGCCTGTTTATCTGTCCTTTAGATTTTTTCAAGTTAATATTTGGTATTTTTTTAACTTTCTGTTTTATGTTCTGCATTAGTTTGTTAGGCTGCCCTGACAAAATACCGCAGACTGGGTAGCTGAAGCATAGGAAGTTGATTTCTCCCGGTTGTAGAGGCCGGAAGTCCAAGATCAAGGTAGATTGCTTTCTGAGGCCTCTTGGCTTGCAGGTTGCCACCCTCCCACTGTGTGTTCACGTGGCTTCTCTGTGCTCGCACAGGAGGGAGGAAAGGACAGAGAGTGAGAGCAAGCTCTCTGTCATCCTTATAAGGGCGTGGATTCCACCGTGAGGGTCCTCAGCACCTCACCAAGCCCTACAAGTGTTTAGCCCATACCACCCATGCATGTATTTCAGTATCAGTAAATGTCCAGTCAGAAAAGCACAACAATCACCAGGACAGTCTGAATTTTGTGAATTTGCAAAAGTAAGATATGGACACTGCAACCAGTGAAGACCAGTGTCGTTCCTCTCTTGTCTCTTTCCATCACACCTCCCCTCTGTCAGGTGACATCCCAGTAGTCACGGACATTCTTTTCTTTCTGTCAGATGTGTGTATGTACTCTTAAAGAGGGTGTTCAAAATGTAATAAACTCGAGACCCCATGGGAGCTGAATCTGCACACCTCCCCTCTGAATGGCTGTTAAAAGGTACGTCGTTAGGAAAGGTCATATTAAACATATACTTTGAATGGACTTAATTGAAAGCTCAGTTCTGAGGGGCTTGTCTGTCCCCCTTCTCTCACCCCGGTCGAGTGTTTGCTGAAAGCACTGAACACAAAGAGTTCAGTCTGTAAAACGGCATGTGTGGAAGGGTCCTCGAATTCTCGCAGGGGGTAAGGGGACTGTTTGCTCATTTAAGAGTGTTAAGCTGGCGGTGGAAGCCAGAGTCTCTGGTACCTTCTCCCAGAAGAGTGTCTGGGAGGTGTGGGCGTTCGTGTCTTGTCCAAATTCACCAGAAATCAGGGAGGGCTGTTCCTTTTCTTGCTCCAGTCCACATGGTGCCAGTATTTACTCACAATTATTAGTTTCCTAAGTAAATTCATTCATTTCCTGCCTCTCCCTGGGCTCACCTACCCCAATTAGGGACCAAACTTCTGAGACTTTTATGGATGGTCTGATAAGTAAGTTTTATTTTGTAGGGAAGAAAGTGTTCAGGTATAGAGTCTGCCCTAGTGCTGTGTGCTCGGCCTGGGCTCGCCATGCTTCAGAGGCTTGAGTGCCGTGAACCCACTCCTTCCGCCTTTCCCTGCCCCGTCCTGGAGCAAACGTGTGCAGCTGAACCCCTGGAGCCTCGCTTCCTCAACAGCCTTCTGAAAAGTTCAAGTTCCACCTTCTGAAAAGTTCAAGTTCCTTTGGCTGGAGGCCCTTTGTGGACTGGCAGACTGACACATCAGCCAAAGCAAAAGTTTCTGAAAAATTGTTGGGGAGGAGTGTGAAGCTGTGCTCCCCCGCCCCCCACACCCTGCAGTCTCGGGGCGATCACTTCAACTCTGGACCTCAGCCACTGGCCTGTGAAATGATAACGTAAGGTCCCACTAGATGGTCCTCGAGGCCCCTTTTAACTCTCACGCTCAGTGACGCCTGAACCTGCTTTCCTGTCAGCTTCCCGAATGAGCCCTCATTTGAGCCTGACGGCAGTAGCTCCCTGCAGCAGCAAACAAAGGGCCTGTTAGTGGTATACACATACACAACCTTCTTTTTTGTTTTGTTTCCAAATGTTTCCTCCTTGTCTTCCTTTCAGAGGCAAGGAGAGCCCTGCCTGGGCAGGGAGAAGGAGCCCTCGCAGATATCTTTCATGGCTCCCGTTACCTTTCAGATGCAGTCCTCCCTCCTGGCCAGACTCAGGGCACTTCCACACTCCGCTTTCACGCAAACCTCCTGGTGTAGCCATTCACTATTTGCTCAGCTCTCTTTGAACTGCCTGCCTCTGCGACTTGGCTCACACCATCTCCCCTCCAATGTTTCCTGCTTTCCTCTCCCTTGTCCATCCTGGACTGGCCACTTAGGTCCACCACACTCCCTCTCCCCTGAGTCCTCACAGCACCTACAGTTAGAGTGCTACTTATTAGGGGGCCATCTTATTCTGCCTTGTTTCCTTTCTTGAGGGAGAAAACACCATTTTAGAAATCCTTGAATCTCTCATAGTCCTGGCAACACGCCTTGGGCAGAGTGACTGCTCTGTAAATGTTTGCTGATTGGTTTTTATAGTAGGTGCTCAATAAAACATATCTACCACCTTACAAAGAATGTTACATACCTCAACTCAGCAGATGTTCCCAACTTATAAGAGAAATCTTAGTTCATTCCCAATTTTCAACTGAAATTTAGAACTTAGGTTACTTGCTCAAGGTAAAACAGATCTGTGGCTCCTAAGTAGATGCTTTGGTGAAGACCTTGAGCCTTGGAATCTAACATTCAGACTGGGCTTTGCCACGTAATAGACCTTGGGCCCTTCCTTACTCTCTGGGAGCCTCAGTTTACTCATCTATAGAATGGGGATAATAATTGTAGCTACCTCAAAGGGTGGTTGTGTTAATGGTATCATACATGTGTCTAGCAAATGGCTAAGACAATATTATTATCATTATTTTGATACTTTGAACTGCTTCCCTGTAAACAAACTTGTCAACTGTAAAATGTCTGCCACACACTCAGCCAATATTTGAATATGTGGACTAAAGAGTCATTTGCTTCTATCCTAGATTATCTCCTAAATAATTTCTCTAACTGCAATCAGGTCATTATTTAAGTGATCAGCATTAATCTGCCCTCACACCCCTCATTCCTCTGCCCTGCACGATTGACCCAGCAAAGCCAGGCACCCATGGGAGACTGCAGCTAACGCTAGGCAGCCAAACAAGGAAACCAGGGTTTGCTTCTGGCTGGACTTGCTGGGAGTTGGGCAGGTTCACCCTTATGCACCCTGCCTACAAATCAGCTGGAGGAATCCCAGGCTGGCGGCGAGGCGAAGGTTTTGTGAACTAGACAGAGAAGAGCTGCTAAGGGTAGACCCACTTCTAGGGTTCGGCAGAACCGCAGCTGCACGGTTTACAAGACGAGGTCAGTGGCTCCTTTCTCCAGGGACGTAAGTGACACACACAGGCGTGCAGACCAATGGAGAGTCAGATTAAGGGGAGTGTCCTCAATAACTGCCCCAATGGGAGGCAGTTTTGCTTTCCCTGTCTCTCAGGGCACTAGCCCAACCTCTCACTGGGAAAACAAGTGGTGGTGCCAGAGGCTTCCGGGAGTTCCCGCCGCTTTTCCAGAGACAGGTGCCAGACTCTTCCTGCTTGCGGCTCGGGGTCGCGCTGTAGTACTCAGGGAGTTTGGGGTGGGGCTGGGGGTCTTAATGGGATCAGGTGGCAGTGAGTCACAGGCTGCTGGGCCAGGCTGAAGCCACTTGGCTGGTTCACATTTCTTCTCCCTGGTAGCTGGTTGGTTATTCTCAGCCACGAATTACTTCTCAACTTAATTTATGAGAACTCTTTTGAGAAAGTGGTTGGGCAGGGAGGCCAGTGTGAAAGAGGAAAGCCAGAAAGTGGATAGGTGGCTGCCTTCTACCTCCGGGACACACGTGTGGGGCACGCTCCTGGGGCTTGCCCCGGCCACTGGTCTGCCCCTGGTCCTGGGCCCCTGCCTGCCCCTCCCTCTGCCTGGCAGTCCTGCTCCTTCCTAGTGAGCTGCCTGTTGGGGAGCAGTCAGAGCAACTAATGGCCCAGGAAATGCACGCACTGCTTGGGAAATGGAAATAACACACAGTAAACCTCACTGGAGGACTTGAAGTGCCAGAGACCTCCCGGGCCCAAGGAGACCGCTGACCGCTCTCAGCAGAGGGAACGCCCCACCTCCTCCTGAGAAAAGGGAATTTTTTGGCCACGGTTTGTATCACATGCCCTGGCTACTGCAGATCTCAGACAGAGAAGGGCAACTGCACTGCTGGTTTAGCTCAATAAGGAGGCCTGGTGCTGGGACACTGTCTGATAGGAATGGCAATGAGCACCCTGGCTAACTGCCTTTTCTCTCTCTGGAGTCACAACCTGAGACCTACAGGGGAACTTAGAGCAGGAGCAGAGGTGGGGGGACACAGGCGCTGACAGGGGAGCAGGGCTCAGTGGCGACAGGGTGGGAGTTGTTGAGGCTTCTGCCCCGCGCAGGCTGCTGCATTTCCAGATAGACTCTCAGAAAGAGCCCTCTTTATGAGGCAAACTCAGTGGGTCTCTCTTATTCACCCCCGTAAAGGCTAATAAAGAATTCATGTGGCCTGGTTTACAGAGGAGGGAGTCCAGATGAGGGGACCGTGGGTCACTCCCCTGCTGCTCCCAGTGGGTGGGGTTTCGGGTGTAGGGGTGGACGGATGGTGGGCATGTGGGGGTGGGAAGGCGGCTGGGAGAGCTGGTCCCCAGTCACAGTGAGGAGCAGGAGAGATGTCGAGGTTCAGTCATTCAAACTTTCTGTTAAATGTTGTTATATTTTCTTCTTGTTTCCACTGTGTTTATTTCACTAACCTTCCCTAGGTCTTGCCCACAGGAAAAGCGGTTTAGGAAAGGGGGCAGAATGAGTAGAAATCTCCCCCCAAATGCAAACCTACTTACCTGTTGTGTGTTTTAAAGGCAACTCCAGGCCAGTTTTGCCATTCTGTCTAAACTCCATTGAGACCTTATTGCCCGTACTCCGATACTTAATAGAAAAAGAGCACACAGGGAGCTCTCCTTATCCCATGGGAAATGCCAGCAGGAAAGGTCTTATTCTGAGAGGCTGTGGACCTCAGGAAAGAACCCTCAGGGCCAAACTTGGTACTGGCTGGAATAATCGCTGACCCAAGGCTTATCACTCACACCTTCTCTCCCCACAGGCCCATGGATACAGTTCGGATTGCCGTGGTGGGGGCAGGTGTGATGGGACTCTCCACCGCTCTGTGCGTGTCCAAACTGGTCCCACGATGCTCCATCACGGTCATCTCAGACAAGTTCTCTCCTGATACCACGAGTGACGTGGCAGCCGGAATACTTATTCCCCATGCGTATCCAGGTGAGAGGGATTTTCGCTGCTTTGTCAGACATGGCAGACGTCAGGTAGAACGATGTCTGTGGAATTCTATCGACAATGACAGCAGGCTGTGCATGTAAGTGTAATGTGAACTTTTAACTTCTTATTGGTCCATCTGTTAGGAAAAGCTAGGTTATGCTGTAAGACAAGAACAATCTTCAAGTCTTAGCAGCTGAAGAAATAAAGGTTTATTTCTTGCTCATGGTGTATGTTGTGTGTTGACTGAGCATCAGCAGGGGATGAGTAGGGACCCAAGACAACGGAGCAGCCGCTGTGTTGAATGTCATCAGTATCCGTAACCTGGAGGGAAGGGACTCCAGGGGTCTCACCTCCACAGTTAAGTGCTCTGGCCAGGAAGTGACTTCTGTCCCTTGTGATGAGAGCTCATTGGCCAGCACTACTCACATGCTCTCAAGCCTTAGGAGGCCAGGAAGTGCAGTTCCGTAAGGTGCCCAGAAGGTGGATGGCCAGAAGTACCTGGTGACCAGCATTAATACCTGCCACAGTCGTAACTCTAAGTCTTTCCACTGAGCCAGAACCCACCTGTATGTAATGGGACTAAGACCCTCACTTCTAAGCCAGCATAGGAACTATCAGTCAATGTGTGTTTGGGCCTAAAGATGCACTGATTTTTAATAACAAGCCCATGTATTTTTTCCATTCGGGATTTTCCACATGAAACGGGAGAAAAGAATTAGCATTACATAGAAAACAAAATCACTTTACAGCCAATTTTATACTCTACCTTGTGGGAGTACAAAATTTTATATTTTACATTTTATATGAAATTTATATTTTATATAAATATTTTCTTCTCATTCCACTCTCGTTCAATTATATATTTTCTAGCTTCTCATTTCCACTGTCCTTTTTCCCTTTTAGTTCTTTTTAAATCAAAATAAACATGCATATAGTTTAAATAATCAAGTGGTTACAAGATTTATTAAAAAATAGCAGTCTACACTTTGAATAGTGCCCTGACTGTTAAATCTGGAAACACGCATTCTTCAGTTCAGGAAGTAGCCTTTGAGTCACTCGGTTGCTGACCTCTCCCCCTCCATGTCTCTGCCTCCCCTTTCAGACTGAGTCGCTGTTGTCCTGGGGGGAGGTCCTCCAGTCCTCTCAGCTTCCCTTCCTCCCTCCTATTTCTCTTTCTCTTTTATTTTACTTTCCTGAAATTTTTCTCAATTTTGTCTTTTACCTTGCTGTTGGCTTTTTAATTTCAACAGTGGCATTTTTAACTTTACGGAGCTCTGTCTTGTTTTCTGAATTCACCTTTGATATAGCATCCTTTTTGTGTTCTATACTTACAGTAACTTTTCTTATCTTTCCGATGATATAATAGTAGTTTAAAAAGTTTCTTCTCCCTGAAAAATTTCTGTTGTTGAATGTTCTCATTCTTCAGTTTGCAGGTTGTCCTTGGCCAGTGGTCATCTTTACCTGTCTGCTGACAGTTCAGAGTGAGACCCTAAACAGTCAGTGGGAATTTCTGAGCGCTGTGTAGGGCTTGCGGCCTTGAGCCTCTCTGGAGAGAGATGGCAGGGCTGTTTAGTTGGGGAACCTGCGACATCATCACGTTTAAGTGTTTTTTTGGACCAGCATGTTCCTCAGAGAGGAGGCTTCTAGCCTCCTGGCTGGGGAAGGCAAAGCCTGGGCTGGCCACATCCTTGAAGGTAGGGGAAGAAGGCTGGGGTCTTAGCATCTGGATTGCATGTGTTTCCTTAACCCTCCAGTTTTCGGTATGGTATCCCTGTCTTCACCTGTGCTTGGTGTTTTCCAACCCAGAGACCCCCCTGTTTCATCTAACAGGGAATGAACCCATTATCATCACCATATGGGGTCGTGTGAGATTTAAGTGAGTTACTATAGGTAAGGCACTGAGAGCAGTGCCTGGGACACAGTAAGTGCTCTATCCATATTTGCTGTTGTCACTACCTCCACTCCAGCTACAGTTTTCTTTTCCCAGCACTTGAACATGAGTTAGCTCACCCGGTAGCTCTGCCCACGGTTGAACTGGAATTGTCTGTTCTTTTGGGATGACTGCCGCAGCCGGTGGATCTCAGCCACTATTTTGTTTTTAAGGTTTAGGGTGGGAACAGGGGGAATGCATTTCAGCACAGCCCTGTACACTGGCTATGATTGGTGGGGTCTGATCCCTAGATGTCAAATTTAATTTTCATTGCAGCTTAGTATTTATTTCTTCCTTATTTCTACACTGGCAGGCCGGTCTGCACTTTTGCAATGCAGTGTTAGTTCACAAAGGCCCATGTTTAAAGGCAGCCCGGGCTCACTCCTAAAGAAATGTTTGTGGGCTCTGTAGCATGTTTTAAATGCTGCTACTAAAATGCCCTCACTGACCGGGGGCTTTGTCTGGGGAGCAGGATGACTCCAGGGGCCTGTGCACCTGCTCCGTGAACTCCAGTGACATCCTTCCAAGCAGAGCTGATCCAGAATCCTCTCTGTCTCGTTCTCTCATCTCCTCTGTGGCTGCCCCCATGGCAACCCCTCAGAATTACTGCGCCCTGGTCTCTGGCCTGACCCTGGACTTTCCCTCATGACCCTTCCGCAGGAATCAGAGGGCCAAATACTTTACCCATAGTTGGATTTCTCTTTACCTGCATTGGACACTCTTATGTTGGGGTTTGAATCCTGACCCTCACTTCCTCCCTGACAGGCCTGGCACCCTTCCAGAAGCTGCATCTGGAGCCCATTGCTGGTGCTTTGGCTGGGAGGGCTGGTCCACAGGACTCTGCCAGAGAGGTGGTGCCTGGCATGGTCCTGCAGACCCCTGTTGACCTGAGGTGCTGCTCCCAGCTGGTCCATGAGTTCATGGAGTGGTGGGGTTGGAAGAAATGGCAGCCCTGCTGGGGTTTCAGGGAGCTCTTCCCGAGGAGCTAACTTCACGATACAGGTCTTGTTTCCCTGTAGCAGGAGGGCAAGCTCCCTGGGCTTCCCATGGATATGCATTCCGTTCTCTGTCCTGGTTGACCTGGGCCCCCCACACTGTTCTTCCCTGGTCATCCGCCATATTTTCAGTCTCCAGGAAAGTGGCCCTGGGTTCTTTTTTCTCCCATCGTTTTAACTGTATAACATGCAACGGACTTCTGCCCAGGTTGGTTATGGACCCTTCAAGGACCTCTGGAATGTATGTGGGGCCCAGGTCCACCTGCCAGTGGGCTCACCTGTCAGATTTTGCCCCAATCAATTGGTTTCCACTTTGTGGGTCAATCATTATACAGACAGATGCCTACAGCATATGTCACTCTTCAAAAGTTTGGTTGCGGATGTATCCTTCGCCGTGTGGTACTTTATCTAAATGAAGTCACTTATCTGAAGCATAGCCGTTATCATCATTTTCCTTTCTGTTCCACTCTGCTTTCCTCCCTGATTACAGACACACCCATTCACAAGCAGAAGCAGTGGTTTAGAGAGACCTTTGATCACCTGTTTGCAGTTGCCAATTCTGCAGAAGCTGTAGAGGCTGGCGTTCATCTGGTGTCCGGGTAAGGGAGCAAAGCTGAAGTTACTGTTGAGTGTAGGATGATCTGGACAGAGCTCCGAGTGCGGCAGCAGTTACCACAGAGAGTCCGCTGTGAGCAGAGCTCGGACCTCGATGTGGGGGGTTTAGAGGGATGTTTTGGACTTTCCTCCAAAGAACTCAAGAAAGGCAAATTACAGTATTAGATTTTTTAATAGTAAACAACCATTACAGCTTCCCATCACAAATACTATTCTGAGTTTCCTCAGGAATTGTGCAGTGACTTGCAATTATGGCTACAAAAATATGTCGGGTAAGCAGTGAGGGGGGTTATGTGAGGATCGTGTGGCCAATGGAACATGAGCAGGTGGGACATTGGAATGGGTGCAGAGCTCCAAAATACAGGCACATCTTACACGTTTAGTGTCCTTGGAGAATGCTGTGCTCCCAAAGTGTAAATTTTGTAGGTCCCTGAGTCACCTTTTGAAGTGCCACTTGGGAAAAAATGTTTCTGAAATGGTTATCACACTCCCGTCTGATTCTTCATATCTGATTCCTGGAGGCACACAACTCAACAAGGACTTTAAAAATAAATCCCATGGAACATTTCTAACACCAATGAGCACTTGAAATATGACAGCATCTTTCAGTTAAATTCTTAAATTGAGATCACAAACCATTCTACCACTTAGAGTTTATGACGTGACCTGTATGTTGTCTGGCTGCCCTGTGTTATAACCCAGTCATGCCCATCAGCCTTCAGAAGAGCAGAGGGATGCTGCCTTTTGCTAAATTCTTAAATCCAGTGAACTTTCTGTGCTATTTCTGAAGCAAAGACAAAATTAAACACGAAGCATCCTCTCGCCTCTTTTGAGATCAGGCTGTGTGCTGGCATTTTCTGCTGGTGAACGCACCTGCCTCAGGCAGATTTCTGCTCTTTCCCATCTCTTGCCCTCCCTCACCTCCACAAACACCAAAGGATATTGACACCACTAATTTCCCACAGTCTTTGTCTAAAGTAGCAACTTTCACTTCTCTGCCTTCTGAAGATGGACCGATACTATGACTGCTCCAAAGCCAGCCAATGAGCCGCATAGAAAAATGGTTTTCATCAGTATATAGCCACACTTTGTTTTTGTCCAAGACCAACGTGGTCCAGTCTAATTCACAAACTTGGGCTGTAAGTAATTTTTTAAAAAAACAGCTATGTTCAAAATTTAAATATCCTTCCAAGAATAAGACTTTGCCACCATTGAGGATATTAAAAAGAACATACTTTAAGTTTTTCTAAAACAGAGTTATTTATTTCCCTCACCTGAATGATTTTTATTCCACTGGTTTCCAAACGGGATTTGGATCCGTCAAGCACAGATAAGCTCACGGTGTCCTGTGCATCTGTGGCTGAAGGATATAGCCTTGTCCATCTATTCATTTCTTCAAAACAACTTTTTAGCATTTATCAGTATCAGGTACTGTCCTAGGTATCAGGGATATATAAATGAGCAGTTTAGTACATACTGCTTAGCATATAGTAGATTCTCAATAAATACGTGTGGAGTGAACTTTTAAGAAAGACTGATGCGGTCCTGTCCCATGTGGCTTATGGTCTGTGGGCAGTGTCCTAAATCTGCTGAGTTACAGATGAGACACGCATCACCAAGGGAAAGTGCAGGGTGCTATGGAAGCATTTATCTGGAGAATGAACTTGCTCTGGGGTTTCATGGGTCGCCACCTGGGAAAAAGTGATGTTTCAGTGAAGACCATTCAGGTGAAATTAGGTTAGTCTGGTGAGGTGTAGAGGTGAAGGGGGAAGAGACAGGGTCCCAGACAGAGGAGGCAGCACTCTGGGGCGGGAGGGGGAAAGCACATGCCTAGACCTGAGTCTGGGGTGACCGTGGTGTGGTGGAGGGTTTGAAAAATCCCAGTTTAATGGGAAGCCACTGAGGGACTTTACACCGTGAAGTAATTGATCATATTTACATTTTAAATATATTCTGTTTGTAGTGTGAGAACAGATCTGTGGGAAAAGAGGGTAGTGAGATAGATTAGCCATTGATAGTGAGGGTAGGGGATGGATAAATTTGAGGAATGCTTAAGAGGACATATTGATGGGCCCTGACAGGTGATGGCATGCAGGGGGTGGGAGAAGAAAGAGAGTCGAGGATGGTTTTTAGGTTTCTGGCATGAGCACCTGTGTGGATGGGGTCCCATTTTCTGAGTTGGATAGAGGTGTTGGGGAAGTGTGTGCAGGGGGCTAATGTGTGAGACATGGAGGGTGGGGAAAGTGTGTGTGGGGGGCAGTTCATGTATGAGACATGGAGGTAGACATCCAATGGGGAGCAGGAAACGTGGGTCTGGATCTGGCTTTGGAGCTCACAGAGAGAAGTGAGCTGGAGGTGTGGCCTTCTGAGTGTCCGGCCTGTAGATGATGGTGAAGAAGTGGAGGAGGGCAATCTCGCCCAGGAAGAGTGTGCAGATGAGACAGCGAGAGGGCCCAGCGCAGGAGCCCTGCTGCAAGCATTACACCTTCCACGGGGACTGCTTTGAAGCCATTACTTAATTGTGAATTACTTAAATTCTAGCACACCAACATCACATCATCAGTGTGTAAAGCACTTACATGATTATCCTGGCTATTTTAGAACAACCATGATTTACAACATTTATTCTTATTGATGAAAACAATCCAACACTCATAAATCAAACCTATGCCCAGCGGCTATTGGTAGGACCATTATAGCCTCATCCACCCCAAGCACGACTTCCCGGTACCAGGGCTCCTCCGGACAACTCTGGGCTTCTCTTTTCAGGAGCTTAATGGATGGACAACCTACAATATAAGTCAGAATTTGAACCCTGGCCTCTGGCACTGTCGCCATTGCTCATTATACTTTAGGTGTTTTGTTCAGAATTGAGGCCAACCTTTAAACTTTTGATGGTTTTCTTATAATTAATGTGAAACATTATGCAAAACAGAAAAATATTCTTTCCTCAAATACACATAGTAGTAAGTAAATAAGAAAATCTGGGCAAGAGGTTTTTGGAAAGAAAAAAATTAAATTCAGTCTTTAAAAGACACTACTTTTCAAATGTCTTACTCCTCCCCATCATGAACATTTGAAATTTAGCTACTGAGTTATAAGAACCCAGAAGAATGGAAGAATAGATCTTTTTATGTGCGTAGGAAGTGTGATTTTTTAGTGGCTTAGAGAGTGTCACATGTGGTTCACTAGAAATGTGTTAATTCACCAAATTTCAAGAAATCAGTTCACCTAATATGTTTGAGCTGGCAGATATTTCGGAGCGTTCCTACCGAAGAAGTTCCATTCTGGGCTGACGTGGTGCTGGGATTTCGAAAGATGACTGAGGCAGAGCTGAAGAAGTTTCCTGAACACGTGTTTGGTCAGGCGTTCACCACCCTGAAATGTGAAGGTTCTGCCTACCTCCCGTGGCTGCAGAAAAGGTCAGTTTAGATGGCTCTTTGCTGCTTTGTTCATCTGGCATAGCCGCAAATAACTCCATAAGATTCACACTGAACATTCTCTGTGGTCCCCCGAGGCTCTTGCATTGTGTCTTGTTGCTCACAAATAGTTAGGGCATTGGACTCAAACAGTTTGAAGACAGTGTGTGAGTCCCAGGAGTGAGTCACGTCATTTTGGTGGTGACGCGTCTGTCTGTCTTCTATCACTTGACGCACACAGCTTGGTTCCCGCCCACCCTGCCACACCACACACCAGGAAAACCTGCTTCTTGAAACAGTATCTTAGTTTCCTCTCTATGAAATGGGAGAGGTTTGGAAAATAGGCTTCCAGCTAGAAAATTAGATGATTTTCTACTCTAGGTCTTTGAATGAAAGAATCCTTAGCTTATTATAATTATTTTTGAATATTTTTTCTCATCAGTGAGAAAATATGTATAGCTTCATTATTTTCTTTTGTTATAAATAAGAACTCAAAAACTAAGGGCTTACCCAAATTATGTAATTGCTTCCTCACCAAGTTTAGGCCCAAATACCTTGAACTTGCATTTTGGCTTGGTTTTCAGGACTTGCTATTTCCATTTCATTAGCAAACACATCAAGAACATCTTTATTTGAAAAACATCAAATAAATCTCTCTACAGTTAAGTCAAGAAACTGCAGGCATGTGGGGGGTTGTGAAGCATTGGCTTTTTCAGCCTCTAAATCTGTGTGTTTAGTGGACGAATAGGAACACTGTGAATTGCTGTATAATGTAGAAGAGCGACTCGAGGTAAGTGGGCAGCAATGATTGGGCTAGATATAGGGTATAGAATAGTTGATTCTGGTAATTCATTAATTCCACAATTCTGTGTTGAGCACCTGTGTGTACCTGGCACTGTGCTAGGAACTGGTCAAAAAGAAAGGTAAAATATGATCATTTTTCTTTTTTCTTTTAAATATATTTTATTGAGTATACTATTACAGTTGTCCTATTTTTTTCTCCCCTTTATTCCCCTCCACCCTGTAGCCCCTCCCACCAGCATTCCCCCACCTTAGTTCAACATGTACATATATGTGTGTGTTTATATTTACACTGACTAATAGTTACAGGAACACATATGGTGTGGGTTAAGTACAGGTTTAGGAGAGCTGAGTGGGGGCACGGAGGAGGAAACCTAAGTCCGCTGGACACAGGTCAGGAGCATTGTGCTATATTTTTGTAGCTTTATAAGTGCTCTTCTGACCTTCACCTCTCAGTAATTTTTATCTGTCATTTTCCTTTTGTAAGTTCCAGTTTCATAAAGCGCACACTTTTGTGCTTTGCTCACTGGCCCATAAACCACCGACTGTGTGTTAGGCTTGTGCCTGAATCATCAGTTGACAAATGGACATTTTGCACTGGCGCGTGACGGCGTCGCTCCTCAGCCAGCACTCGGGGATCAGCAGCATCACCGACTTTTCTGGGTGGCAGTCCTGTGCAGTGTTGGATTTTTGTCCTTCTGTTATAAAAACGAATAGGAAAAACCGGAAGTGCTAATGTTAGTGACGCAAAGTTGCAGAGTCATGTACTTTATCTTAAATACGTGCAGGGCAGCCAGTGAGCACGCCTCAAGTGGCAGAGCTTTACGGTCGACGTGCTGCCCAATTTAAAAATGATGATGAAAAACAAATGGAGGACTATGTACAAAATATTGGGTATAAAAGATGAGGTGTCATTAGAGAGTTTTATTACAATTTTTGGCATTTTTAGCCCTCTTGGGCTGAAGTTTCACAATTACCCCCAAATGTATTGTTTGGCTTCCTCTTCGTGGACTTTTGGCTCCATGTTCTGCACAGTGTATGAAAACCTGGCTGGCGCTCTGTGGTCTCTGGCGGATTGGGAAGAGGTGGGTGAGGAACCCCCACCCCAGAGTGTTCGTTCCCATCACTGAGACTGTCAGGGCCTGGCTGAGGGCTTCTCTGTGTGGGGCTGGCCAGCAGGCAGGGCGGGGAGAGCCGGGGATGCAGAAATAAGGAAAGTGAATGAAGTCTTGTGACCCCTTTATCTGATTCCTAACATTTGCTTTACCACTGTCTCTCTCTTTCTCTCTCTCTTCTTTATACATATATATTTTTTTCAGAACTACCAAAGAGTAAGTTGCAGACACAATACCCCATTACTCCTAAATGTTGTTGTATGTACTTGCTAAGAACAAGGACACTCTATTCACCATGATAAAACCCAGGTGTTTATATTGATATGATTCTATAATCTATGGCCCTTTGAGTCATATTTTGCCAATTGTTCCAATAATGTTTTTTTAATAGCATTATGTATATATTTCTGGTCCACAATCGCATACCACACATTGCATTTCATTGTCATGTCTCTTTAGTCTGTGGTCCATCTTTGTCTTTTATGACCTTTACAGTGGTAAAGGTCATACAATAAGATGGAGCAGTTGTTTAAAGAATGTCCCTCATTTGGAGTTTGCCTGATTTTCCCTCACAATTATACTGAAGTTATGAATTTTTGGTGGGACACCATAGAGATCACGTCGAATTCTTACTGCCTTGTATCAGGAAATGCATGGTGTCAGCTTGTCATCTTCTGGTGACATTAACTATGAGTACCTGGCCTGCCAGGCATCTCCACTGTGAAGTCGCTACTTCTTTCTTCTGTAATTACTAAAAACTTTGTCATATTATACCTCAGGGTATGTAAGTACGCTGTTCCTTGTCTAAATTTCACTCACTAGTTTTAGCATCTGTTGATTCTTCTTGCTGAATCCTCACTGTAATAATGCCTGCTAAGTGGTCATTTTCCAATTCCTTCCACATTTAGTTTGCTTTCTACTAAAAAGAATAGTACATTTTCTTTTCTTATCTTTATTTATTTAAGTATTTATTTTTATCAGGATGGACTCATGGACTCCTATTTTATTCAATAGATTTGGCCGGTTACTTTTATTATTTATTTTGATGTTCAAATTGTCCAAGATTTGGCCAACAGGAGCCCCTTTGGGTTGCTCCTGGGTGTTTTTGACATGTTTGCATCTTTTTTAAAAGGCATTTTCTTACTTTCAGTCACAACAAGATTCCATACATCCCAATTATGTGAAGAAAGACATTTTTTATGACTATTTCCCTCCATCTTTTCCTCAATTGAAACCCAAAGTAATGTCACCGTTTAAATTCATGGGTTCAGTGCAGAAATAAAGTGCCTTTACTCTTTCTCCCTTCCCTTCTTCCCCTCTGTCCTCTGAAGTTTCTCCCCATTGTAATTTTGGGTGTATCTAGAGAACCCAGCCAACATCAGACAGAACCTTCTCTACCTTGTCCAGCATGCGACAAGAACGAAAACAAAAGCCCACATGAGAATGTGTAAATATTTAAAAGTTCTCAACCAAGCTAAGGAACCATTAAATAAGATGTAATTCATCTTTTTACCTTAACAAATATGCTTTGCATTTATCTGAAGGCCAAGTTTACATTTAGAATTCTCAGTTTCCTGGAAGCGTTGCCCCTGAAAACGGCAGCAAGGGTCCTTGGGTGCATGCCAGGAGGCACCCTAGCCAGTACACTCAAGCTCTAGCCCTACTCCCCCTGAAAATATCTCTCCCTTGTCCACCCCTTGGGCTCAGGGGTGCACACAGTGGCACAGTCTGTCTGTCCATCAGAGGAGATGCTGCAGGACCTGAAAAACAGGAGGGAACGGGGGATTCTGCGTCCCTAGCTCACAGGTTGGCAGTGAAGGGAAAGGTTCAGCCCACCTACTCATTTCTCATGCACAGCTGGAGAAGGGCAAGCGTAGGGTCCTCCAGGTGACCCAGAGGAAGGAAGGTCCACCTCAGATGAGCCAGGGTGGGTTTTGAGTCTTGGGAGTAGTAATCAGGGGTGAGGGTGAGGAGTTCTCCTAATCTTTCATTGAAGCATTGGCTATTCAATATAAACAGAAGACTCTCCTTGGGAGAGAGGGCACATTGCTTTTCTTGTGTTTTAAGGATCAAGTAGTAGATAAGATCTTTGGAAGATGGGGAGTTTTGAGGGGCAGACAGGGAGCCTGAAGGTCCAGGACACCTGGAGATGTGGCAGATGGGTTGTCATGTGGGAGAGGATAGAGGCAGGGTCACCCCCTGTCCCCTCTTCTGAGGAGTTTGCCTGGGGCTGCCCTGGGCAGTGAGAAGCTTCTTCCTGGGAGAGGGTGGGTGGGCTTGTCCCCATACTGGACTGTGGGTGATGGCCAGTTCCCAGTATGGCCAGTCTCAGCTCTTCTCCCATCTGCTGAGAATGAATGTTTTGGCTCTGGGGCCCACCTCAACCATTTTCACACAAAACAAATACAGAGGACCCTCAAACAACATGGGTAGAAATGCATGGGACCACTTGCATGCAGCCTCTTCCCCTGCATGCCTCATATCCCCAGGTTTGCATCTGTGGGTCCAGCCAAGCACCGATGCAGAGGGCTGGCTCCGTGCACTGTTCTTTGCCATTTTATGCAGGGAATTAGAGCATCCGTGAATTTTAGTGTCTGCTGGGGGTCCCGGAACCACTTCTCTATGGATACCGAGAGACCGTAGTTAAGTTTTGAGGAGTCAGAAGTTATTTGTGACTCTATGAGAATTAGCTCCCCTAACTCCTACCTTGTTCAAAGCTCAACTGTATTGGTAGCTGGATGATTTGTTCTGCTTCTAAAGTTTCACCTCCTAGAAAACAGGCCGCTTATTTCCATAACAACCTTATTTTCAGGCCTCATCTCTAACTGCGGGACAAAAGCCTGGGAAAGGTCCTGCTACCCCCCCATTAGCTGGAAGCCTGCTGCCCTCACTTAACTTAAAACAACCCCACGTGAGTGGACTTTGTGCCGGTGGCAGCCACCTCCCGAGCAACACCAGTGGGCCTGATGAGCAGCAAGCCAGTGTCCGGGCCTTGGAGCACGCTGCTTGCTGTGTTTTTAGGTGACAGAGTCAGGGAGGAGAGGCCTGAGGAGGTGTTCTTATCCCCAAAGTCTGGGGTGGGGGGCTTTCTTAGTCCCTCTGTTTGAGATACATACCCACCATGACAATAGGCTAGGACATGAGATTCTAGCAGCCCACCCCACCCCCACCCGCCGTCAGCTCCCCCGGGTCCCTGCCCCCTGCAGCCCGATATGGGGCCAGCATGGAAAACTTGCAGGGGCCCCCACTGTGGAGGTTGGCTGTCCCCCTGCCCTCAGGGCCTGGCACCTGGCCAGAAGGCCAAGGCGAAGAAGGGAGAAGCCCCAGCCCCCTTCCCTCTGGGGGAGGCTCTGTGGGGCAGGGACTCCTCTGATCCCCAGGCAAACCTTTCAGGACAAGGATTTAGGCCAGGTGGGCGGCAGGGCAGCCTTGGTGAGGGCATGGGCCCCCGGGGCTCCCTCTGTGGGCTGCCACCCCCTCTCCTCCAATGGAAGCCACACAATTCCTGCTTGTTCCTCACACCCCAGGCCTGTTTTGTTGCCTCCTATGCCCCTTCTGCACAGTCTGAATGTTCAGGCATGGTGTTCAGACTCAAAAACAGGCATTTCACTCAGCAAGCCAGAGAAGGAAAAAAAATGTTTTTAACTACAAATTAGATCATTATCATTTTTCAAAGAACAGAAGGGTTCATCTCCCTCTCAAAATATATGTCTCCAATAAAATCCATAACAAACAAACGAACAAAAAGCCTGAGGTTTAATCAGCCAAGATCATGTTTCATGTCTTTGGCCAGTGGAGTCACATCCTGTGGCTCCTTACTTGCCCCTTCCAGGAAATGGACCCTCGGGGCAATGGGTCAGCTGAGCCTGTTGACCCAGCTGGCATCCTAGCCAGGTATCCTACTAAATAAATCACCCAGCTGGACCGGGACTGTCCTGCCTTTGACAACACCCGGAAAGCTGGGTGTCCCACGTCTGTCTCAGGGGGAGGCCTGGTAACGTAGGTGCGTTGCTTACTTTTCAGGAGGCCATGCCTTATTCTGTGGCCCCGGTCAGGCCCACACTGACCACAGCACTGACCACATGGGGCTGCTCCCCCTGTACTGTCCTTCCCACTCATCTAGTGAGTCCTCCGCTACTGTCCTTGGGAGAGCCCTCCGCCTCCCATCGCCTCTTTCTTCTGTTCTCCCTCTTGGCCTGACCCACAGCAGTGCCGGGGAAAGAAATTCCTTTAGTTCCCTCAGTAGGTGCACTGAAATGGGGATTCTCCATCAGGAATGTGACAGGTTGTCCCTGCCTTATAAATGTCTGACTTGCAGAGCTCCCTCCCTGTGTACAGCAGATCTCTGCTTCCCTGTGCCCAGCACACGCCATGCCTGCCAGAGCGCAGCCTTCCTTTCCCAGCACCTTTAGGTATTTCCTCCCCTTGCCAGCATCTGCTGCCCAGCTCCTAAACCAGAGGAGCAAGGGGAAAAGATGGCCCCAGCAGAGGTCTAGTGGGAGCACTGCCCTTTCTCCCTGGCTATGCAAGGACGAAGTGGGAGGGGACCAGCCAGGAAGCTGGAAAGTGATGGTGTTTGTTTTTTCTGATGATGGCAACAGGGTGTAGGAGGGAATAGACAGAGATTGTGTGTGGTGCACAATAGCCCCGGGGGCTTCCTTAACTGGCCCTTCCACTGGGGCTTCTGCAGCTACTCTCAGGCAGCGGCAGAGGTGAACTTGTTCCCTGACTAAGCGGGCACGGTGGCTCCCACCCTGCCCAGCAAAACCCAGGGACCTCATCCAGGGCCCCTTTCCCAAAGAGACCAGAGGCTGCTCCAGGCCTGAACAGGGCCTGCAGTGATTCCTACGCGTTTGTGGAGTGGCCAAGACAGGGATGGGGATTCTGAGAAGTGGGACATAGAATGCATTTGACTTCATGAGCATATGCATTGCAAGGGAATGAACGAGGAACATGGACATTAGATGAGAAAATGTCTCAGGTCAAACAGACTATAAATTAGGCAAATCAGACTATCTATAAAATGCAAGAAGTCCCACGTATTTTTCACCTAGATTCCTCAAATATTAAATTTATCATATTTCTTCATGCTTTTCCTCTAAATGTACATTTTTTCTAAACCATTTGGGAGTGAGCTGTAGACACAATACCCCTTCACCCCAAATACTGAATATGTACTTCTCAAACCCAGCACATTCTCTTGTGTAACCAAGGTCAATTGGAATGAGGCCATTCCAAACATAGGTACATCTCTGAAGTCTACAGATCTTGCTCAGATTTTTTCACTGAGCCGATAACATGCTTTACACTAGAAGGAAATCCTGAATCATACTACCAAAATAATAATAAAAATATTTTTAATGAACCTAGTCACGTGCTTCTATGTATATTCCTTAGAAGCAGGTGACTAGGTTCTGTCCACATTCAAAGGGGGGGGAATTGGGCTTCAGCCTTGAAGGGTAAAGTGTCAAATGATTTTCGGGTATATTTTTAAAACACCACCCGTGGTCCTGTAAGTGCAAATTGTTTACATTCCCACACAGGCAAAACACTCATCTATGTAATTTTAACAATCAGGAGCTGTTTTAGGAATAGCGGCCTTAAGTGTCCCTATGAAGACACAGTGCACTTTTTCCTGGGAAGCAATATGCACAGTACTGTTTGCCACCTGAGACTTTTAAAATTAATTTTCTTTTGTTCCTCCTCATTTTCAGACAAATAGACTGATCACGGTTAGGGTGTGATGCTTTGGGCTTGAAGCAAGGATTGACTACGTTTTTTAATTGACTACCTGTAATAATACATACATAATACACAACATCTCACAGAACCAGCCCTCCCTCCGCTCCTTGACCCCGGCCATCTAGGTGCCCGTCCACACTGTTAACAACGGCTTTCTAGCTCTTCCCTGTTTCTGTCTTCTCCAGCCTATCCTCAGATAGTGGCTCAAAACTCAGTGCTTTTTTTTCATCCCAACAAACTTTAAGCTCTAGACCCAGCCTCAGCAGTCACTGGTCCCGGGCTCCGTGCAGAGGTGGGGTCAAAGTCCTCCCTCTGACCCCGGAGTTCCAGTCCTGCTCGGCCTGAGTCTCACCTGTTCTCTCAGCGTTCACAGGCTCTGGCCCTCTCCTCATGGAGAAAGTTCCAGCAGTCTGAGGAGCCAGCGCGGAGAATGGACGCTGTGACGTCTCCTCCTCCCTGTACCCTCCTTGGCCCAGACACAGATTTTCCCAAAGCAGTCTCGTCTGCAGAGAAGCCTCTGGCCTTCACACTGCTGATTTTGTGACTTCTCACCCCAAAGTTGTCTTAGGTCCTTGGAAGAGGGTTTCCTTTTATTTGCATAACTCAGAGATGGATTTGGATACTATTCCCAGAATCAAAGTACGAGCTGTTAGAATGTTAACAAAGGAGTGTTAAAATGTCTACCTTTGGCAAGATGGAAAGCGCTTAGAAAATTTAAATGACGATCAGAATCTTTCTCCCAGTCTCTACTCATTAGATTTCAAAACGATTAGGGTCTGACTTTCAGTGGCGAACTCCAGGTGCGTGCGTGAGGATTCCAGGCAGCATCTTGGCTCTGCTGCACCCCTCGTCTGCCCGTGCTGGGCTGACCCCTTCCTGCCCAGACCTCTCACTCCAAGGTCCCACCTCCTTCCTGCAGCCCACCTGCCCGGTCCTGTTGTCAAGCAGCCCCATCTCTGCGTACTGGAGATCGCCAGGGGCCTGCCTGTCCCCTGTGCTTCTCCCCCATGGGTGCCACACCAGACACCTCCGCTACCCCTTTAGTGCTGCTTAGGATTCCTCTCTCACCAACCTGGTGAGAGAGGGCTGTGGCAAGGGATGGTGGGGGTGGGGTGGTGGGGTGGGGTGGGGTGGTGTGTGTGTGTGTGTGTGTGTGCAGGATATTGCCTCTATTCCCAAGGGCAGGGGAAAGAGGAGACTCTCTCTGGGAGGTGCAGTGTGTGTGTGAACAAGGGCTTAGTGGGACTCCCAGGGAATGCAAGGAAGGGCCCTAAAGACAACCAGCCCCTGTTTATGGGTCCAACTGATGTGGTCCAGAAGAGGGCTGGCTTTGGGGCTTGGTAAAAATGGACACTCCGGTTTCAGGGTGATGATCGGAGGATACTGGGCTGGGGCTATTCAGTGAGCACAACTCCTTGAGTTCTGCCACCCCCATTTCCTCGTGGGTACCTGGGGCAATGGTATCTTCCCTGTCCAGGGCGAGGTCTTGCTCAGTTGCAGGAAGCCTCAAGAACAAAGTCTCCAAGCTTTTATACCCCCCAACCACGTCACTCAAAACCTCCAGAACAACTACTTCCTATGGTCATAAAGGCAGTCTTGTACCTAATTTAACATCCAGCTTCCAGGTACAGTTTACTCCTACAGTTTTGTGCTAACTTAATGCCTTGGCCATAGGACGTACGGCCATGACTGAGTATCACTGCGTGGCCACACTGCAGGTGACTGGTCCCTGGAAACATTCCGTAGGTCTCCCCATGAGGGAAGAGCCCTGGGAGGGACCCAGCACAGCAAGCCTGACAGGGCTTTCCAACAACCTGTCATCTGCTGCAGTAATTTAAGAAGAGTCCAGGGAGAGGGTGGACTTTTATCAGTAGCTCAACTAGCAAGGTGCTCTTCAAATGGAAAAGGACGTTTATGGTTATAGAATTTTTACATATTGTCAATTAAAAAAACACCCTGTGAGCTCGGCACTCTGGTCCCTTGGTGATGGCTGAGGAAACAATTTCTCTGAGTTTAAGTAATTTGCTCAAATTCCAGGACTGGTAAATCCCTAATTCTTCTGAGTGAGAAGAATAATTCTAAGTTCTAACAGGAATACCTGGAACACAGAACTACTGCTTAATTGTCAGCCTCTCATGCTAACCTCCCCGTGGTAGATATAAGGGGAGGGACATGTACCCCTGTGCTAACTGTGTAGTTCGGGAGACCAGACTCATACGAAGGAACATGCAGGAGTTAGCACTATGAGACAAGAAGTCCACGGCAGTTAATTAAGGTGCTAAGTAAATGACATAAACCAGAAATATTTGGGTATTTAAAATACCCGATTAGCTTGGTATTTATTTAGCATCTAAAATGATACAGAAACTCTACTGAACACAGAGCACAGGGTGGGGAAAAAGTAGGTTTACAGTTTGTATGGAAAATAATACAGTAATTAATAAATAATAACACAAGAATAGACTCTGTTTCATGCGCTCACAACTGTAAACCTACTTTTGCCCCACCCTGGCTTTGACTTTTTGAAATAGGTTTGTATTCGGGTTCAGCTTTAGGAACCCCCATATGTTTATCTATCCCCATCTGTTCTCTATCCCAAGAATGTGAAGAGGTCGGTGGCTGGCATTTGACCTCGGGCACTTGCTGTAGGAGGTGGAGCAGGAAGCCGCTGCTAAGGCTCACCTCCTGGTCTCTTGTTCTCCCCAGGGTGACAGAAAGTGGGGGCCTGATAGTCACCCGGCGAGTAGAAGACCTGTGGGAGCTTCACCCGTCCTTCGACATTGTGGTCAACTGCTCAGGCCTTGGAAGCAGACACCTGGCGGGAGACTTGGAGATTTTCCCTGTGAGGGGCCAAGTGCTCAAAGTTCAGGCTCCCTGGGTGAAGCACTTCATCCGAGATGGGAGTGGGCTGACGTATGTTTACCCCGGGGCATTCAATGTAACCCTGGGAGGGTGTAGGCAAAAGGGAGACTGGAATCTGTCCCCAGACGCAGAAATGAGCAGAGATATTCTTTCCCGATGCTGTGCTCTGGAGCCCTCCCTCCAGGGAGCCTGGGACACACAGGAGAAGGTGGGCCTGAGGCCCTTCAGGGCAGGCGTTCGGCTGCAGACAGAGCTTCTAGTCCGGGATGGCCAGAGGCTGCCTGTGGTCCACCACTATGGCCACGGGAATGGGGGCTACTCCATGCACTGGGGCACTGCTCTGGAGGCTGCCAGGCTGCTGAGTGAGTGTGTACAATCCCTCAGAACCCCCGCTTCCAAGTCAAAGCTGTAAGAGACATGAAATGACAGCAAATGGCCCAGGAGACTATTGATCAAAATATAATTTCTTTTCAAAATTAGAAAGGATACAATCTGTATGAGTAAGTTTAGGACTACTACTGATATAATCCAGTACTAATCTGGTACTAGAGACTTACATCTAGTACTAATCGCATGGGACATAAAGCCCTATTTTTGTTAAAAATAGAGATTATGATTAAAAAGGATTACTTTTAAATCTGGTGTCCAAGGACCTGTGCTAATTTACGTGGATGCTGGAAGCTGTTGGCATTTTGACAGTTTTGCTCATAAATCCACAGGAGGCGATAACATACAGACATCACTGAACTCACTATCAGTTACTGAGCTGCCTGTGATGCTCACAGGTTGTGTCCAACGAGCATTATGATCCTTGTAAATACAAGTACATGGTGGTCACGCAGTGCAAGTTTGATACATTTAATGGAAGACAGCGGGGCTTCTGCTAGAGGAATTCCTGGTGTTCCTGGTAGAAGACACAGATGAAGTTACCTTCGAACTTGGCATCAACTCAGTAGCCACCTGTGGTCAGTTCTCCAAGGGTTGCACATTGGCTTGTTGTACGGCTGACTGCGCCTAGGCGGTTTTGAAGATTGAAGAGCATGTGCAGCCAAAGAGCTAATTTGCTAATTTGCTAATTAAGCTGGAACAATCATTCTGAATGAAACATAACCAAAGCTTTCTGCAAGTTGTTAAAAAGTACTTGGGAGGAAGGGAATGTGTCTCATGATAAAATGAGTTTGGGAATTGCTGAATCAAATATATTGAACTGGTTTCTTGACTTGGGCCTACGCCGAGCCTTTTATCCCCGTTCACGTGCGCTGTGAAGCCTTAGGAGGGCTTGGGCTTGAAGGAGTGGTAAAGGGGGTGCTATTTATTGAGATAAAGACGCTTTAGAGAAACAGAGGTAATTCTAAATTTAATTTTAATTTGGGGGGGAGATGGCATATGTCTAGAGATGATTCTATTTTGGGTATTCTGAGTGACAATGTGGGAGCGAGAAAGCCACTGGGACAACTGTATTTTTACTGTTTGGTTCATTGAGTTTTGCATCAAAAACAGAAAATTCTGCTGGGAGAGAAAAGAGGTGGAGGGTGTGTGGGCGGGGAGAGAGAGAAACTTTGGAATGTGGCTTATTTTCTATAGATTTCCACCAGGGGGCGATATTGTATCAAATTCAGATAAATTGGTAAATTTGAAAATTTAGAAATGACTAGAAATAAAAAAGGGATACCAGGTGTGTTGAGCAAATCTGTGATTCTTTTGAGTTTACATGCCCCCAAATGCCTATTGTTCTGAATTCTGGGTAAAGTAGTTGACAAATGTACAAGTTTAGACTGAAAATACACACAGGCACACTAGCACACACTCTCATTGCATGAAATCTATGAGAAATAATACGTTACAATAAAATGGCATTCTAAAGCAGGAAAATACATCATAATGGTAAAAAATAAAAATGAAGAACGCTGCTAAGAATAGGTCATCTTTCCATCATTTTCGTCATGGTTTGGAGTGTTTTGTGTTTGTTGCTTGTGCCCCCATTTCATTCCATCCCACTACATCTTTCGTGGCGTGCAGGTAGGCTCACACTCTATGACATCACCTACCTGCTACTCTCCGAGTTTAGTTTCTCTCTGCGTTTCATGTTTCTAACGTCTGACACCACAGACGGAAAGGTGGGAGCCTTCTTGAGAAAGTGGTCACAGCTGTAGCCCTTTTTCATTTTCACTGATGGGTCAGTATTTGCTCCCCGTGTCTCTCAAAGGTTTTGGTCAGTAGCTGCCAAGCCAGGCTGCATGTTAGAATCACTTAGGAAGTTTGGGAGAAATAGTGATGCCCAGCCCTGCTCAGGAGGGTGGGCCACAATATCAGTATTTGTTCAGAATTGCCCTCGGGGTTCTCACCAACATCCAGGGCTGAGATCCCTGAGCACTGTCCCCTGCCTCCTCACAGGCCCCGCTGCCACCACAAGCACTAGCCTTCCCGTCCTTTCTCACCGACCCCAGGGGCATTGTCTTAGAGATGTGCTTATATACGCAGGTATGTCCTCAGGCACTTGTGGTCAAGGAGGCCAAAGGGAATGAGCTGTCTCCCACAGCAGGTCTCTAGAAATGCTGGGAATCGCCTTGCGGGCTGTAGGTCCCCTGCCTGTAGGCTGCTTTCTGTCTTTGTCTGAAAGATAGGAGACAATATACAGACAATGGCCAGACCATATGTAAAAAAAGAACGCTGGCCCACAAGTTGCAACAGCCTGTCCGGTAAACCAAACTGTCATTTATAATAACCAGCCCTGGGAGTCAGCCTGCTCTAGATCAGATTTGGAGGAGCCCAGACTGCTACCTCTAGTGACAACCCAGAAAGCTAAGCAATCTTTTCTGAAACAACTGGCCCCAAATGGTGAGGGACTTGATTAATAACTGACAGGTCCCCTTATTTTTGTCCCATTTGTAATGCAGGACCAGCCAGAGAACGCTCAGTATGCTCTCCTAATCAGTCACACAGGACGCCATGATTCTAGTTAGCCCAGCCCGCATCTTCCCCAGGATGACAGCCCCCTGCAGGGCACGCCTGAGGTCCCCTCGCTTCTCACTCTAAAGCTCCCCACTCCTCTGCCTGCCTCGGAGCAATGCTGCGTCTTTGCTTTAGCAAGTTCTGAGTAAACAGCCGTTGCCTTTCTCACTCAGTTGACCTGTTTTCCTGCTCCACCCTCCGCCCCCAACAAAGACTTCCTGACTGTCTAAGTGGAGGTCTTTGGTGGTCTGTGCTAAAGCCTGAGAATGGTCCACTTTGATGGGGTTCCCCCCACACCCTGTTTTTTTATCACAGCCATTACATTCCTTTTCTTCTGAACATGGAGAACAACTGATTTCTTTTGTGTCTAGCGTTTGTGGCTGAGCTCAGACCTGCTGCTCCTGTGACCCAGAGCGACATGGCAGCTCTGAGGGCACCCGGGTAGCAGGCACAGTGCTCCTTCAGCAGAGAGAGGTTATGGATACACTTTCAGGATTTATTCGCTTAGGGAGAGAAGAATCTGAACAGAAGACCACAGCCCAGTAGGACATGGTTGGATAGCAGACGCCCAGCAAAGCTATCATTTAGAATCGAAGGGCAGATGAAGAGCTTCCCAAACAAGAAAAAGCTAAAGGAGTTCATCATCACCAAACCATTATCATATGAGCCCTGGCTGCTGTAGTGTGGGAGCCCGCCAGGGCGCAGGGGACCAAGGACAGAGTCCCCCACTGTAAAAATGGTGGAGGGACTTGGTTTCTGGTCCCTGGAGCCGGCGGGTATCTTGACATCTTCCGGACCTTCTCGTTCTCAGCCTTGAAGGAAAGAACAAGATCTTGGCATATGCGTCATGTTCCAAGGAAGTGATAGTAATGAGGACACTATTATCTTCGGGCTAATGTTCTCAGGATATGAGAACATCTTGCCCTCTTGATAGCTTTTGGGAGTGTACAAACTTTTGTAAAACAACATTGTTCTCATTTCCTCGAGGCCTTGCTTTAGGCCACAGCAGTTTGCATATAAGCCAGCAGTTCCTTGAATAAAGTTGCCATTTGCCAGCAGAGCTTATGGTCCTCTCCATTCTTTTAAGTCCCTCGCCTCACCTCGCGACCACCCTTGCTGCTGCGGGCAGCGGCACTGTAGTTCAGTGGATTGAGCGTGGGCACACCAAAGTGTGGCAGGTTCAATTCCCAGTCAGGGCACATGCCTGGTTTTCAGTCCTGGTCCTCAGTGGGGGGCACATGAGAGCAGCCACACATTGATGTTTCTCTACCTCTCTCCTTCCCTTCCCTTCCCTTCTCTCTAAAAGTAAATAAATAGAATCTTTTAAAAAGTATTATATGAAATGTTAAAGGGACTTATTTAGGAAAAAGATGATCAACACTAGGAACAATAAAATGGCAATGAATACATATCTGTCAACAATTGAATCTAAAAAACAAACAAGGCAAATAAGGACAGAGACAGAATCGTAGATACAGAGAATGTTTTGATGGTTGCCAAATAGTAGGGGGGATGGGGGAGAGGTGAAGAAGCAGGGAGATTAAGAAGCACAAATAGGTAGTTACAGAATAGCCATGGGGAGGTAAAGTACAGTATAGGAAATGGAGTAGCCAAAGAACTTACACCCATGACCCATGGACAGGAACAATGGTGGAGGGATTGCCTGAGGGAATTGAGGGGTGCTGGGTGGAGGGGGCCGAAATCAGAACAACTGTAATAGCACGATCAATGAAGTATAATATATAATTATATTATAGTCTTCCTCTTATTGAATAGAATCATTCAAACCAATTGATCATTGAACTAATTTTTCTTAACCTATTAAGAGCTTTTAAAGAAACGGGAAAAAACAATGATGGGACCTGTGTCCGCTGGGAGCTGCAATTCTGGGAACCCTGTTCCAGGACTCTCAAAACATGTCAGATATTTGCAGTGAATGCAACACTTCATTTTTTTTATCATAGCCTAGCGATGTTTCTTGACTCCTCTCATCTTTCTTCTTGGGGTTGTGAGTGATGGGGACACATCAGAAACCTGTTTTCCCTGGGTATCATTCGCTCAGGAAAAGCCGATTGAGATGTTTGAGCGGTCTCTTTCTTCTTGACAAATCTCCGCAGTTTGCCACGAGGCCTGGGGCCTTTATTATCCCAACTGGCTTTGCGGCCTATAAATCACAGCCCTAAGCAGCCAAAGGAAATGAGTTAACCAGATCCCTGAAAAAATGTAACCAATGTTTCTTCAGTCATTAGCAGAGCAACTGACTTCCATCTGCTCCGGGCACCTGCTGTCCTGGCCTGCAGCCACGGTCCCCACAATCCCCCTTACAGAATCCATTTCCCTTGAACTGCAATTTTACCCTGGTGCATGTTCCATGGCAGCAGCCCATGCCAAAGATTTCCATGCATTCTAGCATTTCCCTTCTATACAGACCCAAGTTGTCTGGCAATGCAACTCGGGAACTGTGGTGGATGCACCCTATGTTTTTTCTACTCTGCAGGCCCCCTTTCCTGGGAAATATGCTCTGGCCTGGAGATTTATTACCTGGTCAGTGTCTCCTTGCCCTGCCTCTCTGGTCACAGCTTATTGGATAATAGGAAACTATCAGTAAGGTTTTGGTTCAGTTTCAAGTAGCAGAAACACCCCCAAACAGTTGCTTTAAAATGGGTGTGGGCCTGGCTGGGTGGCTAAACCAGGGTGGCTCCTGGTTGGAGCATCGCCCCATACACCAAGAAGTTCCAGGTTGGATCCTCAATCAGGGCACATAACTGGGTTGTGGGTTAAGATCCCCTGTTGGGGTGCATATGAGAGGCAACCAGTTGATGTTTCTCTCTCTCTCAAACCAATAAACATGTCTTTGCATGAGGTTTTAAAAAAATGGGCATGTATTTTTCTCTCATGTAAAAGATGTAGGCAGTCCCGGGCTGGTGTCAGGTCTTCATCAGTGACCCGGGCTATTCCTGCTCACATTCCACTCTCTCAAAGATGTGTCTTTTGTACGCTTGGCTCCAAGATGGCAGTAGGAGCTCCAGCCATCACGTCATCACATCCACCTCCAGGAAAACTTCCTAGAAGACTCACATAGCACAGTTGCTTATATCTCATTGCATAAGATTTAGTCTCAGGACTACACTGAGGTTCAAGGGAAACTGGGAATGTAGTCTTTTGGCTTGCTGACAAGGCAAAGTTCAAAGTTTTAGCAGGCTCTGCTAAGAGTATCAAATTATAAATCGGGTTAAGTCAGTCAGAGTCTTAAGGATTTGCACTAAGGGATTCCATTTCCTAGTAATGGCAGGCTCTGGATACGTGAAGGCCCCGGCTGATGGTCCCGGTTTTTCAGGTTACACAGAGGAAGTCAGGCAAGAAAGAGGAGGCAGGGAGAAGCAGAGAATTCCGGTCTGACCACCCCCCGAGGCTCTGATTTATTAGGTTTAAAATCCGTATTTTAAAAAAGCTCCCCAGATAATTCTGATGCAAAAAATCAGGATCAGTGTGTCTCAATCCCAGATCCACAGTAGAATTACTGAGGTGAGGGTTGGGGGGAGCTTTTTAAAAATACTGATGCCTACTGTCCCCATCCAAGACATTCAAATTCTTTTGGTCTGGGGGTGGGTCTTTGTTTTGTTTTGCTCTGCAGATGACTCCCATGCACAGTTGGGGTCAAAGGCCTCTGGTCCAGACAGTCCGATAGGATTTTGTTGTAGGAGGTTAACTCATGTCTGAGTGGGTGCAAAGGTAGGGCAAGCCCTGGGAGACCAGACACATTGAAAGTGCGATGGGTGGGCTGAGTGAACAGCAGGAGCAAAGGGCAGTGTGGGAAGGGCCGCCCTGAGACAAGGCACCAAGCTCACCAGAGACCTTTCTCACCAGAAGGTTTCCTGACACAAGTCTGGGACGAGACCCAGCTTTCAGCAGCTCCCTTGCCAGAGGGCGGCGTTAGCTCCTGCAAGGTCCCAGCAGGGTGTTTATTGTCAGTGAGGTGTGCAGGCGTGGGTGGGGGGTGTACACACACTAGCTTTGCTCCTAAGGAAACTTTTTGTTCTTATTCCTACTACCTGTTTAGATAACTCAACTGCCTGAGAATCCAGGCCACAAATGTACGCTTTCTGGTATACTCAAACCGTGAGATTTTATCAGGAAATAGATGTTTGCAGTTTTGAGGAAAATCAACCAGCAAGCCAAAAAGAGAGCGTATTGAATAAGACTTACTAGTTTTTTCAAATTTAAGATGGGGTAATCTGTTCATTGATGTGGCATTGATAATTTACTCAGCCAGTCATTCAACGATTTTTTTTAATACCAGGCTTGGTATTTTGGGGGGTGCCAGTCTTTGGACACAAAGTGTGAAATCAGGCATGTCCTTGCCCACATGGAACTTATAATTTAGTGCAAAGCAAATTACAGCCCTCAGGCTAAACTCCACCTTCTGCCTCTTTTTGTAAATAAACTTTTTATTGGAACTTTTGTGTACATGTTGTCTCACTGCTCTCAGGCTGCAGTGGCAGAGCTGAAAGACAGTGTGGCCCGAAAAGCCTGGAGTATTTACTCGCAGGCCCTTTACAGAAGCAGTTTGCAGACCCCTTGTCTAGTGAATGGTTCAAATGTTTTCCCATCACAAAGATCCACTTGTGTTTTCAGATCCTCACCTGAGGATATGTTAATTGATTTTAGAGAAAGAGGGTGGGGGAGACAGAGAGAGAGGGAGGGAGAAACACTGATGTAACAGAGAAACACTGACTGATTGCCCCCAGTACGTCCTGACTGGGGATCCAACCAACAACCTAAGTATGTGTCTTGACTGGGGATCGAACACATGACTTTTTCATGTACGGGATGATGCACCAACTAAATGAGCCACCTGGCCAGGGCAGGATCCACTTGTTTTTAAGGTGGATAAGGGTTTTGGGTTGAAAGGAGAGAATCTACTTAAATGTGCTCAAGGGAAATGAAAATTACAATAAAATATGTTGTGATGGAATCCAGGGACAGGAAATTAAATACAGGTATTGCTCTTACGGTGTAAGGTTTTGCCATACAAATTGGCCGTAGGTCCATTCTATTAATTAAAGAACATAATCTGCGTTACTAAGGACGCCTTTGGTTGCAACAAGATCTTGGCCAGGAACTGGCTATATTCGGGAGATAGCTCCAACGTAAGAACAACTGTTGCCTGAGCAACACAAGAGCTTTGCTTGGGAAGTTTTGACTTTGCGCACCCGAACAATTGGCAAATAATGGTAAAGGAGTTAGTGATACATAAAATGTCTCCAGTTGCTAGAAAGAAAGGACAAGATGTTAAATTAAAAGCTAGAAGTCACTAAATGCTGACTTTGTTCCATGGCATTTAGATTTTACTTACAGCTATAAAAAGTATCCTTATTATTGAAATTACTACCGGAAAAATAACTTTTGGAGGGAGTCTGAAACTTCCCATTTCCCATTGCCTTTCCTTTTTAAAAATTACTTATTGATCTTAGAGAGAAAGAAGGAAGGAAGAGGGGGTGGGGGAAGAGAGAGAGAGAGAGAGAGATTGATTTCTTGTTCCATTTGTTTATGCATTTATGGGTGGCTCCTTTTATGTGCCCTGACTGGGGATTGAACCCACAACCTTGGCATGTGGGGACAATGCTCTAACCAACTGAACTACTTGGGCAGGGCCCCCATTGCATTTCTTTTCTCAATATAATAATTTTCATTTAAAATTAATTTTTACAAAAACTTTTTTAAAAAGTAAGGTTTCTGAGGAATATGGAATTGACTATCTAGTCAGACCTCATGAGAAGTGGAGCTGGAACCGACACCATCGGCTTCAGTCCTTTAAACTAACCCCTGGCCCTGTTCCCACTGTCCTACTCAGCAGTGTACCAGCTCTCTAGCCCTGTGGTATCGTTTAGTTTGAAGGGGTTCTGGTCACCTCTCCCTTCCACACGGTATCGAGCTGGTCCACTACATTGATGACCCCATGCTGATCGGACCTCGTGATCAAGAAGCAGGAAGTGCTCTAGATTTATTAGCAAGACATTTACATGTCAGAGGGTGGGGTAAACCCGACAAAAATTCAGGGGACTTCTCTCTTAGTGAAATTCTCAGGGGTCCAGCAGTGTGGGGCATACCGGGATATTCCTTCTGGTTGAAGGATGTATTGCATCTGGCCCCTCTTACAATGAAGAGGCACAATGCCTCGTGGGCCTCTTTGGGTTTTGGAAGCAACACATTCTTCATCTGGGTGTGTTACTCCAGCCCATTAACTGAGTGACCTGAACGCTGCTAGTTTTGAGTGGGTTCCAGAGCAAAAAAAGGTTCTACGGCAGGTCCAGGCTGCTGGGCAAGCTGCTCTGCCACTTGGGCCACGTGACCCAGCAGATCCATGGGTGCCTGAAGTGGCCGTGGCAGACAGGGAGGCTGTTTGGAGCCTTTGGCAGGCGCCTGTGGGTGAATCACAGCACAGGCCCTTAGGATTTTGGAGCAAAGCCCTGCCATCCTCTGCAGATAACTACTTTCCTCTGGAGAGGCAGCTCTTGGTTGGCTACAGGGTCTCAGCAGAGAATGAAGATCATGGGCCACCACGTCACCATGTGGCCTGAGCTGCTCGGTGGGACCTGAGTGTTATCTGAACCACCGAGCTGTGGCGTTGAGTGTGCACAGCAACATTCTATCATCAGATAGAAGTGGAATATAAGTGATTAGGTCCAAGCAGGTCCTGAAGGCACAAGTGAGTTACATGAAGCATGGCCTGAATGCTACGCTGCCTTCTCGTCCCCAGCCCTCACCTGTGGCCTCCTGGGGCAGTACTGTGATTAGCAGAAGAGAAGGCTTAGGCCTGCTTTACACGTGGTTCTGCACGAAACGCAGGCACCAGTGGAAGGTGGACAGGCACAGCCCTAGAGTCCCTTCCTGGGACTTACCTGATAGACAGTAGTGAAGGAAAATCATCCCAGTGGGCAGAACTTCAAGCAATGAACCTGCTTGGAAGGAGAAATGGCCAGATGTGTGACTACATACTGATTCATGGGTGATGGCTAATGGTTTGGCTAAATGGCCAGGGACTTGCAAGGAACATGATTGGAAACTGGTGACAAAGAACTCCGGGGAAGAGGCATGTGGCTCGAACTCTCTGAATGGGCACAGAATGTGAAGACACTGGTGTGCCATGGGGATGCTTACCCAGGGGCGACCTCAGCAGAGGAGGACTTTAATAACTGAGTTGACAGGATGACCCCGTCTGTGGATACAGTCAGTCTCTTTCCTTAGCCACCCCTGTCATTGCCCAATGGGCTCATGAACGAAGTGGCTTTGGTGGCAGGGATGGAGGTTATGCACGTGGTCAGCAATGTGGACTTCCACTCACCAAGGCCAGCCCGACTGTGGCCTCTGCGAAAAGCCCGGTTTGCCAGCAGCAGAGACCAACCCCGAGTCCCTGATGTAGCACCACTGCCTGCGGTGATCCGCCTGCCACCAGGTGGCAGGCTGATTACAACGGACCACTTCTATCACAAAAGGGGCACTTGTTCTTCTTGGAACAGACACTCATTCTGGGTATGGATTTGCCTGCTCTGCACCCAGTACTTCTGCCAAAACTACCATCTGTGGACTTACAGAACGCTTTATCCACCATCACAATATTCCACACAGCATTGCTTCTGATCAAGGAACTCACTTTACAGCAAAAGAAGTATGATGACGGGCCTGTGCTCAGGGAACTCACTGTTCTCACCATGTTGTTCACCATCCCGAAGCAGCTGGTGTGATAGAGTGGTGGAACATTCTTTTGAAAATTCAGGTGTAGAGCCAGCTAGGTACCTTGCAGAACTGGGGCAAGGTTCTCCAGAAGGCTGTCTGTGCTGAGTCCATATCCAATATATGATGCCCTCTCTCTGCCAGCCAGAGCTCGTGGGTCCAGGCAGCAAGGGGTAAAAATGGGAGTGGCATCACTCACTATTACACCTAGTGATCTACTAGCAAAATTTTGCATGCCTATCCCACAACCACATACTTCGCTGGCCTAGAGGTCTTAGTTCCAGAAGGAAAAATGCTTCTACGAAGAAACACAAAAATGGTTCCTTTGAACTGGGGGTAAAGACTATCGCCACTTTGGGCTCCTCATGCCTCTGAATCAATAGACAAGGAAGGGAGTTAGCATGCTGGCTGGGGTGGCTGATCCTGACTACCAAGGGGAAATTGGACTTCTGCTCCACAAGGAGGTAAGGAAGAGTATGTCTGGAAAACAGGAGGTCCCTTAGGGTGTCTCCTGGTATTACCATGCCTTGTGAATAAGGCCAATGGAAAACTGCAACCCCAACTACAAAACTACTAACGCCCAGACCCTTCAGGAATGAGGTTTATTTTACCCCACCAGGTAAGAACCGTGACCAGCCGCGGTGCCTGCTGAAGGCAGAGGGAGCACGGTGTAGGCAGTGGAAGAAGGTAGTTATTAACACCAGTTTTGACCTTGTGACTGGTTATAGGAACAAGGACTGCATTCCTCCTTATTTTGTTATGAGTGCATTTTATGTACGTATACACACATATGAGTATATATGTGTGTATATACTGTGCTTATGCTGCCCTTTGCTGCACAGTAATTAATGTTTATGGTCATAATTTGGGGTCATTGAGAAAAAGTAAATTGCATTTAGCTTTTTTTAAACAGAGGCTAGAAAAACTGGAAAACACACAAAAATGTTTCATAGAATAGTTATAATAAAGGTATTTTACTTTCAGATTGGTCTTCAGTTTTATTGGAACTTCCCTCATTAGGAATACAAGAGTAGGTTCTGTGAATTGCTCAGCACATTTCTCTTTACAATGTGCCTTTCTGCATGCACTGCAGAGTCTTGAAAAGCAAAAACTATATTTCCTAGAGTCTCTTACAGCTAGGGTTCCACATGTGGCTTAGGCTCCTTTGGACCAATGCATTTGCATGAAGCATGGACTTGAAACCGCGTAAAGTGTGGAAGAGGCAGGGCCAGAAACCTCCACCCACACGTGGGTGTTGGTGGTGGCAACACCTTGTAGCTCCACACCTGCTGCATCTGAGAGCAGTGGCAGCTGCTTTCCCAACACTCGCTCAGTCAGCACCTACCTCTTCCTCTACTCTTCCATGATTTGGGCAGCCACATAACACTGGGAAATAAGTACCTTTCAGCTTACATTAACTTAAAAGGTAGCATCTGTTATCTGCAACTGAATGCTACAAACCAACCATACCAGGTACCGGAGAAGCGCTCACCATCATCTCCACAATGCAGCTCCCAGTGCCTGGCACCATGCAGCACTGTGATCGGGGTTAGGGGAGCCTGAGGGTAGAATAGGCAGCGCCCAAATCGAGCGGCATCAGGGGATGCCCTCTGTTCCCTGGGTTCCCTGCCTTCAAACTTCACCTGAAATTCCACTCTTAGGGTTTCCTTTCTTTAACTCAAGGCCTTTTATTTTTCCTCCTCCAAACTGTTCCTATGTGCATCACACCTCTGTTATTATATACACATTTGAAAAATTTTATATATATTAAAATTTATTGTTGTTCAGTTACAGTTGTCTCACCTTTTTCCCCCCTGCTCACCCCAACCCATATTCCCTACTCCCACAGTCATTCTCCTCCTTTGTCTGTGCCCTTGAGTCCTCTATTCATGTTCCATTGCTTGTCCCTTCCTCTTCTTTCTCCTGTTATCACCCTCCCTTCTCCCCTCTGGTCACTGTCAGTTTGTTCTTTATTTCCAAGCCTCTGGTTCTATTTTGCTCATTTGTTTGTTTTGTTGATTATACTCCTCTCACAGGTGAGATCACATGGTATTTGTCTTTTACCACCTGGCTTATTTCACTTAGCACGATGCTCTCCAATTCCACCCATGCTGTTGTGAAGGGTAGGAGCTCCTTCTGTATTTTCTGCTGCATAGAATTCCATTGTGTAAATGTACCACAGTTTTTTGATTAACTCATTTACCGGTGGGTACTTAAGCTGTTTGCAGCACTTGGTTAATGTAAATAACACTTCTATGAACATTGTGGTGCAAAGGTTCTTTTGGATTGGTGTTTCAGGGTTCTTAGGGTATAATCCCAGCTGTGGAACTGCCAGGTCAAAAGGCAGTTCCCTTTTTAGTTTTTTGAGAAAATTCCATACTGTTTTCCTCAGTGGCTGCACCAGTCTGCCTTCCCACCAACAGTGCACTAGGGTCCCCTTTTCTCCACATCCTCACCAGCACTTATTGTTTGTTGATTTATTAATGATGGTCATTCTGACCAGTGTGAAGTGGTATCTCATTGTGGTTTTAATTTGCATCTCTCTAATGGATAGTGATGTTTTTCATGTGTCTATGGGCCTTCTGTATGTCCTCCTTGGAGAAGTGCCTGTTCAGGTCCTTTGCCCATTTTTTAATTGGACTGTTTGTCTTCCTGGTGTTGAGTTGTGTGACTTCTTTACATATTTTGGAGATCAAACCCTTGTCCCAGGTATTATTGACAAATATGTTTTCCCATACAGTTGGTTCCCTTTCCATTTTGTTGGTGTTTTCTCCAGCCTTGCAGAAACTTTTTAGTTTGATGAACATACAGATTAAAAAAAAAACAGTAATGAAATTTCCCTTCTGTTCTGCTCACTGTGGATAGGGTGTGGGAAGAAAAGGTATATCAGAGTCCGAAAAGGAGAGGCATATGAAGTAAAAATATTTAGGAGGTTGTACCTGCTTCAGCAGATACTAGTGACTTACAACTTAAAGTGAATGTGTAGCAGGTCTTAGTTGAAAGTTGATTTTGATAATGTAGCACTGGGGATGAGCAGGGTGGTGGAGTAAAAGGTGGGAATGTTTGGGAAACACACATATATTGCGTCTCCATTGGAGGTGGAAGTGTTTGTTGCTGAGGTTTGATGTGCAGAACACAGCGGTATTAAGACACAGTTTTGCTGAGGGTGGGTCATGCTTTTCCCATTGGAGAACAGAGTATGGTGATATGCCCTGATTGTAAACAGTAGGCAGTGCATTTGCTAGTTCTTACATTTGGAAGGAGACAAAGGAAAATGTGTTTTGAGGATAGAAAGGGAGGGGGTAATGGAAATATTTCCTCTCCTAGACAAGGCACGGCTGCTGGAATTTCTCTCTGACGAATCCAGGAAGGGTTTGGCTAGGCGGTGCAGTTCTTTTTCTTCTTTTTGTCACCCATGTAGGAAATACTTTGAGGCTTCAAGTAAAACGATTTTAAAGAGCTGTTCAGAGGCGAGGGAACTGACTGCTTGGTCAGCAGAATCCTGGGCTTTTGACGGGAGAAGGCTGTGAGATGGGAGCATTCTCACCATTGTAAAGTTCCAGTGCACACGTTCACCCACAAAGCCGTTCTGCAGGCTTTCTTAGGAGAATTTGAAACATTTCACAACTGTCTAATTTTAGTCTTTCCAACGTCCTTGTAAGGTAGGTAAGAAGGAATGTTCTTACACTTTTTTTTAACAGATGATAAAATTTCGTGACAAGTGGTTTCCAAAAAACCCACGTGGGGCCAAAGCGTGAAGCCAGTCAGAGCAGCCTGCCTCCTCGGAGCCGAGCGGCCGCTCCCAGGGCTGGGGCAGTGTCTGGGGTCGCAATTTCCCTCTCTCTTCAGATCTTACAGCTACCGATGGCCTTGGACTCAGTGATGCAGCGTGTAGCATTGCCCTCCACTGAGTCAAAGAGCATTAATTATGAAGGCTTTCCCGTGGATCTGAGAGCAGACTGTGCAGAGAATATGCTTTTACATTTTTTTTGGTAGGTAGGTTTCAGGGTTGCAGAAAATCTCTCCAATATACAAAGCTGTTAAACCTTAGGAGCTGTCTTTTTTTTTTTTTTGGAAATTCAAAAAGCCTCTTCTGAATCATGAAATCCTAGTGAAAGGAAAAAAAATTTAAAGACATTGCTAATCATTATATTCCTACCCTCTATTGTCTGAGAAGAGAAATAATTCTATTGATCTTCCCAGCCAGCTAAGTTTTACCCCTTTCAGTAACAAAGACTTAATTTCTAACAATGGCAGATAAATAATAGATGCACAGCCAATTTATCCTGAGAATTTAAAGTCTGACAAATAATGGAACTTCTCCTCTTCGTTTCACCTGGGATCTGAAACGGGCTGGGGAGAAAAAGTTGTGTTTCACGGCAGCACGGCGGTCAACACAAAGATGAAGACCTTGGGTCAGCGAGGGCTTCTCTGATTGGGACAGATTGGGGATTTAGTTCTGATTTTTATTTCTTGTCCACGACACACTTATTTAACTTAATTGTTTTTGTTAAAGGACTCTTTGTGAAATTGACAGGCAGGGTGAAGAATTTCGTCCTGTGTAGTGTCCGGTGCTCACCATTTCCCCCCATGTTGAAATCAAATCTGAACACGATTGTGTGCCTTGCAAACTGTTTTCATTATTGTCTCCCATACTCAGAGGGCCTCTAATCTAACACACTATACAAAAGGAAGAGTCCCTTAAAATTTCATTAGTGGAGCTTGTAAAGGTTTCAAGACACTTCAGCTGCAACGAAGCAGCGCTATGAGGCTATTCTCAGTGCCTTCTGTGAGGCCACAGCGAAAGTGAGAGGGTTTATCCTGAGACAGTGACGCTACACCCTTCTCTAATTTGGGGGGAAGTAAATGCATAGATGGGTAGTGGCCACTTTATTTTGTTGGGTCTCTGTGTTCAAACCTTATAAAATTGTGTCCATCTCCAGGAGAATGTTTGACAGTAAAGACGAAGATCTGTGTCAGTCTTGAGTGGTGAGGAGGAGGGAGAGACCTGGGAAAGAATCCTCTTTTTACCTTCCGAATTTTACATTCAGAAGATGTGGAATCAAGCTTTTCCAATGTCAATATAGCTGATGTGTTATGTTTTACTGTTTGGTACTGTTTTCACTTTGAAGTATGTAAGGCAGGGGTCGGGGAGTGGCATAATCTGCATTCTCCAGGTCTGTAAAGGTCTTGAGCAGGTTCAACCTTGAATCCATACCAGTGTTTTCTGCTCAAACCCCCACCCCATCAGTGACTCCCCATTAGCCATCAAATAAAATCCAAACTGCTCAGCTTGCTCTTTTCAAACCTGCCCAGGACCTTCTCACCTCCAGAGCAGGGTGGTATTGCTCCTTTGAGGCGGGAGGAATAGCAGAAGCAAAGGTCCAGAGGCAGGAGAGTGCAGTGGTGTTTGGGGTATAGCCAGTGGAGAGGCAGGCTGAAATGTGGGGTGCCCGAAGGTTGGGTCTCTAGATACAAATCCAATATTGCAGGGTTTTTGAAATCCTCGGTGGCACACATTTTCCCCCAGCTCCTCTCCCTGCCAGAAACTTGTTACCACACGGGAGCCAAAAATAAATGCTTCACCCTCCATGTCCCCACCCCTGTAACTGCTGAGGGACTCAAGCTGGTGAACAACCACTGCAGAGGCAGTCAAGTGTTGTGATACCTGATCGGCGGAAGTTCTGTCAATAGTGGGAATTTGTTTCCTGATTTTTACATACAATTTCTCCACGCTAAAGGCTGAATTAAAAGCCCACAAAGGCATTACAGTAAGAACTGCAGCTATTAAAAGCCTGTTCCAGTGATCTCATACTTTTCAGTCGAAGTACCTGTGGCCGCTACAAAGTGTCAGCCAGACACCAGAACTCAGCCCCACTCTTCTGTCGTCTGACCTGGAGCCGCTTCCCCCCCCCCCCCCCCCCCCCCCCCCCTCCGCCCTTGGTGACAGGGAGCTATTTCTCCTGCTTCTCTCCTAGCAACGGCCACATTCCTTCAAGACAGCATTCGTCTCCCTCTCTGAGCAACCCCCTGAGCTGCTGAGGAAGGGGGTGAGGAGGGAGAACTCCTGGCCTCTATCCCCTCTGGGAGGAGTCTGCTCTCTGGAAACTCTCCTGCACAATGAACATTCCTGGAGGGGTTAGGGATGAGTGCTCTGCGTCTGGGTTTGTGTCTAACATTGAGGATGCAAATTCATAGTCCAGTGATCAGGCTGTGGCTATTATTCTAAAGGGCGGGTTTGAAGGAATCACAGGGGCTGGAGCCAGCACAGTGTGCTGAGGTTGCTTTAAAGACAACGTGCAAACGTGAGTGGAGCACACAGGCTGAGAAAGGTAACCGGGAGGAAAGTGGTGTGGCTACATGGCACTCAAACCATAGACCTCAGAATGACAGGGGAGAAAGGGCATGGTTCAGAATACTGCTGAATGAAGGGGACAAGAAAAAGCCCTGCTGGCTAAGGCAGACCGAGGTGCTCTCCTGGAAATAACAGTGGAAACGGCAGGAAGACAGGCCTGGCACGCGATGGCTCTAAAGGAAAAACTGTGGGCTCAGTAGCAACACCGAAGTGAAGACATGGTTTTCATTTCCCCTCTTACATCAGTTGAGTGAAGACCCACTAAGCCCAAACCCTAAACAGATGATTCAGCCTGAAGGTAAGAGGAATAGAAACCAGGGCAAAGCTGAAGCGAACGTCTTTTCTTACGTGCACAGCAGTGCCCGCACATTACCCGTGGCAGCACGTGCTGTGGGCCAGAAGAACGGCACTGAGACCCACACCGAGTTCTCTGAATACATTAACTCTTTCAGTGACCGCCAAAGCCCTATGAGAAAACTGTTATTACCATCTCTAGTTTATACGTGAGGAAACTGAGGGACAGAGAGCTCAGCGAAGGCCACACTGCTAGTGAGCAGTTGAATGAAGAGAGGCCAAGCTGAGACTCGGGTCTTCTGTTTCGCCTGACCTTTCGCCTTAGTTTCCTTAGCCGGCTTTCCTGAGTCTGCATCTCCCAAACTCTCAGGGGTCCCACGGTGAGTGGAAGGGCATAGCCCCCCAGAGAGGATGTGTACGGTAAGTGGAGGCAGTCTGGCTTCCTCGCCCGGGTGTCTGGGTGACGAGGGTAGCAGTGTTCCCACAGCCTTGGAGGGGCTTGAGAACACTAGTTAGTGTTCTCTTAGCCTTGAAACTGGGTCCAATAAACAGTGCCTATAACATGAAGTGGGCTCGCATGTGCAGAACTATGTTATTCTGTAACGTTCTGGCAGTTTTCTGGCTCTGTTCCCCTCTAGTACTTAAACAGGTAGGGACCCCCTGCTGTGGCGATGATGGTGGGAGATGCGTGCAAGAGCCATGATGGCTGCCACTCCGGGGAGCAGGGGCCACGACATGAGACATGCAGATAGACACGCAGCTTGCAGCGTGCGTGGCTCGCCCACCCGTAAATAAAGGCATGCCAGACATCCCAACGGCTCCATGAATGTTTTTCCGTCTGAACGAATACCATGGACCTGCTTGGCCTTGAATGGTGGCAACACAGGATGTTGCAGATTTCAAGGTGTCGCTGCTACCAAATAGTAAGTGGGGTCCTGCTGACCGCTACCACCCTCCAGGCAAAATTCCAAAGGCAGAGGTTTGGTGATAAAGGAAAGGAGTCTTTGTTCAAAAGCTACACCGTTTTGGAAGTAGCAGCTCTCCTCCTGCATTAGTCACCTAAGGCTATCAATTAAGGCTAAAACCTTTAACTCTTTAGTTATAGCTTTAATCACTTAAGCCTATCGATTGAGGCTAAACTCTTCGTTTACAAACTAAAACAACATAAAATACAAAAGCTACACAATTTTGGAAGAACGGTAGGCTTCTGCCTCAGAGCCTGTTGCCTCCAAAACACCCAAAGAATAACCCTGCCATCCCCTGCCGGGCCAACCCAGTCTCAGGCTGTGCCCAGAGTTCCTTCTACCATCCAGAAGAGCATCCTCAGGCAGCTGCAGCACAGCCATCCAGGCATCTGTAAGGAAAAGGCAGAGAGCTGAGAGCCAGTCTCTGCCCTCCTTTCACGTCAGATCTTCTCACCCATAATTCCATGCTCTCTGGAGGCATTTAGCTTCTGAGCCAATCTTGTCCTAGACCGTTTACCTTTTACCTGGGCAACCTCCTTCTACGACCCTTCCTTACTCCTCCCCAGTGATCTGATCAGACCTCTGTGTATCACTATGGCCTTACTCAGAGTAAACATGGAACAGCTCTGGCTGCACAGTATACCTGTGGGTGACCCCAGCTTCCTTCTTCTTCATTCAAGAGCTCTGGGAAGTCCCAGAGCAAATACGGGAAGGGAGGAAGGGAGGATGAAAGGAAGGGAGGAAGGTTAGAGGGGGAGGGAGGAAGGAGTCTCTTCTCTTTGTAGTCCCTTCACCTTTCCATCAGGAGTCACGAGGAAGAAGAGCATGGGTGTCAAGGGGGCTCCTGCACTTTTTTGAATATGAGGGCCCCTTGTTCATGTCTAAAACTTTGCTAGCAACTATATTTAGAGGATTGAGAGAGAACGTGTGCAGCCATGGATGGATACACAAACACCCTGTAATAACCGCTGCCTACATTCCCCGCCCCCCCAACCATCACTGTGGCGGGGGCACCTCTAGGCCAAGGCTTCTACAAGTTGGGACTCACCTCTGACTTAATCTCTGGAGGTGGGGCTACATTTACATAACTCCCCAGGTGGTTCTCACGCACACTTCAGCTTGAGAACCCCTGGTTATGATCTGAGAATAATGTGGTTCTTATGCTTTCCCTAGGGCGAGAGCAGTGATGTGATGAGAAAGTAAAATGGCTTTTGACCTCGGGATTTTTAATATATTCACAAGCTAAGCTGAAATGACAGCGCCTTGAGATTTCTGCCCTTGGGCGTGCTGTGCTGCACTGTATCCTGTCAGTTCCCTGGTGATCTTTTCTGACCTTAAAAGGGTTTTTAAGCCCTTGACTTTGGGAACATTCCAACCAGGAATGCCTTTGACTTCAAAGTGGCCTGTAGCTGGGAGATTATTTCTGGCATGTGTCATAATGATCAGATGTGCTGAGTGGGAGGGATGGGGGTGCTCCACAGGTGGCCCTACGGGCCGGGCAGTGTTTTGCTCATTCTTAACCTAAACTGCTTTATTGTCATAAAACCCAAGAATTTCTCATCATGGGAGTTAATGTGTGTGAATAAGCCTATCTAACAATACCTCAGAGGTCTTTTCAGAATCCAGGAAAGTGTGTGTGTGTGTGTGTGTGTGTGTGTGTGTGTGAGAGAGAGAGAGAGGGGGGGGGCACATCTTCTCTGAACTTTCTGGAGCTTCCAGCTGCCGCAGGTGCTCCCCTGATACCCACCTGCCTCTTTCACCTTAGTTCTTTGCCCCAGTGGCTTGTATGGAACATTCTCCAATTCTTCACCAGTTCCTTGAGGGAAAAAATGGACCAGGTTGGAGATGTTACTTGTGAGCCATCACAGGTATGAGTATGGCTCTTTGTTGGTTAGGATGGATGAGCAACAGGATTGCTGCAATAAACATGCTCTCTGGTGTCTGATCTCAGCAGGATTGGATGTGATATCTGTGGCTTGCGCACAGTTCCAGAGACGTGAGAGAGGCCCATTCACGTTAAGGCATTGCAGGGGGTCCAGAGGTGAGTAAGACCCCATCCTTATGCTTGAAAAACAGTCTGTTTAGAGGAAGTATAAAGCAAGTCCACAAATGCTAGTCACCAATGAAGAACTCCATGTTAGGGATTCAAAAGAGGCAGGAAAGGCTCAAGCACTCTTTCCCAAGCAGGCCAGGGCATGAAGCCATTCATTCCCCAGGCATTTTCCACAAGACTAGCCCAGAGGCAGCTTTATTAGGTTGTGGACTAGGCAGCGGTGTGATTTTAGGCAGGGATCCCAGCCACAAATAGTGGGTCCGGTGTCTGTCATTCTAATATAACTTTGTTCTAGGTCTTGAAAATTTTCATCTTGGCGAGTTCTTCCTTTAACATGGATATTTCTGACAGGGCCTTAAGTGATGTTGAGCTAGCATCTTAATATTTAGCTACATCCTCAGGGTGGGGAGGAGGAAATGAATTAACAGTCAAGTGAGCACAAATCCCATGTGGGACACAGTTTGGGATGGGCATTTGAGGAGAGGTCAAGTGTAGTGACAAGGAGGAGTAGGGGGAACTAAAAATAAACTGCTCATTTATCTGTCAGAGGCTGGCTCAAGCTATCCTTTGAGGTTTCCCACCAATAACAAAGGAATATTTGATGGTTTTTAAATGAAAATAATATAGCCTTTTTATGCATTAAAAATTAATAATAGCACTTCACATCGAAAGACCTATAATTTCGCTTTAACTTAGTGATTCTACTCTTAAAATTTAACATAATGGAATAATGAATGCATGCAGATTTGATTCATTCTTCACTCTTCAATTCAATAATCATTTACAGAATACAAACTGTATGCCAGTACTGTTCCAGGACCTGGGGTTGCAGCAATAATCAAGGCAGACAAAGCCCTGGCCTCATGGGATTTATGTTCTAGTAGGGACAGGTAATGAACAAAACATTGCATTACCAAACCTCATGGGCAATTTTCAGGACACATTTTATTAGATCTCTCAATCCCTTCAACACTTTCTTCACTTGGTTTCTGGGACTGCAAAGGAAGTAGAGTAAGGGAAGTTACTCCTCAGCTTCCTGACTTTATATTGGGGACCCAGGGCTAAGTCTTCAAATATTTCTCCCCTTCCTCACTCAACATCAATATGCTGATGACCCAAATACATATTTCCAGCCTTCACTGCTCTGCCAAATTCCAGTCTTTTCAATGCAACTGCCTATTTAATATCTTCACTTGGACGTCTTCTAAAGCTTGGAGTCCCAAACTTAACAAGACCACCAAAATCGCTCTTAATTTTCCACCCAAATCATTTTTAATTGAGTCCTTTCCTTCTCAGTTAACAGCAACTTCACCCTTCCAATACTCTGGAAAATCCTTGGTATCATTCTCGACTGCTTTCTTTCACTCACAGTCCGCATCTGATCTATCAGGTCGAGCTGAAAGATCTCCATCACAGCATGGTTTATAAAATGAAACTTGGAAATGATCTAACCATTTAACAGTGGAAGATTGGTTAAATCATGGTAAGTGTAGCCATTAAAATATTATAGAAGGTACATGAAAAGGTGTTAATATCACTAGTTATTAAGGAAATGAACATCAAAACCATGATGGGATATCACTTCACACCTGCCAGAATGGCTGTCATAAAAAAAAGAAATAATAAGTGTTGAAAGGATGCAAAGAAAAGGGAGCCCTCACACACTGTTGGTGGGATTGTAAATTAGTATAGCCAGTATGGAAAACAGTATGGAAGTTTCTCAAAAAAAAAGAATAGAACTAATATATATGATCTAGTAATTCCATTTTTGTGTATTTATCTAAACACTAATTAGAAAAGTTATGTGCACCCCCAAGTTCATTGCAGCACTACTTACAATAGCTAAGACATGGAAACAACCCAAGTGTCCATCAACAGGTGAATGGATAAAGAAGATATGGAATATATTTGTATACACAATGGAATACTCCTTAGCCAAAAAAAGGATGAAATCTTGCCATTTGCAATAATATGAATGGATCTTCAGGGTATTATGCCAAGCGAAATAAATCAGAGAAAGACAAAGACCCTATGATTTCACTCATGTGTGGAAAAAACCCCAAATGAACAAACAATACCAAACAAAAACAAACTCAGAGAGGCAGACAATAGATTGGTAGTTACCAGATGAAGAGGGGGATGGAGGGAGGGCAAAATGGGTAAAGAGGGTCAATTGCATAGTAATGGATGGAAACTCAACTTTTGGTGGTGAGCATGATATGGAATATACAGATGTCAAATTATAACATTGTACACCTGAAATTTATATAATGTTGTAAACTAATGTTGCTGCAATAAAAAATAATGTAGGTCAATAAGCTACTGTTTAATGGCATTTTTATTATGAAATATTTCGAACACAACAATAGAGAGTTGTGATCCCCATCACAAAGCTGTAACAATTATAAACTCAGCCATTCTTGCCTCATTTACACCGCAAATTATCTCTTACCTCCCACCTGGATTTTTAAAGCAAATTCTAGACATCATAAGAATATAATCTCATTTTTGTAAACAATGTATATGCATAGAAAAAAGTCCAATAGGGTAGCTGTCTCTAAATCATGCTATATGAATGACTGCTGATACGTTCTGTTGCTTGTGTGTATTTTCCACAATGAACATGCATTACATGAAGAAACAATGATGGGAATGGGTGGGGCAAAGGCAGATAGTAATGCCAGAAATTCTAGTTCTATTCCTTTCTAAATTTGATTGCTTTAATTCAGGCTGAGTACTTCACATTGTGAAACAGAAATAACTACTTAGTGGAGGTGAGGATCCTTGACTGTCAGCCTGTTATCTCTCTGGGCAGTTTGTAATTAAAAGTTGGCTAGTGGGTTGAATGCTGTCCTGCAAACTGAAAGGTTGCCAGTTTGATTCCGGGTCAGAGAACACGCCTGGGTTGCGGGCTGAGTCCCCAGTTTGGAGGGTTCGAGAGGCAACTGATAGATTCTTCTTTGGCACATTGACATTGATGTTTCTCTTCCTCTCTTTCTCCCTCCCTTTCCCTCTCTTTAAAAAAAAATAATAAACAGCCCTGGCTGGTGTAGCTCAGTGGATTGAGTACGATCTTGTGAAGCAAAGGGTCGCCAGTTCAATTCCCAGTCAGCACACATGCCTGGTTGCAGGCCAGGTCTCCAGTAGGGAGCACTTGAGAGGCAACCACACATTGATGTTTCTCTCCTACTCTTTCTCCTTCCCTTCCCCTCTCTCTAAAAAATAAATAAATAAAATACTAAAAAAAAATAAAATCTTTTAAAAAGTCACCACGTTAACATCTATGTTGTATAATTATCAACAGGGTTTCTCAACTTCAGCTTTCTGGTCATTTTGAACTGATAATTCTTTGCAGAAAGCTATCTTTTGGATTAGAGGATGTTTTTTAGCCTCCCTGCTCTCATGCATGCTCATAGCATCCTCTCTCCACCATCTCCTATAGTAACAACCAGAAATGTCTTCAGAAATTTGCAAAACGCCCCTGAGAGGCGAAATTAACCCAGTGTGAGAAGCAGTGTGCTACAGCATGTATGCAATTTGCAATGTCTGGTGTCTAGGAGATTAGCAGTAAAAATGTTCTGTTTTACTCATTTCGTTGGCTGAAACCTCAAGGAGGATGTAATTTATGATCTAATGAAGGCTACTTTTGTGATTTACTGACCTGCAAGTTTAATTAACCCATGTACAACTCAGTGGTTAATGATTATCTGCATTTTTGAAACATATCCAGAAATGGCCAAGACGAGTTCAACTCTATGTGAAAAGCAAAGGTCGTGAATGAAAGACTGCTTTTCAGCTACGACAGTGATTGGATTTGCCTCTCCAGACTACTAACTGACCCATTTCACTATTCATTATCATCCACGACACAGGGAAATATTGTGTGGAGGTTAAAAATGGGAGATTTCTTCCTAGAAAGTTAATGATGCTACGTACATGTAAACAGTTCCTTTTATTAGTAATATACACACATAGAGACCATTGCAAAAGGGAAAAGGGCATTTAAATATTGCATTTTTATTTAGATTTCCCCCTCATAATGGAAACATTATTAGAGAACCAGAGACATGACAGAAGGGAAAATATGAGGTCATTTTGCCCATTCTCTTCAAGAGCTCCACTGTCCTATGTGTCTCTCTCTCCACCCCCCAATCCAGAGTCTTATTAAACATCCCCATTTTAATAACATAGGAAACTCCTCATTTTTCCCTTCTGGAGAGTAACTCAGCAAATGAGCAGAGGGCATAACTTAGTGGTATAACCTTCAAACGATTACTTCTTTAGTTAGTGACACTGTGTAGGTTGCATGAAAAAATAAAACTTCTACCGAAGTCTGCATCAGATCCAAGTTAATCAAGTAAATACAAATCGTGCCTCAAATACCATTACAACTTAATAGAGGGCACTTGTGGGAACTTGAGTCTTAAGGGCTGTTTCATGCATTGTTGGGTCCTCCTAACTCCGGAGAAGCCCGTATAAGACATTTATGAATCTCCTTATACTTTGTTAGATTCATCTCCCTTGGAACCAATGCTTAAATTTTGTTTTCCATGACAACATCCATAATTTTCTTTAATGGTAAATAATAAAAATAATTGCTATTACTTACCACCTGTGGAGCAGGTATTACTTAGATACTAAACATAGAATACTTTATGTGATCTGTGCAATCTTACCAGATAAATAGGTCTATTTATCCAGCCGAAAACTGAGAGCTGAAGTACTTTGTCCAAAGTCTAACAGCTTTTGTGAGGCAGAATCTTCACTCAGCACACATTTCATAGCTGACATTGCCACATATGTTGTTTAAATAGACACAGGGTGTGAAGTTTTCTCTTAGAGCCTGTGTCAGGAAAAATGCACTTGCTTGGATTCTTTAAAACAGAGCCCATCTGCAGTGGCTAGAAGGCTGCATCTACGGAAAAACGAGTCAGTCATCAGGAAACACTCAGGAGCCGGAGGACCTGATGTACTCGGGGAATGGACTAGATTGGGTTTTGTTACACGGAGAGAAAGAGGCCAAGTGCTTTGTACACTGACAAAGAATAAATTGGGTCTTTCTTAAGCCAGGGGGGTTTTAGAGAGGAGGGCTCCCTATGGAAAATTTCCGAAAATCAAATGGGGTGTCGTGGAGGGGGTTCCACATTTCATCTCTGTTGTTATTCTATAGGCTCTTAAGTGGAGAGGGTGGGTCAGCAGGGGCAGTCCACACAGAAACAAGAAAAATGCAAGCGTAAAGCATGAAAAAAAAATGTGGCCACCGCTAAAGAAAACACAAACCCAAATCCAAACCCAAACCGCAAAAGGGTTGTGGGGAAGAATTTTATTAACAATTGAAAATGGAACAGCCAACATTGGACTTCAGGCTGTGAGCGTTCAGCCTGACTAATTAAGGTCAAGGTGGCGAGGAAAATACCAGCTGGGGAGCATTTTGCTGAAAGATAAATTTGTCCCTCTGTATCTCTGCAAGACAGCAGGGAGGTGTGTGTGTGTGTGTGTGTGTAGCTAAATTAATTTGATTTACATCATGCCAGTATTTTCTGTTCTGTCTCCCTGCTGTCAGTTATCTTCGCAGGCTTTTTCTCTCCCTTCCATCACCCCCACACATTTCATAACACGGAGAGAAAGCACGGATTGGCTTCAGGCAGAATTTAGAAATGGAATAACTCTAATTTGATTATTCTGCACTGAGCGAGTGCTATTCTCTCCTGCCCCTTCTTTCTCGAGGGAGAGAAGTTGTAAACCTGGGCATAAGTGCAATGTATTTTTATATTATGCTTAATGGCACAAACTGCTTGACGATCAGAACTTGCTCCTTGCAGCAAAACCTGGCGGCCCACCTATCCTGCGTTTCTTCAACAGCACTAGTACTAGAAAATGAAGTTTCGGCCCAGGATCCCTCCTGTTAGGAATGCTTCCCCCCCCCCCCCCCCCCCGCCCCGGCAATGTAGCTTTCAGTTCCGCCGGCTCTGGAGGCCGGGGCGGAGGGAGGCTCCCTAGGGGCCTTCGAGATGATGCTAGGCTCAGGTTCTTGCCCAACGGATCCGCCCGCACCCCCCGGGATCCCTCTTGGCCCTCGGCGCTTCGCCTCCTCCAGCGACCGGGAGCGCTTGGGCAGGATAAGGTTACGCCGAGGCTTCCTTTGACGGGAGGAGGGAGGCGGGTCTGAGTCCGTGCCCTAGCTCCCGGGGGTGTTCCCACAGTTTGCAGCCCAGGACAGCGGGGCCACAGTCCTGCTGCCGGTCGGGTGCTGCGCGAGGGCCGCCGAACGCAGCCCTGGGGTCTGCTCCGCCATGGCCCGGGAGAAGTCGCCCGGGAGGGGCTGCAGCTCACTGAGCCGGTGTCTGCTGGGCGCCGCGCTGCTAGTAGGCCTGCGGCTCTGCGCGGAGCTGCGGCGCGCCGGACCCCAACCCCCAGCCCGCAGCGCCCCGCCGAATACCGCATCCCCGCTGCCCGCGGCGCACGTGCGGCCCGCGCCTGGCCCGCCGCGCGGCGCCAGCTGGAGGCAGGTGACCTACGTGCGCAGCGGGCGCCGAGCGCCGCCGGGGGGCGGCGGGAGCGGTACGCCGGAGCCGGGCTGCTGCGCCCCGCTCGGACGTCCCCGCCGGAAGGTCAGTTGCAAACCGTGGAGTCTTGGGCCCTAGATTCGAATCCCCTTCTCGACCGCCCTGCAGAGCTGTCCGCGATGGGCTTCTCAGGCCGTTGCACTGGGACCCTCAGAATAGTCTTAAACCCTGCGCTCTCTTGGGCGGCTCCGCCGGTGGCATCCTTCAATATAACCAAGTGGAACTGAGCAGAGTCCATTCGGTATGCAACCACTACTTGCTGAGCGTCCACTCTGTGCCAGCCCCGCTGCTCCGCGGGCGTGCAGCGGCGAAGGACAAAGCCCTGCTCTCACGAGCTTACTTACAGTCGAGTGAGGGGAGAGTATGGGTGATGGGTACTGAAAGAAAAGAAGGGATTTTTTTTTTTTGTATCCTGTGTTCTTCCCAGTCCTCTCCTCGAGGCCTGGACAAAGCTGAGTGGGCATCCACTGTGAATTACTCTAATACTGCCTTCATCGCGGTGAGGAAGGTCCACTGTCCAGACAAATTTCCCTTGAATTACCCCGCGGACCGCAGAGTGTCTGGTGCGGGGTGAAAAGTTGAGCCCCAAGCACCACTTAATGGGGAGTCCAGGTTGGAACCTGGAAGACAAGTGGTAACTTGAGTTTGTCTTACAACACTCCACAATATTGCTCTTCCTACCTCATTAACCTCTTGGCCACACCTCACTAAATAGTCCAGTTTTAATCTCAGATGATGGAGCCTCTGGCCTCCCACCCTCCTTTTGGAGCTCAGAAATTTACTTGGTACTTGGGAATGAAAAGATTCAGAACTGCAGGTATGAGCTGGCCTGGTCCTTATACCCATCAACCCCGACTGAGTACTCTTAGTTGCTTGGTTTTCCCTTTTTTTCCCTTTAAACATCACTCTCCCCCTTCCTCACCGCCCCTTCTCTGGGGTAGAGAGAGAAACTCTTCCTTTGACCCTGCTGCATTCTTTAGCTTCCTACTTCTAACCCACTTTTCAATATCACATCCACCCCCACGCCCCAATTATTTCTTCTGCTTTCCTTTCCTCCATGTCCTCTCAAGCCTTGCCCTCGTCTCTCCACACCACACCACACCGTGGTCCCATGAGCATTATTTATCTTCCTAGATAAACCCAAATGCTTCTTTCTATCGCTATAGCCTCACTTCCTATGTAAAGTGTTAACTTGGTCTTGCAGAGGAATGCAGCCTCTTCCTTCTCCATGCTCCTCATGCACGTTCCACGACATCAGGTTACACGCCCAGTGCACTTCATCTCAGGGTTTGCCAGGTCCCAGGTGCTGCATCGGGTGCTGGGGCTACAAAATGAGTTCAAATCCTAGTTGGGGAGGCACTCAGCACGGGCCTCCCGTAATGTGACTGATGCTATAATTAAGGTCTTGAACTCTACCTGGAGAGTCAAGAAAGGCTAATGGAGAGGGAGCATTTGACCTAGGACTTGCTATTTCTTACAGTTCAGATTCAGTTCTTGATATTTCTTACGGTTCAGTTCTTTTGTCTCTCTGGGTGTTCTGAGATGTCCCATTTTCGATGCCCTCAACCCCGCCCTGCACTCTCCCCTTCACCTCCGCTCTCAACCTCTGTTGTTTCTGTTGTCACCTGGCCGAGAATCACTCTTAGTCTCCCCTTCAGACAACAGTGTCTGTGGCTGGAGCCTGTCCTTTGTGTGTAAAAGTTTGGCAATGCCACGTGGAACAGTCTGCAGTGCACAGACTCTGAGGGCCACTGGAGGGGAAGTCAACACGCATCGCCTTTAGGAGGCTGCAGCGATTCAGGCTAGAGATGGTGGTGGTGGCTCAGAGCCAGCGACAGAAGTGCAGGTGTGAGGAGTGGGCGCTTCTGGATGTATTCTGAAGGTAGATGAGGGAAGAGTAGTTTCTGTGGTCATTATTGTTTAGTTTTTTTGGGGGGGGGATGGATGGAAATTAGGAGTTTGGTTTTAGACGCAGTGAGTTTGAGATATTCTTTAAACATCCACGTGGAAATGTCCAACAGGCAGTTGGCCCTACAGGTCTGGAGCGGGAGGAAATGTCCGGACAGAAATGTGGGTGTCATCAGTGCAGGGCCACTGAAGCCACGAGAGCATAGGGATCAACTAGGGAGCAAGAGGGGCCAACAAAGGTGAGAGATCTGAGTCTGGGCCCTGAGACTCAGCTCTGTTAAAATGACCTTAGAAAGAACAACAGGGGACATCTGTGTGGAGTGTGGCATGTTGTAAGCACTCAGTAATGGTAGCTTTAATTTTCACTAATCTGCTCAAGTCATTAGCCTCAGCCGTTCCTGTATATAATTTGTTGTTGTAACCTATTTCCTTCCCATCCTTGAACATTCAGATCAAGGATGTCGCCTGGAAACCTCCCCATTTCGGTTCTTCTTCCATGCTGATCTTCCCCCAGTTTGACACGGCAACAGAAATTCATTCCCAGTTTGTGACTGCTTCGCACGTGTTGTGGCCTGGTAATCCATTTCACGTAGACTATTTTGTCTCCAGAGTTGTTCCCAATGGAGAGGATGGTGTTTTTCCGTGTGACGTCTAGTAAATGTTTCCTCCTGAACACCGATGTGTGAAAGGGAAGGATCTATCGCAATCCGTTGTCCGTAACTCTAAATCTCTTTGGTTAAAAAATATAAGAAAGAAGTGAGTTTATTGTTATTTTCAAAATATTAAATTTTTAGCCTCCTAAGGAAGAAAATTCCCTGGATTTCCTTCTCGTTAGCTTTATTTATTTATTTACTTACTTATTTTCAGGGTATGCATCCTAACTTTCCCAAATTCCTAGATAGCAGGGCCCTTGAATTTGCTTCATTCTCCGCCCACCTTTTTAAAGCTGAATTAAAATGTTCCTCCAAGAACACTGTCATCTGATCTGCTCTCCCGCTTCTCGGAACGGAGCTCCATGTCCCTGGGGCGCCCATAGCATTCCTTCTTAGCCTCCCGTCGAGATGTGCTGAAATGTTAAATAACTGGTGTAGTTGAAGTTTGGAAGTTACGTGATAAACTCCTTGGATCTTATTTTACTTAACTTTGGTCTGTTGAGAATAACGATACACAGTGTTGTTTGGGTTCTTGGGTTCTTGCCGTGGGCCCTACGGGATTGGTTGGTAAAGGAGAAGAAGTTCCATCTATTTTGAACATGGCTTTCTGGGTGGGTGAAAACCTGCATGAAATCATTGGTTTGCTGTTTCTTGCCAATGTGCTTCCTTTGCAGGTGATAGAAAAACAAAAAATCAGCCATTATATTGCTACACTGATCATAGTTTATGCTTTTCTGAAGGAAAATAATCATTATAAGAAAGAGAAGTGAAGTGTAGCCCTCACCGGTAATTCTTTTCCCCTTCTTTCACCAAGCCATGCAAGAACGTGCTCTAAGTATGAAATCCTCTTTCACACCAGGGATCCTAACCTCAGGGCATTGTAGCCCACACCTTTCTGTGTGTCGCAGAGGCATTAATCATTCCACCAGAGCTCTCAGTCTCCTGGTTCATGCCACGCATGCATCAAAATATCTCTGTGATTTTTTTTCTTCATTTTCCTTTTTCTCTGTTTTTTTTTGTATGTGTTTTTCTGATTTTGTTTTTCTTAAATAGGTGGTACTAAGAATACATGGGTAAAGTTTTTTGGGGGGGCATTTATAGAGGACCAAGATAGGGTTCTCCATGGTTTATGCTTCTTTATGTCGTCTTGGGTAGATGTTTCCCTTACGGTTGGCAACTCTCCTGAATGACAGCAGCAAAATATGTGGCTCATTTGCACAGGGAAGGCACTCGTACAGCGGCCAAACTCCCTGAAGAAATCTCTTCTCTGTTATCAGAGATATTTTCCTTGACATTTAATATGTTGGATAGAAAAGTGACTTCTGAGTTACAGAGCCACAGAACCCAGCAATGTGCTGGCTTGGTTTGTTAGTCACGATCCTTTGGCACAATGTGTCGGAAGGAAAAATAAAATGCTTCCTCTTCTCCTGAAAAACCATATGGCAAAATTTGGTCCTTCTTCATCACCTCTCATCTTCCTCTTAGTTTTCTAGTTCCGTGTTTATCATCAGAAGGGAAGAGGGGAGAAAATGGCACAGTGTGCCCCTCGATGTATCCAATTGCCTTAAAAGTCCTTATTCTTTGCCCAAAACGTGAAGTTAGGTTTGAGTTGCTTGTAAAGTGTGGCCCAGCTGTAACTTCCAGTATTTAGGATTGTTCTGTGTACTTACACTTCAACATTAATCAATCCTCTCCTACTGTCCTCAGGAGGCAAAGCCTTTTCATTTTAAACAAAGTCATTGAGGGTAATTGAACGCTCTCCAGCAATACGTGGGTGTGAAATAGCAGCTGCTTAGTTTCACAAAGAGAAAGGCAGGTTTTGATTAAAACTTTGATGTGCCCGAGATGGGGAATAGGCCTCTGCACTCCTTCCCAACCCTGCGGTTCCTCTGAGAGCGTTCTGTGGGCAGAAAGATCAGCGACGGAGGCGCCATTGTTTTTCAACAATTGGCGGTGGAACTTTTAGGTTTTTGAGGGCAATTTGCCCTGTCCATTTTCCCCACGGAAAAGAAAGCCTTATCAGTTTCCTTGAATTGGATTTCCCTTTTAGTCTGTGAAGAGAATCGGAGCTGTGTAGTTAAACTGGAGGCCGTCAAGGGTGGTAGGCACTTGAGTTTTTCCATCTGTGCTGCGATACCTTTGGAGTCCTTGTGCTTATAAGTAGTTTGGCTCTTTATTCTGTGGTTCATAGAAAGCAACAAGAGCCTGTTTCATCTACCCCGAGACACACACTAAGGCTGGAATCTACCAGCCTAACCCTAAAAATAAAATCCAAAGTGAAAGGCAACAAGTGTTTGAGATCAAAGAGTAGCTGTTTGGAAAATGCAGATTCAGGCAGACACCCAAAGAGTGTTCTGGTTATGGGCTGAAGGCAAGGGGTTATTCTGAGAAAAGTAAGGGAAATAATTACATGAATAGAAGAAAGGGATTTCAATTGGTGTCAACAAGCTAAGTTACTCTTTGGCTGTACACAGCTGGTTCCTGATGCCAAAGATGTTCATAAGCATCAATCCTTGTGAGGGGAGGTTGGCCGGCCCGTTAGCTTGAGGAACAGTTTGTAAAACAGTGTTGGCCTGACTCAGTCCAAAACCCATGTTGCTCAAGTCAAACATTCCAAAGTGTCAAGGAGTAAGACATGTGAGGCCTTCCCTCTGGAGTGGCAGCTCTGACTCCATTTAAAAATACTTCTATTTATACAAATTTTCTTTTCTACAGTGAAAAATGTTTATATTTAGAATTAGCCAGCTGGACTCAGTTTAGATGATCCCAATTTTGCTGGCAACACCCGAAGCCTCATAGTCAGGACCAGTCAAACCTGTGCCTCCTTCTCCCTCTCAGGCCTGAGCAGGGCGTTGACCTTGGCCTTGTCAATGTCCTAGAGCCTCTTCGCAGCCTGTGTGCACTGGTGCTTGTTGGCCTTGACATCCACAATGAACACAACTGTATTGCTGTCTTCCGTTTTCTTCACGGCTGAGTCTGGAGTCAGGGGAATTTGGTGAGGGCACGGTGGTCGGGCTGGAGAGAAGCAGGAGGGCTGCTCTGGAAAGCCCAGCTTTCGCTAACCTTCTCCCTAAAGTGCTACCGTAACAAGGCTCATCTCCCTCGCTCGACTCCCAGCTCCATCTCTTAGATACTCGCCCTAGTCCAGTCAGCTGAAGCCACAAGCCATACATAGCCCAAGAGCCACCCCCTGTCCTCGAAGCCATTTTTAGGGAAAGAGGAAACTTCTGAGTTACCCCATGAAATCAAGTTCTTGACATTCCTTAACTATTCAGTATAATTACTGCATAGTTTTGCCCATAGATTTTTGCTTTTCTCATATTAATTTTATTATTTTAATGAGTCCAGTTATAGGATCTTGGATGGGAACACCCAGAAATAGACTGTAGGTTTTTATTTTGTATTGGTTTGTTTTTAATAACATGCAAGCCCAGCATCCATGCTTCTGTGTGGGGGAATTTTTTTGCTGATTAAATATTTCTCTATCTAGATGTGTTCTTACAGATAACCTTATTTCCAAGTAGCATTTAGCACTAAGTTGGCACCTTGTATATACTTCTGATATTTTTAATCAGGTGTGATATGCGCACGAGATGGATGTGGCTGCGGTGTTTTGTTTTGTCGAGGACAAGTTATTTGCGAGGCCTTTTTTTAAAGTTTCAGCCTCTTAAGGAGGTTTTATTTCAAAACAGTTGACAGAGGAAAGCTACCCGCTGAACCAACTTTTTAAAACACATTTCACATAACTGGTACCATCACTGCTTCAGGAAGGTGTGCCTCTGCTTACAGAAGCGGGTAAGGACTTTGGGTAGAGGACGCAGATACAGTCAGTGTGCAGCCCGTGATCCCAATCAGGAATCTCAAACCAAAGTTAGGGTCTTGTGTTTTTTGTTTGATTTTTTTTCTGTAAGTGCAGAAAAGTACTTCACACACACACACACACACACACACACACACACACAGAGATCTAAAATATTCTTCAGAGCATCTGAATATTTACAACCCTGTTTGCAACTGGCTAGTTTGGGATTCTTTAAGTGTGATTACCTCTGTTTGGGGACTGCCTGGGTTGCAAGAGATGGAACCCAGCTGAAACTGGTGAAAACAGGGATTCCTTGGAAGGGTCCTGGGGTAGAACTGAGGGGATGAGCTGCGGAAACCAGGAAGGCTCTGGGCGCTTTGTTATGGGCTGACATCAGCGCTGGAGACCTTAGTTACCCATAGCACCCATGCCCACAGTTGAGGTGGGTATTTATCATTCTTTTTGACCACACCTTTGAATTTATTTCCTCTGTTTGAGAAATTCTCTACCTACCTAAGAAAAAGCCAGAAAAATTTTTTTTCCAACTTTCCTTGTACCTGTGCACTTTAGGCCTCACCATTCAGAAACAGCTATGTGAGAATTTGGATTGCACCTTGGAAATTCAAGGGGCGTGAGGACCACAGAGTGGCATGAGGGTCAAGGTTCTAGCAGAGGCGCCTGGGGGCAAGAGGAGCCCCTGTGTCCGTGCCCAATGGTGGGCAGTGCAGTTGGCCCTGGCACACAGAGGGGGGTTTCTGTGCTTACAGTTTTGTAAGTGAATAGACCGTTAATCAATCTGTTTTCTACTTAACCAGCCAGAGTGGTTTCTATTGTTTACAACTAAGAACTTGGACAGATCAATAAATTAGAACTGGCAGTTGGGAAGGTTACAACCGTAACTTTCCCTCTTCAGTTTTTCTTGGCCTATGTAATTCAGATTTTGGGACATGGTGATTGGGGCCCAAGTGAACTATGGACTTAGGGACCTTTCCCTGACAAGATAATAGCATTTTGCATCAGATACTAAATTACACAAATCTGCTTACTTATCATAAGAGACATCAAGCCCTTTCCCGTGGTACCGTTTTGGGGGAAAGGGCAGAAGAGGCTGGTTTATGCTGCGATCACAAACAACCCTCCGGTCTCAGGGCTCACCCTAACAAAGATTTATTTTTTGCTCATGCTCTGTATCCATTACCGGTTGGCAGGGGCAGGGTGCTGCTCTGTGTGGTCATCGTCCTCTCTCTGGACCCCTCTCTGGGTTGGCAGTGCAGCCATTGTCTGGAATATCGCCTGTCACCTCCACAGAAGAGTGAGTGTCCTGGGGGGTCTTGCTTGGCGTTATTAAATGCCCTGGCTGGAAGCCACACACAGCACTCCTGCTCACAGTCCAGGGCCAGAGCGGGTTGCTGGGCCCTACCCAGTGCAAGAGGACAGAAGTCAGAGAGCTAGGAGTATTTGGTGAGTGCTTATCGCCACCATCATCTGTACCTAAATGGACTCCATCTAGGTTGTATTTCAGGTTTGCCGTCTTGAATGCCTTGCTGAATATGCAATTCAACAGTATTCAATAAAGCATGGGAAGCTCTTTCAGGGGCCTCCATTTAAAATGAAGCAGACATCTGAATTTAGCAGAATGGTGAAATAAAACAAGACTCTATTTACATCTCATAAACAGCTCAGTGACACTTCCTGCAGTTTGTTAAATACAATGATTCTTGTTGACATGATTTATGTGAGAGTCTGCGCACAGAGTGGGGATGGGATGATGATCTGCAGGTCCCCCCGGCCCCCCGCCCCTCAGGGGGGAAAAGGATGATCAAGTTGTTTGAATAAATAAAGCCGTGAGTGTAAATGAGCCGAAGGCCTCTGATGAAGTGACTTGAACTCCATGTGTAAGTCCATCTGCACGGCGATCACTTACTTGTTTTAGCTGGAGCAAGTCGAAAGACTTTCCAGCCTGTTTTCAGAATCCGGCCACATTTGTGCTGTAGAGTGTTTGCCGTTGTGTGACTATCACGACACGTATTTTTAGTTTATTTTTTTCTCCTGGGGGTATGATGGTGTCATAGTTTCACACCTGAGGTCACAAGTTAAAATTCTGCTGCCCAGGTTCCTGGATGTGGACAAGTGGGGCCCTGTCCGAATGTCAGTTCGTCCTCTGTGAAGAGCAGCGTACCTGGCTCACAGGGCGGCTGTGCAGGTTAAACAAGCGAGTGCGGGTGAAGGTGCATGGCCTGTGGGGCGGGGCAGTAAGGGAAGGTTGTCTCTCTCTGTTCAGCCCTGGGTTGCTGGCTGGGATGCAGGCCCCTGGGCATCAGAAAGATACAGGTATGTGTGTCTGGGGGGGTAGAAAGCCCAACAGCCATTGGTATTTTTAGTAGCTCCCTTTTTATTCTTGAAATTTAAAGCATACGTATATAATATGCTCAGCAATCAGAGGAGCTGGAAGATACATTTCTAAAATCTTAAATAAAAGCTGGCAGTAACTAGTAAATTTTTGTTAACATTTCCACCATAAATGTATTCCCCAAAAACTCATTTTTTGCCAAATGGTTGAGTCTTACCTGTTCACATTGGTTTGTGATTTTCCCCCTGAAAACTAATTACAAATATCTTTTACAGCATGCTGTTAGATAATTTTTGTCTGTGTTAGAGTTGACTGTATAAATGTGTTTCTAAGCTTTCAAAATATAACTTTCACTCAAAAGAATGTTTACAAATCTCATTAACTGTGCCACTTACTATTATAACTGCTACTTCTTTAGTTCAAGGGAGGCCAGAAAAACAGTTTAATCTTGCTAAACTGTTTTTCTGGTCCTGTCTTCCACATTTTAGTCAATTAAGTGCATATAATTATACTTGGCACTTCATAGGCACTTTAAAAATAAACTTAATTTAACCGACGCGATAAACAAAACCTAAGTACTGGCCCTGCACTTAGCACTGGGGAATGAAAGCCCTTCAAGAAGAGGACGAGAGAGGGGGCCCCAGCGCTGGGGGAGCCGCACTGATGTGTTCTTTTGTGTGATTCTCACAACGAATCTGCCAGGGAGAAATTGTTCTCGTTTCGTAATGAGAAAGCCGAGGCTCTGAGACATTATATATTTGGACAACACACAGCTGACAGACGACGGGATGGAATGAAAGTTTAACCTCAAAACCTATGACTCTTCCAATTTGCCCATCAAGACAGGCAGTTACCTGTTCTCACGTAATGTAGGTTAGTTACCAGATATTGATAAGCTAAAATCTCCCTGTGAACAAAGACACCACAAAGTTAGAAGATAAGCCATAGGCTGGGAGAGGATGTTTGCAGTGGCTATCACCAGTAAAGGATTATTAATATCTAAAATTTTATGAGTAAGGAAAAGCAGAAAAGAAAAACAAACCAAAAATTAACGAGGAATGAACAGAAGAGGAAAACTGAAAGACCATCTTTCTATCTACAAGTGTCTGTGGAAAGAGAGGGCATGAGCGCTGGGAGAGAAGATACATCCTAGCGATAAGCGGTGGGGGCGGCAGATCAAAACACCATAACGCTCTGTTTCATACCTCCCCCTCATGCTGGAAAAAGTGCAGAATGTCTGCTAAAACAAGGATTGACAAGGATGATAGTTGAGAAAGGAATTCTTACTAAATTACTTCATTCAAAGTAATTTCTTATCCTGGTCACTCTCCTAATACCTTCTCTTATGGCTTTCCCATGCTGACATTTAAAATTTTTAAAATTCTGGTTTGCAGTCTTGTCCCCTTTGAAGGTAAGGAGCTCGTCTGTCCTGCTCGCCGCTATATCTCTACTGCCTATGATAGTAGCAACACGTAGTAGGTGCTCAGCAAATACTGGCTGAGAGAATGGTGGTTTCAGTCACTGGGTACTACTAGACTGATGTGTTTGAGGAACATCTGAATCTTTCAACAGCTATTCCCAAGTCCCCTCCAGGTCTCTAACTTCTGAATGAGGGCATCATTACACTACAGACTCTCAGAACAGAGCACCCCGAGTTCACATTGCTGCCCACGGTGGTAACTATACCGCAGAGATTTGGAGCCATATCTGGCGTGTGCCTATTTTTGTGTGGTCCGTAAGCTAAGAATGGATTCTATAGATGAACATTGGCAATTGATTTGATGTTAGGCAACACTCGCTTTGAACCTCAATGAAGCAAAATACCATCCAATTGTTTTTATTCTTATCAGTAGACTTATATCACAAAAAATGTGTGCAGTTACTTGGAGTTCATTGAAAATGTGGAAACTTGTCTTCTCTCTGGTTATATCGATGATTATTATAAATTATTATAAATTATTATAATAGGTATTATAAATACCTATTTATTATCCTTGACTTTGCCTCTTGGCTCATCAAATCTAACATATTTACTATCTGGCTATTACACAGAATATTTGCAAACCCCTGCTGTGGAAGTGGCCTCAGGGCCACCTACCTGTGACTGTCAAGTGGCGGGGGTCAATGACCTGCTGTGCACCCAGTCAAATCCGTGAGATTCTTGTGCTAGAGTTTTCCCGCTTGCAGCCTGAAAAGAATGGTCCTAAATTTCCAACAGGGACACTGAAAAAAATGTTTGGGACTCTAACCCTTCATGGGCGATGTATCGTGAAATCTTCAAGTTTTTGTTGCGAGGCCATTGCCCTGAAGGGAGCATTAAAGTGGTTTAAATCTTGGTGTCTGCATGCTTCTGCTTATTGCCTACCTTTTCTAACACAGGTATGGGGCTGCTGAGTAGATTGACCTCATCTCTTCCAGCTTTTTGAGTCACCCTTTCTCGTAGCAGCTACATTAAAATGGCTGGAGCTGTGTGGAGAGACCCAGGGCCTTTCCTCCCCTCTGATGTTCTGATAGTGTCTGGGGCTTCCGTTTTCTGGCCTCTGCCAGTGAATTCCAGCTCCCAGCTCAGCATTTCATCTCCGGTCACTGACTCCTCCTCTCTGCTCAACACAGCCCACTCCTTTTATCCGCCAGAGTGCCTTACTGAAGGGTGCCGGGTAATAGAGGGACATGTCAACACAGTTCAAAACAGAAATCAACCGAAAATTGATTACTTGAAGTTTTCTTGGCCATTGATGATTTCATTCTGGTTGTGTTTTCTTTCTTTTTTAAAAAAATTGTATTTTCTTGATCGTGCTATTACAGTTGTCCCATTTTTTCTCCCCTTTATCCCCCTTTCCCTGTACCACTGCCTCCACTTTCCAGCATCCCCCCCCCACTCCCCACAATTCATGTTCATGGGTTGTACATGTAAGTTCTTTGGCTTCTCCATTTCCTATACTATTCTTAACCTCCCCCTGTCTATTTTGTACTGACCATTTATGCTTCTTATTCTCTGTACCTTTTCCCCCATTCTCCCTCTTCCCACCCCCCACTGATAGCCCTCCATGTGATCTCCATTTCTGTGACTCTGTTCCTGTTTTAGTTGTTTGCTTAGTTTTTGTTTTTTAGGTTTTATTGTTGATAGTTGTGAGTTTGTTGTCATTTTACTGTTCATAGTTTTTGATCTTCTATGTCTTACGTAAGTCCTTTGAACATTTCATATAGTAAGGGCTTGGTGATGAGTTCCCATAAGGCTACCAGCTGATTTCTCAAAAGAAACCTTACAGGCAAGAAGGGGCTGGAAAGAAGTATACGAAGTCATGAAAGGCAAGGACATACATCCAAGATTACTCTCTCCAGCAAAGCTTTCATTTAGAATGGAAGGGCAGATAAAGTGCTTCTCAGATAAGGTCAAGTTCAAGGAGTTCATCATCACCAAGCCCTTATTATATGAAATGCTTGTATCTTAGATGCTGAACCACTGATCCTGCCTTCTCTTATGTGCACATCAACCCCTTTCTTCTATTTTCAAGCCTTCAACCTCCTGCTGCCCACACTACTCTCTTGAGCTTTCAAAAAACAAATTCCAAATATGTGTCATTATCTTACTCAGACAGTTTAGCTTCCTGTGTTCCCCTCTCCCACTGACCTGGCCACAGCTGGAATATACCGCTCTGGTAGGAAGGCACACTTGGCTGCAATCAGTGTTTGTTTTCAAAAATCATATTTCCCCCATCCTCTCGGCTGTTAGACAGTTCACATACTGTGCTTAGTGCAGTGCCTTGAGGTAGAAACCATTAATTACGTGTGGATCTTATCACTAGGATTGCGCCAACTTAGATCTACTTGGCGCAATCCTAATGAGGAGATCAACACCCTAGACCCTCACCCTAGCTGTGGCACTGCAGTTCTAGGATACAGGGGAAATATCTTATTAGTGGCATTCTGGAAGCAGCAATATGTTGTGTCATGCAGAACCCCATTTTCCTTTCATTCTTGTCTTCATTTACTCCTTTGACTTTTGGGGTTCCTGGTGACCTGTATTCATCTGTGACCTGCAGACCTGTATTCTCAGTGTGAATCACAGGAATGATTCACATCAAGTGTGCCAATGTAAACATTAGGTTCAAGACTGCCTGGAAATGACCCAGCAATGGCACCTCTAGGTTTATAACCAACAGAAGTGAAAGTGTATGTTCACACAAGACTTGTACCCAAGTGATTATGGCAGCACTATTTATGATAGCCAGAAGTCGGAAGCAACTCAGACATTCATCAACTGATGAATGGATATGCCAATGTGGTATATCCACATGATGGAATATTACTCAGCCATGAAAAGAAATGAAGTCCTGGTGCATGCTACACCATGGATGAACCTTGAAAATCTCATGCCAAGTGAAAGAAAAACAGTTATGAAACCCACATATTGCATCACTCAACTTTAATGAAATATCTAGGGGCAGGGGAGAGGGAAGTGATAGGGAGTGACTGCTATTGGGATGGGGATTTTTTTCTGAGATGATGAAAATATTATGGAATTAGACAGTGGTGATCAATGCATAATTTACATATATATTAAAAGCCATCCGATTGTTTGAGATAGTACATTTGATGGTATGTGAATTATAACTCAGTTAAACAGTTCTCAGAAGCCCGTAGAATGGATGACCATTGTGAAAGTACATGCTTTGCTCTGTTCAGATATAGATAAATCCACTGTGACAGAGCCCTGGGGCCCTGGACTGATGAACATGTTTAGCAGAAATGGGGAGTCCGCATGTCTGCTTCTCTAGGGAGCACCTGGCCCGGCCCCTCAGGAGTAGCTCACCTGGTGAGCTGCAGGGTGCCCTCTCTCCCGACAGCCTCTCAGGCCTGGCTGCTGCTCTGCTGAGGCGGACACGGGCAGCCCTGCACTGGGAACCCAGGGGCTTGCTCTTCAGCAGATGAGTGAGAACCTTGAGCTGCTGTCACTGTGAGCTTGCTGGCCTCCTAGGGTATTGGCTTTTTGCACAGAGCACTGGCACAGAGAAACGGGGTTGTCAAAAGGTGTGGCCGTGCACCTGTCAGCCTGTTGTGCCTTTTGTACGAGTGAGTTCTTCTGCTTAGATTTCAACTGCCTTCGCTCTTCTTTCTTGTCTTCATTCTCACCCACGTGACTCATGTCACCTCATTCATAAGGATGTGGGCACTGTGTACATTTTGGAGGGCAATTGTGTTAAAGAGAACAGTCCGTATATCAATACCTTGCTTTTCTACAGCTCTTCCCAGCTTGCTGAGACTGAGTTTGTTGCTACCCCAGGAGGTTCTCATAACCACCCAGTGAGTCAGACTGGCGTTTTTTCCATTCTGCCGAGAGGGAATCTGTTAAATAACTGGTTCAAGGTGAACAGATTGTAACCCAGGTCGGCTGAAGTCAGATTTAGTTTGTTTTTTCCCCCCTGCTCTATGCTCTGGCTCTCTCTTTGCTGAAATCTGGATCTCGGAGAAATATTTCAATGACTCTAGATTTTAGGTTTGATATTAAGGCCATCTTAGATATTTTTCAAGTCAACTAATATATTTTAGAGCTTAATTTTAGCTGTTTTGTCAGGTTGGAATTTCAAACATGGCTTACATTGCTTAAGAACAAATTTGAACCAATTATATAATTATGATAGGGAATGTTCTTTTGAATCGTGAATATTCATTTTGTACAGAAATAGTAAAAAAACGGCTTCGTTGTACACTTAGAGGACATTAACCCCAATCAGGAGCAGACGGCACATTCGTTTCGAAACCAAAGTGCTTGAATTTGTTTGGGTGCCCTGGATACTGAGAATTGTTTTGGAAAATCGGAGTGCCTGGGCCTCACTCCTGGACAAGGCATGCTCATATTTATAACACTGAACCACCAGCACTGGTTCGAGCCCACTTAACACATTGTGTCCTTGTCTTGTGATGGTGATGTGTTAAGACAGGAACGGGGCGGGGGGGGGGGAACAAGACTACTATATTGATGTATAATTTGCTATTTAAAAAAAACAAGCAAGTTAGGATGCTGATAATTAAAATAAAGGCACAGATGTTTGGTCAAGTCATTTATTTAATAGGAAAAGCACATGAAAAGTGCTGTTAAGTTAAAAAATTTTTTTTTAAGTAATAAAACTTGATAGGGATGGCAGCAGTGGGGAAAGGGAACGCAAAACTTAATTTTCTGTGTCTTTTATCTGAGGAGTTCTTCGATTATGGTTATCCTGGAACCAAACTTTTTCAATTTAGAAGTAGAAGTGAAGAAAGAGGACTAGACTGGAGCTGAGGAGTAGAGAAAGCCAGAGAGAGAACGAGAAATGTGATGGGAGGCTCTGCAGGGAAAGCTCGTGTCCAGCTCCTTCTCAGACCTCCCCCGGCCTATGGGGCTGGCCGGGCTGCGACGACTTGCCCTGCTGTCAGATCGGTGGTTCTTTGCATTTACTGATTTCTGAAAATTTGATAGAAACAATGTGCAGGAAGCCACGGGCAAGCACTCCAGAACACCGGGCTCATGTTTGCAGACACATTCATTGGCAGCTGATTTCGGGAAGTTTGTGAACCCTAAATTCTTTTTTATTTTTGGTAATAATTTTTTTTTATTTAATTATTGTTCAAGTTCAGTTTTCTGTCTTTTACTTCCATCCCAGCCCAACCCCCCCCGTGCTCCCCACCTCCCTCCCATTTCCACCCCCCTTAGTTGTTGTCCATGTGTCCTTTATACTAGTTCCTGAAATCCTTCCCCTTTTCCCCCTGAAATTTCTTCCCCTCTGGTCGCTGTCCCCTTGTTCTCTATTTCAGTGTCTTTGTTTTTATTTTGCTTGCTTGTTTTGAACCCTAAATTCTTAATCCAAGAGTGGATCGGAGTCACTCTTGGGAGTTTTCATAGTACAGATACTTCAGCCTCACCTACTGCAGCTCCCCCCCCACCCCCGCCCCGCCCCAGTGAAGGACCCTTCCCTCCCTCAGGGAGGTTCCCTGTCAGTTGTGGTTGGGAAGGTCGGTGCCTAAACTTGGGGTAGATGCCGCAAACACAGGTGTTCACTTTTATCTAAGAGCCGCCCAGTGTCATGGCCTTTCTCTCCCAGAATCACCTCACTGCTGCTGGGCTGGGCCCTCAGGAGGTGGAACTCAGAGGCCTGGCAGCAGCCTGGAGAGTTGGGGTCGCCGCCTGCTGGCCCGGTGCTGGGCTGTGCTGCAGAGAAAGGCAATTCAACTGACCGCCAATTCCTCTCCCCTGGGTCTCCTTGAGCTTTACCTTGAAGAAGAGTCATGTTTTGTTTTCAGAGAAGTAGCCAATGGTTCCTCCCTGCCATTGATTTTTACGCTATGTCATTTGTAAATAAGTTCTTGTTCTATGCTGTGAAGATATTGAATGCTTAAAAAAAAAACCCCAAACCTTTAAAGGTGGAAAAATGTATAGCTTCTTGTGAAAATAAACATAAAGGAAGTTATGGGTTATCTCCTCTAGTCTCCCACCTTGTCCACAGTCCCGCTGTATGTGTGGGTTTCTCCGGCTCGGTGCCGACGCTGGTCTAGCATGTGAGTTGATTGACAAAGCTGCACCGACTCTCACTGTGCAGATGTGGCGTCTCCACAGCCGGGTAGTTAGCATGCTCGGTAGAAGCCTCCACCCAAAGTCGCCAGCTCAATCGGTCAGTTATGTAGAGATGGTGAAGAGAGTGAATCACTGAAAGTACACACACAGTCTATTCTAACTTAGAACAAATGCTTGTACATTTGCTTGCTAATCTTTTGTTGTGTGTATGGCCCCTGACTGGAGTTCTGGCCTTTCTCAAAAAACCCAGCCAGACTGCGTCACCCGCCACTTTGAGTTTTGGTTTCTTCAAAGTGGAGCTAGAACTTGACACTCATGAGGTAATCCCAGTGCAGAACACCTCTGTATTTTTGCAATTTTGTGTTTCTCTTTTACAGTTACTTCACTGATACCTAACACAACAGTATTTAAAAATAGCACCTACCTTTTAATAGACTTGGTTTGTATAGAATAGAGAAACTGTTTGCTTTCTGTGCATATATTTCATCAGTGAACCTACATTTTAATTAAGTTATATCATTTCAGTAGCTTGTATGACTGATATAAACTGGTTTGGGAGCAAATTAAATGACTCCTGGAGAAGATATAACTAGCCCAGTAGCAGGAGGCGCGTACGGGTAGCGAAAATGTCAGTTAATCAGACAAGTTGGTTTTGTAGAGACAGGTTGAGAGTGCTTCTACTCTAATACACATCGAAGAAACACCAAAGTGTGCACCATGTTTTAAAGTGCGGTGGGGTTACTTAATTTTGTTTGTAAAGTAACTTCCCACAAGGAGGAAGGCCCTGCTTGCCCGTCCGGCCCCCACGGCCTTGTGCAGGCCGAGCGAATGGACTAAAACAGAGCAGCCGTGATCAGAAGGGCTGGGTCTGCCGGGCTTCTGGGGTCAACCTTCCGTGGAAACACAGTTTTCCCCCATACCTGAACAATTAGTTTTTCTTTTTTATTTACTTTTATTTCTCAAGAGAGGGGAAGAGAGGGGGAAGGGAGGGAGGGAAATATCAATGTGTACTTGCCTCGTCTTGCGCACTCCGCACTGGGGACCTGGCCTGCAACCCAGGCATGTGCCCCGACTGGGAATCAAACCAGCAACCCTTTGGTTTGAGGGTTGGCACTCAATCCACTGAGCCACACCAGCCAGGGGCAATTAGTTTTTCTGCATTTAACAAATAAAATTTACAGGAACAAACATTTATAGGGTTACATGCCAACAGTCTTTGAAATTATGAAAACAAACTTTCATTTTACAGAAATGCTCTGTGCACTTCTTCACAAATGGATTTGGATAAACCTAACTTTACAATTTCAAGGAATAGAATATGCACAGATTTTGCTTAAATTTAATAACTGGTATGGAAGTACTTATTAACTTTTTCATCTATCAAAACAAATGTTAATTTTAAATGAAATGTTTGAAATTCTCAACAGTGCTTTCCTACGGCCTCTCTTGGGGCTCCTGCTAAACTGCTTGTCAGCTCTGGTTTTATTTTAACTTGAACAAAGCTGAATCCAAAACGTTTAGGGTTTATGATAATTTATTTCCACCTAAATACATAAAGAGTGTTTATATTTAGCTACATTAAAGTATCACTATAAAGCCTAGTTAGTAAATTTCCTTACTTTCTGCCAGAGTAATAAAAAAAATTGTCCTGAATCCCAAGAATTATATCATGTTCTTTCCTCCCTGACATTTAAATCAATATAAAAATGTCTCTTGGAGTCATTTCTGTGGGGGACTTTAAAACAAGTAAAACACATGGTGTCCTCACAAGGCTTGTAGTCTGCCTGGAGAAACAAGATTGACACGCTGCAAACAGATTTTACCAAACATTTGCTTGGGTGTAACATGAGAAGTACAAGCACGGACTGTGAGGCACCTGCTTTGCACAGTTTATTTTGCACGTAGTAGAGGCTTGGTGGTTAGGATTCTTGGGGGAAGTAGGTGGGACGAAAACCACACTGAAGAAAATGTGGGGTATGAACTGACTAGTGAATGGGGGAGAGCGCTGTGGGTGGGAGGGAAAAGCCCTGGCTCCGTCTGTCAGGGGCAGGGGGCGCTGAGGAAGTAGACCAGGGAGCAGGGTTTGTTTTGTCATCCAAGTGTCCTCTGGTCTTTATCTGAGCACTTCCTCAATTCTCTGAGTCTCATCTCTGTCTTCAGTTACTACTCTCTTCTCTCCTTATCTGAGAGTCTCCATCAGGCCAGCAGTCTGTTCTAGTCTTGGAAGCTGTGGCAGTGGGAAGGTTCTGTGGGGGTGTGTTCATGATAGTGATCACCATCTGTTACCCAGTGCCTTCGAGGTGCCTGTATCAGTCAGGATAGGCTGGGTTATGCTGCAGTGACAAACGTCCTCAAAGTTCTAGTGGGTTAAAATAACAAACTTTTATTTCTTCCACTTCTACATCCAGTAGGGGTTGGAAACAGGAACAATCTCTTGCTGTTATTCAGGGACGCAGGCTGACCCTGTGTCAACTGGGATATACCATTGCCATTTATCCGAAAGGCCTGAATCCTTCCCCTGACATGTTCTAATCCTCCCTTCTAACACATTGGGATTTCATCATCTGTGACATTTTCAGAGCCACTGGTGAACATTTTTTTATCCACACCCAAGGATGTGTTTACTGATTTCTAGAGAGGAAGAGGGAGGGAGGGTGAGAGAAAAGGAGGGGGAGAGAGAGAGAGAGAGAAACATCAGTGTGAGAGAGGAACATTGTTTGGTTGCCTCCCATATGCTCCCTGACTGGGGATTGAACCCACAGCCTAGGTATGTGCCCTGATGGGATCAAGCCTGCAACCTTTTGGTGTATGGGACAGTGCCCAACCAATTGAGCCACCTGGCCAGGGTACCACTGGTGAACGTTTTAGTGTATTCTGTATCTTTTATATAAAGAATTTCATACATGCATTACTTATTGCATGGATAACTGTATCCATGTATCAGTGCAAGACAGCCATTGTGGCTTTTACCCAGAATCCCTTCTGAGGTTGCTATTGGGGATGCACTGTCTATATTAAAAGGAAAACTAGGTATGGGGAAGATGAAGCTCTGGGCCTAGGATGGAGGCATCAGGGAGTGGCAGAGCAAGCGCAGGACTAGCAGTCTAGAGGTCTGGGTCTGGGTCGCGTCCCTGATCCTCCGACTTGTGAGACTTGGGTTTGTCTTTTCACCTCTCTGAGCTTCACGCCCTTCAATATAAAGGAGTTGGTATAGATTAAACCCACACAAAGTGTCCTTCAAGTGTCTTTGAATACAGTGATTCTCTACAACTACAATACGGGTGAAATTTAAAGCTAGAAATCATGTGTATTCTGGGCACTATAATCTGCTTAAGTTTTTCCATGTGGGAGGAAGTAAGTTGGTTTTTCCTTAATGCGAGGAATGTTAGCCCTCCTTTCTCATATAATTAAGAAATATAGTCTAATCTGATGTGAGTTTTTGACATCTTAGCCACAAACTATGAGTACCTATTTTAGATTTAAAATTAAGGGTGTGAATCAACACAAATAAAAAAAAGACGGTCAAAATTTTGATAAGCATGGCTCCGCTGTATTTATTTGCACCATCTGTCCTCTTTACTCTTGTCATTTCCCGTCTAAAATGGGGAAGGGAGACTGTGCAAGGTCAGCCGCCACTTCTAACCTTGAAGATTCACAGCAAACCCAATAATAATTGACCTCCGAAAGGTCTGCTTCTTTCAGCAGTTCTTCACGTTCCTGCAAAGGACCACTTAGTGATAAAGATGGTAGATCTTTCCTTCCATTTAGGTTTGAGGCTTAAGTGCTTTCGGGTCCTGAGTTTTCCACCCGGCTCTCTCTGCCTTGTTTTATGAAGCTGGCAGCTTCCCACAGATGAAACAGAAACATTTATTGGACCGCATCTACCTGTCAGGCCCTATCATTTATGGTGCACTCAGACAGAAAAATGTTCCATAAATACAGAATCATGAGAGGAATGTCCTAGAACCAGAGTCTTATCTCTAATTGTCAGCAGGATTCACTCAGGCTACCAAATACTCTACAATAATCCAAAGTCCAGAGAGCGGCAACGTGGACAGGGCAAAGCGAAAATGGCGAAAGAGTTCGTTAATAGTGAATGAATGCATGCATACTTAAAACAGAGTTACATGCATGCACGCACACATAACTGTATGCAGCCATTTGTAGAACAAATATTTCCCCTGTAAAACTGCTCAGCAATGCCGAGCTTCACTATTGACAAGCTTTCTGCATGACATTGCACCACAGAAGCTCATTAGAGGCTCTGAGGCCAAGAGACCCATAAAAGGCAGCTGCAGAGATGTGACCAGCAGCCTGAGGATCACAGTGAGGGAGCCCTTGAGGAACATGGTTTGGTATGAGGTTTGGGGACTGATGTGCGCTGAGAGCCCCCAAAGATGTCCTGGGTACCCCTATGGCCAACCGGAGTCCAGGTGAACTTGCGGGGAGCATGGAGATTGCTATACAGGTATTGGTGGAGCTACCCCTCTTTTTTCTCATGCCCCCATCCCCGTTTCCCTTCTCCATTCCTCTGCCTCCCTCTTGGTGGGTTTTCTGTTTTCTGCGCCCTGCTAACTCCACTTCTCCTTTGGCGTTGGCAGCTTTCAGGATCGGAGGAGCCTTGAGATAGGTTTAGAGGGGTGCTGCAGGCCTTGTTTCTCTAGGGGCTAATGTTTTGGAAACTGGTAAATGTTTGGGAGGGTGTTAACCGGCTGGAGTTTTCTGGCTGAAGTAAGTCCATGAACTCTGACGATTGACGTTAATTCAAATGATGTTAAACTTATGGGATTCTGAGTCCCAGAAAATCTAGGTACCTTATACGTTTTGAATGGGGTGTGCAATATGTGGAGGGGTGTGTGTGTGAGAGAGAGAGGGACAGAGAGAGAGGGAGGGAGAGAGAGACTTCACAATGTGGTTAATGCCGTTTCTAAATTCCTACTTGCTTTCCTAGGGAAGCATTCTTATATAACCTTCATTTCAGAAGACAAATTAAATGACTTCCTCCTTTTCCAGGTGACGTTACCCCAGTGAGATGCATGATTTGACATGTAAGCACCTACTATGTACGCAGATGCCATATAGTTTCCTTGTCACGTTAACGAGTGCAAACCTCTGCATTTCACGGGATCTGCTCCAGAAATTCAGCTTTCCTTTCTACAGTCTATGATAAAACCTAAAATACATTGTGTTATTCTCCCAGACTAATTTGACACACACAGAAAACACAGTGAATTTAAAGATGTCGATTTAAGAACAAAACCCAAGGCCAATGCATTTGGCGTTTCTTTCCAACTTACTGGGATGACTTAGAGAATAAATCTAGAGCTGAGCATTTATTCCTCCCCCTACTTTGTTTTTCTTTCATTTTTTATTCCTTCATAAAAGTTATCTGCTTGAATTATAGTGCATTTTTTCTTGTCGGAGTTGATTTGATTTCTGGTCCCTTGCCTACCAGCCTACACTCTGATGATACAGAGATGGCAGATTGATGGGGAGAGGATTCAGAAAGCTGCTCCGGATTCGGGTGTCAGCGTGAGTGCTGTCTGCTGCCAGAGACAGTTAGCAGATGGACTTGAGGAGGTGGGACCGGGCCTTACCCGGGAGGGAACCGCAGGGTGAGAGGCCCCCTATGGGATGGGCTGGCTCTGTCCTTTCCTACCCAGTCGTTTTGACCCTGGCCCACGAGCAGGTCTGTCACAGATTACTAGAGACTCACCTCTTTTTTGCTACTGTCTTTAGTTCTCAGCAGTTTTATTGTGACCTTTATGAGGATGAATTTCTTTGACTTTTTCTGTTTGGGGTTTGCTGAGTTCCTTAGATCTTGAAGTTTATGTTTATGGTCAAACTTGGGAATCTTGCAGCCATTACATGTTTGATTTTTTTTTCTTTTTTGTGTGTACTGTATTCTTTCTCTTCCTCCTCTGGAATGCCAATGGCCGTGGGCTAGACCTCTTGCTGTTGTCCCTCAAGGTCATTTTTTCTCTTTGCTGTTCAGATTGGATACTTTCTGTTGATCTCTGTTCAAGTTCACTGACTCTTCCTTGTGTGAGTCCACCCACTGGGATTTTTATTTAGGTTTTTGTATTTTTCAGATCTAAAATGTTCATTTGGCTTTTTATACTTCCTATTTCTTTGCTGAGACTTCCTATCTTTCCATTGGTTTCAAGAGCATGTGCCCTGACTTGGAGTATTTTTCAGATTTGTTGCTTTTAAGTGTTTTTTTTCCCCACATAATTCCAACATCTGTGTCATGCCTGGATTGATGTCTGCTGATTGTCTTTTCCCCGCACTGATTGGGATTCCCCCGAGTCTTTGTCTCGGGTTTCAGTGCTGAGTAATTTTGAGTTACAGCTGGACATTTTGAATATTATATTATGAGACTCTGAGTTGTGTTTAAATGCTGTAGGTAAAGTTGATGTATATGATCTAACACGCAGTTGACCTGGTTGGGTTCAGGCCTTAAATTCCAGCTGCTTCTGTGGATTGTGGTTTCAGTATCAGTTTGTATTGTCCAGTTTCCTGCATCTTCTGAACATTTGGCCAGAAACGTTGGGCTTTAGTTTCCCCGTGCTTTGCCACACGCTTCCCGTTACTGTGCTCAAGTCCAGGGTGAACTCATGGGGCTTCACCTCACTGCCTTGGGCTTCAGATGAGAGAGGAAGCTTCCCTGGCCTCAGAGTTCTAGGTACTTGTGGCCGCTGTCGTGACTTCCATGACCACTGTGGGATTGCCTGGGAGTTGGGGTAAAAGAATGAAGAAAAAGAAAGGAGAGGGGAAAACGGGGAGGACTTCCCCCACTCTCTCAGCATTAGGAGACCTCTTCCCTCCTTGAGCCTGAACACGAGAGCTGCTGCGGGGGCTCTTGGTCGGTGCCGATGCCCGTGTCTGGTGTGGCTTTGCTTGTGTGGGTGCAGGAGGCAGGACACTGGGAGGAAAACACAGTGGTGACCTCACCGCCTGTCCAGTGGCACTTTGAAGTCCAGTCTTTTCCTCCAATCTGCCTGCTAGTATTTACTTTTCAGATTCCTCGAGAAATTGCTCTGTGCATTCTTCTATTGCTGCGTTCAGTGGGAGACATAGGGCGGAGGTGCGCTTACCCATTGTACCCAGAACTGAAGCCGAGACTCTTTTTTTATTAAATAAAGTTTGTGCATGGGGTGCCTGTATTTTAAACATCACCTCAAAATGCATGACTGACCCTTGCTTATTTTGCAGCAGGCTGCCTCTGAGGAAAGGCCGATTGCATGAGAATGCCCAGGGGAAGGCATGTGAGCTGCCACCCCAGAGCCTCCCAGAGCCCCTGGTCACTTTCCAACAAAGGCCTAACAGCCATGAGATCTAAGGGCGGAGGCTCACACATTCTCAGCTGTGGCCAGATTCATGTTCTGTCCAGGCACCATTTTGTGCCTCCTCCTCCCCTAATAACTGGCACCAATCCCCTTCTTTTTCTAAAAAGGAATGAACAATTTTCTTCAATCATTGTTTCCTATCCACTAACAGATGCTCTTAATTAGCACGAAATTGCAAAATAAATATGTTTGGCTTGTTTTGGAGTTGTTTCTCCCAGAAGCTGAGGCCTCCCCAACATCAACTCACCCGCACATGCTCAGCAGATTGTTTAGTGCGTGTCAAGAACTCACAACCGTGTTCTCCTCCATGGGCACAACCGTGAAGCAGGGGATCCACTGTTAGCCTCCAACAGAGACGGCTGGTTCTCAAACTTGTCAGGAGCGTATTGGCTGTGGAAATGTGCATTTGGGAATACCGGAACTTTATAAAAGTATCCCAAACACTCTGGTAATTATCTATCACCATAAAGAATCTGCTCATTGAAATAATTCCTCATACAGTTTCACCCTCAAGAAATGTAGTGTTGAAAACACAGAAGAATGGACCATTGCAAACCTTCCTATGGTTTGTTTTATATTTGTTTTTTATACAAAAATAAAAGAGAGAAAGAAAGGTTTGCTTGCGTAATCGATGGCAGTACTGCTGTTAGTTTGACAGTTTCTGCAGGGGCCACGTGAGGCCATTCAAGGGCATGGAGACACTGCTGGGGAGAAGGGATCGCGATTCCAAACTTGAAGACAAAGCAAGCTTTTGCAGAAGGCAGTACTGATGCTCTCTTTTCTAGGTCACGGGTGGGTCTGCTTTACTCTATAATTTTTTAATGCAATGAGTTTTGTGTGGGGTTTATGGTCTTGAATTAATATAATTCTATTATGTTGCATAAATGTAGGCTGGTAGGCAGAAGAGTATTTTTGAAGATTGCTTTATTCTTTGTTTAATCTTTTAATAGTAAGATCTTGGAATTCAGTTTCTTTGGTTTAAAGGAGTCATTTGCTTTTTTTTGAGAGACACGTTTGCTGATGAAATCATACAGTAAATTATAAAAATACCCCAAAGCCTTGTGGTTTTGCTTTTGGCGTTCTTTTTGGGGCAAGCCGTTATCTCTGTCCACTGGCTGGACTGACTCGGTGATCACTACTTACCCTTCAGGAAGCAGAATCTCGGATGTCTGCAAAGTAGTCCCCAAATAATGAGTCACTTGTGTGTGTCTAGGATCTTTTGCCATCCTTACTCTGTGGAAAAATTTTCTACATACTCAAAACATTTGCCCCTCGGTAGAATAAACCAGCTCACTTTTCAATGCACATTTCCTGGATAAAGCCTTCCCAAATATAAGGTGGGCTGCTTCCTTTTCTCAGAAACCTGGGACCCAGCTCTCCTTGCGAAGCTGTTTCACACTGGGGGAGGGACTTCTTGGTGTGAGTGGTTTAGGGGGCAGGACCAATGATTGCCAACAAGTTGAGGCACCCCCCCCCCCATCTTTGCAGGAGCTCAGGGGCGTGGCATCCCTGTGATAACTCATTGTGTATGCTACATTTGACAATTGAGCTCAAGCCTGCTGGGGACAGACACACCAGCCCCAAATGACAGTACCTTTAACTTCCTTCTGCATTAGCTGCTCCTTTATCATCTGAAGAGGAAGTGGGGGCACAGACAGGACTATGAATCCATGTTCCTACGTCCCAGCAGTGATGGGTGAAGCATCATTCTGGCCATTCCATATGTGGAGTACATGGATAACAGTGTACCCTGGAGTTTAGAAGATTGTTTGGGGTAAAATTGTTAGCCCCAGAGTTAGCGTGTTAGACCTCAGACCTTGAGTTTGGCTAAGAAAGAATTCAGAGCCAAGAAATTAATTTAGGGAGTCACAGAAGTAGAAGAACTAAGCTGTATGGGCTGCAGGGACTTAGGAAACAAGTTACAAAGGCAAAAGAAGGGCCCTTGGAACTTTGGAGAAAGAAACCAAAGATAACAAACAGCCTGAGGGAAGAAGTGGGGGAATGGTGGGCGTGCTCCAGAGAGTGTACCCTGAGAAAAGAAGGCGGTGGGGGAAGGTGCTGGCATGCTAGGCTGGAGGGCGGGGAGAGGAAGAGGAAGGGGGAGGGTTGGGAGTGGGGGGCGGAGAAAGAAGAGGGAGCCTTAAGGGCTTTTATATTGTTTCCAAGGCAGGAATTTTAGGGGAGATCTCAGAGAGGATCTTGATAGAATATTCATCAGCTTTCCAGGAGTGCCTTTTCAGGTTCATGGTCCCTACTGATTGGTCTCTACTGCTAGGGGAGGGGGACATTAGTCATTACGTCTGATCTGGTTGTCAGCAGTCCTCACTTGTCTGGTTTTGCTGCTTTTTTGGGGCATGGAGCTAAAACACAGCTGAGGCCTTGATGTTATCCCTGATTTGACCAAAACTCTGTCCGTATGGTTAGCAGACCTGAGGCTTTGTTCCTAAGATTACCTGATGCCTATCAGAACCTCACTGTCCTGAGGGAAGTTGTTATGGAAGTGGCCATGCAAGAGTTTGACTGGGCATCTTACGATGAGGCTATTCTCCAGCCCCCTCGTTCCTCCTCTTGGAGGGGTCTAAACTGAAAGACTACCTATGTGAAAGGGCAGGGGTCGGAACCACAGGGCTAGCAGCATGCTGGGGGAGAAAAGGGCTCCCTGGAATTGAGGGCTTAGCCTATGATACTTGCTTTTCCAGTTTTGCCTGTTGCTAGGCACCAGGGACTTTTTGCCCTGGTGACATTCTGGACCTGGTCATTCATTCCTGCTCTGCTCTTGCCTGTCAACTGCCTACTCTATCAGAGTCATAATGATACATTTTTTAAAGAAAAATATACTTTGCTTTGTTCTATTAAACACTGGCCGTTGGTGTTTTAAGGTGCTCAGAGAATTCTGTTTGTGGGATTTTTTCAAAGGACAAATACTGATGTGTGCACTACAGAACTAAGATGAATGATAATTGAAAGAGATGATAAAAGCTAGCATTTTCCTTGGGGAAATAATCACGAATTACTGTCGGACTGATTCCAATAAGAACATTACTTTATGTGGAATGGTTTTTAAACAGCTCAACCAAAGCACTAAGCCAAAGTACTTCGGATAGCTCCACCTTATGTCTCTCAACTTATATTATTCATTGTTCCAGCTGCAGTGCAGTGGCCAATGCTCAGCTGGAAATAAGAAATAGCAGATTGCAAGAAGGATACTGCTTATGGGTCCTTGAGATAGCACTATAGTTCCACCATATTGACTCCCCAATGGATGCTGTGAAGGAGAACTTCCATCGGCCCCTCGAGATCCACTCTGCTCCCTGGTCCTCCTGCCCTGCACCCTGGGAGACTGACCCATGTCAACCAACCACAGCCTCCCTCTCCTCTGCCTTCCTGTTGGGTTTGACAGTTAGGGGGGTTATGTAATAGGATGGGGTGTCATCTATCGTGTTCCTCTATCGTATGCCTTCTCCATATAGTTTTCCTGTTGGCTTCCAAAAGCCCCTCCCCCTTCTTGTTCCTTCAGGCTTATGGTTTATAAGGGCTCTTTGGTGTTGCCTGCCACAAATATTAATACATTGTTCTCTCTTGGTTCCCTTAGAACCTGTCTGCACCTTTGTAAATAATTGATTAAATTCCTTGCAACCAGTTGGAAGGAGCCCGCTGATCTGACAGCAACCCTGACTAGTATTTGCCCAAGTCACCCAGATGCCAAAGTTGGTGATAATCTAGATATCATAATCTGTCCCTTTTGCCTTATTTCAAATAAACACTCTCTTCCAGGCTGGTCTACCTCCAAATTATAACCGAATAGAGCAGATGTCAGCAAACTATAGTCTTGAGGGCCAAGTCCAGCCTGCTGCCTGTTGTTGTAAATGGAGTTTATTGGAAACAGCCATGACTACTTGTTTACTTTCCATCTAAGGCTGCTTTTGAGCTGCAACCGGAGGTGAAGAGTTGCAACAGAAGCTGTATGGCCTCATTTAGAGGAAAACCCTGATGGGTGAACTTTACCATTGTCATCAAGAGTCTCTGGGGCCAGATGCTGGGGCACCTGTGAGTGGTCCCGTGACAAAGCCACGGGAAGCTTTAACCACCAGGCCTAGACAGGCTGGCATGAGGCAACTTGGGAAGTCGCTCCTTGTCATCTGATGCAAAAGAACGCAACCCTGCAAAACTAGGAGGTGTTTGTATTTAAATGTGCTTATCATTGGTGATTCCATAATTAGATAGTTTCCTGAAAAGAACAGCTCTCCCTAGTGTTTCAGCATTTCCCTATCAGAGTTACGTTGTGCATAGGCACCGCCCTGCCGGACTGTGCGCACCTCCTGGGCGAGTCCAGGTTGTGCTCACGTCTGTGTCGGCCAGGCCTGGCACAGAGTGGCTGGCGCTCTGTGAATATTGTTTGATGAAATGATAATCAACACCAAATCCAGAGAAGGAAAAAAGAAGTGTGGGGCAGTGGAATTTCCTGACCTCTCCCCTATGTCCCCCCCAAATAAATTCACAAGAAAGGTAAAGAAACAGGGAGGGGTAGAATACATTAACTGGGAAGATATATGAGTGAATGTTCTCAGGCTCTCTCTGAATAGAATGTCTGCCTGTTCAACCTTCATAGAACATGAATAGCTATAAGAAAAGGCTGTTTTTACAGAAAAGGTGCCCTTCAGGGCACTCTGAGCACGTAGTTTGTGGGGCCCAATGCCAGATAGAAATGCGGGGCCTCTTGTTCCAAATTAGGAATTTCAAGTCAGTGCCAGCAGAGCATGGAGCTGAGCACTGGCCTTCCAGAGATGGAGCCGGTTGCAAGCCCCTGAAACCGGCCCCGTCCAGAGGCCTCCCGAGAAAGGGGCAGCCCAGGGGGAGTCAGTGAGGGTTCTTTAAGTCTGGAGGGACTACGGGGGACTCGGCCTCTGCAAGGCAGTACAGCTCTGTCTGGACAGTGATGCTGTGGGCCCTCAGGACTCTGTGCAATGAGTAATAATGCCTGGCCTGGACAACCCCTCACCACTTACGGAGAGTGGGCATTTATCTCGGACCCTCAGTCCAGAGTGCACTCCTCTCCCCCAGCCCACGTACCTGTCCTCATGCTGACTAACCTGCTGGCTCCCCCACTTCTCCTCGCTTTCAGTTTAACCCCAGGCCACCTAGGCCCCCCCATCTAGGAGCACCAAACCATCGGTGTACCAAAGCACCCCAGGGCTAACTTGTTTAGATATTTCTTTTTTGGATGAGAGGCAGTTCCTGCCATAATACTTGTTTTAGTCTGTCCAGGCCGCCATAACAAAGCACCGCAGTCTGAGTGGTTTTACACACCGCAGAAATTTGTCGCTCATGGTTCTGGAGGCTGGAAGTCCCAGATGAGGGTGCCTGCGTGGTTCGGTTCGGGGCTGTAGACTGCCTACTACTGTGTGTGTCCTCACACGGTGGAAGGGGCTAGGGGGCTTGGTAGGGTCTCTTTTGTAAGAGCACTGATCCCATTCATGAGTGCTCCCCTCAAGACCTAATGACACCCCAGAGGCCCCACATCCTAATATCACATTGGGCGTTGGCATTTCACATATGAATTTGGGGAGGTGACACAGACATTCAGCCCATGACAATACCTAACTGAAGAACATGAACACCCACGAACGGTCCCTTTATCTTGTTTCCGGAACCGTCCCCTGCTCCCTTTCTCACCATGAAAGGGAGTTTAGGGGACCAATCCAAGCACTTTGCAGGAACCCCTGTGCTAAGACACCTGAAGTGTTTCCTGACACTAGACCTTCACCCTGCCAGTTGCCAAGCTTCTCCGGCCCCCAGCCCTTTCCTGCCCTTCACTGTGAGCTGGACTCACCCCCTGGAATCGCAGTGAGCCTCTGGGAAGTTTCCAGGTGGTAATAACTGCAGGTGGGGAACTTGGAGCTCTAGCTGGGACTTCATCACTATTGCTTCCTGTTGACTGGAGGGATCCCCATTTTTGTTTCTTCAAGCCCACTGCCTTCCCTCAGCCCTTCATCCACCACCCCACCCTTACTACAAAAGGGGTCTTAGGGCCTGTTTCTGCCACTGTGCTCATAGGAGCTCCACAAGTCCTCTGATGAAAGGTGGTGACTACCTCATGTGCTGGAAGGCCACCCTTGCTAGCCCTGCTGGTGACAGCTCTGGGCACCTCGTCCACATGTGCAAGGTCTCAGAGGCCAGGGGGTCTGTCTGGGACATTGGGTGGCGCCACCGTGCCTTCCTGCAGGGCCATCTGTCTCCCTGTGCTGGGGAAGGTGCCCAAGTGCCTAGGGTTTCAGGCATCATGGTGCTGAGAGAACAAAACTCACCCTCATGGAGGCGCGTATCTCTGAAGCACTGAGCTTTTGAAACCACAGTCGATAAGGGGGTGCTGCTTCTGGAAGGGGAGCAGCACCGTGTAGTACAAAGCTGCGGCAGAGAGCCGAATGGGGTCAAGTGGAGTTTGCCTTTGATCAGGAGAGTCAGACGTCCCCAGGGAAGTCTTTGCAATCTCCTGCTTAGCCTGATCGCTGGGCTTTCTCAGCCTCCTTTATCTCCCCGTGATTGATGTGGCCTTAAGGACAGCAGCCCCAAACCAGCTGCTAGACTACTATTCCCCACCCCGTAAATGAATTTGTTTTACAGGTGGCTGGGGCAGCCTTGCTGCCTGTCTCACATGCTAGGTCTTGCCAACCCCACCTTCAAACTCCTCACCCCTTACCCACCGACCTGTGTTTTCTCTTCCACAGGGTCCCCGGTGGCACATAGACCTCCAGCCTTGGGCAGGCCCTGCTCAGTCCCTGGATGAAGAAGCCTTGAGGTTCCTGAGATATATCAGCACCACCCAGGTTGTGTTTCATGCACAAAGGGGTTTGGAGATGATGCAAAAGATACTAATAGCCCCTTTTAAAGAAGGGGTTGTCACTGAGGGTGTGGGGAGTTATTTGGGGATGCATGATAGGGACTTGAGAGGGACACGGTTTCTGAGGCCTTGCTGCTTGAGCTTACCCACTCACTTGGAGGCATTTGATAAGGACGCCTTCCATTCGCTTCAGCATCCTCTCCCTTCCATCCTGAAATGTCTTAATGATTCATCCCGATATGTTTTTAAGGATCCACGTTAGAAAATTGCTTTGGAAAAACATCTGAAAAGGCAGATTTGCACCCATGAGTAGGCAGTCAAGTGTGTCAAAACCTTCATCTGGATGTTCCGGCTTCATTTGGTATCTGGAGGAGTCCGCCTTTTTGCTTTCCTGCCACGGACAGTGACGTGCCAGGCCAGAGAGCACAGGAGACTTTGCAGGCAGTGCAAAGAGAAGCCTATGCATCCAGAGGCTTTCTATTCTGTAGGGCACTTTAGGTCGTTACCGAGCGCTGGCCTGTGTTAGTGACTTAACACATCGTGGCAGCTCCCACCCGGCTCGGCAGGCTGAGTCAGCGCCCCGAGCAGGCAGAGAGCTTGTCCATTAAGGAGAGTCTATGACTCTTGACACGTTAATCAGGAGGTTCCACTCTCAAGTAGCCTTGTCTTGGGGAGAGTGTCAGAAGAGGAAATGAAGGCCAGAGGGAAACTCCGCCTGAACTGAGAGGTGCGAGTAAATTAGCAACTCAGGCTGCCCGTGAGGCAGAGGCTGAGGCCGACTGGGGGAACTTCACTGCAAGGCTGATGTGGTACTGGGACCCCAGTTCTTCGGATGTCCCTTCAGCCCACTGGCTCTTGGCACTTGACTCTTCCTCCCAGATTGCACTGGCAGCAAAGCCCATTTTTCACCCATGGGAGAGAACGTATTTCTAGATCTTTAGAAGGCTAATTCAGGGATAGAAGAAAGTCCCATTTCTAATATGATGCAGTCAATCAGGGATTTTAGTATTTGTCACCTAGATGTGGAAGTAAAAGCTCGTTGAATTAATTATGAGTAATGGGATGACAAATTGGTCTCTGTGCTTCCATAAATTTTTATCTTATTTTGCTGCTACAGATTAATTTGGTGGACTCACACAGACTTAATTAAAGTACTAAGATTGTAATTTTACAGTTTGGTTTAATGTGAAGAATAAGAAGCTGGACCTCTTACCTGTGACTTGAAGAAGCCCTTAAAGGCCCCTGAGGAAAATGAGGGATGTTAAATTTATGACTTGAATTTGAGAACGATGGGCTCCACCCTTCCAAATAATTGACCAGATGAAAGCCCCTACATTCCATTTAATATGTGTTGCAAGTTAGTGTTCTGTAACTTCTAAAAGGAGTGTTTACTTAGAAGAAGCTCTTGAGGCATGACAAGGTCGTCTCAAGCCCTCCTACATCTTCCCCATGACTTACAGACTAAGAGAAGAAAAGTTATATATAAGAAAAGCATGCTACAATGTTGTGACCCCAGGCAGTTTATTTTGCTTCTGTCTCTCACTATTCTGATCTCAAAAAGGAAGAGTACTAAATTATTGCTGAGGTCCCTCTCAGTTCTGTGACCTTGCACTGTGCTGAGAGCAGTGTAGGATTGTTATTTTTTGAGCACCTACTATGTGCCAGGAACCGTTTTGGCCCTGGGGATATAATATCCGCCTCAGGGGGGCTAACAAGTTGGAAAGAGAGAGACATGGACGTGCAATGATTATTCAGCTTGATGAGTACAGTAATAGATACTTGGTTACTGAAGCTGGCTAGGCTGATTGGCCTCAAGAAAGAATGAGATAAAGTTCCAGACTGCGCAGTGGTTTTGTAATCAGGAGTCATTTTACCCAGTTAAGTCCTGTGCTTTTATGTACTTCCGGGTCACTCAGGGACCAGCAGGTGGGAGCTCATCAGAATAACGCTCACTTGTTATTAAGTAGAATCATTTACTACCCGGTGCTCTCCTCCCTTTCTATGTAATGCAGAGCTTTTGAGCTGCTTCAGGAGCTTAGGCTTCATTTAGAACTCATTTTGAAAATGAAAATTTATAAAACTGTCAGAATATTAGAGTCACTATTAGCTAAAATTTTCAGGTAGCAGAAGTGAGTCATAATGGGCAAGGAAAAGAAATTAAACCTCTGAAGGTACTAAAGCAAATTCTATCCCCATCCTCTTCTGCTGCATTTTAAAGTAAAAAATTGCTTCCTCAAATCTGTGTTCAAAAGTGCACAGCAAGGCCCAGTGTGTGATATGTTCACCATTGATTTATTCTTTCTTCAATTCAGTAGACATTTGTTGAGCTCCTGCTTTGTGGCTGGCACCGTGCTGGACATGGGCTGGAAGAGCAAACCTGAACTAACTCTCCCTGCCCACTGCTAAACAGCTAGGGTGGCAGGGATTGTGTGTGCTCTAGCAGAGTAGGGAGCTCGGGGACAGAAGCACAGGGCACGGGGCAGTGCGGCGTGAGGCTGAAATGGAGATGGCGCTCCTAAACTTGTGCGTTGTGGTGATTCTGAGGGCATGACTGAGGCCCTGTGGCTGTAAAAGGGGTTTTACTTCTTTATTTTTAGAGACAGGGGAAGGGAGGGAGCGAGAGAGGAAGAACAACATTGATTGGTTGCCTCTCGAATGTGCCGCCACCAAGGATCGAACCTGCAACCCAAGCATGTGTCCTGATGGGGAATCAAATCATTGACCCTTTGCTTTGCAGAAGGACACCCCACCCCCTGAGCCACATCTGTGAGGGCAGGGGACCCTGCCTTTATTTTTATGAAACATCAGAGGACACGGTGTTTGGGTAAAGTGTACAGAAGGAACACCAAGCTTGTTTAATTAGGTATTGTTTTCTAATGTGAAAGACCATGGTTACATCTCTGAGTTTTGAAGTCGCCCATACACTGCTGTTAACTAACAGTTAAATCATAAACATGGTGCTTGGTTCTAAGGAAAGGCTCCAGAGCTAGCATTTTACGGCCACCCCCAAACCATATGCCCCCAGCAAGCATGCCTTGCAGTACAAAATTAATCTAAGCAACAGTTGCTGTTTTAAAAAAATAAAATGTCTTTATCTATCTATCTACCTACCTATCTAATCATCTATCCATATACCTATTCTTCAGAACATCATAAGAGCTTAGGTTCTGGAGAGGCAGACTTTAGAACTTCATAACAGTAGAATTTATTGTGTTTATTATCACACACACAAATTGGGATAAAAACAGCAAAAGCTGTTTGGAGATTCTACCTTTGGAAATAATGGTATTACACAAACCCACACTCAGTCAGTGAAATGATTCCTGCCAGAAGTCTCCATGTCTTCAGGGCTCCCTTCGCCAGCTTCTACTACTTCTGGATTGGCAGGACAGTGATGCAAGCTTTTGCAATATGAAGTAAAATAAAAATAAATTCAATTCCTTTAAGTTAAAGAAGTAAAAAGCATTTTAGAAAACATTTTTCCCCCTGGAGTCTATTTTCCTTTGTCTAGGCCTAATTTGATTTTATATGGCCAAAAATTACACAGGGAATTAGGAGAGAGAATGAGAGAGAGACTATAATTATTGGAGTTGAAGCTTAGCCTGGAGTTACCGCCTCCACTTATTTTGCTTGCAGTAGGATTTATGGAAGCCCTAGCCATAAATCTTAACAAGGAAATTGGAAAAATCAGTATTGAATTAATTTTAGGAGCTGAATTTTACCAAGTTCTCTTAGTTATTTTCAAAAATTAATGTTTATCAATGAGATGGTTAGTAAATGGTTAAAGTGAAAAAACTTTTATTTTTGAACTAGGAGCGGAAAGGGGAACATTAGCAGAGAAATTGAATAGAAAAGAATGCCTCCAAAAGGGGTCTATCTGTGCAAGATGAAGTCTGTGGAAGAAGAAATGCTTAAAGTGTTTTTTTTTAATAGAATAAAACTCTACTCCCATCATTGGCAAAAGAGGAGCAGCTGAACCCCAAAGCCCTGAATCTGGACCCTTAATACTTCCCTGACTCTTAGAGGCCTCTGGCTACTTGTTGATACTGCTGCTCCGGCTTGGCTAGGAGTGGGGTTGGAGGCACTGCTGTTTTGAGTTCCCATCTCTAGCCTAAGAGTAGTCTCTTCCCCTAATTTGCTAAAGCACAGGGGAAGCCAGGTAGAACATTTCGGTGGGGCTGTGCAGAGGGCTTCCAGTAAACTCACAGGGCCACTGGCATAAGAATTACTGTGGGGAGCTTGTTAAGATGCATGTGTCATCCTCAAAGATTCTGATTTTACAGATCTGGAGTGGCACCCAGGAATCTGCATTCTGAATTACCTCCCCCATGAAGGTGGACCACACCTTGAGAAACACTGTGGGGGAGACCAGCGTTTGGCTTTCCTGGTGTTAGGAGGGAATTATGAATCAGAACCTGTGAACAGCCCTATCCTAATCTGTCGCTATGGCAATTTGTAGGGAGAGGTATACACTAGGGAGGATAGCGGATAAGCATCCTCATGCCACTTTAATGAAAATACCCCAGGAAGCTGCCCTAGAGCGAAGGTCTCAGCTTTGAGGTCCAGGCATGCTTTGGGGACCCTCAGAACTGCTGTGGGAGGGAGGGCATGGACACAGGGCCAGTGGAAGTATCCATGTTACTTTTCCCACTGGCAAAAAGAGGCCCAAAGAAACACAGGCTCTGACTGACTAGATTAGCAACTTCTCCATTGGGTGGGTAGAGACTAGGAGGTGGGCAAGCAGAAGAATAATTTCCATTTATCTGTGGGATAATAATAGGAATGAATTATACAAATGAATATGTTGATACACCTAATTAATAAATGTATTCTGTACTGGTTGCTTGGGAGAAGATTCAATTCCATTTATTATTTTTCCCCTTTAATTGGTGGTTGTAGACAGACATACTGGGTTGAGGGAAAATAATATAAATATATAGGGTTTCACATTTTTATTTCTTTTAAAGATAGATAGATAGATAGATAGATATATCAGTTGCTACCCATGTGCGTCCCAGCTAGGGATTGAACTTGCAGCCTACGTATGTGCCCTGACCAGGGATCAAACCTGCAACCATTGGTGTACAAAACGACACTCCAACCACCAGCCAGGGCTATAGGGTTTCACTTCCCTCTAAAATGTCCAAATCCTAGAAGACTCAGTCAGAGTCCTTGATAAATAGTGCTCGGGTGATTTTGCCAGGCCAGCTCTAGATTACAAGAATAAGGGTGATGATGTATTAGTTGAACAGGTGCCACATAAACTCTTTTTAGATTAAAATTTTGGAAAATCAGTTAAATACAAGGGTTGGCAAGCCTAGACTGACTTCTTAAGAAGAAAATGCTTTGCTGTTATGTTTTCCAATGAATTAAAGTGGTGAACCTCAAAACACCTTTTCCATCTGGAGTGGCCTGTCTGTGATGTGGCACTGAGGGCTGCTGCATGATTTGTGATGACCACGAGAGTTTTGAGGGATTAGTGGGAAGTCCGCTTGCTCAGTAAGGTAAATAAATACTTGGCCCCAGACTTGTTTTCTTTGGTTCCAGCAGCCTCAGCTGTTCACACGGTGTCAGCCTCAAACACAAGTCATAAACTCCTTAAAAAGGATGTTTACTTCATGTGCATTTGAAACTAGAGCCTTGCTTCCACTTGACTTAGATGCTTGTTCCCTTTGCTTTTCTTATCTAATGTTGAGGGGCGAGTTAGCTCAGGGAGAGCTTCTTCAGGCTGGGGCCCTTGCTCTTCTCCCCCAGGCAGACACGCACTAGAAGAGTACATGACCAAGCGTACTGCCCTCCTAGCAGGGACTGTGGATTAATTTCACAGGACCCCTTATCAGCTGTTACCTTGGGTAACACTTGCTACCCCTGGCTGGAGGTGGATCCACCCTTATCTGCCTGAGATAAGGAATCCACAATCTTTTACCCTTCCGAGACCCGTGCCTGGACCTCTCACAACTTCTAGCACGAACAGGGGATGACAGACCTCTGTGCTTTTGGAGCACTGGTCTTCATGTCTGCACTGTCCTTCATGGTCTCAGCTTCTGCTCTTCCTCCAAGACTAACACACCTCTGCAGAGCCTTTCCTGACCCCTCCCTCTTCCCCGCCGTCTGTGTCCCAGCTTTGCTCTCCTGGTGCAGATGGCTATAGCTGCTCTTAACGTCCCTTCAAAAACCTGCCTATAGTCTCCACGGGGTTATCATCTGGCCCTTGGAATTCCTCTGCACATTTTACAGCCGTCTCTGCTTCCCTGGGGGAGGGCGTAGTTAGCAGCGCGGAAGGACATAACTCTCCTATTACGGTTTTCAGGCACCAGGGAAGCAGTTAAGTCCCTACCTGCCATGTATCACCCAATGCTTTAAGTTGTTCCCATTGATGTCCTCTCCCTACAGATTGCGTGTGATCACATGAGCACAGACAGCCCGGCCCCCCGCGCCAGCCCTGCAAAGAAGCCCTGGTCGGTTTGTCTGGATGACAGGTTTGGCTTAGCTCATCAAATCCGCAACAAGCAGTGCCGTCTCTACTCTTTAGGGTGAGTGCGTCTTATAGAAGAAGAAAACAAAAACACTCCTGCAGGTGGCCAAGGTCTTTCGGCAACACAAAGCTATGAATGGATGCTGCGCACAGCAGGCGCCGTGCTGTGCCTCCCCCCCGCCCCCATCATCGGACTCACCTGTGTGTGATGTCACTGGGGTACTTGCTGATGGCCCGAGGAGCCAGGGCCATCATCTCTCTCGTTCTGTGGGTGGGAAGGTGGCAACTTCAATTTTCAGGCATAATGATGATCCCCGTGGTGAACTCAATGATACCCAGCTAGAATTAGAGCATCCTGATTTTAAAGAGGGAAAATAATTAAGAATGCTCCTAGCAACAAGGAAGAACAGTGAGGATATTAGAAATTTCATACAAAGTTACAATGAGTGGCCCAAAGCAAATGGCTGCTATTGGATTCTTATGTTTTGTGACAATGGTGAATCTGTGTATACTTTTACATTTAAAAAAAAAGAAAGAAAGAGAAGAAACCTCTTATGAAACGGTGAGATTTTGTCAAAACCGTGGGAATGTTGATATTCAGTTATTCAGCCTAAATGTACAAATTCAGCCTAAATTACCTAAATGTACAAATGGATTTAGTGAGCTTTTTGTAAACGTGTGAGTATAAGGTAATGAATGTATTTGGTGTATTTCACCAAATACACCAGTACTCAAGTTACACGGTTCTGAACTCACAAATTATATATGTCTCAAAAAAGAGAGGAGAGAGGTTATTTTTTATCCTCACCCGAGGATACGTATATTGATTTTAGAAAGAAAGGAAGGGAGAGAGATAAAAAGGCAGAGAGAGAAACACTGGTGTGAGAGAGGAACATCAATCAGTTGCCACCCACACACCCACATGCCCAGACTGAGGATTGAACCCGTAACCTAGCTTGATATTTAACGTCCTGGAATAATTTCATTTAAAGCACATAATTGAGTAAAATGAAAGTGAGAAAGCTGTTTTTGGAGAAATTTTTAAAATTTCTTTTTGCTTTCCTTATACTTCTGAGCTACTAGATAAAATAGTTCTGCTGTAAGATTTTAGATGATTTCATACAAAAGGGTAGTTTCTTATTTTCATTTAAATGTTCACTATTCAAAATCAATGTAAAGAGCAGATGAGAACAGTTGAATTCTACTGGGAATAGAAATGCATAGATTATGAGGGCCAACATTTGATTCAAAGCCTGAACATGCTTAATTGAAAACCGAGAACTAAATATTTCTCATGCCCAAAAAGAGGATGCGTGGGATTGTGGATATATATGCTGGGTACACCGTTACCCAGGACTTAGGGTCTAGACAAGCATCCCCCTTTCTCAGGTGAATTGTCTTTTTGAGGGGCAGGTAAATCGCAGGCTGACAGCATCTCAATTCATGCTGAAGGAAGAAGAAACCCAGGGCAGATGTGGAGGTCCAGAAATGAGGGGCATGGGTTCCCAGCACTGGGAGTTTTGGGAGAGTTATGTGGTAGGTGTGAGGGCAGGTGGCGGGCAGTCAGGTGGGGCAGTCTGTGCTCCAAGCCCCAGGGCCCTGGTGACAGCACCACTGCTGTGCCCAGTCGTCTCCATCCTAACCGAGGATGAAGGATGACGGGTCCGGCTGCACAGAGGTCCCTGAGCTCCCTGCCTTCTCATCCTCCACCCGCGAGACCTGGAGCAGGTGTCACCTCCACCTTCTCTCTGATGTTTGACTAGGAGCCAAAACTCTTTATTGTATAGTTAATGTAAAAGACATTTTTCCCCTGGGAAAGTGACCTGTATGTGAAATTCAGTTCAAAATTAAAATCAGATCACTATGTAGACGAAGACAGGAAAGGCACCGAAAAGGATCGTTATGTTACGCAGAAGGGGAACGACAAGAGAGACAAGGGGCTGTGGGTTCTGAGGATGGTATCATCTCCCGAGAATCTGCCTGCCGGTCTTCCTATGTGCACCTGGACCGTGGGGGCTGGTGGTAGGTGTGGGTGGGGGGCTGAGGAAGGTGCCTACAGTGAAGTGGGGAACATCTCCTATTTCATCCTTCATACAAAAGACTGTGTTTCGGGGGTAGGAGTGAGAGTGGGAAGGAAAACTGGAGATGGGGTAACACACAGGCAAATATTTCTCATCTCTTCTCTAGTGCTTTGGAGGGTTGCGCCATTTGGCTTCAGGACATTAATTCTCAGCATCAGACAGCAGATTTGATAGATGACACACAGTAAGGCAACCAGAGCCAATATTTCACACAGGAAATCCTGGACTTCCAGTTGCCATGAAGTCCTCATTTCAGGAGCAATGACTGAACTCTAGAGACCAAAATTTCCATCTTATAATAGTTTAATTAACACAGGCGATCATAGTGTATATGAATGAGGAATCGGAAAATCATGGGCCCAAGGACGTTTTTAGATCATTTATTTCCTAATCAGTCCCGTGAAATTTTAATACCATGAGTACACTATAATCTATTTATGTGACATATGTATCTGTGCTGTACATGTAAGAAGAGGAAGATCTTTTCCCTCGTAAATCAATTTTTGCCCCCTTATGGGTAAGAGCATTCGTGTTGAGAATGTATGTAAAAAAATAAATCTTGGCATTTCATGCAATGTTATTTAATAAAATTTAATAATTATAAAATATTTTTATTCACTATTCCATGTCATTTATGCCTTGGAAAACCTATTTCCCTCCCGATAGTAGTTGGCTGTTTATAGATCTAATTGTAATCACTTTAATAATTAGATAATAGATAATCTAATTATCTGTATCAAGATAGATAATCATTTGCCATATTCTCTGGTCCCCACTGGGATGAAGAATGGACTACTGAAACTGCCAAGGAAAAGTGCTAATCTTCATACTTCTTTCAACCCTTCTGCCCTCAATGGTGTGGGTTAAAAGCTTTCCCTATAGCTGCTCTGATTTTATTTTTTAGTTTTTCTAACAACTTCGTTGAGCTATAATCCACATGCCTCACAATTCTCTCATTTAAAGTGTGCAATTCTATGTTTTTTGGTCACTGTACTAATTTTTACAGCATTTTTATCACTCCCCCAAGAAAAGCCTGTACCAGTGGTAGCGCGCTCAATTTCTTCCCAACCCTCTTCCCCCTCCGCCTCTCAGTCTTCGGCAACCACTAATCTGCTTTCTGTCTCCAAGGTTTGTGTGTTCTGGACATTTCATAAAAATGGAAGCATAGAACACATGGCCTTTTGTGATTGGCTTTTTTGTTTTGCATAATGTTCGTAAGGTTCATTGATGTTGTACCACGTATCAGTACCTCATTCCTTTTAAGTGCCAAGTCATATTCCATTGGGTGGATATACTGCATTTTATTTATTCACTCATCAGTTGATGGACATTTAGGCTGTTTCTACTTTCTTGCTCTTGTGAATATGTTGCTATGAAAATGCATGTGTAAGTTTTTGTGTGGACATTTGTTTCCATTTCTCTTGGATATATACCATTTCAAATTCCTGCAAGCAATGTATGAGTGTTGCAACTTCTCCACATCATTGCCGACATGATATTATTGGTCCTTTTGATTCTAGCCTTAAAAAAGATAGCCACCTCAGTATCATAAAATGGGGTAAAGATAGCCTCTTCAACAAATGGTGTTGGGAGAACTGGACAGCTACATGCAAAAAAATGAAACTCGAGCACCAAGTTACATCATACACCAAAATAAATTCAAGGTGGATAAAAGACTTAAATATAAGCCATGACACCATTAAAGTCCTAGAGGAGAACATTGACAGGAAAATCTCAGATATTTCACGCAGCAACATTTTTACTGATATGTCCCCTAGAGCAAGGACTATAAAGGAAAGAATAAACAAATGGGATCTCATCAAAATAAAAAGCTTCTGCGCAGCTAAAGAAAACAGCATTAAAATAAAAAGACAGCCAACTGTATGGGAAAACATATTTGCCAATGATACCTCAGACAAAGGTTTAATCTCCAAAATATACAAAGAACTCACAGGACTTCACTCTAAGAAGACAACTAACCCAATTAAAAAATGGGGAAAGGACTTGAACAGACACTTCTGCAAGGAGGACATACAGAAGATCCAGAGACACATGAAGAGATGCTCAATATCGCTAGCTATCAGAGAGATGCAAATTAAAACTACAATGAGATGCCACTTTACACCGGTGAGAATGGCTATCATAAACAAAGCAATAAACAACAAATGTTGGAGAGGGTGTGGGGAAAAGGGGACTCTGGTCCACTGTTGGTGGGATTGCAGACTGGTACAACCATTATGGAAAACAGTATGGAATTTTCTCAGAAAACTAAAATTGGACTTGCCTTTTGACCCAGCAATTCCACTGCTGGGATTGTATCCTAAGAACCCTAAAACACCAATCCCAAAGAACCTATGCACCCCAATGTTCATAGCAGCACAATTTACAATAACCAAGAGTTGGAAGCAACCTAGGTGCCCGTCAGTAAATGAATGAATCAAAAAACTATGGTACATATACACAATGGAATTTTAGGCTGCAGAAAGAAAGAAGGAGCTCCTACCTTTTGCAACAACATGGATGGAACTGGAAAGCATTATGCTGAGTGAAATAAGCCAGGTGTTGAAGGACAAATACCATATGATCTCACCTCTAACAGGAAGCTAAACAACAAAACAAACAAGCAAGCAAAATATAACCAAAGACACTGAAATAGAGAACAGGCTGACAGTGACCAGAGGGGAGAGGGGAGGGAATTTCAGGGGAAATAAGGGAGGGATTTAGAGGAACCTATATAAAGGATACATGGACAACAACTGAGAAGGGTGGAAATGGGAGGGAGGGGGGAGGATGGGGGGTGGGATAGGATGGGAGTAGTAGACAGAAAACTGTACTTGAAAAATAATTAAATAAAAAAAATTGAAAAAAAAAAGATAGCCACCTTAGAGCCACTAGTGGACATACAGAAGTGGGTGGGAAGTGGTATCTCACTGACGTTTTGATTTGTTTCTCTCTGTTGGCTAATGTTCTTGACCATCTCTTTATGTATTTATGCTTCAAGTTTTCAATTCCTGGGGAACATAGAGGACACTCACCTTAGTGCTCTCAGGAATATTTTAAAATATTCCCAAAGGACCTAAAACAGGGCCACGTCCATCTCTTCTCCTCTCAGGTAGTCGTTCTGCCACACCAGATTAGATCGTGGGAAACTTAGTGGAGATGACAGTGTTGTGAATCGTGTGGGTTCCGTAGGAGGCTGAAAATAGGACACAGGATCTCTTGCATAAAAGGAGTGGGAGGTTTTGTGGGCGGAGTGCGGAATCCCTTCCTGGCCAGGAGGACAGAGGGACTTAGGACGGAGGGGCATTAGAGAGTTGGCACGTGGCAGATCCAGTGGAGAAGGGAGCAGCACCGAGTGAGGGCAGAGGACAAGGCAGGTGAGGGCGCTAAGAATGTCCAAGGGGAGGATCTCGTGCCGAAAACTTCCTTTATAGTTAACTAGAACCAGGTAAATGATTGTTATCCAAAGAACTAGCGTATTTCTAAATGATGAAATCCTCTGAAACAGTCAAGTCTAAGAGAATGGAGTACAGGTTCACTTGATGTTTTATAGGTCCTCCGTGGGATATTGGTAGCTTAAATCACATCTCATTATGGAATTTGGGGCAGGGAAGGCATAATTACCATTAAAAAATAATCTTCTCTTGGTTAATTTCATCATTCAAATTGATGCTTTAATCAGAGTCATGAACCTTGTATGTATCACTAAATAAGGAATGTTTTTGAACAAATTAAAAATTGGTAAGTATATGAATTTTCCACACAATGTACCATCTATTGGATACTTAAGTATAAATTCTTCTCTTCGGTTGGTGAGAATTTTAGGCGAGGTGCCTCTTCTGCTTCTTGAGTACTAGGTCCAGTAGGACCATGAGCATTTGTCGTTTTAGCAAATGTTTTAAAATGCACTCTGTTTCTAAGAAAACAGCGGCTGCCTGTAAGTCAAACTGCATGCACAGCACTGTGGCCATTAGAATGGAGACAAATGACCTCATTAGCAGAAGGTACCTCTCTCTCCCCACGGGAACTGGCCCTGGGGCTTACGTTTTCGACATATATGAGGAAATCTCTGAAGACAGCTGGATGGTCTTTGTTTCACTGCTACTGTGGTTTACATCTTAGAAAATTTTTTATATTCTTCTACATGTTTGAACATGTGATTTTCTGGTCCATGTTTGTTTAGCAGATAATTTCCCTCCTTTTATCCAGAAGCTTTTGGCTATAACACTTTTTGTGTGCAGTTAGTGTACAATTTTTGTAAATATGTATAGTTAGCCACATGTTAAAATAGTAGTCTTGCTGCAACTAAGAAACTTGGCCTTGGAACTGTCATTTTTGTCAACCTAACACTTTTTTTGCTTTACTACATGTGGGTTGTTTTTTTTTTCATCTGTGTGTTGATTTCCATCCTCCTCTTTTTCTACAGGCTGGGAAGCGATGATACCCATTTCGAGGTTAGCATGGCCCACAATGGGTGTGAAGTGCATCGGTTTGACCCTAGTGTCAAATCAGCTCACGTTCTGGAGAGTCAGCACCTTTGGTATCACCGCTTGTCCGTCAACTGGCGCGACCCCCATCCAGCTGTTGCTGCCCAGAAACTACACAGCAACACCAGAAAATTAGGAACCATTCTGAATGAATTTGGGCATCACAAGGTGAGGTTTTTGTCATTTGATTTCATAATTTAATAAAGCGAACAATGCAAACCAAGAAGTGGATAGTTGATGGTTCAGTATTTTTAAATGTTATTTTTCAGTTACAGTTTATATTCAATATTATTTTGTATGAGTTCCAGTTTCAGGTATACAGCACAGTGGTTGGACAATCGTGTATTTCACAAAGTGATCCCCCTCATATTCCTAGTACCCCCCAGCACCATACATGGATATCACAATATTATTAGCCATATTCTCTATGCTGTACTTTTTTGTAACTAGAAGGTCTAGTTTCAACCTAACTCATCACCCATCATTATTTATAGCGTCAGCTCTGTAGACATAAAGGTTTGGACAAGGATAGAGATGTTAAAATTGCTTTGAAAAATTTAGGTACAGCTGAGGAATGCTGAGTAAGGTTTTGGCTAAGCCCAGACAGGAAGACTAAGAAGCCTACTTCTGGCATAGGCTCCAGAGCACCATTTCCGATTGGCACTTGTTTGAAAATTTCCAGGCAGGGGAAACTACTTATGTCAGCCTCAAATACAAAAAGGAATCAGACTCAGGCTTACATTTGATAACAGATCGCTTGCGTATCATGTTTCTCGGTGTTATAACAACTACTTCAAGTCTCCAGGCGCTTAAGAGTCAGAAAATACGTGTAGCTTTGATTAAAATGTACTTTGTAAAGTTGAATGGGCATGATGCGTGTTGCAACTGAGATACTTATGTTCAAAGGATGTCAAATCTCTACACATATTTTATTGTAAATGGATAGCAAGAAAAGAGACTCAAACTTTGAACTGTGTTCTTCAAGGCAAATTTTAGTGTAGAGCTGAGCTAATTGTATTTTGTAGGCAGATACTAGGGAAATTCTCCTGAGTGTAGCTGACTTATGTTTGATCCCCAGCCCTTCCTGAGCTTGGCCTATCTTGGCCTATTATTCCCAGCCAGAGGTGCCCGGTAATTTAGAACATGCCAGAATGGGTATTTCTGAGAAACAGTGTACATGGAGCTCAATTTTAACTTCAGTTTACTGCTTGATCTTTAATCAAAGGGCGTTTCCTCTGCATTGCTCTCCCCCTTTCTTCTTTTTCTTCTTCAAAAAACACGGCCTTTATTTCAACAGCAGGAACTTCTTTAGAATTCTTCAAAGAATTTGCTGTGCTTTTAACATGTGATTAACTATTGATTTGTATTTTGCTTTGCCGCTGAAAGTACTAGCATTTAATAATTAGGAGCCTTAATGAAAAATTTATAGGATTTTGGGGGTAAAATCTGTGAACAGGACCCAAAGAAGTGAGAGCATTTTTCAGAACTTTATCTTGTTTTTGCTGCTTGTTATCTTCATAGACCTGTTTTTTACAGCTGAAAATTACAGGCTTGATTCTCTCATATGTCAACTCTAGATTATTCAAAGAGCTAACTACTGATTCTTTGTATTCATTTAAGCGTTGTCCTGCTCCTCCTCAATATTTTTTACACCTTAGCCCTGTCTACCCACCCCCACTCTTCAAAGAAAACACTGAATAGATGTGAAACTCAAGGCAACTTTGCCTTTTTCAATAATATGTTTGCAAGAGATTTGGTAAATGTGAGGATAAAATAAGACTGTGAAAGACGATCTGTGGAAGTAATTTATCTAAGTCACACTGCCTATGGGAACCGCGTTTTCAGACGGCAGGTTCCCACTTGATTTGAGCTTGTTTAACCCCCTGGGGAGCTGAAGTAGGCAGACCTTTCTGCTGAGGATGAAGCAGGAAGTCTTCACTGCTCCCGAAACAGCGGGCACATTTACATACCTAGAAAGGAGAAATATTTTGGAAAATTTCTTGTATTCTACTTATTTATATTAAATTTCTTGTAAAGCTTATTTATATTATTTATTATTTATTCTACTTATTTATATTAAACACCTGAATAATGTCACTTACAATCATTAAGATGGTAGTTTTATGTGTATTTTACCACAATAAAAAATAGGAAAAAAAAACCAGTGATAATGAAAGTGATCTGGCTCAGAATTGCCAAGTATGTTTTTGCTGCTTAAAAAAAGAATCCTTTGTTGTAGAATTTACAAGAGACTGATGTTCTTTTTTAGAGATTCTTTTGGGGGAATGCTTCACAAAAACAAAACTAAACCCATCAGTGTGAGTGATGACTTCCTTGAGGAACACGTTTCTAGGAGTTATGCGATGACAGATAAAAGGAACCTGGTTTCTGGCCTATGGCAGGCAAGGTCTGTTTTCGTTTTCCTGCGTGTGGACAGGCGCTGGTAGATAGGACGTGGCTCTGGCGGGGAAAGCAGATAAAACGCTCGCGTGTTCGTGCACACACCCACACACACACACGCACACCCAGTGGTGCTCTTTGCCTTGCCTTCTTCACTCATTTTTCTGGAAGTGAGAAGAGAAACCAAAGGGGTTTGGGTTGTGTTGTTGTCACTTCATGATTTTAAAACATCTCATGTTGTTTGGTGATGTTTTTCATGGTAAGCTGTTATTTTTCTTCTTTTTATCAGACCTTGTGATTCCAGCCACTCAGGCAAAAATGTAGGCAAAATGAAAGGAAGTGTTTTGAGATGATGACGGGAAGATGCATATGGCTTTCTTACTGCTTTTAAAACTCTTTCGTAATTTCAGCTTCAAACTATAAATCAAAAAATCTTTCTAAAGCATCAAGTGAGAGCAGCTGCCTCAGCAAAAGCTCGGGAACCAAGAAGCCCAGTCTGTCAGGGAGTAATATCACCTGAACCCAGCACCATTGGAAATGATTAACGGTCTTTGCTGAATTGCTTGTTGCTCTAACTACGCATTAGAATTTTCCAGAATATGACTAGAAATATTGAATCTGAGATTTCTGCACATATTAATCATAATGTGTGCTTTTTTTCCTAAGGTCTTTATTACACTGAGTATGCTAAATGATCCCGGCAGGTTAATGATAAATTAGTTTTTTCACTCTCAACCATGCTGATGATGTGAATAACAGGACTGTGTCAGAGCTCACCTGCAGATGCACTAATCTAGGTTTGAGGCATTGTCCTGTTTTTGGGCTTTGGAATTGGGTGAGTCGCAAATGACTCTCTGGGGCTCAGTTAGACCGTCTGTGAAACTGGGTCAGTGATACTACCCAAAGGGATTGTTTTTGAGACTTAGATCAGAAAACACACTGTGAAATGTCCCAGCAAGGTGCCTGGCACGGATGAGTCATTTGTTCCTAAAGTCAAAGGATTTTTATTATCAATTTCAGGAAATTTTCTACTGAATTTCATAGAAACCATTTTCTTGCTCTGTTTTAAGGGAAATACATTGGAGATTTTTCTGGAAGTTGCTAACTGCACCTGATTCCAGTCAAGAATTCTTAATGAAAGTTTTGTGTGAAACTGAAGGGCAGTTGGTCCTTCAGCTGCTTGTTGGGAGCTATTATTGTTTGCTGCCTCGGGTTCCTGAACAGTTTTGCTGAGACTGTATAGAAAGTAAATTCTGTGTTGCATAGAAACGAAATAAGCTGCTGAGAGTTAATACAGAGCAGATGTAGACCAAGAGGGATAACCCGGGTGCAGCTGGACTTCCTGCCAGCTCAGTGATGAGGAAAGAGGGGGCTCCTTATTCTCTCTGGACACTGCCCCAGTGGCTGAGTGTCCCCATGGGCCCTTATAGGAGAAGCAGTTTCTGCTTCCCTGGCTGAGGGCTCCCCATTGATTGATCACAAAACATCAGTTCTGTTGTGTGGTTCCTGCTCTATTGGGCAGATTATGGGCTTTGAAATTAAACTACAGAAAGATTCCTTTTTCTTTTTGCTTATCAAATCAGCAAATAGAAACAAGAGATTGATACTGCCCTACAGTGGAATGCTTGCTTGGGATAGCACTCATGCTTTGCTTCTGGAAACGGAAAATGATCGACCCTTTCAGGAAAAAATTCCAACCATGTGTATATATGATGTCACTTTTGAATGCCTAGAAGTCTTGGCTTTACACTTGATCTTAGCTAAAAGGCCGAGAAGCAATGAAATCTTCTTTGCTTTAAGTTTATTTTGTTCTGCCATTCCGGCTTTGTTTTTTAGATAGGTATTTTCACGAAATGTCATTTTAGATTGCTTTATTTTTAATTTTTTTATATAGTTTTAGTTTAGGTAGGGTATAGGAGTGATATTTACTATATGCCTGGATTGTGTTTTTAAATTCAATCTGATAACCCTTGTCGTTAAACAGGTGTATTCATAGTCCTTATAACTACTGGCATATTTGGACTCTTTTTCACTCTTTTAAGTTGGGCCTTTTTGTTTTCTGTACTTGTTTCTCTTCTTGCCAAAGCTTAGTTGAGTAACAGTTATGTGGACAACTGGGCAGGCTTTTGTTAAAGAAATTAATTTTGATTTTTGTTTGATGTCTTCTACCAAAGAAAATAAAACCAAATAATAAATGTTTTAAAAAGCTGGTGCTATAAAGCTACTAGAAAAAACTATGGGGGATTAAAAAATAATCCTGGAATAAGGAAGTGATGGGAGAAGGGATGATTAATTTGATTACATATAAATATAAAATTTCTCCATGGTAAAAACACCAAAAGCAAAATTAAAAGATAAATAATGAACTGGGAAATATTTACAACTTATTTCATAAGCAGAGAGCTAATTTCACTGGTATGAAAAGAGTTTCAACAAATCAATAAAGAAAAGATTATTGCTTAATACCAAATTGGATAAAAATGAAAAAAAAGTTCATAGAAAAAAGAAATACTGATGGTTCATATGAAAAAATGTTCTTATTGCTCATATTAAGAGAAATGCAAATGAGACTATACTGTTAAAAATATATTTTATTGATTATGCCATTACAGTTGTCCCATTTCCCCCCTTTATTCCCCTCCGTCCTGCACACCCCCTTCCACCCACATTCCCCTGTTTAGTTTGTGTCCATGTGTCACAAGTTCTTTAGCTACTACATTTCCCACACTATTCTTGCCACCCCCCTGTCTATTTTCTACCTACTGCCTATTCTACTTATTCTCTGTACCTTTTCCCCCCCTCTCCTCCTTCCATTCCCCTGTTGCTAACCCTCCATGTGATCTCCATTTCTGTGGTTCTGTTCCTGTTCTAGTTGTTTGTTTAGTTTGCTTTTTTTTTCAAGGTGGACAAAAGGTTATTTATTTTATTTTTTTAAATATATTTTATTGATTATACCATTACAGTTGTTCTATTCCCCCCTTCATTCCCCTCCACCCACACACTCCCTCCCCCACCATTCTCCCCCCCTTAGTTTATAACCACGTGTCTCAAGTTCTTTAGATTCTATATTTCCCCCACTATTCTTGCCCTCCCCCCATCTATTTTCTACCTACTGTCTATGCTATTTTCTATACCTTCTCCCCCCTTCTCCTCCTCCCACTCCCCTGTTGCTAACCCTCCATGTGTTCTTCATTTCTATGGTTCCGCTCCTGATCTAGCTGTCCTCTTGGTTTGCTTTTGTTTTAGGTGTGGTTGTTAATAACTGTGAGTTTGCTGTCCTTTCACTGCTCATATTTTTCATCTTCTTTTTCTTATATAAGTCCCTTTAGCATTTCATATAATAAGGGCTTGGTGATGATGAACTCCTTGAATTTGGCCTTATCTGAGAAGCACTTTATCTGTCTTTCCATTCTAAATGAAAGCTTTGCTGGATAAAGCAATCTTGGATGTAGGTCCTTGCCTTTCATGACTTGGAATACCTCTTTCCAGCCCCTTCTTGCCTGTAATGTTTCTTTTGAAAAATCCGTTGACAGTCTGATGGGAACTTCTTTGTAGGTGACTTTCCCTTATTTCTTGCTGCTTCTAGGATTCTCTCCTTCATTTTAATCTCGGGCAATGTAATTATGATGTGCCTTGGTGTGTTCCTTCTTGGCTCCACCTTATTTGGGACTCTCTGAGGTTCCTGGACTTCCTGGAAGTCTATTTCCTTTGCCAGATTGGGGAAGTTCTACTTTATTATTTGTTCAAATAAGTTTTTCACTTGTCTGTCGCTCTTCCTTTTTCCCTTCTGGTACCCCTATAATTCGGATGTTGGAACGTTTAAAGATGTCCTGGAGGTTCCTAAGCCTCTCCTCATTTTTTTGAATTCTTGTTTCTTCATTTTGTTCTTGTTGAATGTTTCTTTCTTCCTTCTGGTCCACTCCATTGTCTGAGTCTGAGTTTCCTTCCCATCACTAATTGGTTCCCTGTGCATTTCCCTTCATTTCACTTAGTTTAGCCTTCATTTGTTCCTCTAACTTGTGACTAAAATCAACCAGTTCTGTGAGTATCCTGATCACCAGTATTTTGAACAGTGCATCCAATAGGTTGGCTATCTCTTGGTCGCTTAGAGGTATTGGCTCTGGGGCTTTGAGCTGTTCTTCTGCTTGAGCCATAATGTTTTGGTCTGTTCCCACCTATTGTGTTTGAGGGGCAGAGCCTTAGGTGTTCACCAGGGCAGGGCAAACCAAGTTGCTGGGCTGTGATGCTGTATGTGGGGGTGGGGTCTGAGGGGGGAAAATGGCGTTTTGCTCCACTCTTTGTTGTACCTCAGTCCCTTCTGCTACTTCCCTCAAGTGAACTGGGCCTTTCTGGTGCTGATTCCCGAGTGGGCTTGTGTGCATTCTAGGACCCGGTGGGTCTCTCCAACGAACCTTCCTGTGAGGCTGGGAGTCTCTCCCGGCACCTCAACCCCCACAAGTGTTTTCAATCACTTGTGGTACTTTTAGGCTTTCTTTTCCAGCCCTGGGGCCCTGGGTTGCGCGGTCTGTCTCACTGCCCATTTTCACCTGGTTTATCTGTGCGCGAATGTGGAACCATGGTCAGCCAGCCTCCTTGCGCCCTCACTGGGTTTGCTCGTTGCCACCCTGCACCGGGGGTCTGTGGGCCAAGCCGCTGCCTGGGCACCTGGGTCCACCAGCCACTGCTTTTTTCTGCCGTGACCCTCTCTACCGACCTCGGACTTCGCTCCTCTTACCGGTCTGGATGAATGGTTGTCAGACTTCCATACAGTTCAATTTTCTGTCAGTTCTGGTTGTTTATTTGTTTCTAAATTTTTGTTGTTCTTAATTTTAGTTGTCTGACGAGGCATAGTGTGTCTATCTACGCCTCCGTCTTGGCCAGAAGTCCGAGACTATAATTAGATACAGTGTTTTTATCCATCAAATTATCAAAGATAGAAAGTGGCATGAATGTAAATTGGTACAGTCTTTTATGCAAAGCAGTTGGCAATATGTGTTACATTGCAAACGCACATATCCTTTGATCCATCAGTTCCACTTCTATGAATATGCCATATGATCATGTGAACTGATGTATGAAGGTTATTGTTTGCCCCATTGAAATAGTAAAGTATAAAAATTATCTACATGTCCACCATCGTGGAGATGTTTGAATAAATGACTGTATATCTTTTAATGGATTATTTACAATGCTCCATGAAGAAAAGGAAAAAGCAAATTTTTATATAGTAATGTGAAACAATTTCTGAGATATATTTTTATGAAAAGGAATTTACAATGCAAATCAATTGCTAAGCAATTTTGAAAAAGAACAAATTTAGAGCAGTACTTGATTTCAAGACTAAATTTACGTGATGGCCTTCCAGAGAATGTTGTACTGATAGACAGACCTGTAGCTCCGTGGAGCACAAAGAGAATTTGGAAATAACCCCATATATAATTACTAAATTTATAATTTAAAATGGGCAAAATATTTGAACAAACACTTCACCAAAGAAGATATAGAGATGGCAAAGCACATGTGAAAAGATATGCGATAGCCTTAATCATTATGGAAGTGAAAGTTAAAACTACAATGGAATACCACTTCACAAATGCCAAAATGGCTGAAATGATCTAAAGATTGATTACACTGAGCAACAATGATGACGTGGAGAAACAGGAACTCTCAAACATTTCTGGATGGTGAGGCAACTTTTTTAGAAAAGAGTTTGGCAATTTCTTATTTAGTTAAATGTAGATTTTCTAAAGATTGACCCAGCAAACCACTCCTAGGTACTTACCCAAGAGAGCTGAAAACCTGTCTACACGAAGGCTTGTACTTGAACGTTCGTAGCAGCTTCATTCATAATAGCCCCAGTGGCAAACAACCCCAGTGTCCATCAACAGGTTAACGGGTAGAGAAGTTACGGTGTGAATATACCATATACAACATACCATATACCATTGTGTCCATGTATGATTGCATACCACACAGCGATAAAAAGAAACAACCTTAGTGATACATACAACATGAACAGACTTTCTCTTGAATGAAGGAAATCAGATACAAAAGACTACGTATTCTATGATTCTCTCCATATGTGAAGAGGCAGAACTATTCTAGTTTTAGAAATCAGATAGTGGTAGCCTGAAATATGGGAAGGGGTGATGGAATATGAGGTTTATTGAAATGATCACAAGGGAATATTTGGGGGTGAGTACATGGGTGTATACATATGTCAAAAGTCACTGACCCGTATACTTAAAGTGTATGAATTTTTTGTATGTAAATTCTACCCCAATAAAAGCAAGCTGCAGAATGTGTATATATTTCTATCATTCTACTGTTTCATGTAATTATTTTTATACGTATGGAATCTCTCTGAACATATACATAAGAATATTGTGATACCAATTGACTTCAGGCAGAAGAATTGATTAGCTGAATAAGGGACTGTGCTTCCTGTATCTTTTGAGTTTTGTATTTTGTGGATATTTAAAAAATGAAAATATTTTCAGTAGCTGCTCCTCCATTTTGTTTATTTTCTACTTCTGGAGTTCCTTTTTGATATATTTTGGAACCACTCAGTATATCCTCCTTGTCTCTTAATTGCTTTTTCATATTTTAAAATGTCATTCGCCATTCTACTTTTGGATGACTTCCTCAGTACTACTTCCAATCTTTAATTTCCTTTTTAACTATGTCCAGGCTAGAGTTTATACCATTTATTGATATTTTTAGAAATTGCAATGAGTATATTTTTTACTTCCAAGATTTTGAATTGGTGTTTTTCCTGTCCATCTGTTCTTTTTTAGTTTTACATATTTTTATCTCAAAATATATTACCACTGCTTGAATGTTTATGAAAGTAGGTATTATTCTTAGTGATTGCTCTGAGTATTCTAAACATACTTATTTTAAACTTTTGTCAGATTGTTCAACAAAATTAATTTAGTCTCCAAATAAAATAATGTCGCAATTATTGCTTTGGTTGGTTATTTCTCATCAGTTGATTTCTGTGTGTATTTTGGAATTTGCCTTTGCTGGCTCGTTTTCAGTGAGAGGCTTTTGGTTTGGTTTTGCTTTTTATTTTCCTCGTGATTTTGCAGTAACCTTCAAGCCCTGGTCTTACATAAGCATTGGAGGGCATCTGCTCCTCCCTGTGTGACTGGGCATATCCAGTCCCTGGGCCGCCCAGGGTCTGGCTCGTTTGCTATTTGCTAGCGTGTCCCTTCCCTCCCATCTCTGTAGGCTAGTGGTTGGCTTCAAGCCCCAGCCCCAGCCAGTGGCTGTCAGCAGTTTGTTTCAAGCCCCCTTCTGACCCAGGAAACTCCACTAGCCCTTGATTTTAATGGATGAATGTGATTCGGCTGCTCTCGTGGGAGCACTTCCAGTTGCGGGTCCCTGTAGGTCATGTACCCCTAGGACCTCTGCCACCTGCTTTAGGGCAGGAGCCCAGTGTGTCCTGGCTTTGGTGCTGCTTACTGCTTGGTGTGCTGGTTCTTAGAGTTGTCCATCATCTAGTGTTTGAGCCCTGCCTTGTCCTTTTTGTTTTCTCTCTCTCTTTTTAATTCCCCCTTTTTGCCTTGTGCTGGCATGGGGCAAGGGCTGCATCTTGCCTTTGTACTTTTAAGTCAGCTTGATTCGTCTTTTTTACTTAGAATTCTCTGGAGAAATAATATGCATGGACTTAGGAGTCAACTGTTCTAGTTATGTTTTTAAATAAATATTAAAAACCTCTAAAAGTGAAAGATTTTAAATTCTTATATATAGTGCCCCAATTCATATTCTGTACCAAGACTGCTCACGTTGAATGTGTATGTGAACCTTCTGGAGAGTCTGGGGTGAGGCCCCAGGTTCTGCATTTCTAGTAGGCTCCCAGATGGTGCTGTGGCTGCTATTTGGGGACCGTACACTGAGTAGCAAGATCAGCACCATATCCTGAGAAACAAGGAGGACATTTAACAGTAACTGGCGGTGCTGGGGCCTGAAGCTGGGTGGTGTTCCTCCAGAGGCCCAGCATGGGGCTGCTGAGTGCTCCCCTGATGTCCTCCTGGCTCAGCCTGAGTTCCTGCCAGGGAGGGTGCAGAGACCCTTGGTTGTGTGGAATCTCATCCAACTGGCTGGGGAAAGACTCAGAAAATATGCGATACTTGCCAACCTGACTTTCTCATCAGTACCTTCCTATAGAAAATGTGCGGGGTATCAAAGTTGGAACGCTTTATCTTTTATACGACCTGTTCCAGAATTAGTAAGCATCCACTTGAGCATCCAGAGGCCTTAGTCAGGGATGCTTCAGAAGAACATTTGGGTCGAAAACTCCACGGGAAGGGGATGTGCTGCAGTAAAGGGAGAAGCTTCGGTGACTCTTTTAGCTTCCAGTACAGTCTTCTGTTTGGATTTGTTTAAATTCCTTTTCAAAGAGAGGTATTTTTCTGTGTATTTGAAAGCAGCTTCATCTTGCAGAATTGAAATCACCACAGTGCTGTGTTTCTGTGAAAGAAGCTAGTGGCAATTGAGGAGTAGTGAGTCGTTCACGGTCCTGAATTGCAATTTGAAATGCGGAGGCATCTTTCCCATCTCCATCAATCTGCAGTGGGCCCCAAGGACAAGCCATCTTGAAAAAGTGAGTCAAGAACTTTCTCCCTCAATGTTCAGGAAATGAGTTTGGCTCTTTATCCTTTTCACTCTTATCTAATGGTGAGAGTTGCTGTGAAGCAAGAGGCCTGGGCTCTTCTTAATGAATTTCACACCATTCAGTATTTAGCTGGCATGCAGATGCCATCAGCAATAAAGTCCATTCGAGAATGAACCAGGTACATCTGGAATTAGCAGCGGTTTGTGTTCTCTTGGGTGTGTTCTCCCCGAGGTTTTCCTTGGGCGGAAGCCATGACTGGTGTTTTATGTGAACAGTGCTCCGGAATTCAGAGACCCACTCCTACCTGTGCAACTGAGTGGTTCTCAAATTTTACTGTTAGAATTCGGAACACCGGAAAACAGACCGAAAAATAACAGCATCAGGCCATGAGCAAGGAATCTAATCATGCAGGGAACTTGATTCAAATGTCAAACCCAGGGCCACCCTGGGGGATTCTGATCTAGCTGTCTGCATGGAGCCCAGGAACAAGCATTTTTAACGGCCCCCACTCCAACCCAGGTGATGTGCAGGTCGCCCTTTGATGACCCTTAGTGTGCAGAGAGGACTTCAGTGGCTCAGCCTTCCATTTGCAAACCCTCATCCCCTGCTGTGCATAAAACCCTTTAAATGAGAAGTTGGTCCAGAGCCTGGCGGTCCAATTCTGCAGCCTCCCTCCGTGTCTCCTTCCCAAGTTGCTGTGTCCTCCCTGCCTTGGTCTCCGCTATTGTACAGTATATGACGTGTAACATCTGCCATTTGAAAAGATTGTCCAGTAAATAGACTCATGTCAGTGAGAGAAATGAAGGAGAAGTTTTGATGAGACAAGAACTGGGATCTATAGAAAAGAGTGTGACCAAAAGCGCTTCTTTGAGATTTTCAAAGTGGCCTGGTGTTATTAAAAAAGAGGAAGATGACACATATGGAGGAAATTAGCCTCCAGAGAGCTGGCATTTGTTTTTCTTCTTCACTGTGAACCAGAGGTGGGTGTATTTGTCTGAGAATCTTGCCATTTTGACAAAATTTGGGGACTAAGAGCCAAGTGAATCTTGAGGGAGCGGATGGGATATAAGCTTCAGGTGCCCATGAAGGTTCCCCTTTGTGTGGCTTCTTTTCCTAAAGGCCACTGTGGTCCATAGAGGAATGTTGTGTTCAGTGCTTCGCTGCTCTGATTCGCGGGGTCGTGCAGCTCAGCAAGTTCCTTAGTGTGTGCTAAAAAGTGCTTAATGCCTTTGGACAGGAAAAGCCCTCAGAACGCACTTTCATATTCGTGAACCCCCTGAGGGAGTGTGCCCCTGAGCAGATGCTGCGAGGTCATACCAACACACCTGGCAGCCTTGGGAGCTCTGCTGTGCATCGCCAGCTCCCCACGGTGCCCAGGCATCACAAACCACCATGGAACAGACCGCAGGGCCTGGGGCAAAGGCGGCCATACTTTCATTGGGAGGTAAAACCTGATTTATTTTCCACCCTGTAAAAATATCAGGAAAGGACAATTTCACTTGCCACTTTTTAGTTAAAAATATAAGGACCATTTAAAAAACACAAATTTCCTAGCATGGCTCAGCATTCAACAGTTTTGCACCTAAAATGATAACGCAACATTTCTTACAAGAACTCAGTGCGATGAGTTCACAGCACACCATTAGAGGGAATTATGTAAAGCAGCCTCTCTGTTCCAAGTTTTATTTTAAGATTTAATGTATTCCAGATTCTGCAGGAAAAAAACCATCCATGTGACAAGCCTGCTAACAGATGTCAGTTTAGTTTTATAGCACATGCCTGCACTTCAGACCCAGAAAAGGGAGATTATTCTTTTTTGCCTGCTGTTTATTACATGACACAGCTTCCTAACGCCGTGCCTGGAGGACGGCTGATTAATAATCAGTGGGCAAGCAACTTATCACCTGCTTTCATCTTCTGCAGTGCTGAGGGTAAGCTGAGTGTAAGCCTTATTTCACATTAGCCTTTTGAATTACAAGAGGTGCTGGAAAGAGGAAAGGTGCCAGATTTTTCTGTGTTAATATCACCTAGGTCAGAAGACAGACTATATTATAGTGAAAAGAAATAAGAAGAAAAAAATATTCAACTAGATAGAACTAAATTTGCATTACAATTTTTGTGGTGTTAGGAGAGCGAGCTGGCTTCATCTCGGCCTTTCTGCACACCCAGTCTCCACCCGTGGGCTAAATCGGCAAAGTGAGCCACAGCAACTTGGATGGGAACAACGACTGTGACGAGCAGTTGCAAATGCGAGAATTGCATAGAGACACCAAGGACGGAGACACCCAGAAAGATCCCTGTAGGGAAACCAAGTCTTTCAGGCAGCTGCCATGTGACATCCGTCACGAACGGGACCTGGACAAGAAGGTTTGTTTTCCCACGATCACTGAGGATTTCACTGCTACCCATCAGGCCAATTGTGGCTTTTCTAATGATGGAGCCTCAAGCTCTACTGCAAATGTACAAGATATTAGTGCTAGGCCCGCAGAAGAGCCCCCACAGGGAAAAGTCCCTGAACCCACTGATCCCGAAAAGAAGGGGGCAAAGACAAAGGCTGAATCAGGATGGTTTCATATTGGACAAGACAAAAGTACAAATGTGTATGTGTCTGGTTTGCCTTCAGACATTACAGTGGATGAATTTATATAGCTCAGGTCCAGGTTTGGCATTATTATGAGAGGTCCTCAAACAGAAGAATTTAAGGTCAAGCTTTACAAAGATAATCAAGGGAATCTTAAAGGAGACGGGCTTTGCTGTTATTTGAAGATGGAATCTGTGGATCTCATATTAAAACTTTTGGATGAAGTTGAAATTAGAGGTTACAGATTGCATGTTGAGTTAGCAAAGTTTCAACTGAAGGGGGAATACGGTGCCTTTAAGAGAAAGAAGGGTTGCAAGGACCACAGGAAAAAGCTGTCTCAGCAACAAAAACATTTGGATCGGAGACCTGAGAGAAGGGATGGGCCATCCCGAATGCACCGTGAGTGAGTGGTCATCATCAAAAATTTGTTTCATCCTGTGGATTTTGAGGCTGATCCATTGGTGCTGAATGAGATCAGAGAAGATCTTCAAGTAGAGTGTTCAGAGTCTGGACACAGTAGGAAGCTCCTTCTCTCTGATAGACACCCAGCTGGTGTGGCCTCTGTGTCCTTCAGGAATCCAGAGGATTATCGTATTCAAACCTTTGACGGACAGTGGTTTGATGGCCGCAAATCACTGCCCAAGCATGGGATGGAACTAGAGATTATCAGGTGGAAGAGACCATAGTGAAAGGGAGGAAAGTCTGAAAGGATGGGCGGCTTCCTCAGTGCTCCTGAGGCCAATACGGGTCGTCAGTGTTCCAATTCCATGTGTGTTTCAGAACGGGCAGGGCCTTCCACCAGGAGTGTGGAACTCATTTTCACCAGGGGCCCCATCAGCCTTGCGGTTGCCTTCAAGGGGCCGAAATAACTTTAGGACTGTGTACATGTAGCTACTCCCTAACTGCTAAGGAGTTGAATGATATGTGGTCTAGGATCTAGACCAAAGCGTGTTCAGGGCGCCCTGCCCCTCTACAGTGAAGGCTCCTGAAGCTGCGGCTGAAGCGGAATTCGAAGAACCTATAACACAAGTAAACTGGTGCTTGTCCTTCGTCGGATTTGTTAAATGCATGCAGAATACTTTTAAAGTATTCTGATTGAATTTTGTGATATCCAAAAATAAAAATAAGTTGTTAGTGTGCAGAAACTGAAAAAATATTGTGTGGTATTGGTAGATAAAACAAAGTAATTCTCTGTGATGAATAGTGTATCAAAAGCAACTGTAAAAATAACTCTCCTTCAAATTACAGGGCCCTTTTCTCTTGTTCACATGGCATAGTAATTATTGGTTTATATATTGCACTTCCATTCACATTCCCATCTGTATGTCCAGCCAGTCCATCCATCCGTCCATCTATCCATCCAATAAATATTTACTAAGCATATTCTGTATGCAAGGGCCTGTGCTTAAATAATAAAGATACAGAGATAAACAAGTTTCTTTTTAATGAAAAAATTTTAATTGTGGCAAAATATACATAATATAAAATCTGCTTTCTTAACCATTTGTAAGCATATAGTTAAGTAATGTTATGTGTAGTCACACTGCTGTTCGTCAGATGTCTAGAACATCTCCTTCTCGCAAAACCGAAACTCTATGTACATTAAACACTGATTCCTCTCTTCCCCCCAGCCGTTGGCAACTGCATTTCAGTTTCTGTTTTAGTGAATTTGACTACCATAGGTACTTCATATATTTGAGACCATGTAGTATTTGTCTTTTTGTCACAGGCTTCTTTCTTTTTTCAAAAAAGATTTTATTTATTGATTTTTAGAGAGAGGAGAAGGGAAAGAGAAAGAGAGAGGGAGAAAGATCAATGTGTAAAAGAATCATCAGTTGCCTCTCACATGCCCCTAATTGGGGAACCCAGCCTGCAACTCAGGCATGTGCCCTGAACAGGATTTGAACCAGTGACATCCAGATTGCAAGCTGGTGTTCAGTCCACTGAGCCTCACCAATCAGGCTTATTTCACTTAGCATAAGGTTCTCAAAGCTCATTCATATTGTAGCATGCGATATGATGCCCTTCCTTTTTAAGACTGAATAATATTCCCCTGTAGGTATAGACCACATTTATCCATTCATCTATCAGTGAACAACTGGGCTGCTTCTACCTCTTGTCTGTTGTGAGTAATGCTGCTGTGAGATGAGGTGCAAATGGTTTTCCAAATTCTGCTTTTAGTCCTTTTGGGTATAGACCCAGAAATGAAATTGGTAGATCCAATGGTAACTCTATTTTTTTTTTAGAAACTCCCATGCAGTTTTTCATAGTGGTTGTACTTTTCTACATTCCCATAAACAGGCCTCTTAAGATTTAACATGTTGCTAAAAACACAGAAATGTGATTCTGTAATGAGTGCTACAAAGAAGAAATACCATGTGCTATGGGAGTGTTTAACAGAGAAATTCAACCCCACGTGCCATTTATTTTTGCATTCTTGATGCCTGGTCCATAGCGAGGATCCTGTAGGTGTTTAGTGGGTGGGCGGGTGAGCCATTCAGACCCTTGCTGGTTAGACCGCTTTCTGTGGTTTCCTTCCTGCTTTTCAGCTGCCCTTCATTCTCCAACGATGGCTTGGGAGAGCAGCGGTAGTATTTGTTAACAGGTCACTAGCTTTCCCTTGGTTGCCTATATAGATCTCTGGTGAGATTACAGAAAACATTTCCCCAGTAATGTTCTTTTCCTAGTTCTGAATATCATCTAGTATTCAGAGATCTTGAGATAGTTCCACCAGCTATGTTTCTGTCTTTTCTTTGGGGGAGAGAAAAAGAAAGTTGCCTGTGGCTGTAAGATGAAAGTGTAGTGATGTTAGGGAGTGGTGGGTATTCGGGCAGAAAATGTCCTTTCTATTCTCAGAACACTGCCTCTATTTTCTGGAGAATTTTGTTCTATAAAGATAGCAAAAGAGCTTCTTTCTCATTTGGCTCAAACAGTAACATTTTGCTCCATTCTATGCTATTTATAGATATTTTAAATTAAAATTTCATTCTTGAGATTTTAGAAGGATTTTCAGATATTTAAAATGCATAAGCATTATATTCGGAGGCTTAAATGTCTTGTTTCTGTTTTGTTTTTTTTTTTAAGGAATCTGTTTACCTGCCCCCAAACCAACGAGAGACATTATTATTATTCTGTCCAGTGTTTGATTTTGCACAGCTCTTTGCTTTTATTTGGCACAACTCTTTGCCTAGAAATTTGAAATGGTTTGGCTGTTCGCCATGGCATTATTACTCTGATGAGCCGGAGTGATCCACTTACGTGTCTGAAATGAGTCTTGAGGGTTTCTCCCAGTTGCTCTGATTGTGGTACTGGCACAGAAAACAGTGATGATGACGTTTTCAGAAGGCTGTTTAGGGGTCGGTGGCAAAATTAGGCTTTGTTGCTCAGTGGAAGGGTCATGGGCTCTCAGCCAACAAGACCCTAGTGCCAGCTTTATCTCCTGTTAGTGGTGTGAATAGCACAGGTGAATGAAGCCCTTTGAGCCACATTTTATTTTTCTGTAAAATGGGAGCAATAACACCGTCTGTGCAAGACTGTTGGGATTAAAGACAGAGAGGTCTGTAAGGAAACCAGCACAGTGCCTGGCAGGTTGCTCCCCATTTGGATGCTGTTTATTAATCAATTGTTGGGTTGGGTTGGCTTGGATTGTTTTAGGCCAGTATTTTAATACTTGCTGTGCAATATTTAGGTATGGACCATTTGGCATATTTTATTGCTCTCTGCTTTCTTAGTAATAGTGGGAAATTTCCAACAGGTCAACCATTTACTCCAGAAAATGTTAGAGAGTCAGTATTATTCTGGAGTGGGTTTTGGCAGTGTCTACAAAGCAACAGTGCGAACCTGATGTCCAGACATCCCTTCAATGTCCTTGGGATCAGTCTTTCTTCAGCGACGACCACGGCTATAATTGGTGTGCATTTCAGGTAGTCTACCTGCTTCATGGAATTGGTAGAAATCTTGAAATTTAGTTACCTTTCCCATGTCCATCTCATGGGTGTGGGTCCTTAGCATCGCACAGGCTTACTAAGTACATTGTTGTGAAATCATCTGTGTGGTGAGTAGTGATGCCTTTGAAGGTATTTTATGTAACAACGTTTCTCTATGCTTTTCACTACATGTGCCTTATGACACTGTATTTCCTGTAGGTTGGGTATCCTCTCTCTGAAACTGCCTGCTAAGATAATTTTGACTCTTTTTTGAGACATGTCAAATGTAATACTAACTGCTACATGCTTAGGAATGTTCTGGATAACTAAATTATCTGTCAGGGAGCTGCAGTTGCCCACCTGCGCCCTCACTGTTCCTCCCCTGGGTACCTGCTGTGTCAGGTGTCAGCACCTCCAAGGGGCAAGGTCTCAATTCCGTTTTCCAACCTCTTTCTTTTCCACCACTTTCCTGTAGATATTCTATGTTCTAACATAACTAGGCAGTTTTATTTCCAACTTGCCTAAACTTTCTCATTCCTTGTAGGTTTAGTCACAATTTTTTTCATTGCTAACATTCTCTCTGTATCTGAACAAGTCAAAATTTCACCTTTCTTCCAAGTGATGCTACAAAGGATGTCTCATCCACAAAGCTGTTCTTAAACAATTTATTTTAATTTTTTAATTACATAAATGATGTATGTTCACTGTAGAAAATTTAGATGATAGAGAACCCAGAAAGTAAAAGGAAGAAAATTAAGAGTGCCTGAAATTCTACCATTAAGATACCTACTGGGGAATATACATAATTCATATACATAGTTTCTCCTTTCAGACTCTTCTGCCCTGTGGCACATGTATTTTAACTAAATTAAAGTGGATTGCCCTGGGTATGCTATTTTATCATCTGCCTTTTTGTTGTTCGCTTTATTTTTTAGAGCACTTTTAGGTTCTAGTCTGAGAGGAAGGTGCAGAGATTTCCCATACACCCCTGCCCCCAACACATTCATAGCCTCCCCCACTGACAGCATCCCCACCAGCGTGGCACCTCGTTACAAATGATGAACCTGCATGGACTCACCAGTCACCCAAAGTCCATGCTAACTGTGTTCTGTATAATGCATCCATATGTAATATGTATATAAACATAGGTATATGTATGCATAATCAAGTACATTGTTATTATCTTGGACATTTATCTGTTAGATCAATTAAAAAGAAAGAGGAATAAGAAAAATAAGTTTTTGTTCTACTTTCACTTATTTCTCCTTCAGTACTCTTCTTTATTTAATCAAGTTTCTGACCTATATTATTTTTATTCCCTCTAAGGAACTTCTTTTAACATTTCTTGCAAGCCAGGTGTATTGGCAACATATTCCCTCAACTTCTGTTTGTCTAGAAAAGTTGTATTTCTCCTTCACTTTTTTATTATCGTCACCAGAAGACATGTTTATTGATTTTAGAGAGAGGAGAAGGGAGGGAGAGGAAGAGAGAAACGCTGATGTGGGAGAGAAGGATCAATTGGTTGTCTTCTGTACACGCCCCGACCAGAACCCAACCTGCAACTAGGTTTGTGCCCTGACCGGGAATCGAACACACTATCTTTTGGTTTATGGGACAACACTCCAACCAACTGAGCCACACCAGCCAGGGCTCTCCTTCAGTTTTGAGGGATAATTTTGCAGGGTATAGAATCCAGGTCAGGGGTGTGGTGGAGGTGGAAGTGGTGGTGGTGGGAAAAAAGAATGCAGGTCAGTGGTCTTCGTCTCTCAACATGTTGGATGTTTCACTCCACTCTCTTCTTCCTTGCGTGGTGTTTGAAGGTAAGAATATAGTTTTTACCCTTCTTCCTCTTTAGTGAAGGTGTTTTTGTCCTCTGGCTTCTGCAGGATTTTTTTCTGTATCTTTAATTTTTAATAGTTTGAAAATGATATGCCTAGGGATAGATTTGTTTGTTTGTTTTATTTTTATCCTGCCTGATGTTTTCTAGGCCTCTCCTGTCTGTGGCTTTCTGTCTAACATTAATTTGGGACAAATTCTCAGTCATTATTATTTCAAATACCTCTTCTATTTCTTTCTCTCTCCTTCTTCTGGTTTTCCCATTATGTATATATTATACCTTTTGCAGTTGCCCTGCAATTTTTTGATATTTGATTCTGGTTCTTCCCCCTGGCCCCAGCCTTTGTTTTCTTTGATTTTCAGATTTGGATGTTTCTATTGAGATTTCCTCCAGCCCAGACAGTCTTTCTCCTCTGTGTCCAATCTCCTAAGTCCATTAAGGGCATTCTTCATTTCAGTTTCAGTGTTTTTGATCTCTAGCGTCTTTTTTGGTTCTTTCGCAGGATTTCCATCTCTCTGTTGACATTGCCATCTGTTCTTGCATGCTCTCTACTTTACACATTAGAGCCCTTGGCCTGTTAATCATAGTTGTTTTAAATTCCCCGCCTGATAATTCCAACATCCCTGCCATGTTTAATTCTGATGCTTGGTCCGTCTCTTCAGATTGTGTTTTTTGCCTTGTAATTTTTCTCAGACCTGGTCAGACTAGACCAGACCTGGTATACCACATAAAAGGAATGGGGTGTAAATAGACCTCTAGTAAGGTGGAGGTGGCCGGGGTAGGGGCGGGCCGTGTTCTGTAGTCCTATTGTGACAGGATAGTGAGAATCTGGGAAGGTCCTGGGCAAGGGGAATAGGGAAACTGAGACAAGGAAATTAAACAAGGCCAAACAATTCAAACAACTTACATCCAGTTAGTGAATCACAAGACCTTATCTCCCCTAACCAAAGACTCTTGAGAGCAAATGGTTTACCTGTCCTCCCTAACCAGAAAATACATATCTTAAGTCACCCTAGTCAGGGAAAAGAGAGAATCGAGACCCAATTAATGCCATTTGTGCCAGCTAAACCCAAGGACAGATAAAGTTAGGGGAACAAATAACAAAAATCCAATTAGAGCCAAACAGACCCAAGATAAAATCAAAACAGTAAAGCAGACCAAAGAATCATCCCAAACTCCCCTATACACTCATTTTGATGCATCAGCATATTAAAAATGCATTTAGAGAGCTAATGAATATTGTCCTGAAACCCTCCCCTGAGATTTTCACCTGCAGGACAAAGACTCAGCACTGGCTCTCTCTACAGCTTGCCCATGTGCCTTCCCGGGCCTGGACCTTTCATCTCCTCCCAGACTCTAAGGGTCCCTGAGCCTCGCAACCAGGTGGAGCAATGGGCAGTGGCAGCTCATCCCGGGCTTACCTCCTGGTTCTGTGCCCACGGCCCCTTTTCCTCTGACTCCCCAGTGAGCTAACAGCAGCCTTGCCTGGGCCCAGTCCTTCCTATCACATTTCTAGGAGCCAGAGCAGAGCACCGCCTAGGCTCTCCCCTGCACTCCTGCCCTGAGTCCTTCCTTTGTTTCACTGTCTCCAGCCTTAATAAACATACTCTTAAAATGACCTGAACTCATGTTGTGAGATTTTTCTTGCACCAAGTCAAGAACCCATACACCAAGGCAGGCCTGAGGCAGACCTACACTGGGCTGGTCCCTGTCCCGAAACGCTATGGTTAGGACTCATATTTTTAGTGAGCCTGTACCTCTGAAAACGTCACAAAAGTTTCATAGGTTTTTCTGCCTTCTTCAAGTGGAACGGGAACCCTAGTGCAGGCTGGAGTTGGATGCTTCCCTCCCCTTGGGTCAGGTAGGCTGTAGTGTACCCCAACCGATTAGGCCCAGTTGGCTAGTTTCTCTGGCGTGCAAGCCTTGTTAGGAAAATCGGAGTACAATGGCATATTTCAAAATGCATCCTTTACCCTTCTCTCTGCAGGGAGCCTGAGGGATTTTTCTGATATTTGCTGTGGGAATATGGCCAAATTCCTTGAGGTACATCTCACGGTATTGTGAGGATACCCCATGACTGGGTCCCCCTGGAGCTTTTCACTCTCGGACTTGACCACATTGTGTCTCCAGCAATTTGTCAAGGATAGTCCTGGTTTTCCTGCCCCAGTGCCATTTCCAGGGTGGGGGTTTCCCCTGCCAGACTCTGCTTCCTGTCTTTCTGGTCCTGGGGGCAGCAGTGTGACCCCTGTCCTCTCCCCTCATACGGATCCAAGATGAATTGCTGATTTTTCAGTCTGTTTAACTTTTTACTTGGAGAATGGAGTAGCAACTTCTCAGTTCCTTATGTGTGGTATTGGAAAGCAGATGTTCATCTGCCCTTTTTTAAATTTAAAATATCTTGAACATTTTAATGTATTATTGATACCACTTTATGTAGAGTCATTGCAACATTGTTTGTCATAACAAAACTCTGTAAACAATAGAATTGTTCTTTAATAGGGCACTGAATAAAAACCCATACACTTGCATACTTCCTGACTGTGTAAGAAGATGCTGTAGACCTATATTTTGTTAATATGGAAAAAGTACCAAAATGAATTGGTAAGGGCCCCAAAGTGCCCAACAGTGGATAGATATAGTATGATATCTGTTATTTGAATAAAAATTGAGGTTATTTGACTAAAAATAGAGGTGTGTGCACTTTTAAACAATGGTATCTATGGGTAAAGGTACTGGGGATCCCATCGTGGGAGAGAAATATTTCATTGTCCTTTTGAAGGTTTTGAATACTTTTTTTAACTGTGTGTATTTTATACTTTTCCCATAACATCTTATGAAATAACTGTCTACAATGTACTTTTTAAGAGCTGCATATATCCTAGTGAATGGAGGTAAACACTCCCAAAGTGTTAGACATGTAGATTATTTCCAGTTTTTGACTACCATAAATGTGCAGTCTTAAGTCTTTTCATGCACATTGCTAAATTACCCTCAAGAGAGTTTATATCATTTTGCTTAACTGGGATTCTTTCAGTAAATGTGATTGCTGACTGTTTTTGAATTTCCATAAAGGCTTGTCTGCATCTTTATGGAATGCAGCTAGCTCCCTGTATTGCAATTACCTGGGTACTTAGTGTATCTTTGTAATATACTGTGTACGATCACTATGGTACGCTCTGAAATTCCCAAAATAGTGGAATATGTATTACCTTTTCTCCACTACAGCATACAGCACAGTGCCTGGCCCATCTGAAATGTGTAGTAAATAAATGCAGGTGCAGTGAAATGAGTGAGGTAGTTGGTAGCATCTTTCTAAATGATGGGGGTGAAACTTGTTCAGCTGGCTGAGCATCTTGAGGTCGTACCTCTCCTTATAGACATTATACTCTTTGGGGAACATTATGAAATACCAATATCTATAATTTAATGATTTGATTTAAAGATAATTTTACTAGGAGGAAACATGACTACTTATATGTATATAATATAAAATCACAACAAAGATCAGATGTGACCAAGCTACAGGACTAAGCAGGATTGACTACTGCAGTTTCTCCCTTAATAACTAGTTGCCACTTTTCATTTAGTTTTTTTCCGTTGGCCCTTGGTGGCAGACAATTAGCAGATAGTGTGAAGGCCTAAGAAACACTGATGAGTTTTGTCATGTGGGAAATTACCTTGATGCAATGTAGCCTCCCAATTTAAACTACCAGGCAGGCTATTCCCAAATTAAGATGTTTGAATTACATGGTTTATTGAATCCATTTAAAACACACAGTGAGAAACAAGGGGAAAGAGATAGAATAGGTTTATGCACTTAGGGGGGGTACAAGTGAGGTGGGAGGACCACACGCACGGTGAGTCCTGGTCGGTCTCCATCCCCCTCCCTCCTACGCCTCCCCCCAGTTTGCCCCACTCCTTTTTCTTCTCCTTCTTCCCCCTCTTCCTGCTCTCTCGTCAGCCTTCCCTCTTTGTGGTGTGTTTAAGAGGAGCAGAGCTGAGATTTGGAGCAAGAAGGCTCAGTTGGAGGGACACAGGGACGAGTGGGTCTGGCCACAACTGTGAGCTCACCAGTTTGTCTCTGAGGAGCCACAGAGTCTATGTGGCAGAGGATCCGTGGGACCAGCATGGGGGTAACCAGTGGGTGGCCCTTTTAAGGTCTCATAAATATTGAGTGACTTTTGTACCTCATGAATACTTAGGGTTGGGTGACAATTCTGTGTTCTATTCCTCTATTCAGCACATGTCTGTACTACTTATTTTATTTAGGCCTAAGGTCTCATAAGTTACTTATCACATCTTACAAGCTTCACCTATTCCATTTGATTTCTCATTTTCTATAGCAGAATTGTACATTCTTGAATAAAGTAACAAATGTACATTACTAATTTAAAAGCTGAAATTGATAAGAATATGTTGGTTGACTTTGCTTTTAACTTTAATCTACTTCAGCACTTCAGTGTTCAAACACCTCTATGCAGTGTTCCACGGGAGCCCCAAACAGTCACTGACAGTCCCTCATTAGGAGACAGGGACAAAGTGGGAGACTGGCAATCCTGTAGAGTCATTCCGAACTTCATTCTGTTGGTGCAGTTGTAGAAGATCGAACTGGGTATGGACTTATGTTAGGACTTTCCTAGAAATTTTTAAATTATTTTAAAATAAGAATTTTTATATGAATCTATTCTGTTATCATTCAACTCTTTTAAAACTGAGCTGCAGAAAAAAATTATTGGGACATATTTTTAAGCCGCACAGTGCCCAGGACAGGGCCTTCTGACTATAGGAATATTTCTCCTGTGATTAAATCCCAGTTGGTTGAGATCTTGCTATTTGGCTGATAGCTATTATTTCATAGATGGTTCTACGAGAGGACGCGTGTTCCAGTTACAGAGTCTCTGATCTCGGCACAGGATATCCAGGATTTTAAAATTTTATGGAAAACTGAACTCACCAAATCACATGATTACACCCTCTGCGGCCATTGGTCTGTTTCTTTCCCGGATCTAGATGTAAACAAAAGCTGTTTCGAAGAGGAGAGTGAAGAGGGAGAGTTTAGCCTCGCCAAGGACCCTTGTGAAAAGTGCTAATGCATACAGAAGCCAAAAGCATTAGCAAGGAACGTAAGCAGAAGGAATATTCTACCCACTGGAGAGTTAGCTCTCTCTCAGAATGCCCTTTATTCATCTGACAACACAAGGGAACCCAAAACGGAAGACTCAGCACCTTCAGTGAAGTCATCACTTTGGCCTGATAGAATTACAGGAAGTGGAAAGGACAGGAACCTGGCCAGCAGTGTTGCTTTTCTATACAAGAAATGTGCTAGCATCACGGATGGCACTTGCACTGAGCCTCCCTGTGACAGTTACTCAAACTTCATCCTCGTGATTGGGCCTGTATTAGGCAAGAACCTAAGAAAATTTATTATGTACAGAGAGCCAAAAATCATTCTTTAAAAAAAATTCTGGCCCAAGGATGTTATTGATTTTAGAGAGAGAGGAGGGGGGGGGGCAGAGAGAGAAACATTGATGTGAGAGAGAACCATCTGTTGGTTGCCTCCTGCAAGCACCCCAACTGGGGATGGAACCCGCAACCTAGTCATGTGCCCTGAGGATCAAGCCTGCAACCTTTTGGTGTAGAGGGTGATGCTCTAACTGGGCCACCCAGCCAGGGCCAAAAATCATGCTTCTTGCTTCTTACACATTTGTAATCAAAGATACTCTTTTATTTATGCTTAGGGGTAAGAAGACTCCACGGTTCAGTAATCAAAGTGAAGCCTAAGATATTATGGATAAGAAAATCTCCCGTTGAAGGGGAAGGATGCTGATGTTTGGGAAAGCAAGAGATACTAAAGGAGCTTTAGCTTTCTATGACATTTTCCTGACAAAGATGCCACAACTGTAACTTAAACTGTGCTCGTTTCTATTGTTGTTTAGTTACAGTTGTTTCACCCATTCCCTCCTTGCTCTCCCTTGCCCCACCCTCCACCCCGACCCAGTCAATCCCCACCCTGCTGTCTGAGCCCAGGAGTCCTCCCTTCATGTTCTTGGCTTCCCCCTTCCCCTTCTTTTCCCTGTTTTCCCCCCTGCCCCCTAAACTGCACTGTTTGAGGGGATTTCCCATTTACAGCGAATTTTGGAGGTGATTTTCAATTTGGAGAATTTAACAATCATAGATATAATATAGAATTGCAATTTCCAAGAAATTATTGGATAGCATAGGATAAATGAATCCCATTCCTAAGGCAACCTCCTGGAGGAGTACAACATTCCTCAAGCTCCTAAATTGAAGTTTAAAGTTGCTACTATTTTTGGTTTTGGCTTCCTCTGAAAATGGTTTTTGTCCCTCGAATTTTTTTTCTATGACGAGGTCTGAGCCCTTTCCGACTCTCCTCTCTGTAACATTAGTCTCTCATGTTAACAGCCTCTTCATCCTTTCATCTCAGCATGTGGAGCAATAAGAGGAATGGCTGGCTGGGAAATAAGATCAAATTGGAGATAGAAACAAATATCACCAGAAGCGAGGGAAGTGCAGAGACATTTTCAGTGATTCAGTGGCTTTCATAATTTCAGGAAGAAAAGTGCTCTGGGGCTTTCCGACTCACTCAATCTTTTGTAATTTTCTTTCTTTTTCTTTTTCTTTCTTTTTTACAAAATATAGGACACAGCTTCTTTAGTGGGAAAGCATTTTAAAAAGAAAAAAATACTGGTATGGGTGCATTTCTGATTCTTCCATTTGGCTTTTGGGACGAGTGCCATCTATGTAGGCACTGTATCCCCTCCGTGGTCCCCCCAACATCGGCACATCTTTTCTCTCCCTTTTTCTCCTTGCTCCCCTTGTCCTGATTCTACTTGTGTGTGTGTTTTTTAATGATTTCTTTCCACAAGGCCAAAAGTGGAGAGCCTGAGACATTGTGATCTTCTGGGCACTGACTCTCTGAGGAAGGCACAATGGGGAATTCCTGAAACCTTTCAGAAAATGGGGTTCTGGTGGCTGACACCACTTCTTCCATCTTGGGCCTAGTGGTCTCTGCTGACCCAGAAAGTCCAAGGGACTTCTGGAGGCCTTCCAATAAATAATAACTTTTCAGTATATTCTGCCAGTTGGGTTCACTTGAGTTAATTATCTAATCTTTTAAAAAGATAGTTCTCTCTGGAAGATTGAGCTTATTCTTGCCTGAGCATATATCATATAATCTTAGCTGTTTTTTGAGCAGGTGTTACGTGATAATGGGCAGATGGAAAGGAATTTGGTTGAGGTGGTAAAAGAGAAAATTTTTGTGTATGGCTCAGTTTAAGTGGTAGAATAAAGAGCTTTGGCCAGCCAGAGTGCGTCTGAGAGTGGATGCTGAGGGTGTGAAGTCACAGGAAGTGGAAGACAGAAGGCAGGTAGGAAGGAGAAACACTGGTCTACCTTCTTTGCTATTGGGATGAGGCTATGGAGGGGCTACCCACAGAGGTTCACGGGGTGCTCTCCTTCGGTGGGTCAGCCCCAGGGTGTTAACACTTGGTCTGGACACACTACTCTCAAATGTTCCATAGTCCATGCTATAGATGAAGAGAGACTGGATTTTTATTGTTTGTTGTTTAGTTTTGCTGGATGCTGTAGGTATTCACTCAACAGAACTCTGCCAGTGACAAGGAAGGAATGATGTGGCCCTTGCCCTCACAGACATCGTGGTCTATAGGGGGAGACAAACATTTGTACAGAAATTCTGCAGTAAGGCACTAAGTGCAACCTTACGGAGACACAGGAGAGGAGTAGCTCTTTTTTCTTGGGTGGTCAGGGAGGTGGCACAGAAGAGATGACATTTCATCTTTTGAAAGTTGAATGGGAGTTTATCAGAGACAGAAGGGAGGGGACTAGTAAAGGCAAGGGCATAGAGGTGAGAAGGTGAATTATAAATTCCAGAACAGGTCCGCATTTTGGTGGGCACTAAGGGGGGTTGGGCCCAGGTGGTGAGGGGCCTGGGGAGCTCTGTCAAGGGGTTTGCATTTCACTTCATAGTTGCACCTGCAGAGGCCCTGAAACAAGGGCCTTAACTAACTAGGTTTTAAATAGGGTAGATTGTGGGAGCCCACCAGGCCGCAGGGAACCAAGGACAGAGCCCCCACTGTGAAAACGGTGGCGGGACTTGGTTTCTGGTCCCTGGAGCCGGCGGGTATCTTGACATCTTCCGGACCTTCTCCTTCTCAGCCTTGAAGGAAAGAACAAGGTCTTGGCATGTGCGTCATGTTCCAAGGAAGTGATAATCTTGAGGACACTGTTATCTGTGGGCTAATGTTCTCAGGATGTGAGAACATCTTGCCCTCTTGATAGCCTTCGGGAATGTACAAACTTTTGTAAAACAGCATTGTTCTCAGGCCACTGTAGTTCTGCATATAAGCCAGCAGTTCCTTGAATAAACTCACCATTTGCCAGTAAGAGCACTTGGACCTCTCCATTCTTTTAATTAAGTTAAGTCCATCGCCTCACCTCATGAACACCTTGCTGCCGCGGGCGGCGGCAGTAGATAATTCTGGGGACATTGTGGAAGGTGGACAATTTAAGGCTAAGATCTGTTGAGAGCGGACATGGTTCATGAAAAACTGAGTGGGCGAGTGTTAACAAGATCAGTTAGAACCGGTATTGGCAAGGGCAGCATTAGTCAGCCTCGGTGTTTTAGCAATAACTATCATGGCTATTAAGCCCTGCCAGAAATTTAACAATGTGGGCAGGAATAGGAGACTTCTATACTTTGCTTTATACATTTCTTTCTCAGTTGCATTTTTATAACCAACTTTTTAATAAAACTTACTTTTGAAAGAAAGTCAAATCCCAGTGCAATAAAATTAAAGCTGTAGTACAACACATTTTAAAGCTCTATTTAATAATTCATTTTGAAAGGAAATATTTATTACTAAAACCTTTTAAAGTTCCTCTGGGGCTTGCTATAAACAAATTTGACCTGGGATTTTTGTCTATGAAAAAAACCAGAAATATGCCACATTCTCCACAAATGAGGAAAGCTGTTTTTGCACTATCAGCAATTTATTATTTTCCTCCAGGGATCTAGTTAATCCAAATTGTAGATAACTCAAAATAAATATTTGATACTTAGCTATGAACTGTACACTTACAACTGCTTATAAATGTGGATTTGGCAATTACCCCAATGGTAACTGAGAATTGACTTAAAAAACAGACTTTCCAAATGTTTTACGTGGAATATGGACTCTTCTTTTGTTGGTCCCTCCCTGTACACTATTTTTTCAAGTTCAAATGTGCGTCTGGATGACAGCTTCCAGCATGCATCAAGATGCTCACAGTTGAAATCGTCTAGTTCCTCACATTCTGATCTACGGAAACAGCACATTGGAAATGTGTGCTCTTCTCTGAAGATACACTTTTAAGAGCTGTTTTCAACAGGAATTCATTAGTTAAACCTCCTATTACTGAGGAGCTCAATCCAATTTGGCAGCTCACCTCAGAAGAACCAAGACGCTGCAAATTTTCCACCCCTCATCAGAAATAAGATAAGTAGAATACGTTTTTCTCCATTTAGTCATTTATGAAAAACACCAATGTGAGGACCATTCATAAACAAAGGAACTTGAACTTGCCACAGTGATGTTTTGTAAGAGGTGTGGCTTTCCAGGAAGTTCAAATGTTATTCCATTTCAGGGAAGAAACAGATAGGCTGTGAGATAACGATTCTCATTCTGCCCCAGGACTCAGAGCTTTCCTTGGTGCCTGACAGATGTCTGTCTGCAGCCGCCCACTCCCCAGATACGGAGCACCCACTCAAGGGAAGGTGTTCATGTGATCGGTTAACAACACTCTGTTGGGGACACTGCCTTCTACCCATCATTTCAACTGAAAAAAAAATGCCATCTGGAAAACTCCTCCAGCTCCAGTAAAACTGAATGTCCCCATGGTGGCAGCCTCCCAGGCACTAGCAATTCTTTTAAAGAGGAAGACAGAAAATCCTGGGAATTGAAATTTAAAAACTACGAAAACACCCACCACCGAAATCAAGCAAGATGATGAAGTCCCTGGTTGACAGTCCATAAAATTTTCATGATTACCTCCACTATCTCTGTTCTGGGCCAACACAGAGACTTAAAAAAATCCATTATATGTATTGATCTCTCTGACTCACTTAGAAGTACATGGATTTTAATGATTTTCAGAGATAATCATCTGTCAGATCGCCCTTATGTCGGTTCACATCAAACCAAGTAGGACGGGTGCTTTGGGCAGCCATTTGACTGGTCCTGTTGTGGGACTGAGGAGTAAGAAAGGTGGTGTTAGGGCAGGTGCAGAGGCGATTTCTCAACCAGAAGTCCTCCAGAGGGCGCAGCGTCGGAGGACAAGCTGAGTCTGGTCTTCCCCTCCTCCTCCTCCTCCTCAAATGAATGAGGCTCTTTTATCTCAATAAAGTTTAAATGACTCCTCCACTCCTTCGTATGTGCTGTGCTCCTTCCTTCCTCCCTTTTCTTTTTTCCTTTCCTTTTCTTTCTCCTCTTTCCTTTTCTTTCTTTCCTTCCCTTTTTTCTCTTTCTCTCTCTCTTTCCTCCCTCCCTTCCTTCCATCCTTCCTTTCTTTTCTGATTTGCAATCACACCTGCTTGTGCAATTCAGACATTGCCAGGTGTAAATCAGTAGATCTTGTAAAATATGAAAAAATACAAACTTACCACTAAATTCGTATTAGCATGAAAGCACAATGAGAGGTCATATTTTTCAGGAAGGTCAGCTGTCATCTTGCCATGTAGCTGTATGTAGGGTAAACTGAGTGGACACATGCTCAACACCATGGGGTTAAAAAGTCCCAGGACAGCCTACTGAATTACACCTAAAAGAAGCCTGGGCTGTTTGCAGACTTCTGTAGAATGCTCAAGTCAAGATGTTGCAATTATCTTTGCCTAAACAGTCAGGGAGCTGTGCATGCGTATTAAGCAGATGGCCTTTTAAAGCGAAACAACAATGGCAACAACAAACCCCACTAGGAAGGGATTTCAGAACTATACAGCAGCATTTGATCTTAGTAATTTTTAAAGGTGGAGAAAATTCTGAAAGGAATATAACCAAAATGTTAGTAGTCATGTCCTCTTGGGACTGATTTTGAACATTTTTTCCTTCTTTTGTGTATCTTTTTTTGTACTTTCCCGTTTTTTTCATAGTTCTGAGTCTTGTTTTTATAAACAGAAATAAACAAACAGCATTCCAAACTGCTGTCATCCTGTACAGAATGGAGAGGCCTGGGGTGGGGTGGGGTGGGCTGTTGAGGTCTCAAATATTTTTTCCTTTTGACAATTTAACGTGAGGTATGGTGTTGGCTGTAGACCAGATCCCTCCCAGCTGGGCCTGAATCTGGAATTAGGAATTGAACAGAATACATAACCCGTTTTTGGTTCATAGGGTGGGGGCGGGGAAGAGTCTGTGGGCGGAAACCACTCTTGAGCAGGAACGGGGCGGTGGGGGGGGGGGGCGGGTATGTGGCAGTTATTTTAGCCCACACAGATGCAAATGGTGGTTTTCTTGTTTTATGCATTCTTATTAATTTGTGTGTAACTTGATAAAACATGAAGTGACAAAGAAAATGTCCCAGCCCCAAATTATGCCTTTTGGTCATAGGGAAGCTATGAAATGAATATTCTAGAAAAAGTACCTGAAATAAAGGGGAGAGGGCACTAGTTGTGATGGGAAAAAATAAGCTGCTGCTGCTACAATGCGCATGCCTGGTCTGAAGGCAGACCTGATGCTGTCTTTCGCTCCCAGGATGGCGGCAAGTGGGCCTCCCACCTGCGGGGAGCCCAGCAAAGGCTCACTAAACCCTCCCGGTGTTTCTCAGCCCGCCCCCCAGCCCCCGTCTCTCTGGCAACCATGAGTCTATTCCCTGAATCTACGGCTCTAACCACCATGTGGTACCCCTGAAACTAATACAAAATAATATTGAATGTAAACTGTAATTGAAAAATAAAATTACAAAGAGCTTATTAAATGAATAAATACTCCACATTTACTCTTCTCTGGTCCATCATTTTTACAAAAGGAACTGTAAACCCAGAAACCCTTGACAATGTCGTATTTTGTGTTTGGATCCATTAATATTGTGAGAGTTTAAGAATATGGTGTTAAGAAGTTCTGTTTTGAAGTCAGACCCCATTAGAATCCTGATTTTACCACTCACTAGCTCTATGACCTGGGCTGGTTGGTTAACTTCTCAATCTCAGGTTTCTGTGGAAACTGTTTGGATTTGGTTTTGGCTTCACCTCTCACAAGCTGTGTGACCTACATTGGCCTGAGTGTCTCCATCTGAAAAATGAGGATAATGAAAGATTTATTTCCTTTGTTTGTTGGGGATGGCTTGGGGCATTGCATGTAGAGTGCTTAGCATGCTGCTTGGCTGGGCACACAGCGAGTGCCAGATTAAAGTTGGCTACTAGTGTTTTTAAACTACCAGTTGATACAATATTAAAAAAAGGGTAGATATTCTGAGCGATGGCACATCTAAAGCCAATGTTAGGGGCTTTTATGTGATAGATAGAGCCAATGAATACTGATTTCTATAAGTCATTGTCTTAGCACATTCCCTAAGATTTAAGTTTTTAGATATAACCTTATCTGAATATTTTGCATATTTCTCTGAGTATTGCATGGGTGATAGCCATACATGGTATCAATACTGATCTCTCTGTGTGTAAAGTTTCTTTCTCCTCTCATTTTCATGGCTATATAAACTTAAAGGCTCAAAACTGGTACTGCTTATATTTTTTTCTTGTAGGTTTTTAAAAATCTCATTTTATTTATTTTTTCCTTATTCTCTGGCTTTTAGCCATACATCTGTTTATAGCTGGCTTTTCCTTAACCCTCTCTTTACTCTTGGGTCGGGACCTGCACATGTGTATGCCTTGATTGTAAGCAGAAGTAATTTTACCTAATCCTGTATTTTATAATTTTGTATTCTTTTTTCTAAGGCAGTCCCTCAAATTTAACACACTTCAGGCTTCACCAAGCCAGGAGCTGCCTCAGTTAGAGTACATTTCTTTTTCAGGTGACACATTCGACTTAAAATTGTTATTATGGGAGCATTATGACACTAAAGATAGCTTTATTTTCTTGTCCCACCTCAGGCCTGACCGAGTTTTGACTTGTGTCTTCAAGAAAAAGCATCTTTGCTTTCAATAAAAATACCCAGATAGGTAGAATTCATTGAGTGGTGAAAATAATGTCAATATCTGGCTTCTTAAGCATGTACTAGAATTTCAAATGTATCCAATAGATGAAGAAGAGAGCCAACTTCACGAACATGATGCCCTAAACCTACCTTTTTCAGAATAAGGAACTAGATGATTTTGCGGACCCACTTGGTGCATGCCTTGTAAATTTCTGGGCTCAGAGAGAAAGGGAGAGTGCAACGAGGGGGTCACGAGAATTCTGGCAGAAGAATCGCCCAGGTTCTCGAACAAAAAAGAGGAGGCAAGAGGGAAGTATGTGGGGAGTCCAGAGGAAGGGTAGCAATCCCAGAACTTGAAAGTTGCTTACCATCTCAGGAAGTGCTGAGTAGGAACAGGAAGCTTCTAAGTGGGGACTGTGACTTCCAATACATGGCTGGTCTGTTGCCCTGCCGCTAACTGCCTCTTCACAGACGGCGAAGCTCTGACTAACTTTACAATAGGGGTAGCACTCATTATCAGTCCATCCACCCATTCATCTCTCAACTATTTTTTATAAAGAGTTTTTATTTAGCATGGATAAAATCCTTATAATTTAATAGGACAACTCAATTTTTAAAAATGGGCAAAATGTATATTGTAAACCTTAGGTCAATCACTAAAAGAGTTTGTTTATTTATATTTTGTATTTTATTGATTATACTATTATAGTCATCCCAATTTTTCCACCTTGCCCTCCTCCACCCAGCACTCCCCACTCCCTCAGGCCATCCCCACACCATTGCTCATGCCCATGGGTCATGCATATAAGTTCTTTGGCTGCTCCATTTCCTGTACTGCACTTTACGTCCCCATGGCTATTTAGTAACTACCTATTTGTATTTCTTAATCCCCTCACCTCTTCACCCATTCCTCTCCCACCCCCGTCCCATCTGGCAACCATCAAAATGCTCTCTGTATCCAAAATTCTGTCTCTATTCTTCTTCTTTGCTTGGTTTGTTTATTAGATTCGGTTGTTGATAAATATATATTTATTACCATTTTATTGTTCATAGTTTTGGTCTTTTCCTTAAATAAATCCCTTTAACATTTCATATAACAATGGTTTGGTGATGAACTCCTTTGATTTTTTGTTGTCTGGGGAGCTCTTTTCTGCCCTTCGATTCTAAATGATGGCTTTGCTGGGTCAAGAAATCTTGGCTGTAGGTCCTTGCTATTCATGACTGAATATTTCTTGCCAATCTCTTCTAGCCTTCAAAGTTTCTTTTGAGAAATCAGCTGGAAGTCTTATGGGAATTCACTTGTAGGTAAATAACTTCTTTTCTCTTGGTGCTCTTAAGATTCTCTTTTTATTTTTAACTTTGGCATTTTAATTATGATGTGTCTTGGAGTAGGCCTCTTTGCATCCATCTTGTTTGGGACTCTCTGCTTCTTGGACTTGTGTGTCTATTTCCTTCACCAAATTAGAGATGTTTTCTTTCACTATTTTTTCAAATAGATTTCCAATTTCTTGTTCTTTCTCTTCTTTTTCTGGCGCCCCAATGATGCAAATGTTGGACATCTTGAAATTGTCCCAGAGACTGCTTACACTATCCTCATTTTTTTTCTGGATTCTTTTTTCTTCTTGTTGTTATGATTGGTGGGGTTTTTTTTGCTTCTTATGTTTCAAATCTTTGATTTGATTCTCAGCTTCATCCACTCTACTGTTGTTTCCCTGTAAATTGTTATTTATTTCAATTAGTGTATCCTTTGATTCTGATTGAATCTTTTCTATGCTGCTGAGGTCCTCACTAATTTCTTTGAGCATCTTTATAAGCAATATTTTGAACTATGCACCTGATAGATTGCCTATCTCCATTTTGTTTAGTTCTTTTTCTGGAGTTTTGATCTGTTCTTTCATTTGGGCCATGTTTCTTTGTCTCCTCATTTCAGCAGCCTTCCTGTGTTTGTTCCTATGTACTAAGTAGAGTTGCTGTGACTCCCTTCCTTGGCAGCATGGCCTAATATAGCAGGTGTCCTGTAGGGTCTAGTGGCACAGTCCTCCCTGTTATCCAAGCTGGGTACTCAAGATGTGTCCTTCTTGAGGTGTGCCTTTAGTGTGGGCGGGGTACACCCTCCTCTTGTAATTGAGCCTTGATTGTTGTTGGCAGATCAATGGGAGGGATTGACCCAGGCCAGTCAACTGCAAGAACTGGCTATGACCATTTGCCAATAACTTCTGCTCTCTGTGGAGGATCAGCTGTGCAGGGGCAGCGCGGTGGTGCTCTGATGTGGTCTATAGCTGTCCACTGGGTGTGCTAACCCCTGGGGTTTCCTAGGTGGTGCAGGCCAAGGTCAGCCCCCACCTGTGTTTTGGCTGGGGCCACCCTAAGCTGGAAAGCAACCTGAAATGGCTGCTACTTGTCTTGGGCTTGGAGATTTCCAGGGCAAGCCAGGCTGTGAATCTGGGCTGGCTGCTGCTAGTGCTGGGCCTGGGGCTCACTGAAGCCAGCTGTTGCGGTTTGAGAGGATTTAGGAAGTTGTGAAGCATGAGCTAAGAGTAGCCATTCTTATGGACAAGCTTCCTGGGTAGGCTGGTAATGGCGGGGTGGAGTCTCTAGGGATCTCCAGTGCAGGTCAATCAGTGTTAACAATGTTGCTGGAGTCTCAGATATGGCACAAACTTGTCAGTTCTGTGTGGGCAGGGTATTGAAAAGGAACAATGGCCTCTGCTTGCCTTGATGCCTTGCCTTAAGTTTCTCCCTGTACGCCACTGCTGCCTTTCAAACTGCTATCCAGGGGCCTGGAGCTCAGAGGGAGTGAGTCTGAGTAGATGAGTCCATGTGTGGGTTCTTTAAGAGAAACTGCTTGGGGATCCAGAAGTTTCTTCCACTGACTCAATCCCCATTGGTTTTTGTACCCCCAAATTGTGGGGATTTATCTTCCTGGCACTGGAACCCTGGTGGGCTGGGGGGCCTGGTGTGGGGTGGGGGGGGCCTGGTGTGGGGCCGGGACTCCTTGCTGCTGAGATATCTTTCCTGAGTTTTTATCCACCACACAGGGTCCAGCTGCCCCTTTCTTGCCTGCGCCTCTCCTACAAGTGTGGATGGATGTGTTTTCATTAATTCCATAGTTGTCAGACTTCCATTCAGTTCGATTTCTGATGGTTCTTAGTGATGGTTGGTGTATATTTTGTTTGCAATTTTGATGTGGTTGTGTGAAGTAGTGATCCATGTCTGCTGATGCTGCCACCTCGATGGGAGTCTCAACTTTTTTTTTAGGGAGAGGGTAAGGGAGGGAGAAAGAGGGGGAGAGAAATATCCATGTAAGAGATCAGTTGCCTCCTATATGTGACCCACTTGGGGACCAAACCTACAACCCAGGTATGTGCTCTAACTGGGAATCTCTCTGGCAACCTTTCAGTTTGTGGGACAATGCCCAAACAGCTGAGTCACACCATCCAGGGCTGTCAACTATTTTTTGATAGTGCCTGGCAGTGTGCTAGAAGCTGAGGATTCAAAAACAAATAACTGATTAACATTCATGGATCTTAAGTCCAGCCTGGGACACAAGGAATGTACCTCTCGTGTCAGATGGAAATGCAGTTGGGGAGGCTCTGTTTTTTATTTCACCTGCCAATGTGTCGTACAGAAATGGTTCTCGGCTATTGTGTTTGAAATACCTCTATATATTTCCTGAACCAAGTTTTAATTCTTCCCCTGAATCACCTCCCAAAACACAGCTGCTATGGTGCAAAGAAGGCACATTTCACTATTAGCTAAAACAAGGCAATCTTAATTGGGAAGGGTGGCTATGAACCTCACTGTGAATTTGTGAAAAGGGTAACAGCTAACAAGGATGGGGCACATACAGTGTTTTAAATGCTGTGCCTGGTGCTTTCTGTGCATTTCTCCTTTAACCTCAAGGTAGCCCTTGGTATCTTGAATAGCCCTGTTGTTTTCCTAAGTCCCTGAGAGACTAAACAGCCTGCCCCAGTTGAGGCATCAGTCTCAGAGCCAAGGTCACAGTAACTTCAATATTCTTAGAAAAGTGCTCATAGCCACAAACACGTTTTTGCTTACAGTTCCAAGGAGTATGTGCCTCACTGACACCTTGGTGCTTATTTAGGGAAGTCTGACCTAACTGTATCCTCATTAAAAAAAAACAGCTGGTGCTGGAAAACTATCGTATACCTTCCCTGAGATTACCAGGGTGTAGATGCGTTCTGCATCTGCTCATGAGGGGGAAAACCTGGCCTGTGCTGAGGCCGAGACTCCCGTGCACACACACCGTGAAAAGCTCAACCAGAGTGTCAGCCAAGTCCAGTGGTTCTCGAAGTGCGGTCCTTGGACCAGCAGCCTCACCACCATCTGGGCTTCTGGTAGAAATGCAAATATTCAGGCCCCGTTCCAGATCTACCGAGTTGGCAGCTGCATATTCACGAGCCCTCCAGGTGATGCTGGTGCATGGGACACCCTGAGCAGCACCGTCCAGTAGGACTTTGTGGGATGATGGAATGTCTGTTGGCTGTGATGTCCAGCATGGCAGACACTAGCACAGAAGACTATTCAGCACTTGAAATTTGGCAGAGGAAGTGAAGTTTGAATTTTATTTGATTTTAATGAATGTAAAACTTACATGGCCACACATGGTGAGTGGCTATTGTGCAGGATAACACAGCTCTGCCCCATAGCATTCCTAAACATTCTCGTGCATTCACATCTGGACCATTTGCTGCATTAACCACAACATAACACAACCAAAAAGAATGAACGCCACATATAGAATTATGTATTGCTGTTCTCTATTTTCTCATCCCAGGGTTGGGATCATTTAAGTAGAAAATGTTTGGGATGGGAGCCTTGCAGTTCAATGCCAGTGAAATATTCCAGAAGAGAAAGACAATTTGTATATATTTCCAAGTCTTTTCAGAATTATGGTTAACAGCTCCTTAGGTCATTGTTTCTGCTCTAGAGCCAGAGGGGAAGGATTTTTTAAATAACCCCAACTGAAGTTTCTTAAAGAACATGATATTCAGCCTGCCCTTGAAGGACAGCCCTGGGGCCCTGGTGGAGGGGAGAGGTGAGGATGAGCAGAAACTTTTGTTTGGTGTTCCACATGGAGAAAGTGGCATGAACAAAGCAGAACATTTCGTGGCATTTTCAGGAACAGCAAAGAATTGCCTTGGGCTAAAGTGTAGGGTTCATAAAGTGTCGATAAGACCCTGACACCGTTTGTGCTGAATGGAATGATGGAATCCATGGCTGCCCTCATTCCTGACTTCCAACCTTTGATTCCTTCCTCCTCCCTTTCAATCTGTGGGGTCTCAGGTAAGGTGATCACGGTGGCGAAGGGGCCAGGTATAAGGTGTTGCAGAGGCTGATAGCACAGGACTTGTGATCTGATAGGCTATTACACAGAGTACCTGGCAGGAACTCTCATAGAAACTTGATACTCAGGAAGACTTAGGTCCTGCCCTGGAAGAATTCCTAGCCCAGTGCGGAGAGGGAATCAGACATAACTCAGTGGGTTTATTTTGTGTCCCTCTAAATTAGTGCTTGCTTGTTGCACTTGGATCATGTTTTAAGTAGCTGAAGCCATGTCGCTGGCCTCGCCATGCTCCAGGATGGACCTGGTCCCACTTCTAAGGCCTGCTATTAAACCTTCAAGAACATCTCTGTCTGAAGAACATTTTATTTGGGCGATTACATGGTCATATATTTGTTTACACATCCATTTGTTTAGAAATACTTTATATAGGTTTGTGTTTTGTGTCTCATCTTTCTGTAAATACTTGAAAATGCTTGCGTGAATATAGTTAGGTCAGAAAAATAAATTAACCAGGTACTATAGCTTTAAGGCACAGGATTGCGAGCTGAAGTCAGAGACTAGCATGCTGTTTTCAGCTGCCCAGGGAAGCAGGGTAGAAATAAATAGATTGAAGCCATTGCCTGGCGCTGTCCTTGGTCCTGCCACCTCTGCCCTTGGCCACATCCCTTGCTGCCACTTCAATCCTGCCTGAATTTGCAGTACTTGGTTCCTTGCTGTTGTGTATCATCCACAGCCTTGCTGGCATCTGGCTTCTTGACTTGTCACCAGCTTACCAATTACCTGTCCCTGACCCCCGTACCCCCAGAGGAGTCGTGCTCAGCAGCTTCAGGTTGCATTCTTTGGAACAAGCTGGAGATCTGGCAAAAAAAAAAGTCTTTGGAAATGTTTTTTTTTTTAATTCATTTGCCCAATGTTGCTCCCCTGCAGGGGTTATTTCTGAGAGCTGATCACTTCATAAAACTTGTTTTCTTTTATTTTAAGTTTAGAATTGGTCATATATTAGCTTAGAGTGGCCTTTAATATTTCTCATAATGTGCAGGGTGAGTCTTATCTCCCTTTGCCTGGTGGTAGCAGAAACCTTGTCATGTTACAGTTCTGGCTGCCAACAGTGATAATTGAGCCCCATTGAATGTGTTTAAAGTCTAAGGCTCTTAAAGAGACTTTTAATCCTCTTGTTCATTTAAGACAGATTAATTTCTTCTCTTTTTCTACAAAAACATGATCCTCTTCCTAATGTGTTCAGCTTTAGTTTTATAGGTGCAGATATACATATCTTGCATTAAGTAGATTTAACATGTAAAGCTTGGATTTACTTTAATCATTAAAAACTTTTCATAATCTAAAAAACAGAAAGTCTAAAATTATGACTGAATGTTGATCCAGGCTGTAATGAATATGGAGAATGAATATAGCTTGATGTTTTGGGAGTAACGGATCATAATACAATTTTTAAAACTGTTCATAAATGACTAGACGAGTGCTCAATAAATAAAAATTTCTGAAATATGAGCCCAAGTACGAAACTCAATTTCCACACTCCTTTCAGGAACCCATCTTTTACAGAACGTGGGCTGTGTCTGTACATGCCCTGCAGGGCCTGACTCTGGCCCGCACACAGACAGCTGCTGTAGGGGCGAGCAGCTGTGTTTGCAGGTCAGTGGAGAGAAAGGCTGGGTGGTGAATGCTGACGTTTTATTGGTGTAATTCGTGTAGCTTTGGCTCTTAGCCAGGGTTTTTAAAATTAATATAATGGTTACAATAGATGGTAATGGCCAGTTTTAAGTTTTAATATGTATTTCCTGAGTGGAAAAGAATCTATACCCTTTAAAACAATAGATTTAATTTAAAACAATAGATAAAGCACTTTTTATTAAAATGTCTTAAATGAAAAGTTATAGAAAGATGATTTAACATGTAGTTAGTTAAAATTGATTTGTCTTGTTTTCTCTTTAAGTGGCACTCGGATTTTGTCTCGTCTAGTGAATTGTTGAGACATAAAGGCACAGGCGTGTTTAGGGATGTTCCAGAGTGTCACATGCCTTTGGGGTGAGCAGACGAGTGGGTACTGACTGGGCTGATGATGAGAGGAGTCTTTTTTTCTTTTGAAGATTGTATTTATATATTTTTAGAGAGAGGGGAGGGAGAAAGAAAGAGAGGGAGAGAAACATTAATTGGTTGCCTCTTACACACCCCCAATTGGGGACCTGGCCTGCAACCCAAACATTTCCTCTGACTGGGAATTGAACCGGTGACCTTTTTGGTTCACAGTCTGGTGCCCAATCCACTGACCTGCACCGGCCAGGGTAGGAGTCTCTTGTTGTGCACCTGCACAGGGCTGCCACCCTTAGGACAACCTGTTTGTCTTGTTTTGCAAGAGCAGGGACAAGAAGGGGTTGCAGGCTAGTAAAATTATTAAAAGTTGTAAACCATGCTTATCCTTTGAACCTGCTCCTCCACTTCTGGGGGTATTCTTTCTTATTTTAAGAAAATAATAGAACACACTTAAATATTTAGCTACAAGTTACTGATCCTATCAGTTTGTAATATCCAATTGAAGAGAGACTGTGTGTCCATCAGAAGGGGGGTGGGTTAAGTAAATTTTAGCAATATGAAAGTTACTGCCCTGGCCAGGTGGCTCAGGTGGCCAGGGAGCATCACCCCCTGCACCAAAAGGTTGCGAGTTCGATCCTCGGTTGGGGTGGGAACAGGTGGCAGCTGGTTGATGTCTCTCTCACACCAAGGTTTCTCCTCTCTCTCCTTCTCTCTCTCTCACCTTCCTCTGTCTGTAAAATCGATAAACATATCCTCAGGTGAGGATAAATTAATTAGTTAATTTTAAAAGATAAAAGTAGTCTTAAAAAACAGGTTATAGGTGGAGGCCTTCAAACTTTGTTAAGCAGGAAAGTTCTTTTTCAAGCAAAAACTTGCAAGAGATTCCAAATATAAAAAGAGAGAAAAGTGAAGTTTGTCCTGTTGGATGGAGGCAGCGCTCTGGGGCCTCATCCCCATGACCCTCACTCCTGTGGGATGCGAGTCTTGTCTTTTGAGAGAGTTTGGAGGAACAATGTTTGAGAGAACACATTATATGAAAATGTACTGGCCTGGAAAGATGTTCACATCTGTTACTTTAAAAAGCAGATTTGGCCCTGGCTGGTGTGGCTCAGTGGATTGAATGCTGGCCTGCAAACCAAAAAGTCTCTGGTTCGATTCCCAGTCAGGGCACATACCTGAGTTGTGGGCCCAGTCCCCAGTTGGGGGAGTGCAAGAGGCAACTCATCAGTGTATCTCTTGCACACTGATGTTTCTCTCCCTCTCTTTCTCCCTCCCTTCTCCTGTCTTTAAAAAGTAAATAAATAGCAGGCTTGAAAACACAGTGACACTCTGATCATACGAACAGCACGCGTGTTGAATGATGCCCGTGCATGCTGCAGTGTGTGTTGTGTGTGTTTACAGCAAAGAAAAACAAAGTTTGCATACCAGGTGTTCAAGAATTAACTGTTTTTCCACTCTAGATCATGGGTACTTTAATTCGTTTTCTTTTTGCTTGTCTGTCTGTAGGTTTAACTTTTAAATGATGACCATGTATTGTCTTTTCAATAAGAAAATACTTCTGGTCAAATATACAGGGCCTGGCACAAATAACACCCCTAATAAATGTGTGTAATATTTAATAATTATTTAATAAGTAAAGAAAAACAAATGTGTATAATCACAAGTGTGTATATTTATTGATGACATTTTAGGTGAAATGTTCAAATTGCCGTCCGTCTCACATGAGACATTCATCTACTCGACTGACCACACTCAATGGTGTTACTTCTGCGGGACCCTGTATATTAATTTCTGGAAATCACAGCTTTGAAATATATGGCCTGTGATACTGTACAAGTAACTTAGCTTTTAAAAAGAATATCTGCATAGACAGTACTTGGTGCCTGTTCTAGTTATCTATGACTCCATAACGACTCACTCCCAAAACTTAAGTTTCTGGAAACAACGACAACCGATCATTTTATCGTGTCTCAGTTTCTGGGGTCAGTGTCTGGGACAGGATGTGCCGGGCGGTCTGGCTCAGATGTTGTCACGCAACTGCAGTCAGACAATGTCGGCTGCAGCTGGGTTGTCTGGGCATCTCCCGCTTCAGACTGATTCTGGGAGTCTTTACACGGTCTCCCTGCAAAGGCCCATTCAGACCTCCTGCAGTGTGGTGGTCTCAGGGCAGACAGGCAGGCACCTTGCATGGCGGCTGATGTTTCCAGAATGAGTGTGCCAACGAACAAAACAAAAGCTGCACCACCCTTATGCCCAGACTTGGATGTTACTTAGAGGCACGGCTCTCACACTCAGTCAGTCAATAGTCACAAGCCCATCAAGACTCAGGGAGGGTCACAGACAAGATGAATAATTTGTGGGGCCCAGTGAATAATGGAAGTGCAGGGTCCCTTTTTCAAAATGTATTAAGAATTTCAAGTCAAGGACAACAGAGCATTAAATCAAGTTGCCTTCTAAATGCAGGGCCTGGTGTGATTACACAGGTCACACCTATGAAGCCATCTCTGAGGGTGGGGACACCGGCCCCATCTCTTGATGGGACGTGTGTCAGGGCCATATTGTGAGATGGGAGCTAATGGTGAGGCTGTCCTTGGAAAAATAAAATCTGCCACAGGCTCTATGACTCACCTTCAGTGAATGAGGCGGCTCACACTTTCTACCACCCAGAACTAGAGTTAGCCATTCAGTGCAGAGGAGGAAGCGCTGGCCCTCGGGAAGCGAGGCTGCCGTAACAGTAACCGGCATGCATTTCAAAACTCTCTGTGGGGAGATACTGGTTGTCTCTCGTTAGAGTATAGCAAGACTACCTACCTGTTTTATATCTGTTATGGACTGAATTATGTCCCCTCTGAAATGCATAGGTTGAAGCACTAACCCTCCAATGTGACTGGGTTTGGTGACAGGGCCTTTAGCAATATAATTAAAGTTATGAAGTCATGGGAGTGGGAACCTAGTCCAATAGGACTGGTGTTCTCATAAGAACAAGACATGTGAAGAGTGGTCACATGCAGGAGAAAGGCCATGTGAGGACACGGGGAGGAAGCAGCCATCAGTGAGCCAAAGAGAGGCCTCGGGAGAAACCAAACCTACTGAGACCTCGATCTTGAGCTTTTACCCTCCCAAACTGTGAGAAACTAAATTTCCATTGTTTAAGTCACCCACTTGCGGCATTTTGTTACAGCATCCCTAGTAGACTAATACACTATCTAAGACTCATACATATTTACTTGTCCTTTTCAGTATTTTTTTATTAGTTATCCTTAGTCCATTGGATATCTAGGTTCTCTTTCAACTTTCAAGAAAAGACAGATCTAATAGTGAATGCCACGTTTTAATTAATGTCCCTTCTTTAATAATATTCTGATGAATAAAGGCTTTATTATTTATTTTTCCTGGACTGTTGCTTATGTCCAGTAAAGGTTCATGTCTACTGTAATAACTTTAGTTCACTCATGGATTTGTATGTAAATTAACATTGCTTTTAACCCATGGGGTCAATGAACTGCACACATGGCTATGAACAATTCATCTCATCTCTTCTGTGTTCATCATTCCTGCCCTCAAGGGCTAGAATCTGTTTCACCTCCCCTTGAATCTGGGTTGGCCCTGTGGTTTGCTTTCCAATAGAATGCCATGGAAGTGATGCTGGTGAGTCCTAACCTAGTCCTTTACAGGTGTTGCCACTTCCATTTTACTCTCCTGAGAGCCAGCCGGCATGTAACAAGTCTCCTATCCTGCATGACAGCCCCCTTGAAGGGGAACAGGCTCAGGTGGGGAGCTGTGGGCACGAGGCTGCTGAGTGCCTGAAGGAGTTCCAGAAGGAGGGAGAGGGGTGCAGCTAGGAATGGAAGGTGCCAAAGACAAGGTGCACTTGCTGGGCCTGGCTGTGTGGCCTAGATGGAACCACAGGGGTTTCATGATGGTGGCTTTAATTGGCCTTGGTGGCTTGCTGACCTACTCTGGGTTTGACACTTAGCAAGGTTGGAGCTTTCAGTGTTGGCTGGTGTAGAAGCTGGCAGGAAGTTGTCCGTAACTGCTTCCCATGGTTGCTGCCCCTCGGCTCTCTGGCTCAGCACACTTTCCCTAGGCACTGCCCTGGGGAATTGGCTCCCAAACTCATACTGTCTTGCCAAAGCTCAATAGTGATAGCTGCCTCAGACACTGTTGTGGGCTGTCATGTGTGCCCCCCAAATTCCTGTGTTGAAGTCCTAACCCTTAGTACCACAGAAGGTAACCTTAACTGGAGGATCAATGTGGTATAATTAGTTAATGATGCCATCCTAGTGTAAAGTGGACCCCTAATCCAGTATAACTGGTATCCTTTAAAAAGGGTGAATTTGGACACGGACACAGAGGGATAACACAGTGTGGACATGAAGACAGAGATCAGAGTCGTGCAGAAGCCAGGGGATGTTGAAGCTTGCCCGCAAACCACCAGGAGCTGGGAGGCGGCATGATGCAGACCCTCCCTCACAGTCCCCAGAGAAGCCCACACTTTGGTTCCAGATGTCTAGTTTCTAGAACCCAGACATTACATTTCTGTTGTTGCAGCCACACAGTTTGGGATACTTTGTTACACAGCAGCCCTAGCAAACTAATACAAGTGTTGGTGCCCCTTCTCTACACCCTCTTTCCTCTCAGCTCTCGAATCCAGGTGGATGAACACAGGGGTAAACTTGTGCCCATAGTGAGGAAACTGCCTGATGGCCTTGCAACTTAATCCAGTTAAAATTAAATTTCCCTTCTTCTCATAAAGTCTGTGAAAGGTGATTTATATGGATTTCAGGCATAAGGAAAAGGAGATAATTTTTGCCAGGAGGATGCTTCTAATGCCTCTATAATGACACTAAAAAGCCATTTCATTTAACTTCTCTGAGACCCTCCTATGTAAGAAGGTCTTCATTTCAGACTTCACAGAGGGTTAACACTTAGCTGTTTCCTTTTTTCAGTAACCTCGGTTTAACCAACTGTATTAGGACTGGCACTCGACTGTTCTAATATGGTCATTTGTATGATTTTTAGTGCCGTAATCGTTGAAAACAGTTACTACAGTATTAAAATTGGCATATCTTATTCAGAGATGTTTAGTGCCTATAATAATAATAATATTGGGTGCATAATGCAATAATAATGGAAATTACATTTGCAAAATAGCAGTAATAGAATATTCTGAGATGTAAGAAATAGAAAAACACACTGTAAGGGGAAACCATGCCTCATTCGCGGCACTTCGGCTGCCTGCACTCCCCGGTACCACGCGATGCTGGGGCTGCATGCGTTGGACTTGGACCAGCCTGTGCAGTTCTGACTGACGGGGAGGACTGTCAATCACTGAAGTTGAAAGGCGGTGGGGATGTTGTCGTGTTCGACTGTACTTTTTGCTCTTTAGAATGGGTTAGCATTTTGTGGATGAAAATTGGATTTCCAAAGCAAGCATACATTTGCTACGATTTAGCCTAATAATTTAGTACTTTTCCAGTTGCTCATAACTTCTGACTAACAGCTTATTTAAAACAAATGTTTGGAAAAATATGTTAAGTATATTCTTGTACACTTCATAGTTATAGTTTTTAGGACAATTTTAGGCTGATTCACTTTAACCTGTCCCTTTAATGTTTTATTGATCATACAACTATGCAAACTCACAGAAAACCACAGTAAAAAATAAATCTATAAGGAACCCAAGAAATTCTTGGCAATGTGAACCGTCCCCACGAATGTTGATTTTAGGTTTTGGATAGTTTCTATACCAATTAGAAAAATGGTGCGAAGTTTTGATTATCTCTTTTGGCAGCTCAGTTATCCTAGCTCAGGAATATTTTGCTTAAGATTTCAAAAATTAAACAAAGCCAAGTAAGTGTCAGAACTGCAGAGATGAAAAAAGGGTGAATTAGTTCTGTTGTGTCCAATTGAGAAGAATTATTTTAGTCTTGTGTATGTTCCCATGGAATCTGCCTTTGCTCTGTTCCTTTCAGATATGAAAGTTGTTTGTGTTTGTTTTACGTTTTCCCCTTTGACTTCGGAGCCATTGCATCAACCAGCTGGTTTGTAGAGATCTAGCCTTTTCTAAGCCTCTTTGTAACCTCAGGACTGTTATCATTGTCACTCTACTCCTGATGGACCAGCAGGTGCCATCCAAGACGAGAGAATGAAAGCGGGTCCCTCAGGACCTCAGGACGCTGGGCAGAGACCATTTTCTTGGAGCAATTATGTCTAAACTCAATGCCTCTTCTCCATCCCACTGTGAAATCCCACAAGAAATGTTATCACTGCTCTGAGGGCCTCGTGACTCAGCTGTCTCCGAGAAACTTACCCAACAGAGATGTGCTGGGGGAGGAGAGGCTGGGGCGGAGTTGGTCTGATTCCTTATTCATCCTTCTGCACAGACAGAGATGTTTTACTGGCATGGAAAGGACACCAGAGACTTTGGTCTGCTGCTTCCTGCGGAGCTGGTTAGGGCTGTGTGCACCGTCACGTCTTGGGATGCTGGCCTTTGCTCTATCGCAGCAATTTCCTCCATGCTCATTATTCCAGTTTGGTCTGAGTGCTGTCACCTGCCTCACTGTGGTCTACTTATCCACTCCCACTGTCCCTCCATTCCTAGGAACAGAAAGTCATCTTTATCAAATCCTTGTCTGCCGATAGGGCTGTTTCACTAAGATTATTATGGTTTAGGGCTGGAAAGTGCTCTGAAATGTAAAATGGTAATGCCAATAATAATACTTCTACTCACAGACCCCCATTCTCTCTCCAATAGACCTTATTTTCCAAACCAATAGCCTTTTAGGGACTCTGAGTTACTGTTTTTCCTTTTGTGGTTTATGAGGGGTCAGCATCGTGTAGTGGTTGAGAACCTGGGCCTGTACACAGACCCGGTTCCCATTTTGCCACTGCCTCTCCAGCAGTGTGGTGGGATGGGGCACCGTGAGCTGGTTTCCTAAACTCTGAAGAGGGGTGCTAAGGGAATCACTCTTGCAGAACTGTTAAAGGGAGTAAATGGATATTGCAAGATGAAATGCTTAGCATAATGCCAGGTGCATATTGGCTCTTGGTGAGTAATTAGCTTTCATTGCTTTCTGGGGGTATTTGGAGTTCTTTTATTCTAATGGGTTTTGTACAAAGCCAGCAAAAAGGAGCTGATTCTCATAACTTAATTAAACTCTTTCCCATCCTACTCTTTTTTCTATATTCTGTCTCACCCAGAATGTGAACTTGTATTCATTAAATGAACAGAGAGTGGTATTTTTGCCTTTTTAATTTTAGAATGTTGTACTTGTACATACTTTTTAAAGAAATCATGGAATAATAATCTTTTTTCAAGTCCAATATTCAGATACCTGAGAACTCTTTCCCTGGCTTCTGGTCCTGGTGAAGTTGGAGCAGGTATGGTTAGTGAGGCGGTCCCTGTAGGCAGTGATCCTCTGTCAGTCCCTGTCTGCAGACCACCATTCTGTCTGGACACACTCGGGTTCCCCTGCGCAGCATGTAGGTTCCCAGGGGGGGCAGGGGGCTGTGGACGTGGAGCTTTGTGATACACTCCAGCATTTCCTTCTTGGGCATCCATTCCCAGTGGGCAGAGAGAAAGAGGGTCCACTACGACTGACTGGCACTTCATCATTTGTGTATTAATATTCAGTACAGAGTGAGGTGGGAAATTCATAAGTGGCCACTTGATAAAGACCTCTAAATATAAAATTCAAAAAATTCTGCTGGCCCTGCCCAGGTAGGTCAGTTAGCTACAGGGTTGTCCCCATATGCCAAGGTTGTGGGTTTGATCTCTTGTCAGGGCGCATACAAGAATCAACCAATGAATGCCTAAATAAGTGGAACAGTGAATCAATGTTTCTCTCCTTCTCTCTCTCTCTAAAAAATCAGTATCTAGAAAAAAAGAAAGAAAGGAAAAGAAAAACTCTGCTTTCCAGGGTGGTGGTTAAACAGCAATGCTCCTGGTACCCAGATGGCATTTTAAACAATGGTTACTGAATCTGCTAATCTCATTCTATCACTGTTTTACAGATTGATGTTCTCAAAGCAGATCTGGAAAGTGCAGAATGGAAAGTTTTGGAAAATCTTATTCTGGAAGATGTCCTTGAGCAGATTGGACAGCTCATCTTCGAGATCCATCTCCACTGGCCCGGGTTTGAGGTCAGCGGCAGTGACAGCAGTGTCGTGCGGTTCTGGTACAGCCTCCTCAAAGAGCTGGAACTAAAGGATTTCAGGCTTTTTCACAGTTACAAAGATTTATCCAAACCTCAGCTATTCCTGAAGAAAGACATTTTCAATGCAAGTAGCTGTTATACTCTCAGCTGGGTAAATACAAGGTGGAAATAGGCTGCAAAACCTCATCAAGAACACGAGGAAATATTTACAGAATGGAGTACGTCTATCGTTTTACGGGCGCCGTCTCCCACCAGGCTGTTGCCTGCTTGAGGCAGGCGTGGTCATTGCCTCTGTGGTTCAGGCAGCCTGGCGCCCGCCACATGGCCGGGACACGTTAATGGGTTAATGCGAGGGTGGACGAGGAGTCAGCCTTCCTCTGCCCAGACCCAGGCTCTTTGCCCGTTGGCGTCTGACAGAGTGGGGATGCTCATCTGCCTTCACTTGGATTTGGAAGATGATCCTCCGCGTACCTCACTTTTCTCTAAAATTCATTATGTGTCAATAATCCATGAATTCATCAACCTAGAAAGGAAGTTACACAAATTTTCCATTTTGATGGGGTTGATGAGATTCTTAAGTTTGCAGCCTACTGTTGAAAGTAGGACCTTACATTTGACTTGAATTCATCTCTTTCATGTTCACCCTGTTCACCTGGTGATAACGTTCTGTCCACCTTGTAGATTTCAGTCACCCCTCCTCAGCCTTTGCAGAGGCCATGCTGGGGTTTTATAAAAACCACTGACCCTAGTCTCTGGGAACTGAGACACACCAAATTCTCTCACTGGGTTTAGGAGGAGGCTATCAAGAGCTGCAACTCAATGTCCTTTTCATAGGAGCCTTAAATCTCCTTCTGCTCCTATGAACTAGGCAGAGAGCAGAGTCTGAGTCCCCATTGCTGTCTCTTCTGACTTCGAACCTGATTTCTCAAGCACAGACTTGCCTTTGCTGTCAATTCTTTTTTCCCCCTAAATATATTATCTCAAAGATTAAGTGAATATTTCTTTACTGCCAGTTGGTAAGTGGTGGTCTGAGGGCCAGAGTCTCTTTCCTGGGGTGGTTACATGTGTTTCGGTAGTGCTGGTCCTTTTTACTTTTTAAAAACATAGTAAGCAGAAAATTCAGGTTCTCAATTGTTCAAATAATCTTTTTCATTTCTATTTGCCAGATTAGACATTTACCCCTATGAATAATTTTCAAATACCTATTTCAAATAAATGAATTAAATACTGTATTTTTCAGACCGTAAGATGTACCTAGGTTTTAGAGGAGGGTAATAGGAAAAGAAATTGAAGCAAAAATGTGGTAGAATGTTTAATAACATAAGTAACATAATATTTCACCAATATAAATGTAAACAGAACTCAACAGCAGCATTGACAACCATTATTCCTCCCAAATTTGGGGGGGAAAAGGTGTGTCTTATAGTCTGAAAAATATAGTAGTATAAAGTGAACCAAATTATTACTTTATTATAAGTTAAATATATTTTCTGACACTTTTTATATCCTGACAGAGCAGGAAAATCATATATACAAGTTTGTTCAAGAAATTTGGGGCAGAATACTGATTAGTACTTAACTTCATACCTTTTTTTCTCATTTTTTTTTTTTTACCTATTTTTACCCCAGATATTCCCTGGGCTTTTTTTTCTTGCAATGGTTTGAAAATACCGTTCCTCAAGTGAGAAACCAAAATATATTAGAGTTATATGATTTCACTAACTTGGGTTCAAAAGAAACAAAACTTTGTGAATTAGTGATGATTTTTAAAAAATATAAACGAGGCTTTTACTTAAAAACCCATGGTGCACTAATAAGTCATTGACTGGGGAGAAGCAGTTCGAATAAGAGACTTGTGATGGCAGTTCAGTGGCGTTCACCGTCCACAGGATGCACAAAGTCTCTAAAGTGATACCGTCAGCTCGCATGGCGTGGCCCCCAAAACAAAGTTTGCTTTAGCACAGTTCCTGTTTGGATTATACCACAGACTTTCTTTTATTTTTTTTCCTAAAAAATGTTATGCATTGAAGCATATACAATAAACCTTTTTATACATTAAACATTTTAAACCTTCTTATACACTAAAGTATGGAGTATACTGATCCTATGTGTCTAGATATGTACCCACCTATATCGAGATTTTTAATTGATGGATTGACGGTTCATGGCATTACTGAAAACCCCCTTTGTGTGGGGCAAGTTCAGTCATCCCAGATCCATAGTGCAGAACACTGACTTTAGCACGCCACACACGCAGGTATCTGAAGCAAGGGTGGGTGTACTGTTAAAAAAAAAAGACAAACTCAAAATAAATCACAAACACACCTACCTACACCCACCTACTAGGCGGCCTGTTAAATAGTTATCTGTATTGATTTTATGCTTATATCTAAGACTGTCCTAAGACATTCCCTTTATGGAGAGTTTGAAATTTATGATGAATTTTCTGACTGTTGCTATGGTTTCTCTGCCTGTAGAATTTATTGTGATTACTGTGTTGGCCAGGGCTTCTTAACCTTGGCACTGCTGCCATTCTGGACTGGATAATACTTCGTTGGGGGAGGGAGGGATGTGCTGTGCATTGTAGGATGTTTAGCAGCCTCTTTGACCCTCCCCACTAGATGCCAGGAGCACCTTCCCCCATGCCTTTTCAGTTGTGACAACCAGGTATGCTCCCAGACAGTGCCAAATGTCCCCTAGAGGGCAGAATCCTCCATGGCAGAGAACCTGGTGTCAGCCGTGAGAAACGGTCTAGGTTACCACAGCACTGGTGTTTAGGGAGATCCTGCTGGTGAAGAGCAGGCAAAATCACCACAAAAGAACACAAAAATCAAGAGCTACTATTTACTGAGTACTTGCTATGTGCCCAGAACTGTCATAGATTATTCCTAATTCTCCCAAGAACCTACAAAGAAGTATAATGTCCCCATTGACATACACAGGTAAGGAAGCTCTGAGAGGTTAAATAGGAATCCCTATCTTGGTCTGTCAGATCGCAAAGCCCATGCTGGCCCCTCCACAATGCTGCCTCAATGGCTTCTAACAAATATAAGATGCCACTTTCAAAGGACATCATTTTGCCTCCCTATTAGTAAGTGGGGGAAAAACCTACAAATATGCTAAGACCAGATCTGCAAATTTCTTAGAGTGGGAGTTATTTCTGTAGCATGCAGGTTTAATTTAAACATTCTACTTAATAGAAGTATGCCTGCCAAATGGAGGCTTACTGAAAAAATACGGGGACCCAACACGTTCTCTCTGAATATATTCAGATTGCCAGGAAAGCTCTTTCAAGGCCCTGGAAGGGACTCTTGGCCCAGACTTGTCCTAATACTCGGCACTTTTCCCCCTGGATTTTAGAAAGGGCACAGCCACTTGGAAGTGCGGTTCCCTTTGTTGCACACATTTCGATTCGATACTGAGCTCAGGTGGGAATACTGGTGCCATAATTAACTTTTACCAGAGCAGTGCTCATAAATGAATCTGAAAGTGCAAATTAAATACTAATGCTCTTATCCAATGATTTAAAAAAAACTGTCCTTTTTTCAGGAAGTAAGAGATTCTTTTTCTGAGGATGTAAGAGATTTAGAGGTCACCTTTCAGCACAAACCCTGTTACATTGTAGATTGTAACCCTGTTACATTTGAGATTAAAGTCAAAGAAAAACAATTTTCCCTTTCCCTGTTTCTTAGAGTGATTGCATTTGATGAAGTTATAGTAGGTTATCATATAAATATTTGTAGGTATTGGAAATGTTCACATGAAAAGAGACAGGGAGAAGTAAACACACTTCCATTAGAATTGATTGATGGTCCGTTAATATTTACATCAGGGTAAAACAAAAGTAAATTCATGAATTTACAGTGTTTAGTTCAAATTGGCTATTCATGTAGGCATTTCTGTCTTGGCTATAAAAGTTTAGAGTGTATAGTAAATATAGCACAAGATTTGCATTTCCCAAGTATTATGTGTTTGGAGTTGGCAAAGTTTGGATTTATACCAGAAAACTAGCCTCATCATGTTTTTCCAGATTAAAATGGAGGCCTCATTTAAATAGTTTATTATACTAGTCAGTACAGTGGTACCTCCAAGCTTAGTTAATATAATTGTTCTCTTCTTCTGGACATAAATTTATGTTTTCCTTTTAAGCAATAACATAATTTTTTTGTATTAGCCCATTGCTGGCTTTTTGTGAATTCAGTAATACATTTAACCTTCTGCTAAAATGTCTTCCTTTTTCTTACATTGAAAGAGATATTTGAACTTATCACATGAAATCATACTCCCAAAGTTCAGTATATTCTTAAACTACCTAAATTTAGAAATTCTTGAAATAATGCTATTCAAAAAATATATCAGGCAAGCTTAATGTCACACTTTATGTTCAGCACTATATGGAAAAATGTTAGTTCTCAATACCTTAAAACCAGTGCTTTGTAAAATTGGCAACTTCGTTTTATTGCATAAAATATTTTAAGTTTTTTCTTAGTGATTGGTTTTGTATGATAAGATGATCTGAAACAATAAGGGATTTTTTTCCTGTCAAGTTTGAATTTAATGTAGACTCTCTCAGTAGCAGCCCAGTACGCATAGGACTGATGAGCAAGCAATAGTACGAGGGGGCAATAGTGGTTGGTAAATGGCTGCCATCCTCAGTCATTCTCTTCCACTGTCGTCCCTTCCCCAGGAAGCCTAGACCTCTCCAAGGTCGAGCGATTAACACACAGCACACTAGGCAGCTTCCCTCCCTCTGCCTCAACAGAGGTTACCTTCCACTCTAACTGCCCCACGTCCCATGTTACTGGTTATTGGATATTTTGATATCAGCTCTGGATAAGTGTATATAATAAGCGAAAGTCCAGGTGGGTTCTATAACATTAATGAAACCGCAATGGTGTTAAAAATAAGCAATTATTTGTGCAGACAATATTATTTCTCAAGGATTGATGTCAGATCAAACCTGGTCTCCGCAGGGGGCCTCGCTCCCATTAAAGGCCCCCAGTTATTGTCTCTGTGCTGCTCTCTAATCTCCCTCTCTTCACAGGCCTTGTCATTTGACGGATCTGCTTGTATAATGGTTGTCTTTCCCAGCAGACTGTAAGCTCCACGAGGGTCAGGGCAAGTCCGTAGCTCCCATGCTCGCTAGGTAAAAGGTGCTCAATAAATATTGGTTGAATATGAATAAAGAAAGTTATTTCACATAGGATTTTTCATCAGTATTTGCTGATGTGAATTTATTTCATCAGCATTTGTTACTGAAAATTTTTTTTCTGGCATTAAAAATATATTTGCAATTTAGATGTACCACTGTCTTTCATCTTGGTTAATTTAAATTTGGACAAAGTTTATCCTTTTCTTGATATGGTTGTTTATTGTGCTGCCTCTAGTAGTCCTCATTTCCAAGTAGAGGGTGCTAACCTGGAGAGTTTCTTGGGGACTTGAAAGGTATATAATAATTGAATGAATAAATACAATAATACCCAAAGACTCAATTATTACTGGAAGATATCCTAGGATATTATACCTCAATCTTCACTTCATAACCCCAACACAGTGTTCTTTCTTTGTACCAAAGCCCAGAAAATGAACTATTAGAGTCAGTGTGCAAAACCACAATTCCCAGTAGCCTGGAGAATATTTTTTGGTTTATGAGAGAAGGAAGGTATGATGATGTGTGGCTACTTATGCCAAGGATAGGGACTGGGACTTCTACATAAGTGGTTAAAACAGATGTTCAAAGAGTAGAAATAAGGTGAGAAAAGGTATTGCATTTTCAAACCATCTGAAATATGACTAAGGAATGTCCTTGTGAGCAGTTATGAGGTGATGAACGGGGGCCCAGCTCAAATGGAAGAGGCTGCGAGAATGTCTTCAGCTACTGATTGTCTTACTGGAGGATGAAATAATTATTTAAATAGCTGAACATTTCTTTTAAACCACTTAACTCAGAGAGAGCCAGCTGGAAGCCACAAAGATTATGACACCAACTTGACAGTTTAAAAAAATACACACGAAGTGGCATTTTGTGGAGGAGGCCGGATAGTGGGCTGGAAGGAGAAAGACTTTAAAGCTGCTGCTAACTAGCTGCATGAGTTCAAGCATCGCCTTTTCTGGCCTGTTTTTTTTTTACATAGGATAGAATATTTAATTTCTAAGGTTTCTTCTAGCTTGAAAAATATCATTATTCTAAGATTTTTGTGATTAGGGAAGGCTTGACAGTGGTAGGATAATTCCTGATTTGTGTGCTATAAAGGGAAATCTTGGGATAAATTCACAAGAATCCAAATGATGTACTTATTCAGAAGAAAAAGCTCGGATAAAAGATGAATCCATTCTTATAGTCCTCCAGTCATCAAGTAAAGTGCCCTCAGGAAAAGTACCTTTTTCGATAACACACAAGCTCCCATGGTTCTAAAAACCAGAATGTTTCAGACTGTACTGGTTTCTATATCTATATTTTTAGACTGTCTTCACAAAGCAGCAATATCTGAAGATACTAGATCAAGTATACATACTTATGGTGATCCTTCTATATGTGTGTGTGTATATGTACATATTTATATATATATTTAAATATATAAACATGCATATATACATGTACACATAGAAGAATCTCATATACTATACTATACTATATGTACACAAATGTAAATATACAAAATTTTGTGTATATATATATACAAAATCACACACACACACACACACAGCTGAATTCTGAAAAAAAATCTTCATACACAAAATTTTTGGACTGTTGTGAGTTCATTTTCATTGGTTTCCAGAAACTTTTTGATTTCTTCCTTGATCTCATGCTTAACCTATTCATTGTTTAATAGCATGCTATTTAATCTCCATGAATTTGAGTGTTTTTGAGTTTTCCTCTTGAGGTGGTTTCTAGTTTCAGTCTCTTGCAATCAGAGAAAATCTTGATATGATTTCAATTTTCTTGAATTTGTTGAGGCTTGTTTTGTGTCCTATCACATGGTCTATCTTTGAAAATGTTCCATGTGCATTTGAAGAGAATGCATATTTTGCTTTGTTGGGATGAAAGATTCTACATCCACTTTCACCACTTCTATTCGACATAGTATTGGAAGTCCTAGCCACAGCAATCAGACAAGAAAAAGAAAGAAAAGGCATCCAAATTGGAAAGGAGGAAGCAAAACTGTCATTGTTTGCAGATGACATGATAGTGTGCATAGAAAATCCTATGGATTCCACCAAAACTACTCCACCTAATAAGTGAATATGGCAAAACATTGGGACACAAAATCAATATTCAGAAATCAAAGACATTTTTGTACATCAACAATGAAATGTCAGAAACAGAAATCAGGGGAAAAATCCCATTTGACATAGCAACAAGAAAAATAAAGTACCTAGGAATAAACCTAACCAAGGAGGTAAAAGACCTGTACTCAGGAAACTACACAACAATGAAAAAGGAAATTAAGGAAGACACAAACAAATGGTACCATGTACCATATTCATGGATTAGAAGAATTAATATCATCAAAATGTCCATACCACCCAAACCAATTTATAGATTGAACTCAATCCCTATTAAAGTACCAATGGCATATTTCACAGATATACAATAAACATTTCAAAAATTTGTATGGAATCATAAGTGACCCCATATAGCTGCAGCAATTTTGAGAAAGAGAAGCAAAGCAGGAGGGATCACAATACTTGACATCAAACTGTATGAAAAGGCCACTGTATTCAAAACAGCCCAGTAGTGACCTAAGAACAGACACATAGATCAATGGAACAGAATAGAGAGCCCAGAAATAAACCCAAGTGTCTATGGTCAATTACTATTCAACAAAGGGGGCTGAAGCATAAAGTGAAGTAGAAATATCCTCTTCAACAAATGGTGTTGGGAGATCTGGACAAGCACATGCAAAAAAAAAATCACCAACTTACACCATACACAAAAATAAATTCAAGGTGGATAAAAGACTTATAAATATAAGTCATGACACCATAGAGAAGAACATAGGCAGAAAAATCTCAGATATTCTACACAGTAATATTTTTACCAATATGTCCCCTAGAGCAAGGAACACAAAGGAAAGAATAAACAAGTGGTATCTCATCAAAATAAAAGGCTTCTGCATGGCTAAAAAAAACAGCATTAAAGTGAAAAGAGAACCAACTGTATGAGAAAACATATTTTCCAATGATACCTCAGACAAGGGCTTGATCTCCAAAGTACATAAAAAACTCACAGGACTCCACTCCAGGAAGACAAAAAACCCAATTAGAAAATTGGCAAAGGACTTGAATAGACATTTCTCTAAGGAGGACATACAGAGGGCCCAGAGACATATGAAAGGATGCTTGGCATCACTAGCCATCAGAGAGATGAAAATTAAAACCACAATGAGATAGCACTCCATACTGGTGAGAATGGCCATCACAAACAAATCAACAAACAACAAGCACTGGTGAGGTTGTGGAGAAAAAGGTACCCTAGTGTACTGTTGGTGGGATTGAAGAATGGTGTAGCCACTGTGCAAAACAGTGTGAAATTTCCTCAGAAAACTAAAAATGGAACTGCCTTTTGACCTGGCAATTCCACCACTGGGATTATACCCTAAGAAGCCTGAAACACCAATTCAAAAGAACCTATGCACCCCAATGTTCGTAGCAGCACAATTTACAAAAGCCAAGTCCCGGAAGCAACCTAAGTGCCTAACGGTAAATGAGTGGATCGAAAAACTGTGGTGGAATACTATGCAGCAGAAAAAAAGAAGGCGCTCCTACCCTTTGAAATATGATGGATGGTACTGGAGAGCATTACGATAAGTGAAATAAACAGGCAGTGAAAGACAAATAGCATATGATCTCACCTGTAAGTGGAAACTAATCAACAAAACAAGCAGGCAAGCAAAATATGACCTGAGACATTGAAATTCAGAATAAACTGACAGTAACCAGATGTGGGAGGGGATTATAGCGGGGAAAGGGGAAACAGTTTTCAGGAACACGTATAAAGGATACATGGACAGAACCAAAGTGGGGTAGGATCAAGGGTGGGAAGTGGGGATGGCTGGGGTGGGGGAGTGGTTTCGGGGAAATGGAGACAACTGTACTTAAACAACAAAAAAACTGTGAAAAATTTTTGGAACAAAAAAAAGAGTATAAATGAAGTTCTCAGTAAAATTATCTTCTTGATCACTCTTGAATAGATGTGTGACATAAAACAAAAAATAAAATTGCATCAAAAAAGAAAAATATGCATATATTAATTACAAGATATATTACTGACATTTTTTAAACTGTCAGCTTGGTGTCATATGTCACTTAGGAGTTGTTTGACTCTTAGGATGCCTTTCAGACAACCAAGTGGCTAAGTGGACCATCTGAGCCAGTGCTGGGATGAGCAGTGTGCAAGCCATTAGCCACACATTGCTGCCGAACACTTAGACTGTGGCCAGTGTGACTGTAACTGAATTTTAACATATATTTTTTACATTTAAAACCTTATCCTTATTTCAATTATTAGAAAACTCTGTGGTATGTCTGGAACAACTTGGGCATACAATGTACTTTGTATGAAACAGTGTCTGAATTGAGATGTGCTGTTAAATGTGAAATACACACCAGATTTTAAAGACTTAGTATGAGAAAAATAAAATAGTAATTAAAAAAATAATTGAAACTTCTGGCCAAGATGGAGGCATAGGTACACACTGTGCCTCTTTGCACAACCAAAAGAAGGACAACAACAATTTAAAAACAAAGAACAACCAGAAATGACAGAAAATTGAACTGTATGGAAGTCTGACAACCAAGGAGTTAAAGAAGAGACATTTACCCAGCCCAGAAGGAGTGGCAGCAGGGTGGAAAGGATTTGCGGCAAGGCAGCGACAGGTGGACCCAGCGAGGTGGTGGACTAGGTGATCCCACATTTGCATGCAGATAAACGGGGAGGAACAACTGGGGAGCAAGACAGACCATGCAACCCAGGGTCCCAGCACCAGGAAGTAAAGCCTCAAGCTTCTGATTGAAAACACCTGTGGGGGTTGAGGCAGCAGCAGGAGAAACTTCCAGCCTCACAGGATAATTCACTGGAGAGATCTACAGGGTCCTAGAATGTACACAAAACTGCCTACCTGGGAATCAGCACCAGAAGGGCCCAATTTGCTTGTGGGTAGTGGAGGAAGTGACTGATAGCCAGCTGAGAGCCAAGCAAGAGGCATTGTTCCCTCTCAGACCCTTCCCCACATACAGCATCACAACGCAGTGACCTGGGTTACCCTGCCCTGGTGAACACCTAAAGCTCCACCCCTTACGACATAACAGGCATGCCAAGACAAAAAAATGGCCCAAATGAAAGAACGGATCAAAGCTCCAGAAAAAATACAACTAAGTAATGAAGAGATAGCCAACCTGTCAGATGCTGAGTTCAAAATACTGGTAACCAGGATGCTCATAGAAATGGTGGAGTATGGTTGCAAACACAAGAAAAAAGTGAAGGCTATGAAAAGTGAAGTAAAGGAAAATGTACAGGGAAACAACAGTGATGGGAAGGAAACCAGGATTCAAACCAATGCTTTGGAGCAGAAGGAAGAAATAAACATTCAACCAGAACAGAATGAAGAAACAAGAATTAAAAAAAATGAGGAGAGGCTTAGGAATCTCCAGGACAACTTCAACTATTCCAACATCTGAATTGTAAGGGTGCCAGAAGGAGAAGAGGAAGAGCAAGAAGTTGAAATTTATTTGAAAAAATAATGAAAGAAAACCCCCCCAATCTGGCAAAGGAAATAGACTTCCAGGATGTCCAGGAAGCTCAGAGAGTCCCAAAGAAGTTGAACCAAAGGAAGCACTCACCAAGGCACATCATAATTACATTACCCACGATTAATGATAAGGAGAGAATCTTCAAAGCAGCAAGAGAAAAGGAGAGAATTACCTACGAAGGAGTTCCCATCAGACTGTCAGCTGATTTCTCAAAAGAAACCTTTCGGGCAAGAAGGGGCTAGAAAGAAGTATTTGAAGTCATGAAAGGCAAGGACTTACCTCTCCAGCAAAGCTATCATTTAGAATGGAAAGGTAGATAAAGTGCTTCCCAGATAAGGTCAAGTTAAAAGAGTTCATCATCACCAAGCCTTTATTATATGAAATGTAAAAGGGACTCATCTAAGAAAAAAGGTAAAAAGTATGAACAGTAAAATGACAACAAACTCACAGTTATTAACAACCAAACCTAAAACAAAGCAAATAATTAGAACAGGAACAGAATCACAGAAATGGACATCACATGGAGGGTTAACAACAGGGGAGTGGGAGGAGGAGAGAGAGGGAAAAGGTACAGAGAATAAGTAACATAAATGGTAGGTAGAAGATAGATGGGGGAGGGTAAGGATAGTATAGGAAATGCAGAAGCCAAAGAACTTATATATATATGACTCATGGACACGAACTAAAGGGGGGGGAATGTGCAGGGCAGAGGGGAATAAAGAGGGGGGGATTCCAACATTTGAATTGTAGGGGTGCCAGAAGGAGAAGAGGAAGAGCAAGAAGTATAATCAATAAAACATTTTTAAAAATTAGTATAATAGTATAAATAGTATAATAAAACATATTTTTAAAAATTAAAAAATAGAATGTTGAAATATTTTGCATGTTATATAAAATATATTATTAAAATTAATATCCTCTGGCTTTAAAATATGGCCTTTAGAAAATTAAAAATTACATATATGGCTCATGTATTTCTATTAGCACTATTCTAGAAAAAACACTTAAATGAAAGGTTTGAGATTTGAGTTCTTCGGATCTCAGGTGCGGAAGGTTGGGGAGTGGGAGCTACATAATTTGTTTGAACATAGGTGTTGTATTATAGGGAGCTGCACATGCAAGGAGTTCTCTCTTCCTCTGTCACTAAAAATACAGCTACTATAAAGACTCTGATTGCAAGTTGTGACTTCTTTTCCCTTAAGTTCCAGATGATGTTGCAGTTAGGATGAGAAAGTTGTGTCTGCAATTATTAAAGTGACTATGAAGTGGAAGGTGCACATATATATATATATAAAATATATATACATTTGCACATGCATATACATACATGCACAAACACACATGTATATATTTTTGGTGAGGTCAATTTCTCTGGGTCATGCACTAAACTGTAGTTTTTGAAATACTGAAGATGAACTCAGACTCTACTTCATGGGTGCTCACCCTCAGTGTGCATCACCTGGCAACCTTGCTAGGACTGCCAACTTCAACCCAGTGAATTTTTATTTTTTAAATTGGAATTTTTTGTTAGTTCATTCTGTTTATTAACCCATTAAATAAAAATTGGTAATGTGAAATTTGAGCCAAGTGCTGTGATAGAAGCTTCTTTCCATTGATTGGATCTTCTCCTTCTCAGGATCCTCCCTTATCACTTCTCTTGTTTATACTGTATGTAATCAATTATTTTATGATCTACTAAGAAAGGCAATTAAACTATGACACAGCATTGATTTTAAGATGCAGCTCCATTTCAGAGATGTAAAAAATATGTGCCCTTGATGAAATATAGCACCAGTGTTCCATAGGTCTCACTTTTTAAGACCCAGATTTTATAATAAGATGGACATCTTGACCTGTCCATCAAGATGGACATCTTGACCTTGACACTTCCCTTCCCCAGACCTGAATTCATTATGGCTCCCCCAACTTACCTTTACCTTCTTCTGAATTCTCTCAGTAGAAGACAGCATCTCCAGGTGATTCTGATGCAGGTGGTTCTCAGTCCATACCACTCTGAGAAATACTTTTCTTCAAAGACAGACTCTAAGTATTGCTAGTGTTGCAATCCTTAAGGCTGCAATCCAAGGGTTTGCTATTTCATTGTCAAAGTTTTCTCTCAGGTAATTTACAAACATGCTAGGGACACCAACCAGCCTCACAATGCATCCTTAAGAAACTACTAGAGCTGATAAATGGAAAAGATGTAAAAGACCTGTACTCGGAAAACTATGACACTGAAGAAAGAAATCGAAAAAGATCCTATCAAGATTCTAATAATGTATTTTACAGAACTAGAACAAATATCATATTTTGCTTTGTATAATGCACACCTACATTTTTGGCCGAAACTTTCAGGGAAAAAAATCTTTGATTTTCTAATTCAATTACTTACTTATTTATATTTAGACACTTGCTTTTTATATTATAAAAAAATTTTAGCATTTATTTTTGAACATATTGTGGTACAAGAAATTTTAAATTACAAAACACAGGAACAGATACAAGGCATTTTAGGCACTACCCATGAATAATGTGCACCCTTATTTTTCCCTCAAAAATTTGGGCAAAAAATACGCATTATGCACAAAATACAGTATTTCAAGATTTTATATGGAATCACAAAAGGCCCTGCATACCAACAGTGATCCTGAGAAAGAAGAACAACATTGGAAGAATCATGCTACCTAATATAAACTATACTACAATGCCATAGTTATCAAAACAGCATGGCACTGGCATAAAAACAGACACATAGATTAGTGGAACAGAGCAGAGAGCCCAGAAATAAACCCACACCTTTATAGCCAATTAGTATTTGACAGAGGAAGCAAGCACATACGATGGGCTAATGGTAGTTTATTCAATAAATGGTTTTGGGAAAATGACTGATGGGTATAGAAAAATGAAACTACACCACCTTCTTATATCACACACAATAATAAATTCAAAATGGATCAAAGGCTTAAATTTAGAGCCCAAACCATAAAAACTGTAGGAGAAAATATAGGCAAAATCTTGGACACTGCTCATAGCAATATTTTATCTGATATATCTCCCCAGGCAAGGTGAACAGAAGAAAAAAAAATAAACGGGACTACATCAAACTAAGAAGTTTTCACACAGCAAGGGAAACTGTCAACAAAATAAAAAGATAACCCACAGAATAGAACATATTTGCAGATACATCTGATAAGGGCTTGATATCCAAAACTTATAAAGAACTAAACAACACAATTAAAATGGACAAAGGACCTGAACAGACACTTCTCCAGAGGACACACAGATGGCCAACAGACATATGAAAAGATGCTCAATGTCACTAATCATCAGAGAAATGCAAATTAAAACCATAATGAGATACCATCTCACACCTGTCAGAATGGCTATTAATAAACCAACCAACAAAACATGCTGGGAGAAAAGGGAACTTCTGTTTTACTGTTGGTGGGAGTGCAGACTGGTGTAGCCGCTGTGGAAAGCAGTATGGAGATCCCTCGAACAATTAAAAATGGATCTGCATTTTGACCCAGTTATCCCACTTCTGGGAATATATCTGAAGGAACCCAAAACACTAATCCAAAAGAACCTAAGTACCACTATGTTCATTGCAGCCTTATTTACAAATACCAAGATACGGAAGAAGTAGTTGAGTGGATAAAACAACTATGGGACATTTACACAATGGAATACTATTCAGCCATAAAAAAGTAAATCTTATCCTTTGTGGCAATATGGTTGGACCTGGAGAAAATTATGCTAAGTGAAATAAGCCAGTCAGAGAAAGACAAATGCCATATGATTTCACTCATATGTGAAATCTAATGAGCTGAACTACCAAGGAAAAAGGGGACGGACTCGTAAATGGAGAGCAGATGACAGCTAGTGGAGGGAGGAAGTGAGGGGTTGGAGGGATTGAGCAAAAAGGAAAGAGGACTCATGAACATGAGCAACAGATTGCTGGGGGAGGGAGGTATAAGGGGACTAAATGGTAATGGAAAATATACAATAAGGATTTTAAAAAACCCTAACATCCATTATATGCCCAGTGAAATTAAATCAATTTTAATTAGGATCTCACTTACATAAAAAACAAAAACAAAAACAAAAAACCCTCTAGACTCTTTATTTCCAGAAGTGGCTGTTTGCTTATATTAAAACCTTGTTATTTAAGACAAAATATTACCAGCTTGTGCTTCAATATTTAAATATCCATCCCATTGAAAATTTCACTAAAGCATCACTTTTATAATGACTTGTAGGAAGGAAATCTGTTCTGGGTGCAGCAAAAAGGACACAGTGAGGAGGAGTCAGGGGCGACCACCTAATCCCGGTGACTGAGACTTGGTGACGCTGGGGCAGAACCCCACTCGTGGGCGTGCTCTGAAGTGAGTGCAGTTGTGACTGACTCAGTGTCGCCACTGAGTGAATAAATGTGGAATGTGTTCAACTTAATGTGTACGTTCTGAGGGTGCTGCCCTGTGTTTTTATTAATCAAAATAAACCCATTAACATACCATACATACCTCTAAAGCATGATTTTTCTCCATGAAAGATCTGTAACTAGTTTAATTTGGTATCTCAACAGAGTTAAGACTTAAAAGGAGACCAAGAATAAAAATTCTGATAATTTTTTAATAAAAATGCTTTATTTAAAAATATGATTTTTTAAAAAAGAGACAACTTTTATATACAATTGTTTACAAACAGTCAAAACACAGTAAAATAAACCAAGATTTAGAAACTATGATTTGTAACATATACAATAATGGTGGTGAATAAGATAGTTTAAATATATGATTCTTTTATTATTAATGAAATATGATTAATTCACATTGGTTAAACCCAGTGGTTGGGACTAAAGAAAAGGTCTTGCCTGAATTCCTTCCTCTTCAGGAAAGGGAAAGGCAGCCACCCTTTCCGGCAGCACAGAAAGGGAGCAGCTAGGCAGTGTATTCTTATTTCTCTCAGTGCTTCTATGTCCAAAAATATAGCTCTACCACTTGTATTTGTTGCCTATTTTTGTCTTCAAATTTTTTTTATGTGTGGCTATAGCTCCTGGTCATCTATACCAGGCTTTTTATTTTAATTTTTTAAAACGTGTGTTCTGAAGGAAAGCAGCACGAACTGCTGCTCCTGACAGCACAAGGCTCGGAGCTAATGCCTCCAGGATGTCAGCACCCAGTGTGACTCCGCCCCCCACTCGGGGCTCTGAGCAGCTGTGAGCTGACTGTTTTTAGTCCGGTAATACGGAAACACCTCGAACCACGTTCACACATCTGACACAGATCTGCGATAAAGCTGGAGAAACGGGTGTCGAACTAAAGTGCTATAACTACTACATTCAAGAGGCTATCTTGATTTCACAATCTTAAGTTTTTAAACTTTTTTACAGCTGCTGCTTCTCAAACTGGGGAACCCTAGCCATTTTCCTGGATTGTCAATTTCACTCAAAGATTTAGAAAGAAGTTTAAAACTTTTCTAATCTTAAAAGTTTTGTCAAATATATTCATAAGCCAAATCAGAATAATTTTAGAGAAGTTACAGGTTGATATTTTGTTCTTTGCCCCATCTCCATTGAGGAGTATTTCAGTAGTAACATCTGTAAAGCAATGACCAAAGAGACCTTAATTTCTGAAAGTATAGCCAGGTTCTTACTGACAGTAAATACAAATAAAATTCAAAGTTTTGACTCATTCTCTTGAGTGCCATCTTCAAAAATTACATAATTCTCTCACTATAGACAGATTGGGAAGAAAGTCAAGGAAGCACTCTGGGTCGCCTTGTGTTTCGCCTTGTTTAATGAGAGGAACACTGCAGCCAGAGAAGACCGCTGGCTCACAAGGAAAAACACACAACATTCGCCACACAGACAGAGGAACCCCTGAGTCCAAAACACCAGCACTCGGTGCACTGGAAATAATGGAAACAGTCACTGTGGGTGGTTTTGTCCTTCTCTCAGAGTCACATCAAACTCGGTCGTCCCTGTCGCTTACTTCTCTTTTGGTTGAAGAGTAAGTACAGGGCACCTTTCTGGATTACTTGTCATTATTACCTCCTATAAAACCCCAAATCCATGAGGGCTTCTTTTCCAACTCCAAAGGGACCCTTTCCGTATGTCTTGGGGGTAAGCCCAAACTGCCTTGTCAAATACAAAATCGATGGTCATTCTCTGTATAAATAGTATCTATAAAGAACAAATTAAAGTTGCCAACAAAATCATATAGGCCAAATTTACAAAGTTTTTTTTTTAAAAACAATGTATATGAACTTTATAAGGCCATGTAAGGAAATGACATCTGTAAATAAAGTTATCATCCCACACACTTAACAATGGAATAGTTAAATATGGTATTGGATCAAAAATAAACCAGAGAGTTGAAGGATTAGTCCCATTAATCCCATAATTTAATGAGACCATCCCAACCGCATGTTATGACTTTAGACGTTTCATGAGGGTGCCACACTGCACCTATGCACACTTTGTCATGAGCTTTAAACCGACTATAGAGTTTTGTGGTCTTCCAGTCCCAGATGTTTAATTTTCCATTTCCATCTCCTGAAATCACATAGCTACAATGGGAAGAAAAATAAATTCAAATTATTCAGACACTTAAAATTGGTAAACGAAGAACAGAGAAAGAGTTTATCTTTTTTACCGTAACATAAAATATTAAAGTGACTATATTATATCAAAGTGACTACATTACCTTATATATTGTAATATATATACCCAGTGAGAAGAACAAGGTAGAGCATAAAGCAGTCTACAATTTAAACTTCTATCAAAACCATCCCTACTGAGCACCAATCTAAGAGTAAAAAATAATTTTTAACTTAAGACTGAGAGACCCAGGGGCCACAACGAGTGTGATGTCACAGTCCCCCTCTAGACAGTCAGAAACTGTGTAGGGAACCCAGTGTCACACTGAACAGCAAACACATTTAGACCCTTTCTACTACAGGGACTCTACCACCTTCAGGGTTACCTCTGGCTCTAATACCTTCTGAATACGTCTAACACTGACTCAGAGGTAGGAGTCTAAGGCCCCATTATCAGGCTGAACGTACAAAGCTACAGGGATCTGTGAGTGACTTTATACCAATATATTTTAGCTAAGAATAGGGAAATGAATGCAGAGTTTCACTTAGAAAGACTATAGGCTTCACAAATCTAGTATGACCTAGAACTATTCCCATCCTGAAGTAGCTGGATTGGAGATTTCAGCACAGAAAAGATGCAGTGAAGCTGTTAACTTCAACAATGCGACGCAGAATGAATCCTTCTGGTGTTCACTCAATCACGGCAATATGGCGATTCCAGTCCTCCAAATCTTGCTCAGAAAAGCAGAGAGAAAAGAAGGCACTGCCTATTCAGGCAGGGATTTAGCATGTGGTTAAAGGGCACAAGACTGATCACTATGAGACAGAAAAGAACTTGCCCCTTTACCTGGCACTTTGACAATCTGCATATTTCTCATATAATTACACATGTGAATGTGATATGTAAGGTGTTATTATTAGTTGTACAACAGAAGTTTATATCATTATATTTGAATATCAGAACAAGTGAGAAGATTTGAACTTACCTCATGTCTGGTGAAAAGTCCACCTGACAAGCATAGCCTGCTACCATATGGCCCTTAAAAATTTTTTTCTTATTTAATCTAAACCTGTTTTGTGCTCCAAAAATTAAGATTTGGTTGTCCATTGATTGGCATGCTAGCCATTTCCCTGTAAATTCAATAAAGAGATATTTCAGAGAAAAATGGAAAAATTTAAAAAGAATTTTTACTCTAAATATATTCAGTCACTAATATTTGCTCCCAACTACTTTATACTAATAGGAAAATAAATTTACCAAACCACCTGTAAAGTGTACAGGTTTGTTGCTGGCAAGAGGTTTTTACATTTAAAGTAATGGAATTGGCTCATACAATCCTATGTCATAAGCACTCTATATATAAACTTTTTTTTGGCTCTGTATATATAAAGGATATACAGATATCCTGGGTTTAGTATTATCAGAACTAAACTAAAATTTATATGAAATTAACCTGTACTAAATATAGACAATAGAATTATAGGGAGAGACTTCTCTATGTTAATTATAAAAAAGGAAAGATCAACTTTAGGTGACAAAAACTAGGATTATTAAATAAAATTATTAAAAAATGATTTAAAAAATTTTAGTATCTGTTGTAAGGCCACATTGCTTTTATCCAGCCAGGATTCCCCAAAGCCCCTAGAGCCCAAATGGCAGTGTCTTTTTGCATCCTATACACCTGCAGACATCAGTAATTACGGGAACAATCCTAACAATGCTCACAGTCTGAGAGGGTAAACGGCCTTGTTCAAGATGGACAAGCTATTTGCAATGTGCACTTTAAAAGTACACTACATAAAACGTACATGCAGCGTCAAATGCGACGAAGTCTACAATACGGTGGTTATTAACAGAGGACCCAGTCAGGTTGCTCCTCTCATTAAGATGACAGGGCGTTTGACAAAAATGACTACTGACTGGCCTGTGGCAGGTGCCCCAATACAAGAGCAAACTGCTTCTTACCTTCTTGTCCTTGTTCTACACTCACAGTGATTCTGTGAGTTCACAGTGGCTTTGATGACAATGTTGCCCAAATACCTACATTCCCCTTTCAGACCCTCATGCAGAGCTATAGTTATATCAGTACACTGTCAGGACATCTGCAGTACGGAAACAGTACTAAATAGATTTATCTTTTTTATTTTGCCTACGAAAATATTTTATACTGAATTGCCGAGATGTTAGAATTCACAATCAATCACTAAATGAATTGTGGAACCCAATTCTGGTGGAAGGAGAATTATTTACAAAACCCCCCTCATTCTCAGATGGAAAAACTTAGATGCTCAATCAATGTTGGTTTCAAATAGTTTCTTTTATTTTTATTATTTTAAAAGGGAGACTGGGTGAGGTGACTCACATAGGAAAACCAATGATTATTTCTAATAATGAAAAGATTTCCTTCGACAGTACGGCGCTGTGACAGACTGCAGAGAGAATGGCCACGGTTCTGCCACCCAGAAACCACACCAAGTCTTCGAAGCTCATTTAAAAACACAGTCTCTCTACTAACTCACCATTTGGAGACAAAGTCACTGCAGGCATCGAGTGCATACTGGGTTCTGCTATATACTTGAAATCCACAGGGATATCCCTAAATAGTACAATAGAACAAGTAATTTTTAAAAAGTACCCTTTGAAGAGTTATCCCTAAACCAGAACAGATATTCTTGAAATGTTATATTTAACAACCTTTCACAGAACTTCCTGGGGGAAGAAAAATCATAAATGACATTCTGTCGCTTATTGTAAATCTTTTACTTCACAAATGACTTTCTGTGATAATTATAACAGTGTCGATGATTTAGTTTTTAAACTCTATGTGATTTAAACTTTGGTCTTTATGTTAAAAAATCTGTTACTGAAACTTGTTTAATAATGAGCTTGTCTAAAAATGTATCACGGTAGGCAGAAGCAAGATGCCGAGGCAAGCCTGCAGAGCCTGCAGGGAAACACTCTCGTTTTACTTGCCCGTCAACATTAACTTCATTCTGCAAGGAGGTGGGAGTGCCAAAGAGCCTTCGGCAATGCAAGCAGAGGGTGCAGCTGTGCCGGGGTCTGCACACAGGCCGAGCCCCGCCAAAAATGATGAGGTTTCAGGATGGGTAAGAAAGATGAAGTGCTGGGTATCCAGGCACCTTCTATTTTCAGTTTATATGTAAAATATTACAAGCATATGGCACTGCAGAAATAGCATTAAAAACATCTCATATAAAAGACAAGACAAAGCAAAAAAATCCAAAACCTGGTCACCTAAATTTAGAGTCATTAGAAGTTCAAAATGCCTTTCCATTTTTAATATTATCTATGATAGAACGAGAATATTAAATCTGAATTACCGAAAGATTTTACTCTTGTTGCTTTTCGTGACAGACCAAAATGCTTTTAAAGAGTAACATGAGGAAAAGGTAATCTCATGTTGTCTCAGAATACAAAGCAATTTCAAACTATAATTTGAGTTCTAAGACTTTACTTAAACAGAAAATAACATCAACAACAACAACAATTTACTTTAAGGATTTTCTTCATCTGTCCAGAGGAAGCAAATGATTTTAAAAAAACCCTATCAAGGTTCTGGTTAAAGAAAAATATTTTCAGGTACAACCCAGGGAACAAGTACCATTTATCAAACCTCCAGCCCTTCACGTACCTAAGGCACCAGTGAAAACTAACATTCAGAATGACCCAAATGTATTGAAAAGAATCTCAATTTGAAAAAAGCTTGACTGGTTTTCCCTCTTCATATTTATTTTTAGTGGCTAACAATTTTATAACTTGAATTAAAACACAAGTGCACTTTCTAAATTAAATTACCCATAATCCAGGTTCATGTCAATGAAATGTTTTACTAAATGTAAACAAAAATGTAAACAGTTATTTCAGTGACTCTTGGTACAATGAGCTCTAAAACAAGAAATTAATCTGAACACCCTGCGGCCTTAATTATTACTAGTAAAATGACTGGTAGGCATAGTTATATTTAATGAACACAACACTATTTTCTAATTAGGAACTGTAATTCAGTATAATAAACTAGTAACATATACCTTACAAATAATCTTCAGTCTGGAAACGAAATCATGTAAAAAACCCTTACAACATCTACGAAAACCTAAAGCTAAAAGATAAACAACAGTATCAACTTCTGTAAATTTTTCTTTTGGGAGGGCTCCCCTTTCCCTCCCAAGCAGGCTGCCAATGTCACCAGTAACTGATTTGGGGCGTGGCTACGTGTGGTGAAGACAGTTCTGGGAATCCTGAGGTAGTTTTGCTTCCTACTTGTCTTTAGAGCAAGGCTGATCCTCACATTTATCGCTTTCTGACTATTCAATCTAGACACAAGTTACCCTTTCTCCAGCAGACCCTATTCATTTAACTATCATCCATGACTAAGAACTCTGGTTCTGGATGTTTTATGTAAGCCTCATGGTATCTAGAGAACAGAATCCTGTAATAGATATGTAAAAGAGAAAGAGAAAGGAATCAAAGCATACCACTGCAGAAAATCATCAAGTGATAAAGGATGAGAGAAGAAACAAAGGAACTAGAAAACAACCACATAACAATCAACAAAATGACAATGGTAAGTCCATAATTTAAATTTACATTACTAAGTAGATGGGGAGAGGTTAAGAATAGTATAGGAAATGGAAAAGCCAAAGAACTTACACGTACAACCCATGCACATGAACTAAGGAAGTGAATGCTGGTTGGTGGGGAGGGTGGGGTGGTCCAGGGTGAAGGGGTATAAAGGGGAGAAAAAAATGGAAAAAAAATGGAATAGCATAATCAATAAAATATACTCAAAAATAAATTTATATCTACTTTAAATGTAAATGGACTAAATTTTCCAAAAGATACAGAGTAGCTTAATGGGCCCAAAACAAACAAAACAAGAACCACCTACATGCTGCCTACAAGAGACTCACTTCAGCTGTCAGGACTTGCACAGATTGAAAGTGATGGGATAAAGATATTCCATGCAAACAGAAACCAAAAGAAAACAGAGATGGCTACACTTACATCAGGAAAAAAAAAAGACTTTAAGCCAAAAACTGTAATAAGAGACAAAGGGGTAAGAGAGGATGGTAAAGAGATCAATTCATCAAAAGGATTTAACAGTTGTAAATGTTTATGTGTAAAGCAAATATTAATAGATTTGAAAGGAGAAATAACTTGCAATACAATAATAGTAGGGGACTCCAATACCCCATTCAACAAGGGATAGATCGTCCTGACAAAATCAACAGAAAACACTGAACTTAAACAACATGTTGGATCAGACGGACCTCACTGATGTATACAAAACATGCCACCCACCGGCAGCAGAAGACACACTAGTCTCAAGTGCACAAGGAACATTCTCCAGGACAAACCATATATTAGGTCACAAAATGAGGCTTAATAAATTTAAGAAGTCTGAAATCATATCAAGCTTCTTTTCTGACAATAATGATATGAAATTAGAAATCACAAAAAAACTGGAAAATTCACAAATATGTGGAGATTGAACAACATGCTGCTTAAGCAAAAAGGGGTCAAAGACATCAAAAGGGAAATAAAAAAATCTTGAGACAACTGAAATAGAAACAAAACATACCAAAACTGCAGGTTGTAGCAGAAACAATTTGAAGAGGAAAGTTTATAGTGAAAAATGCCTACATTAGGGGGAAAAAAGGAAGATTTCAAAGGAAAAAGAACCTATGCCCCAGGTTAGCAGAAGGAAGGAAATGACAAAAACCAGAGAGCAAATAAATGAAAGAGAGACTAAAAAGATAACAGAAAACACCACTATGGGGTGGTGAACACACACTCTAGTGTAGAGAGGATGTGTTGTAGAACTGTGCACCCGAAACCGGTATGATTTTGTTAGCCAGTATCACCGCAATAAATCCAATAAAAAAATCAATGAAACAACTTAAAAAATAAAATTGACAAAAATTTAGCTAGACTAAGAAAAAGGTAAAAGATGTTAATAAATAAAATTAGAAATGAAAGGAAACATTAACAACTGGTAATACAGAAACAGTAAGGATTGCAAGAATACTATGAAAAATTATATGCCAACAAATTAGATCACCTAGAAGAAAAAGATGAAATCCTAGCAACATACAACCTACCAAGACTGAATCATGAAGAAATAGAAAATCTGAACAAATCAGTAATAACTAAGGAGAGGAAGTAATCCAAAACCTTTCAACAACAAAAAAGTACAGGAACAGATAGATGGCTTCACCAGTGAGCTATACCAAACATTTAAAGAAGAATTAGCATTAATCCTTCTCAAACTCTTCCCAAAAACAAAAGAGGAGAGAGCACTTCCAAACTCATTTTAAGAGGCCAAAATTATAGCCCAATATCCCTGGTGAATATAGCTGCAAAAAGTCAACAAAATGTTAGCAGCGTTACTCACCAACGCCAACGTATAGAAACAACCTGTGGTATCTGTCAATGGGTACAGAAAATGTGGTATTTACATACAAAGTAGAATATTATCTAACCTTAAAAAAGAAAGAAATTCTGCCATTTGTGACAACATGGATGAATCTGGAGGGCATTACACTAAGTTGGATGCGTAAGACAAATACTGCATGCTGTCATTTTGTGTGCATTCTTAAAAAAAAGCTGAAGTCATAGAAGCAGAGATTAGAATTAGCTTTAGTTATTTCTTGACTTTAGGAAAGTGTTTTTCCCCCTCTAGGAAAGTAAAATTAACCACCATATTATGATTATACTCTGTAAGTAAAACGTTTGTTTTCTACCTAATGGACTATAAATGTCAGGACACAGAGGAGATTTCGTGGACCAATTTCCAATACTGAATAGTCAAAATATAGACATTTTAAAAAATTAAGAGATTATTTCAATGTTTACTTTGGGTTGGTTCTGAGGCTAGGATCTTATGCTCAAACTTTAGCATAACCTATATGGTCTATACATTTGTGGCCTCTACTTCCCATCAGTCATTTTGCAAAGATGACTAAGAGAGCTAAGAAAAAACCTAAGACTGCACTATAAAAACTTCACCACTGCTAGAACAATGACTCAAAATACATATCCTTGAGATAGATTCTCCAAAGACTATGACAAGTAGCATGTTTAAATTTTTTAAAAAGGTTTTATTTATTCATTGTGGAGAGAGGGGAAGGGAGGGAGACAGAGAGGGAGAGAAACATTGATCGGCTGTGTCTCCTGTGTGCCCCGACTGGGGATCAAACCCGCAACCCAGACAGGCATCCTGAGTGGGAATCGAACTGTGACCTCTGGCTTTGTGGAACAATGCCAAACCAACTGAGTCACCACCAGTCGGGGCGTGTGTTTAAATTTTTATTTCCAAATTCTGGATACTTAAGTAGTTAAAACAGTTTGACTGGCAAGCCACACATCACAGTTTTGAAAATATTCAAATAGCTGCATAGTATCAGGGTTTGTCTTTGGCCACAGATTGTTAAATTGCTTGCTTCATATAATCAGATTTTCTACTGATAGAAACTCACCATTCCCAAACTCTTAGGCTCTTATCATCAGATGTGCTCACAAATCTCCTGTTTTCATCAACAAAAACAATGGTGTTGACAGCTCCCAGGTGCCGATCATATTCCTGCACAATTTCTCCACTTCGAATGTCCCACTGTGCATCAGACAAGAGGAGGTAAAGACAGAGGTGGCACAGATTAATGAAAGCAAAGATTGTACTTATGGAAAGTGGATGAAAAAAAAAGATTTCCAACACTATATTTTTATGGTTACACAATTTTCTACTAAGAAGAGCACCAGCAAACCCTACAAGTAGCAAACATTGAACAAGTCAATATCCCTTATTCTGTCCCCTCATACAACATAAAGCTCTGGGATCTTAATGAGAATACTGTGAAAAGACTTACCTGCACAATCTTTTTATCAGACATCCCAGCCACAAAGAGATTTTGCTTATCTTCATCAGGATTAAATTTGACACAATAGGGTACTTTTCGGTTTGTGAATCTTGATATACACTGTCCTAAAACCAAAGACCAACGTTAAAATAGGCAAAATAAATTTGACCACTTAAAGATAACTCTGGGATTAAGATCCAGAGATTATTTGCTTAATAAATTCTAAGGAAAGGCAGCCTGGTTGCTCTTTATTGTAAACCATATTAATCTTTTTCAGATTTTTAATGATTAAAATGATATTTTCAAAAGTAAATCTGTATCATGACTTTCAGAACAGAAAAGGTCTCCAGGTGATTATGCTGTGCAGGCGGAGTTAAGGACCACTGCTAAGGAGGTGAAGAGTAGGGGCTTTGGCATTAGAGAAGCCTTACTCTAAACCCGATTTGGCTCCTTACCAGCTCTGTGATCCTGAAAAAGTTACCTCTTTAAACCTCAGTTTTCTCCTCTATAAAAATAATAGTACTTTATCACACAGAGATATTTTAAGGATTGAGTGAGAAACTAGATATAAGTATTTAGCAAATGCCCAGTAAACACAAAGTGTTTAGTAAATGTTAGCTATTATCTTTACCCTTGAAACACAGCAAGATGAAAGATGGTTCTTTAATTATATAAATTTATACCAGCCACAATGTACTGATGCAATTCACATGTCTGCAAATATAAGAAACTAACTGGACCATGGAAGTTTAGAACTACATTTTAATCGATTTGGGTAATTAAGTATTGTTCTGTCCATCAGACATCTACTGTGTTTCTATTACATGCAAGGACATGTGCTAGGTGATGCAGGGGAACAAAACAATCGACTACATAGTCTATGGAAGATTTCAAATGTCCTTGTCTATCAATATGTTTCCTTTATAAACTATTTGGTGGAAACAAAGTTTCATAGTGAACACCACCTACACAGCTGAGTTTCAACTCTACAAACAGATGCACTAAGTCAATGATAGGAGAATTAGCAGCTAGAGAAGGTACCATTTTGCCAAAGAAGACCACACACGTATTTCACTTAAAAATGTTAATTTATAAGACAAGTTATCTATTAGTATAAGAGCTCTTACCTGTCTCTGTGTCCCAGAGCTTAAGATACCTGTCGTAAGCTGCGCTGAGGAACTGCGTTCCTGCAGTATTAAAGCAGATGTCCCTGACAGCTTTACTATGACCTGAAGGCAGAGACCACAGAAAGGCAGGTGAGGTATCTTCTTTTAAAACATGAACAGCATAAAAAACCAGTATTAAACAGTGTTTTCCAAGCCATGCTGTGAGTCAAAAATCATTGGAACCCCACCCCCTGATTTACTGACTCAGCTGGTTCTATGTGGGATTGGGAACACGGGTGGTACCCACCTCCTACCCCCTTCGAAAAGCTCCTGAGGTGATTCTGATGTATAACCTCCAGTGTGAAGCAAGAGAAAAGACCTAACACTTTTAAAAAGTCTGTCATGGCAATCTCTTCATATGTAATATACATAAAACTGATGACTAAACAGCTAAGAATCTAAGGAAATGTAATAGGCCAATTACTGCCAGTGAAAGAGAAATGACTGGTGACATTTTGGAGGTTCACTCTCAGATTACTCAGGAAGCTGGAAGTAAAAATAGAGTGAGTGACCTAAACCTCCTCAAGTTCGTAAAAAAAAAAATCATAGCCCTTATTCAAGAACTGCAGGTTTGTGTCATCACATTACCAAATTTCACAGAAGTGGACTCAGAGTCTAAGACTAAGTCTTTTTGAAACCAAATATTAACTTCTCATTTGTTTTAACTTTATTGACACTTGGACAATAAAGTCATTTTAAGATGCTCTGCTTGGAAATCAATCTTGCCAGACCAATTGACTATTGACAGTTATGGGGACAAATAAAACATGGCTAAATGAAAGCAGAAACTTCATATTTTTTACCACCCCTGAGTGATCAAGACTGTGAAGTACAACTGTGCGAAATGTGCGTGGCACAAATTGTCAACCAGGCACAGCAGCCCCGAACCACCACTGCCAGTGCGCCCTGGGGAGACCCGACACGTCGTGGCAACTAGGCGATCAGGTAATCTTTTCTATGGCAGAAGTCCAGTGAGAACTGCCAACATCTTCCTGAGCAAGAGATTTTCCCTTTTCCACTGAAAGACTGTCTGCCAGTGCAAGAGAGACAAACGGGGACCGCATCCACTACATCCGCAGGAGGCATTTTGTTCCCTGTATGCTGCTGAGAGCCTTCCCATGAATCTTTCTTTAGGCTGCTACGGCATCTCGGGCAGTATTATTTGCACAGTTGAGGCCCTAAAATTACACAGCACTGCAGAACACACTCCCACTTCAATCTAAAAACAGAGCCACTGAGATTCACACAAATACTGTTTCAATGCAATACAGTTAAACTGGGAAGCCTTCACACAAAATTTGAGAGGCTATTCTCTACCAAAAAGGCTAGTCTGCCACAAAGCTGTCCTCTGCTTGGCCCTCTTCTTTGCCTCAAGTTCTTTCAATCTCATCTTTTTCTGTGTTAGATGCCAACTCCCAATCTCTCTTCAAACTTAACATCTGGCCAGCTAATTGCTTAATTAGACATTTAGACATTTTCATCTCAAAATCCCAAGCAAACAACTAGACAGGAATAGAACTACAGAAATGGAGATCAAGTGGAGGGTTAGCAACAGGGGAGTGGGAGGAGGAGAAGGTACAGAGAGTAAGTATCATAGACGGTAGGCAGAAAATAGACAGGGGGAGGGTAGGAGTAGTATGGGAAATGTAGAAGCTAAAGAACTTATAAGTATGACACATGGACACGAACTAAAGGGGGGAAATGTAGGTGGGGGTGTGCAGGGTGGAGGGGAATGAAGGGGGAAATGGAACAACTGTAATAGCATAATCAATAAAATACATTTTTTAACCCCCCCATAAATAAATAAACAAACCCAAGAGCAGCTCAAATTCAACGAGTCTGAAACCTCGGCATCCTCCTCGGTTCACTCTCTTGGTGAATGACACCAGCATTCATCCTGCTGTCCTCTGGGCGTCACCGCAGATTCCTGCCTTACTCTTAGCACTCACATCCAGTAAGTCCCACTGATTTTAACTCTTGATTAATTCTTTCCTCTCCACCTCTGCTGCTTTACTTCAGGCTCTCACCATCTCTAATCCAAGCTGATGAAATAACCTTGTAATTCACTTCCCCGCCTCCAGGTCTGCTCTGTTAAAGCATTCTCCACACTGCCATTGTGATCCTCGTAAACTTCAAACCTGATCACGCTGCTTTCCTGCAAGAGCAGTTAATGTCTGCCTTCCCAAAGCCCTCAGCATAGAGTCTAAACTCGTTATTAAGGACACACATAGTCCTCCATACTCCGCCCCCTCTTCTGCTGCCTTTCTCACCCTATCATCCCATGCCCTGGCAATCTGAAATGCAGTGGTTCCCCCCAAGTGGCACGGTTTCTCATACCACTTTTGCCTCTGCTGCTTGCTCCTCCTAGTTCTCTTTGTTTATGTGGGGAGACTTACCCCCTCTTCAAGACTCAAGTATATGAAGATTTTCATTCATATTTGTGGAGAAAAATTATGGTTTATGACGATAAAAAGTTTTAAAAGTCTTTCTAAACAGTTATAGTAAGGGAAAAAAGAAGCATTACCAATAAATGTTCGCAGACAACGCCTGTCTCCATAAACCTCCCACAGCTGGAGAAAAAAAAACAGCATAAATAAATATTAAATTTAATACTAGACTTTGATGAAATGACAACTTTTAATTAGTTACGGCAGCCATATGCTGCCCATGTGTGTGCATAACTTTGTGTGCACAGGGGATTAACTAAAAGCAGTCAATAGACATCATTAAATATATTGCTTGGCATATCTAATCTGCGTTGCACTACCTGAACTCATGGAGACACACACACACACACACACACACACACACACACACTTTAACACTAAACTTTGATATCAGATTCTAAAAGATACATCAAAATATCATAAGAACTTAGATGGAGCTAATATAGGTGACTTGTTTTCTTCCTGTTCTTTTCTGTATTTAATATGAGGGAAAAAAGTTTCTACTTATATAATACCATAAATTACTCTTAAAGAGTTAAATAGTATTAATACTGTCATATTTATAACATTTTGGTATTAAAAGGTTTTGTTTTGAACTTTTCTAAAATGATGAGTACTATAGAAGCTTTAGTACGAAAATGATGACCCAGACTAAAATGTAACAGGTTCATTAATTCTCATCACATCTAAAGTGAATTAACACGAGAGCTTTGAAAGTACCTTTATTCTTTCCTGCCTGAAATCCAGCTCTCAACAGAACTGCTAGTCCTCTCCAATCAAAAGCACTTCCAGCTACCCAGTGCCAACGTCCAGTCTCAGCACCCCCAGCAGAGCAGGCAAGGACCTGCAACATGGTCCTCCGCTCAGGACTGCAGTGGTCATTCTGTGTCTCTCAGATGTTAGCCTCCAGCTACCGTACAACTGTAGTTTTCAGCACACACCATGCTGGATCATTCTATTCACTCTTCTCAGGCACAGTCTACACCCCACCCCTCCCACACTAGTTACCTTCCCATTGAGGTATGCTTCCTCTTTGAAACCAGAACACTCTGTTTCTGACTCTATAATGATCATTAAAATCATAATGAAATGTTCATCCTAAGGGCAGAGACAGTGCCTTAATAATTTTTTGGCCCTTGCACATAACACGTACCTAATTCATGTTTACAGAAGTGAAATAAACTGTACCCTCTGCTTTTTTAATTGGTTAAAGAGAAAACCTTATCTCAATTAACACAGTTTATATAAAGTAAAAGTTAAAGGAAATAAGGGGTTTCTTACTCCAAACTACTGCCTGTTATTTTAAGCTACTAAGTATACAAATACCTAAATGGTTGCTCTCATTAAAACAAACAAACAAACAAACAACCCATAAAACATCTGCCTTTATGGATACTGTTAATATCCATAAATTACTTACAAAGAATAAAATTTTAACAATTCTACTTTTTAAGCTCCAAGAGCACCATAGGGTTGATATTTATTGACCATCATAATGAACCAGACACACAAGACACAAAAGAGGTAAGAACTATTCTTTTAAATTTAAGATTTTAAAAAAGGGCTTTACCATATTCAAGTTGACACACGCTGGCAACTGAATTCTTCCTACCATGTACCCTACAGCTAAACACTGGGCTAAAAGTGAAGCAGCTTCCCGAAACTATGAAGAGCAGGAATCTGGGAGCATTCCTGCTACTTGGTGTCTGCTAGCATTTATAAGAAAAAAGGATGAATTACATTATCCACTCTTTAGAAATAGGATTTCTATCACATGCCCCCTTTCCCTAATAAGGTTCTGAGGAAGAAATGAACTCAATTACAAATACAAAAACCTCTATGAAAATGCACTGTTAATGATTAAACATTTATGTGTCTGCAGCCAAAGTGACTGGTTACATTCTAATTAGTTATCTAAGCTAACAAAAGAGCCTCACCAACTGAAATCATACACCATAGCTGAATCAACATGTTTAGAAGCAGTACATAAATTAGAAAGCAGTATAGCATTCAAGGGGCCTAGGAGAAAATTATTAGCCTTTAATTACCTAACAAACCCAAATTTATTCATAATTAACCAGATTTAACCAAAACAGTAGCTTTGCAACACTCCTCCTCTGGTACTGAAAACTCACCTTAATTTTACAGTCCATTGAACAAGACAGCAATAAATGGCCAGAGAGGGGGAACAACCTGACGGCACTGACGCCCTAGGAAAAGGTATTTATTAGTTACCGATCAGAAGCACTCTGAAATCAGCTAAAATCAAACCTAAGAAAAAGGCAGTGTATCTTTATGCAATCTAATTTACTATTTTCTTCATTCCAAAGCTTATACCCCAGAACAATCTTCACTGTATTATAATAGCAGCCCTTATTGACACTAAACTTCTCAAGATTTCTTTTCTAACCTTAACGGTGACTTCCTTGCCCGGGGAACCTGGGTCAATCAAGCCACCAATGCCCCATCCCTCTTCTCTCCTTCTCTCAGACCCTCTGCCCTTTGCTAGGAGCTTAAAATGCTACTTGGAATAGTGGGGATGACAAGGATTATCAACATCAAAAGTTTTCAAGTACAGTATCTTGTCCCTTCATTTGTTTGAATATTATCGTAGTTCATAAACCAGGGAACATCTGACATTCTTGGAAGGATGATGAGCTCAAGAGCTAAAGCGAAACTGCTGAGGCTTTGGTGCTAGCACCAGAGCCTGTTTATTGTTCCCTGACGTGGCACCCAAGAAGCAGCAAACTGTGGCAGGAATCTGGCAGGAAAGGCCAGGGCTACCACAAGGGGAGGGGGGACCAAATCACAAATTCTTAAATCATGGCCAATCCAGATGACCTTGAAGACTGACTCATCGCTTGTGACTGATATGCATGGGTCGCTCCAAAGCCCAACTTAGTTTTCTCTTCAACTTGACTTCCCTGCTCTATCTTGACTTCCCTACATCTTTACCAGAAATAGAGAATGTTCCATATTGTTAGCTAAAACTTATGTTGGTTTCACTATTCCACATTACAGCAAACAAAAACCAACCAATCTGCTTACCTTTGTGTGTCCAGACCACACGTGAATTTGTTTTTTAGGAAGATAACATTTCTCAGGTGGCACAGTTGACCTCAGATTAACACCAACGTCCTGAGGTATGTGCAGGTAAGACCTGCCTTGGTAGTCATACATTTCTTTAACTGAAACAAGAAGGCAAAGGAGAGCCATGAACAAATACGTGCCATAGCCATGGAATCTATGTCCTTAAAATGACAAACGTTTATTCATTGGTATATTATTCTGCAGTAAGATTTAGGTAATAACACTCTGTAACGCCAACAATAGCTAAAATTTATCTGCCTGAAATCATCGATCTTATTTGTAACTAGAGGTAGTATTTTGGAGCGCCTAAAGACCCAGAAGATCTATCCTTCTTTTACTCACAGGTTTTAGTGACATATATAAAAGACTTCAGCCCCAGCTGGTGTAGCTCAGTGGATTGAGCGCGGGCCTGTGAACCAGAGGATTGCGGTTCGATACCCAGTCAGGGCACATGCCTGGGTTGCAGGCCGGTTCCTTGCAGGCCAACTACCAGCAGGGGACACACGAAAGGCAACCATACATTGATGTTTCTCTCCCTCTCTCCTTCCCCTTTAAAGATAAATAAATAAATAAAATCTTAAAAGAAAAAAGACTTCACTGCAGTATGATTATAGTGAGGCAAGAAAAATTAGTACTTGGGCCTTGTGAGTCACTGGCAAAGAATCAGAAGCAATGCAGGGTAAGAAGGAAGTTAAACAAAACAAGAAATAGGTATTCTTTCCCCCCATTTTCCTCTCTAATGTCTGTTTAGGTTCCTTTTCCATTCTCTCTTTTTTTTTTAAAGATATTCATTTATTTATCTATCTATCTATCTATCTATCTTTAGAGGGGAAGGAGAGAAGTATCAATGTATGGTTGCCTCCCATGCGTCCCCCGCTGGGAACTGGCCTGCAACCCAGGCATGTGCCCTGACTGGGAATCGAACTGCGATCATGTGGTTCGCAGGCCCGAACTCAATCCACTGAGCTACACCAGCCAGGGTTTCTTTTTTACTTTCAACACAGATTGTATAATAAAGTCACTTGTGGGAATTAAGTGACATAGTGTATGAGGGGAGACCCCCCCCTTAAAAACCAGAATCATCTTCTGAAGGTGGGCCCCCTGTAGTACTGGCTTCCCCAGCTAGGTGAGTGTTCTGGGAACCTTCTGTATCAGTGCTCCAGCTGTGGTTGTGAGAGGCTGCATTTGGTTTCAGTGAATTTGTTTTGAAGACTCTATCAATGCATTTTGCCTATTCCATGATTTACTAGCACACCTTCCCACACTGCGTTGAGTGTTCAGTTTTTGACCAAAAACGGACTAGTGGACTGCCCTCCCTATTCACCCCATCTTGCCTCAAGTGACTTTATATTGTTTCCCTGGATGACAAAGTCCTCCAAGAGAAATGCTTCGCCTGTGTAGAGAAGCGAAACAAAAATGGCAGAAGCACGGGATCAAAATCAACAAGTTTAAAAACTGTTTTGAGCAGTGGAGAAAAGGTCTCGATAGGTGCACTGTACCAAATGGTCGGTACTTCAAAGGTGACTGAAGTTTTAACTTGTAAGAATAAATACACAGTGTTTATAAATCAGTTCCGTTTTTTTGGGTCCCCTTTCATCTACGCTTTATGCACGGCTGCAGCACCACAGCACTAAACGGACTCCTTGGAGACAAAAACGGGAGCTCGAGGAACCAAGTATGGTTCCACCAAACCTAAAAGTTTGATATATGATATAACATTAGAATAATCTATACTCTCAGTGCTGAAATATTCTTTACAGTTTCAGATAATCTCTACATAATTTTCAAAGTTTTATTAGGTAATTATTTATGAACCAGGTACATTCAAGAATATTTATAATTTATTTTGGTGTATACACCTTTCTTCCCACAAATCAAAATCGGTGAGAGTCTTAATCTCCAATCTATTCACATCAAAACAAAATTTATTCTTTTAAAGTATAATTCAATAACAGCGGGTAGACCTGAAGAATATTTGATTTGGGTTAAAAACAAACTGTTAAAATGACAAGGGCACCACTGACACACTACATAAAGAGTCAAGTCAGATTTCTTCTTTATCACTTAAAAACTTCATTAGCACTGAAAAATGATCTGCAGCCATCACTAATCATTCTATCGCCTCTCATCTCTTAGAACATAAAAGTTTGTTGTAATTTCTTTGAGATGCAAACTGTCCAATATAATTCTTAATTAATTGTAGCAGCTACTTAATAAAGGCAATGAATATTATACAGAGAACAGTAAATATGTGAAAGTTTAATATACAAACTGAAGAAGCGCAACAACTATATTACCATGTAAGATTGTCTTTTCCTCCCCAGGTTTCTCTTCTTCCAGTTTGCCTTTCTTCTGCCTCTTTGCTGTGATTTCATCCAATTCTTTTTGTTCTTCCTAAAGGAAAATAAGGAGTCAACTTCAAAATGGATGTTCTAGAACCCCATCGTGGCCAAGGCTGGTTATAAATTCTTTATAACGAGGTCCACTTTTTGCTGAAGGAATAGCTTCAAGTATGTGACCCAGGAGAACAATCTCAATTCTTCAACAGATTACAAAATGATATTAAACATGTAATGGGTACTGGTTAACAATTTTAAACTTATACCAAACCCATTTTTCTGCAACACCTAGAAATAACTTTAACATATTATGCTAATTATGCAAGTGAAAGGACAAAGCAATTAGAAAACCTAGTACCAGACAGGAACCTGGATTTTAGTACACAACATTGTTCTTCAGTAAACAGTTTTTACATAGTCATAATATAAGCAATGCCAATAGGTTCGTGACACAACTTTTATGGGAGAAGCAGTGGAACACAGGTGGGGAAGCAGAAAACTTTTATGTACAATAACAAAGAAGTCAACAGATGATGTCTACAATAAATAGCAGCATACATATATATTGAGATATAATATCTCAATATAATAATATGCATGTTATCGAATGTAGGATAGACAGCTAGACCATAAACTTCATGAGGCTAGAATTTTCTTGATCTTGTCCACTGTTGTAGTCCTCAGACCTAGAACAGCGAATGGCTTAGAGACCATGAAATTAGGAGGTGGGGAGGAATAGGGTAGGGGTCTGTCTACAGCTTTAGCTCATAGTAGAACTAAAAAAAATCCTCCAATATTGATATATTACTTTGTTAATATATTGATACATTTTATACCGAAACATTTTATTTATTTTTTAAATATTTTATTTATTATTTATCTTTAGAGGAGAAGGGAAGGAGAGAGGGAGAGAAATATCAATGTATGGCGGCCTCTTGTGCGTCCCCTGCTGGGAACTGGCCTGCAACCCAGGCATGTGCCCTGACTGGGAATCGAACCGCGATACTCTGGTTCGCAGGCCCGTGCTCAATGCACTGAGCTACACCAGCTAGGTATACTGAAGCATTTTAAATAAATTAATAAATAAATAAAATTCACATCAATTCTAAAATCACAGAAAGGCCGACAATCTGATACCAGGAGAGCAGCTACCATGTCAGCTTAATAGCATTATCAAGGTGATATTTATTAAAAACTGTTAAAGAAATCAGGAAAATGTAAGCAAAAATATACTAAAGAAAAACAAAATCTTACAGTATTTTCTCAGTTTACCTAGACAGAGAAATTTTGATGAGTCATTTAGTTATCTAAGGAAATCTGAAGTTTATTGACACAGGCATCCTTCATAGAGATACAGAGCATGCACCTGAACTGACAGTGAAAAACATCAGAGCTTACTTCGGAGGGTTTGGCTACATCTTTTTCATCCACATATTTTGCCCATGGTCCCAGGAAACCATCAATATTAGATGCATCATTTTCTTTGAACTTTTTCCTTTTTTCTATTTTCTTCTGACCAGTTTCAAACACAGTTAAACCTACATTAAAAAAAGAGACATCACAAATAATTTTCTAAAGAAATAGCTGCATATATATAATTTTACTTTATACTGTTCTTGTGACTAAAGAATCTATTAAAAGACACAAAATAAAATCTATATAAGTATGCCAGGTATACCAAGTCATGTTATACAGAAAAGATTCAACATTCTAGGCAAAGGAATTTTCCACCACTGCAGTATTTGGCAAATTCAAATATACATAAAAAAAGAGCAGCTATGTAATCCTGTAATGATACACAATCCTTTTAATGAATCATAGCCCTACATCAGTGAATTTTACCACTTTTTGAAAGAAATTCAGCAATTTAATATTGTTAAATAGTAATAAAGCTATTTTTGAAGGAATAAACTAAAATTTATCAGTTAAAAACTTAATTGAATTAAATTAAGGAATTAATAACTTATTTTGTTTACTTGTAATACAACAGCATAAAGTTTCACAAGAATCTTGTATTTTTCTTAAGTGATCTCAATCCAAACTTGACATATTACAACATAAACCTTAACAAGATGGAAAAGAGGAAAGAGGACGTTTCTGGACTGGGATTTGATCAGGAGACCGTGGCACACTGTGCGTAGTCATCATTCAGTTGGGAACAGAAAGGTTCATGGGAGTCATAACCACAATTTAACTGTTAACTGAGAATCTAGCTACATAAATATGTGGCTTGCAGAGGTCCAACTTAAAGGAAAAAGCTTATCTATAGTAATTCAAACCGATAATCTTTAGGCTGTGTTATAACAGAATCTTGTTAAAATTCTACTTTTAACAATAATTTTGCTTATACACTGAGGACAGCCTGATCATACAGGTCTGTAGCTACCAAGTGTCTTTGTGCAAATAGCATATTCTGTTTTTAATGAGCATTTTATAAGAAAAGATTCCAATGGGCTGATAAGCTTTATTCAAATTAGCATTCAGAATAACTCTGCTTTATAATAACACAAAATGAGTATGAGCACAAATATGTATTTTAAAACATTCAATAACTGAACAACTGAAGCAATCTTCAAAGACAATCTCCACAATGAAATATGTTCTGCTCTTTTAAAATGTGGTTTGACATTTAGTGTTGACAAGCACCATTATCTTCCCTATAAGGTTGCACACCTACCACATGGCAAAAGCAAGCTCTAAAACTGTTAATAGTTCTAAACTGCAACACTATTGTCTCAACTTGAAGAAAAAATCAAGAACTAAATAAAATACTAGTTTTATTTCTATTGTTTAAAGTCAATCTGCAAGATAGTGATTACAGGTATATATAATTTCAAATAAATACCTTGATTTTTCTCAGCTTCTTCTACAGAACCAATATACTTAGTAGTCACTTGATTATCTAATGAAGGGTCCAATGCATAACCTAAAAGAAAAAAAGTACGAATACTTGACTCCATTTTTTGCCATTTACAATTTATTTTAATTCTATACAAATATACTCACTTCACATTTTCTTCACCAGATGTTGAAAATACTCCTTAACTTAGGGCCAATCCTTCTTTCATGAGCTGTGTTTCTACTCAGAACAATTAACCCAAGTCTAGAGCTGGACTATGAATGACTTCAGCAGAGTATGAATGGTCTTATGGTGTAAAGCTAGCACATTATTATTAAGATCCCTTCCAGCCAAAACGTCCAACTGTAGTCTTAAATTTTGGAAGAGCTTTAAAATACACATACATCATACATTAAAAAGTTTAGAAATTTTTTTCTTATTTCTAAATTTTTACTTATATTTTAAAAATACATTTTATCGATTATGCTATTACAGTTATCCCAATTTTCTCACCTTTGCCCCTCTACCTGGTAGCCCCATTCCCTTTAGCAATTCCTCCCTTCTTAGTTCATGTCCATGAGTCAAGCATATAAGTTCTTTGGCTTCTCCATTACCCGTACTGTTCTTAACACTCCCGTCTATTTTGTACCTACCAATTTGCGCTTCTTAATCCCTCCACCTTCCCCCCATATTCCCCCTTCCCCCTCCAAACTGAAACCCCCCAAATCATCTCAATACCTATGATTCTGTTCCTGTTATGCCTGTTTGCTTAGTTTTTTAAAAAATATTTTATTTATATATCTTTAGAGGGGAAGAGAAGGAGAGAGGAAGGAAACATCAATGTATGGTTGCTTCTCATGCATCCCCTGCAGAGAACTGGCCCCTGCTGGAAACTGGCCTGCAACCCAAGCATGTGTCCTGACTGGGAATCGAACCTCGATAGTCTGGTTTGCAGGCCCGCGCTCAATCCACCGAGCTACACCAGCCAGGGTTTGTTTGCTTAGTTTTTTATTTGGATTCAATTGTTAATAGTTGTGAATTTATTGCCATTTTAATTGTTCATAATTTGGATCTTACTTTTCTTATATAATTCCCTGTAGCATTTCAAATAATAATGGCTTGGTAATGATAAATTCCTTTAAGTTTTACCTTGTCTGGGAAACACTTTATCTGCCCTTCAATTCTACAAGATAGCTTTGCTGCACAGAGTAATCTTGGATGTAGGTCCTTGCCTTTCATGACTTCAAATACTTCTTTCCAGCCCCTTCTTGACTGTTTCTTTTGAGAAATCAGTTGAAAGTCTTATGGGAACACCTTTGTACATAACTCTGTTTTTCTCTTGTGGCTTTTAAGATTCTTTCTTTATCTTTAACCTTTGGCCTTTTAATTATTATGTGTCTTCTTAGGAGTGGGCCTCTTTGCAACCATCTTGTTTGGGACTCTCTGTGCTTCCTGGACTTACATGTCTATTTCCTTCACCAAATTAGGAAAGTTTTCTTTCATTACTTTTTCAAATAAGTTTTCAATTTCTCGCTCTTCCTCTTTCCTTCTGGCATCCCTATGATTCAGATGTTGGTATGTTTACAGATGTCCCAGAGGTTCCTAAGCCTATCCTTGTTTTTAAAAAAATTCTTTTTTCTTCCTTCTGTTCTGATTGAATGCTTTTTCTTCCCTTGTGTTCCAAATCATTAAATTGGTCTTGGCTTTATTCACTCCACTGTCGGTACCCTATAGATTTCCTTTATTTCACGTAATGCAATCTTCATTTGTGCCTGAGTCTTTTTTTATGGTGCTGTAGTACCCAATGAGTTCCTGGAGCTTCCTGATGACCAGTGTTTTAACTCTGCATCTGATAGGTTGCTTGTCTCCATTTCTTTTAGTTCCTTTTCTGGAGTTTTGTTCTGTTCTTTCATTTGAGTCCCATTTATCTCCTCCCTGTGTTTTGGCAATTCTGGCAACCTCCCTGTGTTTGTTTCTGGGTATTAAGTGAGCTGCTTTGACTCCCTGTCTTAGAGTACCTATTAAGTTGTATGGTGCAGAGCCTTAGGTAATCTTGCCAGGGCAGAATAACCCGTGTCACTACTCTGTTGCTGTGTGTGTGTGTGGGGGGGGGGGGCGGGGGGGGCTCAGAAGGGGGCCATGCTGCTGCCTGGCCTCTGGGGTTTAGCCTTGGAAGAAGCTTTCTCCCCATTTCCACTTCACTTTCTCCCCATATGCCACTGGTGCCCTTCCAGCTGTTGCTCTGGCACTGAATCCCAGAAGAGATGGGTCTGTGTGAGTCCTAAGTCCCTTGTGGGCCCTTTAAGAAGATGCATTTTCTTCTGCTACCCTAACCCTCCCAGTTTTTATAGCCAGAAGTTATGGAGACTTATCTTCCTGCCACTGGGCCCTGGGCTAGGTGGTTTGTACTGAGCCTGGGATCACCACTCCCCAAGGTATCCCTCCTGTTTTTTATCCACCACATGTGGATGTGGAACCACCCATTCTTATCTCTGTGTCTCCACGCTTCTCCATGTCTCTGCCTCTCCTACCCATCTAGATGACTGTGGCTTCTTTAAATCCTTGGTTGTCAGATTTCCACACAGCTCAATTTTCTGACAATTCTGGGTGATAATGTTCTGTAGTGCAGCTTTATTTTTTGCTATTGTTGTGCATGGAGGTGAGGTATATTTACTTATGTCTCCATCTCAACTGGAAGTGCAGAAACTTTTCTTTTTTTAATATATAATATAGGACTTAGTTATCAAATTATATAAACTATTAAATAATTTTTTAAAAAGGAGAATTATGATTTATATGTAATCTAACTACTTTTGAAAATCCTATTCTGAGTAAAGACAGTGTGTACTACCAGTTTTAAGACACTACATTTCTACTTCATAAATCATTACTTATATTTCCGTGGTAAGAGAAGTAAGGGTATTAATTAGCATATGAATACACTCCTTCAACTGGAGATAAGAGTATGTGGCTACATATAAATGTGATCTTCAATGGCTTATGGTAACTTAAGTGAAAAAAGTGTATACTAACTCAAATCAGTGTTTTCTTAAGTGGGGGTTGCTAGTATAATCAATGTTTGGTTAAGATCAATTTTAATAGAAACCTAGCATATTCACAAAAAGAACTAGATGCTTAATCAATCTAGGGTATAAAACCCATGCAAACAATCATGGAATACATAATAGTACTAGCCTATTATTTGTAAGGCTATATCTTAGTAGGTACAGTTAACATTTTAATTTTTCAGCTAAAAATGAAAAGGACTGTCTTTAGAAAAGCATTTGTCATCAAACATACTTTTCAAACTAGCTAAGGATGCAAGTGCCCAATTCACCTTCATGAAAAGCTTAATATAGAACCAACCACCTGGCTATTAGCTCATTTGCATATAGTTGTTTTTGAGTATTTAAATATGTTCTTAGCCAGAGGAGAGCACTTGATGGCAGAAAAGCAGCTTCAGAATAGAATTTGTGAAATCACAGGTTTAAATCTCACGAGTTATTTTATCTTTCATCTCTGTGATGTACAAAACAGTGTTCTGTAAATAATGTATTTTTTAACCTCATCTGAGGACTTTTTTTCCCACTGTATTTAGAGAGACAGAGAGAGAGAGAGAGAGAGAGAGAGAGAAACATCGATGTGAGAGAGCAATATCATTGCCTCCCATATGCTTCCCGACTAGGGACCAAACCCACAACCTTGGCATGTGCCCTGACCAGGGATTAAACCTGGAGCCTTTCAGTTTATGGGACAATGCTCCAACCAACTGAGCCATCACTGGCCAGGGCTAAATGATGTGTTTTTAAAAATGAGACTAGATAAGCCTTATATAAAATTTAAACAAAATTCCCCAAGTTAAAAGAATCCTCATTTCAATCATAAAAATGCATCTAGAATATAATTGTCTTGACGGAAATTTATGTATACATAAACAGTGTTGCACTGTGTGTTTGGAGGGATGAGGTAGGAGGCAGAGAGGGAAGGCGACCCCTGGTCCTTCCTGTATGGACTGTGTACGTACCAATCCCCAGCGCATCTGGTCACAGTCTTATTTCTGAGAAAAGGAACTTGTGCTCTCCTTTTCCAACCTCTGCGGTAAAATCTTACTGCTACCATCACCATTATGACTACTGCCCCCGCCCCTAGGTAATTAGGGGTTAAGAGTGTGTTTCCTTTACAAATAGAGAAGTTAAATATTTCGCTGTATGTCCTACTAGAAGTCAGCTAGTGATAGAACAAGATGTAAATCTGACACTACAGAATTTCAGTCCAATTCATTTTCCACTATCCTATGTCTCAATAAATGAATATATTTGCAATTTAGGTCTGAAATATTCTCATTTATCTTTCTGAAGCTTATTCTCCATTTTATCTTTTTAATGAAGTTAATGTCTACTTTTTCATTTGTAGTCCTATTTGAAATGTCTGTCAATTTATTATTTATCCTTAAAATAATCAACCCTAACATCCTAACAGGTAAATGAGAGGTGACTTTAAACAATTTGCAAAAGGATGGTGGTCACAAATACAGGCATACCTCTAAGATATTGTGGGCTCGGTTTCAGAAACTACAATAAAGGAGTATTGCAATAAATCAAGTCATAAACTTGTGAAGGGTCTTTAATTTGTAAAAATTGCAAAATCTGTGAAGTGCAATAAAACAAAGCACAAAAAAATGAGGTAAGCCTATATATGTAAAAACCTTCAATCTTATTAGTAGCTCAAAAGAATAAAATTTTAACAGATATATTTTGTTTGAAAAAAAAACAAAGGAAAAATGATCATAAGGATCTTGGGTAAGGAGAAATAGGACTTTCGTACATGGCAGTATTAAGATGGGAGAATTCTTTTGGAGAGCAATTTGACAATATATAACAAATGCTTCAAAAACATTTATATTCTAGGCCCTGGCTGGTGTAGCTCAGTGGATTGAGTGTGGGCCTGCGAACCACATGATTGCGGTTCGATTCCCAGTCAGGGCACATGCCTGGGTTGCAGGCCAGTTCCCAGTTCCCGGCAGGGGACGCATGAGAGGCAACCACACATTGATATTTCTCTCCCTCTCTCATTCCCTTCCCCTCTAAAGATAAATAAATAAAATCTAAAAAAAACCCCACATTTATATTCTTAGTCCTAGTTCTGAGAATTCTCTTTAGAAAATGAGAAAAACTCAATGTCCCATGCACAAAGATATTCACCGTCACATTTTAAAAAGCATTTTACTGAAATTTAATATATACATCACCACATTTTTAACAGCAAAAACTGGAACCAATTTGAAATTTAAATGATTCGAGAAATTTTAATATAAATATCCTCATTCAGTAGAATATTTTAAAAATCATTTAGGCTTAATAAAGAGTTTCTAGTACTGAAGTTAAAACTAAGTTACTGATAACGATGGTGAAACTAAAGGTATTTAAATTCTATTCTCCACGTCCATAAACTGGTGTAGAGAAAATTTTGGGTGAACAGAGAACAAAGGGAAGAAAGCTCACTGAGAAGTCCCCACGAAGACTCATAAGGGAAGAGGCGGGAACCCAAGAAGAAAAGGGAAGAAAACAGGACAAAAGAATCACACAAACCATCCACAGACTGAGAAGTCAGGATAAATACCTTAAAGAGGAGCCAAAAGCAAAACTGTAGAACCAGTAAATGGGATGATACAGCAAATATGATTATCTTTACTGATAAGGACTCCACAGGCAGTTTTGTGATAAACTAAATGTACAATGTGAATCTTCCAGAAATAATAAACTTAGATTATAACACTGCTACCACTCAAAATGGCAACAGAGTATACCCCAGCAGAGTTACAGAGTAATAAATATAAAACTCAGGTATTCATGTGCCATCTCCTTTTGTGTCTAGCAGGTAACAGCAGTGCAAGGTCTGCTCCTTGGTACTCTGCAAATGAGGGAAGACAACGGGAAGTTCTCACAGCCTTACAGTCTAAAGAGTGAAAGAATCACTCTCTGAATCACTATCAGGTTAGACAAAAAATTTCTATGAGAAAACTGTATCACTTTTAAAGCAATAGAAGCTATACTTGCTTAATACCTGGGGGATAAAAAATAAAGACTGCTAAACCTGAGACTGATTAACTACTTTATTAATTAAATTTCAAAGAAATTGCTCTCAGTTCTAAGATGATCATAAGGGAGACAAACTCTAATATCCTTTGTTTTGCAGCTGTATTCTACGTTGCCTTCTATAGAATAGCCACATTCATTTTTTTGCCTTAAATTCACTAAATAGTTCAACCTGTGCCCTAGCCCCACTCTCTCCCAACAGGAAAGGCAAACATCACCAGGTATTAAAAAAAAAAAAAGTAAGGTTATTTCTGAATCGAGGTCTAAAGACAACTAAATAATTTTAAATGGTCAGTCTTTTCTATAGGATAATTTAAGAAAGAAAGTAGGTATCAATATAAGCTTACATGGACATTTTTTCCTGCCTTGTTTTAAAGTAGACTTAAGCTATCTAAATTATTGCTTAAAGCCCTCTAAGGTCTAAGAAAATAAGCAAAGTCTTTAAATCTGTTTTATTATAGGCTAAGATATAATAACTTCAGGATGCAATAGAGTTAATTTTTATGCTCTGCTTATATGCTTACACGAATCTCTTATACAAGCAATGGGCGCAATGCATTTATAACATTTTGTTGAATTGGAGGTGTCACTGAAGTCTTCTGGGAGATTTTAGAGGGTCAAAGTCACGGCTGTGATATTGGGCTCACGGTTAAGTCAATTATAAGCTCACTATGCTGAAATACAATCTAACAAATGACAACCTTTTTACAGTAGTTTTAAAGAATATATTGTGATGAATAATTAAGACTACACTAAACTTCTAAACTGATTTAGAAATGAATCTGTTTGCATCACAAAGTATTAGAAAAAAGTAATTTTCTAGCATTAGAATATAATGTAAATTATAACACAATCAATGGATTATTATATAGCTCTTAAAACCGATAAGCTTTGAGACTCTAACACTGAAAATGCTGATGATAAAATATTGAACAAAGAAGTAAAATGCAAAATATTTAGTTTCAAAACATTACAGCTCTGTAGTACAAATATGAACATGAAAAAAGATCTGGAGAGACAAAGACCACAATGCTGAGAGTAGATCCTTTGGTACAGTGGGATTATGAGTACATTTTTCTTTTCTTTTTCCTAAATGTCTAAAATGTGTTTATATTACTTGTTAATGAAAGTAACTGTTATCAAAAAGCACCACTAAAAACATCATGTTGTTTAACTTTTTTGGTCCTATCTTATAATAATGGATATTAACGGTATATAGGACAGAAAGATTTGTTTAGAACTTTAAAAAAATCCAACAGTAAGAAATAAAAGGAGGTACTAGAATTCTAACTGCAAAGAAATTTTTTTAAAAAAGACAATATTGCTGATATCTAAACTGTGATTATCAAACCTACTCTAAAAAAATTCAGAGTTTTTTTTTCAATTACTCTTTTGAGAAAAATATCAGCACAAGTACTTAGTTCATAAAAAGCATCACAACTACAACAGCTGTAACTCACTCACTTTCTAAGCCCACTCCTATTAAAAAGCTCTTTAAAGCAGAGAAGCGATCAGTGTGTCTGTCAAACTGCAGGTGTGGATTACGGGAAGAGAAAGGAAAGGCAGCACCAAATAGGGACAAAACAGATACAGGTGACAAGGACCCTGATTTGCTGAACTCACAACAAGGACATCATGAAGACCAGCTTCTCTTAGAGAGGATAGCCAGCCTTGTGTATGCACATGAACCTTTTTTATATCTTGCCATTGATAGATTGTGATTATTTTACACAATATATTTGTGGCAATTCTATTTCCTGACACCCTTCAGTGATCAACAGAAAATTTTTCAGTGATAAGATTTGAGAAACGGAGTAAGGTCAACTAGTCTATACAATAAAAAGTGTAACCTCTTAATCTATCCTGTCATCTACTAACTTCAAAAGCAATCTGCATATAATGGACATTCAATATCAAGTACGGCAGAGAATATTTTGTTTTTAAGACCAGAGAATGTTTCTAGTACTCAGAAATCATGGTAGATTTAGAATGACAACTGAAAATATTCGTTCACCTTCCCATTTGTATAATTATTTATAGATGTGTATTAGAAAAACACAATACCCTTTTTGAGGGGTATTGTGTTTTCTTACACACACACCCACTTCTAACAAAGTCAAACTTGAAACTGTAAGTCTAATCACCTTACCATATGTGGCAAAAGTTCTTCTTTGCTGTTCAAACATAAAATCATTGATATGAGCTGGTTCAGCATATCCAGAGAGCATATTTCTAGGGGCAGCCATTTGCTGTGTCCTAAAGGGATTTTCTGGTCCAAACTGTAATGTTATTTTAAAAAAAGGAAGAAAGAAAAGAAAAAAACTTAAACTCTGAGTGCATAAAGATAAAATTACTATGATAATATACAATATATAACATATTTTCGACTTGAAATCATCAGGAGCCGAATAATCTAATTGGGGACATGCTCACCCCACTTAGCTCAGGGCTGCGTACGGGGAGATGGCTGATGAGGACAGTCTGTCAACCTGAGGGCAGAAGGAGAGGAATCTAGCTCATCCAAGTCTACATGTGGCTCTTTAAATTTAAATTCATTAAAACATTTCAACAGCTCAAAGGCCATGGGTGGTTATTGGCTACTGTATTTCCATTATAACAGGGAGTTCTATTTGACAGTGTTTCTCTAGGTAACTGGGATTTACTACAGTTTTGTTTAAACTATGGTGTGGCCAGGTTGGGGTAACTTTTATATGAATAATGGCACCATGATGTAACGAAAAACCACATGTTTCTCCTCAACTAGATTATGAGTTCCTCAAAGGCAGAGACTTAGAATCCTCAAAACTCACCACAGTGCCTGGAATAGAAAGCACTAATAAAGGAAAGATTAATCAGAATACCATTGAGGGCAGAAGACAGTAAAATAGACAACAAAAGTAAAGTGCTTGAAAAAGTCTCCAGGAAGCCCTGGTTGGTATGGCCCAGTGGACTGAGTGCCAGCTTGCAAACCAAAAGGTCACTGGTTTGATTCCTAGTCAGGGCACATACCTGGTTTGCGGGCCAGGTCCCCAGTTGGGGGCATGTGAGAGGCAACCAATCCACGTATCTCTTACATATCCACGTTTCTCTCCCTTTCTTTTCCCCTCCCTTCCCCCTTCTCTAAAAATAAATAAGTAAAATCTTTAAAAAAACAATAGGAAAAGTCTGGAGGAAGAGACATTAGAACTGTAAATAAAACTTCTCTACTCTGAAAAGTCAAACTATGAAAGCCTACACAAAATAACACCATTATTACCTATTTGTTTATAATGCTTTCTTTCAGTTTCCAGAATGACTTTCCAAATGTTATTTAATCTGTACAAAAATGCTGTAAAGTTAGAGAAGTATCTGAATTCTCATGTTAGAAATGAAGATAAAGGTCAAATATGATGTACTTCACCTGCCTTAGAGTTAATTGTTTCATTAATTAGAAGAACCAAGGCTAGAAGAAATCCTAATCTAGCACTCTATTACACAATAATATTCCTTAGACATACAACCATAGCCTCTAACTTAAAAAGAAGTTATTGGGAAAATTCCATTCTTTTCCTTTTTTGTTTTTAAATAAAGAATAAAATGAACCTTCCACTTTGGAAACAATGGAATCAGATGCGACATTTTTGTTTGAACTCTGGGAGGTCCACTGTCACCATGAATCATACTGACATTAGAGCATCTTAGGGCACTGGCATTAGAGACCACATCTTCTGTGACATATATCCAGAGCTGTAACTATAAAAGTTACTCATCTTCTTTTAACCAGAACGTTGCCTCCTCTAAATATCAATATTATATTATGCACAAAAACCTACATTTAAAGAATGTTAGGTTTGTCTTACCATTCTTTCGGCTTAAGAAAATAAAAATATTCTATATTGACAGCTTCCATTTTTACATGATTCAATCTTAAAGTATCTCATTCATATATAAAGCCTTTATTACTGTTTATCTAAATTAAAATAAAGGAGACTACAAGACGTTGTAGTCCAGGTTAGCTTTTCCTGTGCTGCTGGGGGAAACAAAGGGGAGAAAAAGCAGAAATCTAGATTGCTGAATGCTGGAATTTTCAGTTAACTTCATTCGGTCATGAACTCTATTACAAAACAAGAAACATCCGTAAAATTAAAGACAATAACATGATTTGAAAGTTTCTTAGATGCTCCACCTGCTATAGTTAGCTACCATCTGCATAACTACATGTGATTATTTCTAAAACAATAAAATCCCCACTACTCTTATTGTTACTTCTACCAGATATAATAAACTACCAATCAGAACTATAATTTCCATTTGAAAGCAAAAAATACAATTTCCATAGGCTTGTTTCATTAAGGTTTTACAAAAGGAGAACAATTATTCTATAGGCCATACATATCAAACTGGCTCCAATTTTTAAAGAAAAATTCTCAGTGCTAAAGAACTTTGATTTCTATACAAATACAGATCCATACATTACAGTTAAGTATATCTAATGTGGTGCTATTCCTAACTCAGTCTAAAAACTTAAACATCCTTATGTTTTATTTTCTAAATTATATTTTACTGACTATGCTATTACAGTTTTGTCCTGATTTTGGTCCTTTGCCTCCTTCCATCCAACAACTCCCACACCTTTGTTCATGTCCATGAATCATGTAAGTTCTCTGGCTACTCCATCTGCTACACTGTACTTTCCATCCCCATGGCTATTCTGTAGCTACCTATCTGTACATCTTAATCCCCTCACCTCTTCACCCATTCTCCCCTCTCATCCAGCATCCATGGTCTCCGTATCCATGATTCTATATCTGTTCTTATTTGTTCAGTTTGTTTTTCAGATTCAATTGTTTTTTTAAATTTATTGTTGTTCAGTTACAGTTGTCCTTTTCCCCCCTTGCTCACCCCAATACCATTACCCCCACTCCCAGTCAGTCGCCCCCACGTGTCCGTGCCTATGAGTCCTCTATTTGTGACCTTTTGCTTGCCCCTTTCCCTGCTATCCCTGTCCCCCACACGTTCTGGTCACTGTCAGCTTGTTCTTTTTCCAATTGTTGATAGATACATATTTTTTGCCATTTTACTGTTCATGTTTTGATCTTCTTTTTCTTAAATAAGTCCCTTTAACATTTCATATAATGATGGTTTGGTGATGGTGAACTCCTTCAGTTTTTTCTTGTCTGGGAAACTCTTTATCTCCCCTTAGATTCTAAATTGACAACTTTGCTAAGTTAAGCGATCTTGGTTATAGGTCCCTTCTTTTCATGACTCTGAATATTTCTTGCCAAACTCTTCTAGCCTGCAAAATTTCTTTTGAGAAATCAGCTGATGGTCTTATGGGAATTCCAATGTAAATAACTAACTTCTTTTCTTTTGCTGCTTTTAAGATTTTCTCTGTCTTTAACCTTTGGTATTTCAATTATCATGCACCTTGGAGTGGGCCTCTTTGCATCACCTTGTTTGGGACCCTTCCTGAACTTACATGTCTATTTCCTTCACCAATTTTGGGACATTTTCTTTCATTATTTTTTCAAACAGGTTTCCAATTTCTTGCTCTTTCTCTTCTCCCTCTGGCAACCCTATGATGTGAATGTTGGACTTCTTCAAGTTGTCCCAGAGGCTGCTTATACTATCCTCATGTTTTCAGGTTCTTTTTTCTACTTCTTGTTCTGATGGGGTATTTTTGCTTCCTTATATTCCACATCTTTGATTTGATTTTTGATTTTATCCATTCTACTGTTGTTCCCTATAAATTGTTCTTTGTTTCAAGTACCCTTTGTTTCTGACTGGATCTTTTTATGCTGCTGAGGTCCTCACTAATTTCCTCGAGCATCTTTATAACCAGTGTTTTGAACTCTGCCTCTGAAAGACTGCTTATCTCCATTTTGTTGAGCTCTTTTTCTGGAGTTTTGATCTGTTCTTTCATTTGGGCATGTTTCTTTGTCCCTCATTTTGGTAGCCTCCCTGTGTTTGTTTCTGTCGATTAGGTAGAGCTGCTCTGACTCTGTGTCTTGGTAGTGTGGCCTAATATAGTAGGTGTCCTATAGTGTCCAGTGGCACAGCCTCCCTTATCACCTAAGCTGGGTACTTGAGGTATGCCCTTCATGTGGGCTGCGTACACCCTCCTGTTGTAGTCATGCCATGGTTGCTATTGGCAGATAAACAGGGGGGATTTACCTAGACCAGTCAGCTACAGGAACTGGCTGTGACCACTGAAGGCCAACCTCTGCCCTCTGTGCAGGGGCAGGGTGGTGGTACTCCAAAATGGTCTGTAGCTGTGTACTGGGTGCGTTAGTCCTGGGATTTCCCTGATGGTACAGGCCAAGGTCAGCCCCCACCTGTATTTTGCCATGGGCCACGCTGCCTAAGGTATAAAGCAATCTGAATGAGCTGCTGCTTGTCCTGGGCTTGGAGATTCCCAGGAGAAGCCAAGCTGTGAATCTAGGCTGGCTGCTGCTAGTGCTGGGCCTGGGGCTCACTGAGGCCTTGCTTGTTTGAGAGGATTCAGAAAGTTGTGAAATATGAACCAAGCTCAGCCATGCATACCAAAAAGCTTCGTGGGTGGGCCGTTAAGCTGGGTAGGGTAGAGTCTCTGGGGATCTCCAGGGCAGGTCCAACAGTGTCGGCCAGTCTCAGATATGGCATCAGTTTACCGGCTCTGTGTGGGGAGGGTTTAGAAAAAGGACAATGGCCTCTGATGCCAGACACTCCAGTTTCTCCCTATACATCACAGGAGCCTTTCAAGCTGCTCCCCCAGGGGGCTGGAGCTCAGAGGAAGTGAGTGTGAGTAGATGAGTCCGTGTGAGTTTTTTAAGAGGAACTGCTTGGGGTCCAGAAGTTTCTTCCACTGACTCAAGTGCTGCTGGTTTCTGCAGCCAGAAGTTGTGGGGACTTTTCTTCCTGGCACTAGAACCCTGGGCTTGGGCCTGGTGTGGGGCTGGAATTCCTCGCTCTCAAGGTATCCTTCCTGAGTTTTTCTCCTCCACACGTGGGTGTGGGACCACCCCATCCCGCATCTGCATCCTTCCTACCAGTGTGGAGGGAGGGGTTTCCTGAATCCTGTAGTTGTCAGACTTCTATTCAACTCGATTTCTGACAATTCTGAGTGATGGCTGTCCTATATTTTAGTTGTAATTTTGATGTGATTTTGTGAAGTGGTCAGCCTACGTTGCCATCTTGACCTGAAGTCATCTAATCTCCTTAAGTTTTATGTATATTTATGCTGAGACATCAAAAACAATTCTAATGATATAAGAAGCTGTCTGGGGGATGTTCCAACTACTTCTGGCTCACCTTAACTGCTTGGTTACTGACAGCTATTGAAGCTGACCTCATAGACATTAAATTTCAACAAATGAAGGCAAAGAATGTTACTCAGTAAGACTCTGCTCTTCCTAATTACTTAAACAAAAAGAAAAAAGAAAAAAGAAAAAGTCTTCTAGATGCTGCTAGTCTCTGAACATGCAACTCTTTTAATTCTGGGTTAATCATTAAAAAACAAATAAAAAAGCATATAAAAACACATAATTGATTTCCAAATACTTCTTTTCAACCTTTGGTAGTTAAATGCAAGTTTATAATTGAAGTGCTTTTTAAAAATACATACTTGAGTTAATTAGCTATGAGTATTTAACAGTTCTTAGCTAAAACAATATTGAAATATGTAGTAGTCAATTATAATTGTAATCTCCCATATAAAAAATACACACATTTCAGAATTAATTCAAATGACTACACACCCCAAAATGTGTGGTGCTCCTGGGAGAGGTTATTTTCCTTGCATCTTTCATCTGAGTAGTGACGTATTTATAGAGTTGGGAGAAAAGCATTTTTAATTTTTTAAGGCGATGGTTGATAAGTCTACAGATCTGTACAGTATAAGGCAGTGACTCTCAAAAGTCTTCAGTAGGTAGAGAATTTGAGGGTCAATGTCTTAGCAGTATATAATAACATCACAGGATTAAGGAAATTTATACTAGTGAAAAGATATAGGCATGTACCCTGCAAATCCCACCATGGCCTACAAACTGGTCTTCCAGTCACAGAATGACTGCTAACAATGATCTAGACTCAAAGGTGCAAATCTGTCACCTTTTGGCAGTATGATATGAGAGTCGGTTTCCCTGCTATAAAATAGGGATAAGAGTATTTACTTCAAAGGGTTGTAATGAAGTCTAAAGGAGATAGGTGTATAAATTTACAATCCTCTCAGTATGGTACTTGGCATATGGTAATAAAAGGTAGTTTTATTTCATTAGTTTCTATCCTTGTTCTTTTCCATCATGCAAAAAGAACCAAACTCGCCTTCCTATATTCAGTTTTATTTATGCCACTCTTCCCTTAAAGAACCTTAGAAATCAAGACCAAATTTATTAAATCAAGACCAGCTCTTCACCTTGGTCCCCAGAGCCCTGTGCAATGTTATAAAAACTACCATTCTAATCTTACCTCCCATCCTCCCCTACTGAGAATGATTTAAGCATTCCTGTTCTTTAGGGCTTCTATGATTTAGCTCATGCTGTTCTCTTCTGCCTGCACTCTCCTCATAAAAGCCTTCCTAGCTGTCAATGCCAGTAACGGTAATATAAAGAACAGTAAGTGCTACCATCTATTAATGCTTACTGTGTCAGAGAGTTTCCTAAGCATATCATACATTATCTCATTTATCCTTATAACTCAGTAACGTAGAAATTATCTTCATTTTACCTAATGGGAAAACAAAGATAATCCAAAGTTACACAAGACCAAAACGGCAGCCTGTTTAACTCTAAATCTTATGTTCTTAACCTAGACTGTACTGCTTACTAAAATATTATTTCTTTCATGGAACATTTCCTAATCTTTACAACCAGATGCAATCTCTCTTTAAACATGAATAGTACTTTAGAGACACTATAAGAAATAGTCTGGTCTCTATCTTTTAAAAAATACACTTGGCTTACCGTCTCTGGTAGACACTGGCTTGAGGAGAGGGGCTATACTTGGTTTCTAACAATGGATTCTCAAATACGGGAACTTGAATTTCACCTAGCAAAGTTCCTGGTAGTACCTTTCCAGACTTGGCCAAGTTACATACATCCTAGTCATAAAATCCAAAGTTAATAATATGTTATGTCACAGACAATTCTTTTGCCAACCAGGAAAAACTAATTTTTCTTCACTTTTCAATCTCATCATTCTTTTCTTAAATTGTGGACAAGCAGTGAAGGGTTTCTAACATAAACTAATTTACATATTAGGTTGGCCAAAGAGTTTGTGTGGTTTTCTCCGTAAAATAAAGGACACACTTTTTCATTTTCACTGAAAACTTGTTTGATTTGGATATTTTCAGTATGTCAGCTATCTCCCATGTAGTATAACATCAATTGTTCTCCATTAATGTCTCAATTTGATTGCTATCAACTTCAACTGGTCTACCCAAGCGTGGGAAAATCTCGATTTCTCTGATACCCAACCATCACTCAGCAAGAAATCTCCAGCATGAAACTTTGCAAACCACTTTTGACACTTTTGATCAGTCACAGCACCTTCTCCATTATACACAGCACAAATCTTTTTTGTTTCTGCTGTGTTTACACCTTTCTTGAAATAACAAAGCATTATATACTGAAAATGTATATTTTCTTGCATCTTCAATATTAAAATGGCTACACAAAAACCAATTTTCATAAGTTGTTTTTAAACACATGCTCATAATGACAGCTGTCACAATAAAATCTAACAAAATTGTTTCAAATGAAGTTAAAGACACTACTAGAGCCACCTTACAGGAAAAAACCAAAAACTTTTGGGCCAACCCGATATTCAGTGGGATGCTGCCTATCACGAGAATACAGAAGGACTGACAATCCCACAAAGGGAAAAGGCCTACTGCCTTGTCAATGTCACCTGCAAAAATCTTGATCTTTCAAATTTTCTTGAAAGTTTTTGAAAGCTGGAATCAAATAACCATTTATTAGTTATACACAGGATCTAAAAGTTTAAGAAAAACAGATTTCATAGAAAATACATATACTGACATAGGAATGTCATATCCCGTATTACTTGAAATTTTCTCATTTTCTAAATTCAGCGATCCTATTTTATTGAAGTACTTTTCATTAAAAAAATCATAAAGCATATAAGTAATATACAACCTCTCTTCAATGTGATGGCTAAAATGGTGCTAAGGAATACGGGATAGCTCGTAGTTCAACAGGGTGAAGGATTTAATAAATAATGGAATAAAATTTAAAATGTGCTACAGCCTCAGAGCATGAGAATGAGATTTTTGCTTGCTGTGCACCCAGAGAAGAGCCAGAGTAAATACTACCACTGACATCACAGGCTGTGCCACATATTTCAACTGCTATACTTGAAGTGACTAGGCAGGCAAATTTGACTCTGCTGTATCAAAAAACACAAAAGCCAAAAAAAAACAATGGCTATATACTAAAAAATGAAAAATATTAAAAAGTAATCTTCTCTACCAAGATGCAAGAAGATGTGGCCTTTTTTTTAAAAGATTTTATTTATTTAGCTTTAGAGGAGAAGGAGAGAGGGAGAGAAATATCAAATGTGTGGTTGCCTCTTGTGCATCCTGTACTGGGGACTGGCCTGCAACCCAGGCATATGCCCCGACTGGGAATCGAACCACAATACTCTGGTTTGCAGGCCTGCGCTCAATCCACTGAGCCATACCAGCCAGGGCCAGATTTGGCTTTTTAAAGTGCTTCTTAACAGCCCTGCCACTAAGACTCTTTGTTTGTTTTATGACCATTTCATGGTATTTCTATTTTGTCAATCAGGCATTCTTTGTCTTTTAAAGGTAAGATAGCTAGAAATCTTATCTTTTCTACAAATTTCTAAATGCACAATTGTCACTATCTGTTCCCTTTCCTCACCTTCTTTAATGCATTCATCACCATTTATCACATGGAACAAAGATGCCACAAGATGTCTTATGCAGAGTAGGCAATAAACCCTGTGATTACTGTCGAGCCCTGACCACATGTGTGTGGCACCTCTTTTTAGTGTTTAGCACAGCAACATGCACAACCAGATGCTTCCTAATGTACTGTGCAGTAATGATGTTAACAAACCAAATTCTTTTTCCATAATGGTTAATTTGCAATGTGCCCTTATCAATACTGAGAGGAAGATGTTAACTAAGTTCACATTTAAGAATCAGATATTCTGAGATTTCCTTTTTTCAAAAGAAATAGTTCCATACTACCAGATGGTTCTATCTTGGTAGGTAAACATTAGTGGATTTTTAAAAGTATTCTCACAAAAGCATATATAATATTTAAACATTTGTAGAAGGACATTTCTTTTTAAATTGAGATGTAGTTGCTATATAACAGGATATATTTTCTAAAAGCTTAAATAGTATACTTTTGTGAAAAATTCACCATTTAGCTACCTATGTATAATTTAAATAGTTTAGCAAAAGGCAGAATCTTAAGTATGGCATATTTTCTCACCTCAGGAGCAAACATGGTCTCATAGGTGGGATTATACTGAACCTCTTTGACAGCAGGGTCAAGGTGAACTCCAGTCTCCAAATCTTCCTAAAAGAAAACCAAATGAACATTAAATATCTGATAAATAGTTGTTTTATTTTAAAACTACACTAAGTCATTTTAACACTAATTTTACTATTATTACATTAGTGCCACACAATTAATAATTTAATAAGCAAATACTAATAAAAGTAATGTATATAAGTATAAAGGTTAGAATGCGTAACAAATTTTTTCCTTTCAAAATATTGACTTTACCCCAACTGAGCAAATAAAAAATTTCTAAATAAGTTAACATTACTCAAAGCCTTAAATTTGAGAGTCCAACTCCCCTCTTCTATTAACTCAAAAAAAGACCTGCTCTTCCAGTTCTAAATTCAGAAGCACTTTCTTTATTCACCAAACTTTATTAAATATATACTCAGATAGCACTGGTTAGGGACTGCAGAGGAAACAAAAGAAAGTGGCAGGACCCAAATCTAAATCTCAAGTCTTACCACTTTGTCAATGTTTCACCCTTCCTAACAACCTCATCTCCACTAAATAATCACTGGTCGTCTATTTCTTGTGTAACCCTACCACTTTCGTATTTTCAAACTGTAAGACACACCTGCCCCAAAGTTGGGAGGAAAATGGTTGTCAATGCTGCTGTTGAGTTCTGTTTACATTTACATTGGTGTAATATTATGTTATTTATGTTATTAAATATTTTACCACATTTTTTCTTCAAAAAATTTTCCCCTATTTTCCTCTAAAACCTAGGTGCATCTTATGGTCCGAAAAATACAGCACAAATACAGCAATTCCCAAATTGGTATCTCTAGCCCGGACCTCTCCCCTAAACCCTAGAGGCTCGTGTATCTAACCTTCAATTTGCTATCTTTTCTCCCACTATGTCTAACAGACACCTCTGGTCTTCCTTTCCCCAAGGACTCCTTCCAGCCTTCTCTGCAAGTTAACTGCAGTTAACTGCAATGCCATCCTTACATTTGCTCATAAGAAAATTCCTGGAGTTATTTGACTCTCTTTCACTCTCACCTCAGTCCAATTTATCTCGCACCTGGATTACTGTAATAGTCTATTAACAGGCCTCCCTGCTTCTGCTCTTGCCCAGCAGCTTCACTCCACATGGGAGCCAGGGATTGTTTTAAAATATTCATCAGACTATATTACTCTTTTGCTCTTAAGCCCTCTGGCACCTTCCTCACTCAGAACAAAGGCCTAAAAAAGGCTTACGAGGCTCATTACCAGTTCAGAAAGTAAGTATGGTTCCCGACGATAGTTTTATAGAGCATTTTGTCTTCCTGTATTGTCCTGCCTTAGCTTTTACATACTAAAAAGAAGTTTTTGTAGAGGTTTTATTTCCATATTAAACATGTTATAAATATATTTCATTTAATTAAACTAGGACATTCAAGTTATGCTTTGAACTTTTAAAGGAAGTTACATGTTGTTTATAAATTATATTTCAGTAAAGCTGATATTACAAAATTGCTGTTATAAAATTAGGACATTTGAATCTAATTGGTTGAGAGTTTAGCCTTGATTTGTCCCTCTTTCTCCCCTCTATCCCAACCCCTTTCCTCATCTAGCCCTGTGCCTACCTCATTGTAGCTCAGCCTCACTGCCTCATTTGCCACCCCAGAATTCACTGAAGGCCAATCCTGACTCAGGGTCTCTGGACTTACCATTCCCTCTTGTTGGAACTTGGGTATCCACATGACTGTTCTCTTTCAGGTCCCTGCTCCATTTTTCTACTTTCCCCTTACCTTGCTTCAACTATCTCCATTATGCTTATCACCACCTGACACATATTTATTGTCTACCTCCCTCCACTGAATATAAGCTACACAAGTTAGATTTTATATGCACAAAAATCTTTTTAAAAAATATATTTTTCTCCCCCTCTGCCCTGAACCCTCCTCCCATCCTCATTCCCCACCTTAGTTCATGTCCATGGATCATACATGTAAGTTCCTTGGCTTCTCCATTTCCCGTACTATTCTTAACCTCCCTCTATTTTGTACCTACCGTTTATACTTCTTATTTCCTGTACCTTTCCCCCCATTCCCCTCACCCTCTCCCTGCTGAAAACCCTCCATGTGATCTCTATTTTTGTGAATCGGTTCCTATTCTAGTCACTTGCTTAGTTGGTTTTTTTTTTAGGTTTGGTTGCTGATAGTTGTGAGTTTGTTGTCATTTTAGTGTTTGTATTTTTGATCTTCTTTTTCTTAAATGAGTCCCTTTAACATTTCATATAATAAGGGCTTGATGATGATGAACATCTTTAAGTTGACCTTATCTAGGAGATACTTTATCTACCCTTCCATTCTAAATGATAGCTTTGCTGGATAGAGTAATTTAGAGTAGGTTCTTGCCTTTCATGACTTTGAATACTTCTTTCCAGCCCCTTATTGACTGTAATGTTTCTTTTGAGTAATCAGTTGACAGTCTATGGGAACTCCTTTGTAAGCAACTGTCTCCTTTTCTCTTGCTGCTTTGAAGATTCTTTCCTCACCTTTAATCTTGGGCAATGTAATTATGATGTGCCTTGATGAGTGCTTCCTTGGGTCTAACTTCTTTGGGACTCTCTGAGCTTCCTGGACATCCTGGAAGTCTATTTCCTTGGTCAGATTGGGGAAGTTCTCCTTCATTATTTGTCAAATAAGTTTTCAATTTCTTGCTCTTCCTCTTTCCCTTCTAGCACCCCTATGATTCGGATGTTAGAATATTTAAAGTTGTCCTAGAGGTTCCTAAGCCTCTCCTCATATTTTTTTTGAATTCTTGTTTCTTCATTTTGTTCTGATTGAATGTTTGTTTCTTCCTTTTGCTCCAAACCATTGGTTTGAATCCTGGTTTCCTTCCCATCACTGTTGTTTCCCTGTAATTTTCCTTTATTTCACTTTTCATAGCCTTCACTTTTTTCCTGTATTTTGTGACCATACTCTGCCATTTCTATGAGCATCCTGGTTACCAGTGTTTTGAACTCTGCATTTGATAGGTTCGCTATTTCTTCATCACTTAATTGTATTTTTTTCTGGAGCTTTGATCTGTTCTTTCATTTGGGCCATTTTTTTTTGTCTTGGCATGCCTATTATGTAGTAAGGGGCAGAGCCTTAGGTATTTGCCAGGGCAGGGTAACCCAGGTCACTGCATTGTGGTGTTGTATGTGGGGGAAGGGTCCGAGAGGGAACAATGCCACTTTGCGGCTGGCTATCAGTCACTTCCCCCACCACCCATAAGCAAATTGGGCCCTTCTGGTGCTGATTCCCAGGTAGGCGGTTTTGTGTACATTCTAGGACCCTGTGGGTCTACCCAGTGAATTCTCCTGGAGGCTGGGAGTTTTTCCCACTGCTGCTGCAACCCCTACAGGTTTTTCAGCCAGAGGTTTCAAGGCTTTATTTCCCCACAATGGAACCCTGGGTTGCGGATGTGGGTTCTATCTTACTCTCCAGTTGTTCCTCCAGGTTTATCTGCATGCAGATGTGGGACTGCCCACTCTGCCAGCTGCCTTGCCCACCCGGGTCCTCCAGCCACCACCTTGCTATGAGTCCTCTCCATCCAGACTGCCTGTCTCTCCTCTCCTACCAGTCTGGATGAATGTTTCTTCTTTAACTCTTTGGTTGCCAGACTTCCATACAGTTCAAATTTCTGGCAGTTCTGGTTATTTTTTGTTTTTAAATTTGTTGTTGTCCTTATTTTGGTTGTGCGAGGAGGCAAAGTGTATCTACCTATGTCTCCATCTTGGCTGGAAGTCCACAAGTGTATCCTTAATCACTAGAACTACCCCTACCACATCACCATTTTCCTTCTGTTAGTCTCTTGCTGATGGTAGGATACATTTGCTAATACAATGCAAAGGTAATGGAAAATAATTATCACAAATTTTGCAAAACAGGTGGGATGTCACGACACTGGCAGTGATGCTGGGGAAGAAGCAATGCCATTGACAAATGAAGACCTGGTAGAATTAGAGCATTTAATGACCAAAGACTACAAAACTGACACGAAAAATAACACCACTGGCATACAGATATTCTCCCCAAATTTTAATATTTAAAAAAATTTTTATTTATTTATCTTTAGAGCAGAAGGGAAGGAGAGAGGGAGAGAAATATCAATGTACGGTTGCCTGTTGTGTGTTCCCTGCTGGGAACTGGCCTATAACCCAGGCATGTGCCCTGACTGGGAATTAAACCGTGACTGTTTGCTTTGCAGACTTGCGCTCAATCTATCGAGTTACACCAGGCAGGGAAAAAATTTTACATATTTCAAAACACCCTTCACCAAAGCAGGCAACTTAGTTTTTCTGCTTCTCAAAGGCACAGTACTTCAGGTATGATGCCACTAAACTTCCTTCCCCCTTATTTTCAAAACTGCCCAAATCTTTACCATTATCTTGTCTTCCTCATGATTTCAATTTCCAGCACAAATTTTTATCTGCAGCCTTGACTGCACTCCTGGCCTCTGGATCTCCATATCTAATTTGCCTTTTGAGCTTTACTGTACGGGTGTTTCACAGAATCAGACTCTTTGCTATGCCTAAAACAGAGGTTGTCACTCCTCCACGACTCAGCCTACACTCCCTACCAAATCGGGCTCCGAGTTTTACTGATCCTACCTCTGCACTATTTCAGCAGCACCTTCACTCCCAACACCCCTTTTCCACATCGCAGCCACGACTGTCCTAGTTCAGGGCTTCAGTGTATCCTGCCTGGTCTCTAAAGCTTCTTTATCAGGTTTAATAGTCCCTTACTTTTGCCACATTAGACTGATTGATAATTTTTTAAAATACCAAGCACTTTCATGCTTTCTGCGCTGTTGGCAATGTTACTCTTTGTTCATTATGCATTTCCCTTTATTATCATTAGAGGCTAATCTGATGATGATGATGATATGTCATCTTATTTTCTCTGATACCTTCTGGCTCAAGAAAACTGCTTTTTCATCCACAGTCCTAAGGGATGTTTCACATAACTCCTTATAGCATGTGATATTATATTATTTGTTGCACATGGCCTTTACTTACACATTTTATATCTTCACTGCCTAGTATAATACAGGGCACTCAGCAAATGTTCAATAAATATTTGTTCAATTAAACTGAAGAAAAGTCAAATCCATAGAATGAAGGCTGACCAAAATCAATGACTTTGGCAATCATGTCACAGAAAGCCTTTGTCAGAGCAATTTTGGTAGTGGGGGCGGGGGGAGCCAACTGCAAGAGCCTGAGGTATAACTGGGAATTTAGAAAAACAATTCAGCAATATTTTTCACTCTTTCAAAACATTTGGGAATAAAGAGGTGAAGAGACAGGGTGCAAGATTAAAGGACTTTCAGGGTGAAATTAAGTTTCCTTTTTTCTCTCAGTAAGAAAAGACCAGATCAAAGATTTAGTCAATCACAGGCTACAGGAAAGGACCAAGTAGGGAGAAACACATGAAAAGGAAGGGATAATCAAAGGTATGGAAGTGGTAGAAGGGAAGGGAATCCTGGGGATTAGAAGATAGGCCTCTGAAAAGAGAAGGAGCTTTCTGAGATGAGAGGGAGATGACAAAGACAAGAACTGACAGGTGATAGATGTGTGGAGCTGGTTTTAAGTGTAGGCAGTCACTGTTGGTCTTTCATTTTCTCTGTGTAGTTAGGGGCACAGGCATCTTAGTAAAGCAAGTACAGTAACTTCAGATCTATTTATTCGTTTAACAAATACTGATTGCGTACCTACTATGTGCCAGGCTGCTCTAGGCCCAAAGAAATAGGAAAAGATCCCTGCCCTTGCGGAACTTATATTCTAGTGAGGAATACAGATAATAACCACTATAATAAATAAGTGAATTACCTCTATAGTTTGCCATGAAAAAAAAGGGTATTTAACAAGTGCCAGGACTGGGGTAAACACATTACCCCAGTATAATCCTTTATATAATCCTTACAAAACTCTTGTGAGATAAGTATTAGCAAGATTAAATCACTTACCCCAAAGTATTAACAGAATAAATGAGAAGGGAAAGAATTGAAAGGAACCACAATGAAGGATGTCAGAGACCCAATTAGCAACAAACAAACAAACAAAATAGTTGGCAGAGTATGAGTCAGGTTCCTAGTTGCCAGCAATTGAAAACCTCACAGGCTGATTAAACAGTATTGAATCCTTCGAAGTTTCTCTTAGCATTGCCAAGAAGGGTGGAAAATGAGCTTGGGGAAACTCGCAGAGATAAAGGGGTGAGTACACAGATGGAATCACAATTCCAAACCAATCACATCCCAGAACCAGTCCTATGAAGACAAGGGTTCGTCATTTCTGAAAACCACAGCTATGGCTGCCACTGGAGGCTGCTGTTGAAACCACTGGCCCAAGAAACTAGATAATGTTGGCTACCACTGTCACTTAAAAATATTTGCTCACTTAAAAATAAATCCTTGCTTCTTGGTGGGTTAACATTAAATTAGAATTTAGGTGGTTGAATTTGTTGGGCCAAGTCTGAGCTGTAGTACTAGACTTTAAGAGGGAGCTGGGAGAATGAGAATCTGGGTTTTCAGCTCCTAAAGGTAAGGTACAGGGAGGGATATATTTCACATTAAGACTCTTTAAAAAGGGGGTTCAAATGGGCCACCAAAAAGATGATACATAGGTATTATGCTAGAATGCATACTAGAATTGCCATTGATTAGAGATAGTATCTTGACTAGGGCTCAGAGCAAAATCCAGTACTACAAAGTTAAAAGGTTATATACAAATTGCTTAAACTGCAAAAAAAACTAAATAAAGTAGTTTCTCTCTTAACATTCAACTTGTAGTGATTAAGCTGCTTAAATTAAGAAGAGGCCCCAAAGATGGATTTTATAGAATTGCTAGAACCACTTTATAATATGTTTTACCAGATCTTTCTAAATTTTAATTATTTTGAACAGAGTACCATAAAATACCAAGCTTTAAATTTAAGGTACAATTTATAAAGAATTACTCTTTACATGTGCACCAGTGGTAACTGATGGAAAAAATATAAACAGGTCTTTGGCTCCTCCTAAAATCACAGAACCGAACAAAACCTCCTAAAAATAAAGGGTTATTACATTAATTAGAAAAACTTTGATAATACTACAACCTTGTTTTGAAACACATTAAAAGTTCAATAACAATTAGGCATGCAAATGAAATTACTCTAGAATTACAGAGGATTTCTATCCATATAAATTAAAGTGTAGTAAGTGAAGAAAGACCCTATTGGACCAAGTAAGTGTTGAAAGTTTATCTTTTGTTGATTCAAAGAAATTTGAGAAAACTATGAGATATTTATTTTCCAGTCCTTTTCACATTTCTTACTGTTGTTATAATAAGAAAATAATGTAAAAGCACTTTATAAACTATAATGCAGAACACAAACATTAATCATTATTATAAACTACTTATCAATTTATAGTATAGGTTTTTTCCCCCCAGAAAGTGGTAATGAGTAAACTTGCTAAAATGTCTAGGTGGATGAGTTAAAAGAACAGAAATTCATACAAAGTTATTCTTTGAGTTTGGTTATTAACTAATGCAGTGGGAAAAGGCAATCCATTTGAAGCTCACAGTATGAGAAAGATCACCCAAGAAGAAATTTTAAAATATGCTCAAAGTTAGAGGCAGAATTTTCACTTTACTCAAGTAGACTATGCTAAAGAAAGGGATATACTGGGGCAAAAGTAAGTCATAAACTGAAATGAGAGAAAGCCAGGTCTGCTTTATTTTTTAAATTATTGCTATTTATTGATTTGAGAGAGAGGAAGGGAGTGAGAGGCAAAGGGTGAGAGAGAAGGTAAGAGAGAGAAACATCAATTTCTTGTCCCACCCATCCATGCATTCATTGGTTGCTTCCTGTATGTGCCCTGACCGGGGATCAAACCTGCAGCCTTGGCGTACTGGGACCATGCTCCAACCAACTGAGCTGCCAGGCCAGGGCCTGGTAGCTTTTTAACTCTGAAGTTAAACAGTAAGCAACTCTTACAACCCAACAGGGCTAATTATATGATTACCAAAGTGCAAAATCTGACAATGTTGCATTAAAATACATTTTTTAACCAGAAAATACTCATTGTAATGCATCACAGAACACAAGCACCTGTATACCTCTTTGAGAACTGAACGCTATATTCAGGGAAATAAATTAAAAACATTAATCCATAATGTTTTTATACATTAAGTTCATTCTGCCAAAATGCTTACTACTAGTCACAATACAATTAGTTAAACACAAATGAGTAGATTTGCATGCCTCACATCTCCTCCCTTGGTCCTTTTTCTATAATTACATTTACTATGTGTAAGCCTTCCCTCCCCACTCTTTCCTGCATAGAAGCAAGTGTCAGTCCACAAACTAGTGACGATTAATGTCCTTCACTGTTACCATAGAACCCAGTTCACTGGGGTGGGGGATCTAACCCCAGCTCTGGTATCATATGCAAACTCTTTTCCTGGATTTTCTTAAGTGATTAAACTAAGTGGGTTCTAGAGACATCCCCTCATCCCTGCCCAATCAATATACATTGATTCTCAACATACATGCTTTTTCAAAGACTTTCTTTTTCACTTACTCTTCCATTTTCTCACCAAATATATTTTCCTTCATCTTGTGTACTGGGTATTGGAGATATAAAAATGAACAGATGCAACAATCTCTGGTTACAACAGTCCAAGGTGGGGAAAGGTTAACAATCGCAGTACTGTGGCAAGTGCTACAAGTGATGTCTGAAAAGGTGCTAACATAGACAGAAAAGGAAATGTGCAGGAGACTGGAGGACAGTACAGTTTGGTTGGGCGTGAAGGGGGTGGTAGTGGTGAGTGGGAAGGCACAAAGCAAGGGATTTCTAGGCAGAGAAACTAGTATGGGCAAAATCTTGAAAGGAAAAAGGAAGAAAATAACGCTTTTGGGAGAATGGAAGGCCACATGTTACATAAAGAACTTACAAATTAGCCCTGGTTGGTGTGGCTCAGTGGACTGAGTGCCGGCCTGTGAACCAAAGTGTCGCCAGTTTGATTCCCAGTCAGGGCAGACGCCTGGGTTGCAGGCCGGGTCCCCAGAGGTGGGTGCTAAAGAGACAACAACAATTGGTGTGTCTCTCTCTTTCTCTCTCCCTCCCTTCCCCTCTTTCTAAAAATAAATAAATAAAATATTTTAAAAAATAACATAAAAAATGTTTTAAAAAAGAACTTAGAAATTACCCACTAGGCAACACAATGTCCTTGGGCAGGGAAATGACTAGAAAGATCACTCTGGGTACATGTGAAAGGAAGAATGGGGTATGGAACTGGGAGACAAGAAATAAGAAGGTAGAAAGACCAGTTGGAAGGCTATTATCATTATCTTCCCTCTCTCTAAAAATAAGTAAAATCACTTAAAAATCATAAATACAACAGATCACTAAAAACCTGTAAAAAACTTAAGTGATACACACACTGGACTTGAGAACATCTTAAACACAAAGGAATTTTTGCACGATGCCTCCCCTCACACCTTGAGCTTCTGATCACCCTCCATTAGGCTCTGCTGGGCCCATACAACCAATGGTGGACATTCTCCTGAGGCTCTAGGCACACTGACCTTTCCTCCATTCTCCAAACACATTGCCATCTCAAGGCTTGCTGTCTCCTTTGCCTAAACTTTTGCCTTAGAGTTTGCTTATGGTTGGCTTGTTCTTCAAAGCTGTTTTTTCAGAGTACTACCTTGATCAATCTATTGAAGTCCTACGCCTGCATTATTCTCTGTCATAGTACTCTATTTTTTCCCTTCACAGTACTCAATCCAATCTGTAACCACTTTATTTGCTCACATTTTATTGGCTGCTTCTTCCACTAGAATGTGTGCACCACAATGGCAAACATGTCTGGCTTGTTGGCCTCTGTGTCTTCAGCCCTTAGAACAGTTGCTGATAAATAACATGTGTTTAATAAATACTTGTCAAATTGCCCATATAACCCAATTTCTCTCTGAATTACCTCTCTCAATTGGCATCATTCACTCCTTAAACCCAAGCCCTTTTCTCATTGTACGGACTTAAGTAACCAAAAGAGCTAACATTTACTGCACTTTTATTAGATACCAGGCCTTGTGCTAAAGATTGATTTACATTATTCCACTTAATGTACACAATAATCCACTCATATGGATAAGTGCTTTCAAAATTATCGCCATTGCACAGGCAGGAGGAAACAGAGATTGTGGAGCCTGGCTAAATTCACACAGATGGTGGAGCTGGGATCGGAATCTAGTTCAAACTTCAAAAACAAAACAAAGCCAGTCCACCGCTGGCTTCCCGTGAGGGCATATGCTCTAGTTTGGGGAGTCCTGAGTTAGCCTTTCTTAGGTTTTGAGATTACACCGGCTCTACCCAGGGAACATCCTAATCCATTCATTTTCACTCCCTCTTCCCACTTGCTTTCTGATGGTGGGAGGCGAGGGCGGGAAGCAGTGGAAGGCTGTCCTGAACTGCAAGTTCCCGGCTTCTCCCAAGGAAGATGCATGTGGGAAGATGAAGAGTTCCAAGCGTTACCATCTTCTTTCTTAGTGTTGAGGAAAAGGTAACCGGGGCCTGACCAACGACTGCCAGATTTTGGAGCAGAATCCAATTCCCGCACCGCATTAGAGGCAAAAGCGCTTACCTTAACTGCCACCTCCGGAGCCGAGTCCACCGCCACTGCCAGAGATGGCTTGTCAGAAGGCGATTTAGTCAAGTGCATGAGGGAGTCAGCGGTCGGCAGCGGACACCGTCCGCCCTCACTGTCCGAGTCAGATTCGGACCCCGAACCCGAACCATAGGAAGCAGCCAGAGAAGCAATCGCAGCCGACATGGTAGCAACACAACAGTGGAGACCAGGCCCCGGCGGAAGTAGAAGCGGCTCCCAGGTCCTAACAGATTGCCATGACACACTATTTACTTCCCGTGCTAAGACATAATTTATGACACCGTAAATAAGTTAATTAGTGTTAAAATAAGTACAACACAACTGAGAACTTGGAAGCATTTATCTTGGAAAACAGAGAGAATTATAATAGGTTATAACTTTTAGGACCTTTTGGCTAGCTTAGAGACTACGAGTTCATACATACCTTGCGGCCTCGGGATTCTGCACTCCCGGCGTGCAGCGCGGCGAGATATGAGAGGCACATGGGAAATGTAGTTTGGATAGAGGGGGCGGGATCGGGCGGGCAGGCATCTTTTTAACTCCGCCCCTGGATGGAGATTCATTCAATTGGCTATCACTTTCCCTCATTCCCTGGCCAAGCACTGTTCTCTCCGTCCCCCTCCCCCAAACTGAGGATTGGGCAATACCATAAAAACCTCAGGATGGGGGGAGGAAGATTGATATTCATCCCCACTGATGGGTGAGTGGGCGGAGGCTGAGTTTCCCACCACGGCTGCACCTAGGCACTGGAGGCTGAAGAAGTTAAACGAGTCTTAAATTGGAAGACTCTGACTGTTAGGGAATAGTTCGTAGGAAGGATGAGAGATTAGGTGGCGAGAGTCCAGCGGTCCCCCCTGCTTTAGGCGCGGGTCCCTGCGCCCGGTTGTGGAGCTGTGCTTGCGGGGAGGGGGCGGCTAGGGGGCGGCGGCGGCGGCTCTTGGTGTTGTTCGCTCGTGCGTCGATCACACTGTGGGTCCGGCGTTCGGTGGGCGCCGTAGGCAGTGTTCCCCGTGGCCCGGTGCGTCGGACGCTGCTCCGAGCGGGTTCCACCAGGGAGCCTGACTTTCCTGGAGGCTCTAGGGGAGTCCCGGGAGCTGAAGAACACCGGCGGTTGCCGCCGAAGCATGAAGAAGGGGTAAAGTAAGAGCCCCCCAAGATTTCTCGGTGAGCCCGAGTCTCTCAGGAATTGTTGTTGGTTTTTTTTTGTTTGTTTTTGGAGGGCTGGAGGGAGCTGGGGAGGAACTCTTCCACACCGGCCACAACAGAGAGGTATGTGCGGAGCTCCAGCCCGGCAAAGGTTACGGGGATGGGCGCGCCTCCCCCGCAACAGCCCCCGCCCCCACTCGCGGGTGCCTGATCAGCCGCCCACCCGCTAGCCGGGCTGGGCGCAGCTGGAGGGGCCGGCGAGTCGGGGTTTCGGTGGCAGGGACCGGCCGGAGGTTGCTCTGGGCGGGGAGACTGCAGGTCGCACCTGAGGTGCCACCGCCTGAGCCTTGCACCCACGGGTTGCCCCCGTGCCTCCCGGCTCTGGGGGAGGCTGCAGCACCCGCTGGCGGAGAAGACTATGCTCGCGCTACGTGCCCGGGGCTCTGTGAAGGAGGAGGCTTATGCGTTTGCGTGTTTGCACCGCGCGTCTCTGCCTGAAGACCCAACGGTAAAGCAAGTGCTGGGATCATTTTTTTCGCTCGAAGAGCGAGGCGAAGCGGGGCTGTCGCCTGCAATGCCTGTTAACGAGGGTTGCCTCGAGGAGAGTTAGGGGGCCACTCACTGGGCACCGATGTCGGCAGGACTCGCCCATTGTGCCACCCAGATAATTATTCAACTATGCAGCATCCATTGCACCTTTCCCATTTTTCTTTTCCCCTTGCTACAGCATGCCCCCTAGCTTCGGTACTCTGACGCCTTCTCTTGCACTTGCGGAGGATGAACTGGAATAATGATGAAAAGAAAGCACATCTGACCTGAACATTTACAACCTGTCCTATAGCCGATTAATGAACTAATCCCCAGCTAGACCGGATACTTTAATACGACTGGGTCTAATCCTATCCTTGGATTATATTTTAATTTTTTATTTGGTGTTAGATTCACTTATTAGCTAAGTTTTATTCCTGCCCATTAATGTAATTGATTTATTGGTTAATCAACTCGTCTTAATGTCCTTAAATTTAATTTATATGGTAGGTAGGTAACTTTAATTTTTCTAATTGTTGGTAGGACTAGTATATCATAATTACAAATGCAGTTTCAGTCTTTGAACTCTCAGGAGCAGTTTTTCTCATGCTCTAAGTTTCTAAGTTAGGAAAAGTATATTTGTGTCGAACATTTGAATGAAGTACATGACATAAAATCTCTCAAGTTTTCAATAAGAAAAGTTTTGTATTTATTTTCTAGTAACAATATGTAATTGCTCATTATAGCCTTCAGTTACGGAAGGAAGGAAACACTTAATGTTTAAGCTGGAGTTTTAACCACCATAATGATCATTTCCTAATTTACCTAAATTTTGTTTTTTACTCAGCTCTTTTTTTTTGGAGTATCATGTATTGGATTACTTATTATATAATTTTTCTCACTTCTCTAACTTCTGTCTGCAAGGATGAGTAAGCTCCAGTTTACATGATCTACCTAAAAGGTGCATTATTTTTTGAAAACAAGAAACAACTGTTGGTTACTTGCTATTATGTTAAAAACTGTTTACATCTTATTAGTTTAACATAAATGATTCACTACCAAAAGTAAGTGTTTTCTTTTTGTTTTGGTAGTCCTCCCTTTCTAGCTTTTCTTGTTTAAGCTTGTTGCCATAAGCCTCTTGATAAAATGGAATTGTACATAGGCATTGCAGAGGCAGTTGCTTTAAGATACAGTTATTGTTTTATGGCACTTGGAAGTGGTGCACATATAATATAATTAATTTGATGGAGGAGGGTCAGTTGCTTGGTTAGGAAATGACCTTGCAATTTACGAAATGGACACCTTTGTGCCTTGGTTTCCTTATATGTAAATGGTGGTAAAATACCCACTTACTCCACTAAGTAGAATGCATAAATTTGGTAAAGATGTTTTTATGCTTTTAAGGATTTTCTAAATGTTTTAGCTTACGAATGATGGAAAATGTTTCAGTGTAAAATACCATGAAAAATGGCCTTTTAGAATGGCCGATTTACACTGAATTTTGCTTTTAAACAGTATGGCCCCAAATTCGGGAATGTTTCTCATCCATCAAGAGTTTTTAATAATTTAATGGGTATTATAGTTAATATATGTATGTAATATCTAAATATAGGTATAGCTAATATTGATGGGAAAAGTTACAGGACTTGGTAATAAGTAGAATATTGATTTGAGTTTATGAATAATAAAATCTCCAGAAAACATTAAAGCCTTTTTTATTAAAAAAAAACTTTTAGCTGACTAAATCCAAAATACATAGTTGTGATCATTTGTAAGATATGATATAGAGCTACTTTATTATTCAAGTTTGTTAGTATATTCAGAGGCAATGTGTGACTACTGCATAATACTGTATTTATTTTGCTTTATCTTCAGAATAGTCTAAGGTACCATTTCCAAATGCTTGATTTTTATCATCACAGTAGATAGTAGCTTTTGATTTCTTTATTGGAGGATTAACTCAGTTAATTTTCATAGCAAAACTACTATTAAAGTATATTATTAGAACTTCTACCAAAACAGTGCTTTAGATTACTTTGTGAGGATACCTAACATAGGTAAGACTATTCAATGTCTTTAAAATTACTATTGTTTGGGGGTTTTTTTTAGAATTAATTTGATTACATTTTTTTAAATAAACTGAAATTCAGCTGTCATTATCACTTGGGTACATAGAGTTAACTTGAGGGGTTTTGTTTGTTTGCTTGTTTTTTTTGTGGGGGGGGCTTCTTGAGGACAGCAACTGACTTGATGCTTACTATCATAAATCCAAAGTTATTAGCATAGAGTGTAGCAAGTAGTAGGGGCTGAGTTTTGTTATTGTTGGACAGATAAAATGAACGAGTGAAGAATATCTATTGATTCAGTGTACTGAGTAGAAATTTTAAAAATTAGATTTATCAAACACATTTATTACATAAATATTTATTACAGATCTTTGATAAATACAGATATTTATCAAAGATCTGTAATACTGGTAAAACAATATTTCTATGGGACTATCAATTCAGAATCTATCTTGAAATGCTAGGAATACGTTTCTCTTGTGTTAGACATGATGGCGTTGTTAGTTAGGAACTTGGCCTGTGACACCCACTGGGCATGGAGAAGAGAGGAATCTTCTTCAGTCAGTGGCGCAGCCTTATATCTTCTGGGGCAGTGGTCAGAGAATGAGAGAAACTGGAAAGAGCTAGGATCTTCTGTGTAATGTTGGACAAGTCATTTTACCTCCCAAGCATGGTCTCTGGTTTTCTGAGTTGTGAAATGAGGGCACCGAAGTAGATGACCTCCATGGTTCTTTCCAGTTACAAGTAAAATTTCAAAGGCACTTAGAAGCTCACTTGCCCCACCCTGCCCTCCTTTTTTCCTGAGGGTTCATTTTTTTCCTTTCTCATATTACTGCTCATTATTGTCAGGGAATTTCTCCTTTCTGGATCTACCTCTGAAAAGGTGGTAGTTTTTATCTTTTTTCAAATGCTTAGTCTTGAAAGCTTTTTAGGATTTTTTTGAATTGATTAGAGAGGATGGGGGAGAGAGGCAGACAGACAGGCAGACATCGATTTGTTATTCCACTTTTTATGCATGCATTAGTTGCTTCCTGTGTGTGCCCTGATGAGACTGGAACAAAACCTCGGCCTATAGAGACTATGCTATAACCAACTGAGCAGTGCGACCAGGGTCTATCTAGATGTTTTAGGTTTTTAAAGGAGGGTTTTGGTATGGTGGTAATAACTGATTTGAAGGTGGGGAGTCTTGGATGATGAATTTGATTTTGGATATGTTGACTCTGGGTTAATGAAACAGCACTGTGTTGCTGTCTGGCAGACTGATAGCACAGGGCTAAATGTTTACAAGGACGTTAGGGTTGTTTGTGTAAGTATTGTAGAGGTGACGGTTGAAGATTCTGGAAATAGAGGGATTTATGCACAAACAGTATAGAAAGAACTGGGATATGACAAAACTGTCAACTTCTGGCTTCATATTTACCAAGTGGGAATTACGGAGAGCCGGAAGAGGACGCAGGATGAGTGATGGGAGAATAGATCATGTGCTGCATTCTGATTGGACTGCTCTGTTGGCACCAGCGTGTGAGCTCTGGGGCAGTTCTCCTTTGAAGAGGAATGTGGAGTGTTAGTTGAGGTAAGAAGGGAAGCAAAGGCAAAAATATGTTGATGGTTTTGAAAATAGAGGCAAATAAAAGGGTTACATAAAGGAACTTGATAAGGACAAAGAAATTTTATAATGAGAAGTTGGATAGAAGATTCGGTCTGAAGGGGACATTTTAGAGATGGAGTTGCTAGAGGTAGAACTTTTTAAGAGTGAACTGTGAAAGGACAGCAAACTCACAGTTATTAACAACCACACCTAAAACAAAAGCAAACCAAGAGGACAGCTAGATCGGGAGTGGAACCATAGAAATGAAGAACACATGGAGGGTTAGCAACAGGGGAGTGGGAGGGGGAGAAGGGGGGAGAAGGTACAGAGAATAAGTAGCATTGAGGGTGGGTAGAAAATAGACAGGGGGGAGGGCAGGAATACTATGGGAAATACAGAAGCTAAAGAACTTGTGACACATGGACATGAACGAAAGGGGGGGAATGGTGGGGGAGGGGTGTGCAGGGGGAGGGGAGTGAGGGGGGGAATGGGACAACTGTAATGGCATAATCAATAAAATATATTTAAAAAATAAAGTTAAAAAAAGAGTGTACAGATACTTGGTGTGCTTAGTCATAGAAGGGAAAGTGCTACCTAGTCCTCAGGACGGAAGTACTGACAGCAGGAACCCTCGGGAAAGGTCAGGCGCATTTGAGAAAGCCTTGCGAGTCCACATGCTTCTGACCCTGGGGTTAGTGTGCAGTACAAGTCACATCATGTGAGGTAGGAATCTCGGAGGGAAGAAAGGGGTTATGCACTAGTGAGTGCTTAATTATAAATGTATTCTCCTTCCTACTTGCAAAAATAAGTCTTACTGTGATAGAGGCAGCCAAAAGCCATGTACCGCATCAGTGTTAATATCATAAAGAAGTATCATTTTCATTGTCAGTCTAGTCATGGAAATGAATAAAATATATCTTCTTAAAGGATGTGTATGTAAAGAACTTAGTTTCATTCATTAGCATTAAAAAGGAAACGTAAATTTCTTTTGTAATGTTACACTAAGTATGGAAAGGTGGCATTAATGACCTGTCATCAGTTGAACATGAATTTCAAGATGTATTTCTCATAGTAGGGATGGATTTAAGAGTTTTTCAGCTAATTTTAAATTCATCAAATTTGCTTATTAAAAGTTTTTTATTTGAGAAGTCATGAAACTTCTGGTTAAAATAGTATTTTCTGTAATATCGTTATGGAGTCTTTTTTTAGGGTAAAATGAGGTGATTGCTATAAAAAACTTTTGAATCAAGTCTGTATTAATATAAGATATTACTGTGGTAGTGCCATGGGATCAGGACCATAGTTAAGGCTCTGATTTATATTTTAATGAAATATTTAATGTGGTATTTAAATGTTTTTAATGTAATACATGAGTAGAATAAAAAGTATTTGTTTTGGTATTTATCAATTTAGCTTTATTATTTTTAATTTTTAAGTGACTCCCTAGACTAGCATATTGAACTTGAAGAAAGATGGTGCTGTCTATTGAAAATTTTCACTTATTTTTCTTTTTAACTCTTGTTTCTATTTGAATCTGTTTTTTATCTGCAGCTGCCTTCCTAAATAATTTTATCTATACTTGACTTTGATTAAGGGTGATAGTGAATCAAACAGGTTCGTTAAGTTAGATGTAGATGGATATCTCATTTTAAGAAAATTTAATATGAAATCACTAATGAAGTGAATATGGATAAAAAAATTTTTAAAGTTCCAAGCACTAAGTCTTAGAACACTCTAAGATTTAGAGGTGAAGAAGATAAGGAAGAAAGCCAGGAATCTGAGGTCTTCTGAAAGCCAAATTAAGGAAGTGATTTCAAGGAGTGAACAAGTCACTGTGTCAGATGCTGTTAACAGATTAAGAGAAGAGGCCTGACAATGAGCTACTGGATGTAGCAGTAACTGACCGTGGTGAGGTGGTGTGGTATAGCACTGGAAATGAAAACCTGAATGGGACAGATGTAAGTGAGAATCGGAGGAGAGAAATCAGGGAACTCATTCAAGGAATTTTGCCATAAAGAGCAGAGAAATCCGTGTGTGTTGGAATGGGAGCGGCTGGAGGGAGAAGTGGGATGAAGAGGGGTTTGCTTTTGTTGTTGATGATTTGTGTTTTTAAGATGGATAAAATTATAGCGTGTGTCTATGCTGATGGCAGTGATCCAGCGGCAGAACACTGATGCAGGAGAAAGAAGAGATAATTAATCCCTACTGCTTAAATAGGGTTTGGGAACTGGTTTGGAACTTTGCCACCATGTGAAATGGTTTCTGTGGAGAAATATTTGGCTTGGACATAGGCAAATATAAATGCCTAGTGACCTAACCCATCTCCTCTTTTACAGTTGTAGATTATTTTTAGTGATGGGATGGGGATTGATAAAGTCACACTAGCTTTTCCATTGTGATAACTATTTTCAAGTCAAGAATAGGATTGTAATGTATCGATAGAAGATAGTAAAGTTTACTGATCTGCCTGAATTTGTCTAATCTTCCACAGTTTTAATCCATTAGTCTTCAAGTTTTTTTACATACATATTTCTACAGATATTGTTGAAAAACCATACCCTCTTGCACATTTGAAGTTGATATCCTATATTACTATTATAAATTCAAATCATGTACTGTTGGTAATAGCTGGTAGAAAATAATAAGTATTTCTAGCATGATAACAGTAATGGATAAGTAGTTAATTCTATTTGATTAGATAGGTTTTTGAGAACTTTATTGAAATATAATTGCCAAATGATATGTTGTACAGCTGGATAGTTTTGATTTATGGATTCATTATGAGACCATCAGAACAACCGAGGTAATGAACACCTTCCTCCCCACAATTTCAGTCTTTCTTTGTGTTCCCTGTACCCTACCTCTCTCTACTCCTTCCACCCAGCCTGCACCCATTCCAAGCAAGCGCCAATCGACTATCTGTCACTATAGGTTAGTTAGCATTTTTTTAGAACTTTGTATAGAGTCATACAGTATATACTCTTTTTTGTTTCGCTTCTTTCACTCAGCATAATGATTTTAATTTACTCATGTTGTTCCATACATCTTTAGTTCATTTTATCGGTGAATACCATTCCATTGTATGAGTCACATTCCATTGGATAACAGTTTGTTATTCATTCGTCCATTGATGAACATTTGGGTGGTTTTAGGTTTTGGCTATTACAAATACAGTTGCTGTGAGCATTCATGTACAAGCCAATTTTTGGACACGTGCTTTTATTTTTCCTGAGTAATACCTAGAAGTGGAATGGCTAGGTCATACAATAGGCATATGTTTGACTTCATAAGAAAGCACTGAAGTGTTTATTCAAAGTGGTGCTGTCATTTTATATTGCTATAAGCAAGGTATGTACGAGTTCATTTGTTCCACATCCTCACAATTCTAATTTTAGCTGTTACTGTAGGTTTGTTGTAATATCGCATTGTGGCTTTCATTTGTATTTCCCTAAAGACTAATGATGTCATCACTTTTTCATATGCCATTTGTATATTTTCTTTTGTGAAGTATGGGTTCAAATCTTTGGCCATTATGTAATGGGTTGTTTCTTTTTTTTAATTTTAACGGTTCTTTATTTTACATATGTGTGGTTTATCATATGGGTGATTTGCAAATATTTTCTCTCAACCTGTGGATTGTCTTTTCATTCCCTTAACCAGGAGTTTTTAATTTGGTTGAATTCCAGTTCAGCAATTTTTTTTAGGATTGTGCTTTTGGTGTTAAGAAATTTTTGCCTTATCCAAGGTCATAAAGATTTTCAATTTTCTGCTAGAAGTTTTATGTTCTCCATTTAGTTCTGTGACCCATTTGTACATGGTTTGAGGTAAGGATCAAGGTTTTTTTTCTGTTTTTAATATAGACCCCAAATGCTGTAGGACTGTAAGAAAGTATTTCTCTATTCAATTGTTTTTGCACCTATGTCAACTTCTGGACACTTCCATCTGTTCCATTGACTATTTATTTGTCTGTCTTCACAAGAATACCATACTACCTTGAATAATATAGCTTTATAATAAGTACTGAAGTCAGGTAGCATAAATTTTTCACTATTGTTTTTCTTTTTTAAAGGGCACTGTATTTCTTTTTGAGTAAACTTCAGTAGTTGTGTCTTTAATAGAATTTGTCTATTTCATTCATGTTTAATTCATTGGCATAAATTGTTTATAATATTTTTTAATTGCATGTTCAGATCCTTTATGATTAATGTGATTACTGATATTGTAGGGTTTAAATCTGTCATTTCGCTATTTGTTTTCATTTTGCCTTAATGTTCATCAATCCCTTTTATTTCCTTTTTTGTTTTAGATTTAGTAGGCTTCTTTAATGATTCCATTTTGTCTCCTTTGTTGGCTTATAGCTGTGACAAGTGAAATTTTAGTGTTTGTTTTAGAATATATATCTAATAATTCTAATATTAATATATTAGAATTAATCTGATTAACTTACAAATTAATTTGTCCAGCTTTCAGATTAAAGATTTGACATTTTGTCACTATGGTCTCATACTCATTTGAACTTTGGAGTCATAGCCACCTGGATATGACTCCAAAGTTGTTTGTTTTGTTTTGTTTTAACGTCATTTGATGGGTCCAGAGTGGGCTCCACTGTCCTCCTCTACTCCCTGCCAAAGATGTCCATTTCTTAACCCCTGGAACCTGTGAATGTTACCTTTCTTGGCAAAAGGGACTTTGCAGATGTGAGTAAATGAAGAATCTTGAGATAGGTTAGCCTGGATTATCCAGACATGTTCAGTGCAATCACAAGGGTCGTATATAGGAAAGAGGGAGGCAAGGGAGTCAGAGGATGTGAAGGCAGAAGCAGAGGTCTGAGTGGTGGATCAATGGCTCTGAAGATGAAAGGCCAGGAGCCGAGGAATGCAAACAGCCTCTAGAAGCTAGAAAAGGAAAAGAACAGTTTCTCCCGTAGGCCCTCTAGAAGGTAACCCCAGCTGTGTGGATACCTGTGGCCTTAACCCCAGTGAGACGTCTGACTTCCAGAACTGTAAGGTAAATCCATGTGTAAGCCACTAAGTTGTGGTAGTTTGTTAACAGCAACAGTTGGAAACCAGTACAGTGCTAAAATCTGACTTGAACCGATGTGAGAATGTTTATGGTCTTTAGTAATGCTTAGTGAGTATAAATATTCAAACATTTCACTATAGAAATAATAATGTTTGATTTCAGGGTGCTAACCTGGATCTTGCTAGGTAGGTTACTAAATGCACAGTACATTTACTTTTCTAAAATCTTGAGAAATTGTAAACTCTGAAATGTATTCATCCCCAAGGGTTTCAGAAAAAGGGTTTTTGGACTTAGAGTCATTTACACTAAATAAGGTCTTTTTTCTTCTAAAAGATTATAAGCTACATGAGTGCAGAAATGGAAACTTATTGCTCATCTCTTTGTCTCCTAGTTTAATGATTGATGGGGTAATAAGTGTAAAAAAATATTACTGAATTGACCTTAAGTTTCTGTATACAGTGTGGGAAGCATAAAGTTGTGGGAGGCCTGGGAACTGCCCAGATCGTCACCTCAGATCCTAGTGAGGGAGATAAGACATGTTTTGGCTTATGTTGAGGCACTGTAGTGTAAGTGACATACAAGTTGTGTAAGAGAAGGAACAAAGTAACCTGTGAGCCTTCCACTAAAGATGGAACTTTTTAGCTAAAAACAATGACCACCATTCGGATCACTCTTTGACGAGAGATTAGCATGAACATTAGTCTATAATTGGATGGTAAATACCTAATACATTCAGAAAATTGGGTTTTCTTTAAGAGTATATCTACATAATATATTAGTTGATCTAAAATATAGTTATTTGCTGAATAAAATGTTAACTGGTAGTCTCTTTGGTTGCTGGGATGTGGCATGATTTTTATTTTCATGTATGTTAACTATTTTTCAAATGTTCTTCAAGAAACATTGAATGTGTAATATAGCAATAAATATTATTTCACACTATTAAAAGACAGGTGTGTTGTTTCGGAATATAGTTGGGGAAACACTTCCTTGGATGCTAACTACTACCCGATATAATTTTTAAAATTAGTGAGCTACCTAAGTGTAGATTATTATGCTAATTATATGCCATACAAACATGTTATTCTACATTAAAATAACTGACCTTAGACATTCTCTCTGAAAACATTATTATTTAAAAATCTGTTTTAATACAGTATTTCTTTTATGTCAGAAACAGTATAATTGTGTTTTTGGAACTGCACTGTACTGTATTTAGAAATTAGTGTATAAATTCCATTTCTATGTATTTCAACATGGTATTTCTCCTGTAGAGAAGTAGAAGCAGTGAGGGGGGTGAAGCGTATTGTGAACAGTCCCACTAGCAGGGATGTGATTATCTCTGTGTTTCCAAGTAGCAAACTACTGACCCTAGGTGCCCCGGGCACATACGGACTAGATTTTATTTGTTGCATAATTAATAGTCTAATGTAATGTTAACAGGTACTCATTTCTTTCTTAAATTTTTTTATTAACGTTCGAATAGTTGTCTCCACAGGTACTCATTTTTAAATGATATTTTATTTTCATGTTGGGTGTTGACCCTGGAGGCCTTTTCATTTTCATTCTCTGTGATAAATTTAGTTTTGTTCATCTTTCTTTTACTCTCTGCTGTTGTTGGCAAATAAACCAATGTGTTACCATACAAAAAGTAAAACTGATTATTTTGAAAAGTATTTATTGAACACTTACTATGTTTCTGTTGCAAGCAGTATGCTTAATGTTGGGACAGTAATGAATGAAACAGTTTTTACTCTCATAGAATTTACAGCCTAATAGGAAAGATGTAACAGATAAGTAAATATGTACTTATAAATTGAAAGCATACCATGAAGGAAACAAAAATGGACAATATAATAAGATAACAAGGGGATCTGTATAAGAGGATCCATGTGTTCATGGATAGGAGTAATTAACATCATTAAAATGGTTGTCTTTGGGTAGTCCATATTACCCAAAGCAACCTATAGATTCAACATAATTCCTATCAAGATTCCAATGATGTATTTCACAGGACTAGAACAAATATTTCAAAAATTTATATGGAACCACAAAAGGTCATGCATAGTAACAGTGATTCTGAGAAAGAAGAACAAAGTTGGAGGAATCATGCTACCTAATATGAAACTATAAGGCCCTAGTACAGCATGGTACTGGTATAAAAACATATGTATATCAATGGAACAGAATAGAGAGCCCATAAATAAACCCACTCCTTTATACTCTATTAATATTCAACAGAGGAAACAGCACATACAATGGGCTAAAGATAATCTATTCAATAAATGGTGTTGGGAAAATTGGACAAATACTTGCAGACCAATGAAACCTCACCACCTTACACCCCACACAAGAATAAATTCAAAATGGATCAAAGGCTTAAGTGTTACACCTGAAGCTATAAAAATCATAGAAGAAAACACAGGCAGCAGAATCTTAGACATTGCTCATAGCAATTTTTTATCTGATATATCTCCTCAGGCAAGGGAAACAAACAAACAAAAAAACAAATGGGACTACATCAGACTTGAATTGCTTTTGCACAGCAAAAGAAACCACCAACAAAATAAGTTCACAGAATGGGAGAACATATTTGCCAATATATCTGATAAGGGGTTAATATCCAAAATATATAAAGTACTTAGAAAACAACACCAAAAAACAACCCAATTAAAAAATAAAGGACTTGAATAGATACTTTTCCGAAGAAGATATAATTTTGAATTTGAAAAGATGCTCAACATCACTAATCAGAGAAATGCAAATTAAAATCACAATGAGATACCATCTCACACCTGTCAGAGTGGCTCTCATCAGTACGTCAACAACCACCAAGTGCTGGCGAGGATGTAGAGAAAGGGGAACAGGAACCCTTTTACATTGTTGGTGGGAATGCAGTTTGGTGCAACCACTGTGGAAAGCAGTACAGAGATACCTCAAAAAACTAAAAATGGATCTATCTTTGACCCCATGGTTCCACTTCTAGGATTATAGCCAAAGGAACGCAATACACTAATTCGAAAGAACATAAGCACCCCTATGTTCATTACAGCATTATTTACAATCAACAAGATACGGAAACATCTTGAGTGTCCATCAGTAGACTGGATAAAACAACTATGGGACATTTACACAATGGAATACTGCTTGGCGTTAAGAAAGAAGGAAGTTTACCCTTTGCAATAGTATAGATGGACCTGGAGAACATTATGCTAAGTGAAATAAGCCAGTCAAAGAAATAGAAGTACCATAAGATTTCACTCATATTTGGAATCTAATGAACAGACTGAATGAACAAGGAAAATAGAGACAGACTCATAGATGGAGAGAGAGCAGGATAATAGCTAGTGGTTGGGGGGTGAGGAAGTGGAGGGATTGAGCAAAAGGGAAAAATGAACTCATGGACACGGACACTAGTATGGTGATCGCTAAGGGGAGAGGGATATAAGGGGACTAAATGTTAACAGTAAAAGCATACAATAAAGATTAAATAATAAAAAAAGAAGAAACAGTACGCACAATGGTCCTACAGCAATAAAGAGTTTGGTGTGACTGGAACAACAGAGGAAGGGCTTGGGAAGGATTGAAAGGCAAACAAGGCTTTAGAGGCTGCGGTGAGGGATTACATTTAGAATAGCAATATATTGTGAAGGGGTGTAAGCAGGAGAAAGTGTGATCATACTCATTTTAACAGTATCACTGGCTCCCCTAAAAAGGCAAGAATGGACACAGGGAGACAAAATGGGTGTCAGTTCTAGTCTGAGCAAGAGATGGTGGTGCCTTGATCCAAGGTAGTGTTGAAAGAATTGGAGAGCAGTGAGTGGATTAGTTAATGTATTTTGAAGGTCAGCCCTCAAAGGATCAACCAAGTAGAATGAAAGATGTGGGTGATGAGTAGAAGGAGGAGTCAAGAATCATCGATAGATTCTGATTTCAGCAATTAAATGCATATTTGTGAATATCTGTTAATAGGTGACTCAGTTTGTTGAACTCGTACTTACTCTTGCAGGGTTTGAATGTAAAACAATATACTTCCATTGTGATAGTAAACCCCAGATATTTAAAGGAGGGCATCTTAATATGGGGGAAAATGTAAATAAAATGTTTATGAGAGCAGATTATCATGATGTATCTTAAGTATTTAATACAGTGACTGGCATAGGCAATAGGCAGTCAGTAGGAATTTGTTGAATGAATTATTTTCAAAAAATATTTTTTATTGATTATGCTATTACAGTTGTCCTTTTTCCCCCTTTATTTCCCTCTGCCCTGCACACCCCCTCCCATCCACATCCTCCTCCTTTATTTCATGTCCATGGGTCATACATATAAGTTCTTTGGCTTCTACATTTCCTATATTATTTTTAACCTCCCCATGCCTATATTTTTAATTTGAAATTTTTAAATTGTTTTTCAAGTACAGTTTTCTGCCTTTCATCTCAACCTCTCCTCCTCCCCCCTGCCTTTAAAATTTTTTTTTATTATGCTATTACAGTTGTTCCATTTTCCCCTCTTTATTCTCCTCCACCCTGAACCCCCACCCAGCTGCATCCCCCCACTTAGTTCATGCCCATGGGTTGTACATGTAACTTCTTTGGCCTCTCCAATTCCTGTGCTACTCTTAACCTCCCCCTGTCTGTCTTGCACCTACCTATTATGCTTCTTATTCCCATCCTTTTTCCCTCATTCTCCCCTTACTCCCGCTGATAACCCCCCATGTGATCTCCATATCTGTGATTCTATTCTTGTTCTCATTTGCTTAGTTTTGTTTTTTAGGTTCGGTTGTTGATAGTTGACTTTGTTGTCATTTTACTGTTCATAGTTTTGATCATCTTTTTCTTAGATAAGTCCCTTTCGCATTTCATATAATAAGGGCTTGGTGATGATCAACTCCTTTAACTTGACCTTATCTGGGAAGCACTTTATCTGCCCTATCCATAGCTTTGCTGGATAATCTTGGATGTAGGTCCTTCTCCTTCATGACTTTGAATACTTCTTTCCAGTCCATTTTTTACTGTAAGATTTCTTTTGAGAAATCAGCTGATAGTCTTATGGGAACTCCTTCGTAGGTAACTGTCTCCTTTTCTCTTGCTTTTAAGATTCTCTACTTACCTTTTAATCTGGGCAATATAATTATAATGTGCCTTGGTGTGTGTTTCCTTGGGTCCAAGTTCTTTGGGACTCTCTGAGCTTCTTGAACTTCTGGAAGTCTGTTTCCTTTGCCAGATTGGGAAAGTTATCCTTCGTTATTTGTTCAAATAAGTTTTCAATTCCTTGCTCTTCCTCGTCCTCTTCTGATACTACTGTGATTCAGATGATGGGACATTTAATGTTGTCCTGGAGGTTCCTAAGCCTCCTTATTTTTTTGAATTCTTGTTTCTTCATTCTGTTCTAGTTGAATGCTTATTTCTTCAGTCTGCTCCAAACCGTTGAGTTGAGTCTCGGTTTCCTTCTCATCACTGTTGTTTCTCTATACATTTTCCTTGATTTCACTTTGTACAGCCTTCACTACTTCTTCTGTTTTGCAACCATGGTCAACCAGTTCTGTGAGCATCCTGATTACCAGTGTTTTGAACTCTGCATCTGATAAGTTAGCTATCTCTTCATCACTTAGTTCTTTTTCTAGAGTTTGATCTGGCCTTTCATTTGGACTATACTTCTGTGTCTCGATGCTCCTGTTATGTAGTAGGGGGTGGAGCCTTAGATATTCGCCAGGGCCTGAATTCTTCTCTTTGAAAGAAAAATGAAGTTTCCCAGAGACAAACTGAAATAGGATAACTCCTGTGCCATGTAAACTGCTTCTTTTTTAAAAAATGTATTTATCTTTAGAGGGGAAGGAAAGGAGAGAGGGAGAGAAATATCAATGTATGCTTGCCTCTTGTGCATCCCCTGCCGGGAACTGGCCTGCAACCCAGGCATGTGCCCGGACTGGGAATCGAACCACCATCCTTGGTTCGCAGGCCCATGCTCAATCCACTGAGCTACACCAGCCAGGGCTTAAATTGCTTCTTTTTAAAGTTGACCTCATGTAATATGTTAGGCTAATAGATTGTAAAACTCACACCTCAGATTATGAGAGAAAATGTTTTGTTATGTGACATTATTTGGAGGCTGTTTTATGGAAATGTAATAGGACCACTAGGATCTTGTAATCAATATCCTTAATAGCTTACAGTGGAAAACCATTGAACTAGATAGGACCAGACCTAGAAAACCTAATTTTCAATTTTGACTCTGCTATTTATATAATATTATTTTGGACTAGTTACTAGTTTCCTGAACTTTAATTTCCTCACATGTGAAATAGGAATAGCCTATTTTTCTCAGTACTTTTTGCAGTGATTTCATGTAATGATTAAATACATAAAAACATACACATCTACATGTATATAGCATTTAGCAAAGCACCGAGCACTTAGTAAGAGTTACATTTTCCTAAAAGACCTTAACACAATATCAAATATATACATGTGTGGTGATTTGTAAAAAATGACCACCATAAGCACCTCCTTGATGCTGTTCCTCCATCCTTTAAGACTTAGTTTGCCTTATAATGTGTTTTAGGCAATAAACTTGTTGGAAGTAAGGTTTTGTGAGTTTTCATACTGGGTCTTAACTGACCTTACATGTTTCCACATGTAATCTAGTCTAGGCTAGCCAGGTAGATGGTGGAAGATCATTTAGAAAAGAGAGAAGCCACCCTCGCTGAGCCATCCTAGACCAGCCAGTCCAGTCTTCCTGGTAGCTGTCCGTAGGTGCATGGGTGAGGCTGGCCACAATCAGTAGAACTGCCCAGCTGAGCCTAGCCTAGTTGGTGACTAAGAATTGGTTATTTTAAGGTACTAATTTTTGAGGCCATTTGTTACATAAGAAAAGCCAACTGGTGAGATCAAGTTCCTTAATAAATCTTACAAAATTATAAAAAAAAATTATTGTAATGCTTTTTACTTGCTAGAGACTAAACTTACATATATTTCTCATTTCTAACCCTTAAAGTAACTGTTAATGATCCCACATAGCATTATTGGACTTAGGTCTTCCTGATGCAAAGTCTGTGCTCTGTGCCATGTTACTTCTCAAATGAGATTATTTAGAAATTTTTTATAAATGTTTAAAAGCCATTCAGATTGTAAAGATAAGAAGTGCCCATATTTCCTTAGGCCGTGGTGGTTCACTCCAGAGTAGGGAAAGAGGCCGAGCAGATATATACCGTGCGCCCCCTCCCCGCCAGGTCCTAGTGCTTACTGGATAAGGATTTATATCAGGTTGTTCATGATGCAGCAGCAGTTTTAGTGACCAGGATTTCAGTGTTTATATTGCATTCACTTTACCTAATAAAGGATTTCAGTTTGTCACTGTCCTCCATGGGGTTGTCCATTGGGGCAGAATTTTGTGCCGCGACACTTTGTAGGTGATAGGCATTTTGTTGTTGTTGTTTTATGTCTTATGTGGCTGCTTTTAGATCAAATACCAAATCAGCAATTAAAATCAGATTGGCAGGTTTGATTTAATTGAAGGTAAAAAATAATACATCTTATTAGTTTTACTTTTTGCAAAAATAATTTCATTTCCTTAGAAGGGGAGTTTTGTACTCTATCTTCTCTCTCAAAGGATAATAAACCACACCAAATCTTAGTGGTACAAAACTACCATGTTACTTGTTTAAGATTCTGTAGGCCAGCATTTTGGGCTGCGATCAACTGAGCCCTTCATCTGCCTATCTTCTCAAGGCCACCCATATGGCTACAGCTGTCTGGGCTGGAGCTGAATAATCTAAGAGGAACTCATTTATGTGTCGGGCAGTTTGTTCTGGATATTGACTGGACACTATCTCCAGGCTGCCATCTGAGCTAGTCTGTGGAAGGGTCCTAAGGGAGCTGAGGAACTGAGGTGTTTTTTGAAGCCTAGACTTAGAAGTCATACAGTGTCACTTATACCAGATAATATTGCCAAAACAAACCACAAGATTAACCCATGTTCAAGGAGTGTGGAGATAAGGTATTAAAGAGTTGCAAAGAATTTGTGGCCATTTTTCATCTATAGGTCCTGAGGAACTTAAGGTTGCATAAAGTGGACAATACCTTTGGGTAACAGTGCACAATTATTTGAAAATGATTACACTAGCCCTGGCTGGTGTGGCTCAGTGGATTGAGTGCGGGCCTGTGAACCAAAGGGTCACTGGTTCAATTCCCAGTCAGGGTTACGTGCCTGGGTTGCAGGCCAGGTCCCTGGTGGGGGATGTGTGATATGCAACCACACATTGATGCTTCTCTCCCATTCTTTCTCCCTCCCCCCTCTCCAAAAATAAATAAAACATATTTTTTAAAAGGCATCTACGAAATAAAGCAAGAGTAACAATAAAAACCCTGTAGCAGACATGTTGTGAAATGTTGAAGACTTTCCATTTGGTTCAGGAAAAATACAAGAGTGTTTATTATCATTACCTCTATTTTACCTCTATTTCACATTGTTAAAGGTTCAGTTTGTGATAAGGAAAAAAAAGATTGGAAAGGAGGAAATTATTATTCAAATATGATAGGTTATGTACATTTTAAAAATCCAAAATAATTATAGATAAGTTAGTAGAGATTAGGAAAATATTTGGATATAAGGTCAATGTTCAAAAGTCAATTTTTTGCATATATGATAAAGAGAATATAAAGCACAATATATGTATTTCCACCATTGTTGAAAAAATAATCACATGTATGCTAATAAATCTAACAAAAGATGTAGAAGACTTCTTAAAACTATAAAACATTATTCAGAGAGAGGTATTTATTTTTAAAAACCTGAAATAATTGGGGAGATACAATATGTTCATAAATAGGAAGACAGTGTTGTATAGATTCAGTATTCCCTAATATGATCCAGAGACTTAATACAATTCCAATAAAATTTCCAGTAATTTGGTGTGTGTGTATGTGTGTGTGTATAACTTGATAATCTGATTCTAAAATTCAGAGAAAAAAAATTTTACATGAAAATAGAAAGGGCCAAGAAGAAGTGGTATTTTTGAAGAAGAAGGTAGGAAGGCTTGCCCCAATGGATACCAAGACTTTATTACAAAGCTTCATTAAGATAGTGTGTCATTAGTTCAAGGTAGACAGACCAGTGGAATACTACAGAGCCCCCAGAATGGATGTAAAAGAATGTAAAAATTTATGACAAAAGTGCCACTGTAAACAATAGGGAAGGAATAGTCTTTTTAATAATGGTGCTGAGGTAATACCAAGGAACTTGACTGCTGCCTCACACCATTCATAAAAATTAATTCCACATCAGTTATAGGTTAAAAGTACAAGGCAAACAATAAAGTTAAGAGATAATATAGAAGGCCTTATATATGATTTTATTGTAGGCAATGATTTTAAAACCTATGCTTTCACATTTTAAAAAGGGATTGTTAAATTCCACCGTGCTAAATGTAAAAACCTGTTCACTAAAAGACATCAAGAGAGTGAAATAGCTAGTGACATGAGAAGATATTTGCATCAAAAACAACTTTCAAATGGCTTGTCCAGTGTTTCTACAAGTCAGCTCTAACACAGAGAATGATGAATAGAAAGTAGGCAAGAGCAAAATCCAATAAGATCAATAAACATGAAAAGGCACTTAAATTTATTTGTAATTGGGAAAGTACAAATTAAAGCTACAGTAATTTATCACAACATACAAGAATAGCTAGAGTTTTAAAATGGACGGCATCAGACAGGTGCTGTAGGGTGTGAAGCAGCAGCAGCGTATCACACAGCATAGCACAGTGTCCACTGATACAGTCGCTTTTGTAAGTTTGACACAACAGCCTCAAACCGGAAACAACTCACTTACATCAACAGTAGAACGAGTAAGTAAATTGTGGTGTAATTGTACAGTGGACCGTAATACAACACTAAATGCACATCCTGTGTCTACAAAAACAACATGAGTGAATGGTGCGAATACAATGTTGGTTTGAGGAAAGATCACGACATAAAATAATATGTATCATTTGACTCTACATTAACTTCAAAAAGCAATTGAAACAAAACTATATTGTTTAGAGTTACCTGCTTAAGTGGTAAAAGAATAAAGAAAAACAAGAAAATGCTTATAAAAGTCAGGATAATAGTTATTTGGGGGGGTGGGAAGCAAGGGTGATTGGGGAGGGGACCAAAATGGGAGGGTTGTGGGGTCCAGGCACTGTCTCCTCACATGGGGCCACATGTGCTTCCTTAAATCATTGAGCTTTACAATTTTATACTGCTTTGTGTTTCATATTGTACAATTTTAAAAAGGTTTAAAATGTAGAGAGAATGATGAACAAACAGGTCAGAGGAGCCAAATTTCATGCAAAAATTTGTTTTTAAAGAATGTTGATAAGTAAGTTTTAGATTATCAAAAACTTTTGGTAATCCTTAAAGTTCTGTAATTTTAGGTTAAATTTAAAGTTTAAATTTTAGAGTTTAAATTTAAATTTAAAGTTCTGTAATTTTAGATTAAATTTAAAGTTTAAATTTTAGATAAAAATTTGTTTTTATTTTTATTTTTTAAAGATTTTATTTATTTATCTTTTAGAGGGGAAGGAGAGAGGGAGAGAAACATCAATGTATGGTTGCCTTTCGTGCATCCCCTGCTGGGAGTTGGCCTGCAGGGAACTGGCCTGCAACCCAGGCATGTGCCCTGACTGGGAATTGAACCGAGATCCTCTGGTTCACAGGCCTGCGCTCAATCCACTGAGCTACACCAGCCAGGGCTTAAAATTTGTTTTTAAAGAATGTTGATAAGTAAGTTTTAGATTATCTAAAACTTTTGGTAATCCTTAAAGTTCTGTAAATAATTAATTATTTTCTTCAGTAACCATTGTTACCAGCAGGTAAACATAAGCAGTCCTCACTCTGTGTGATAGATAGAGTGGGACCAAAAAAGACCATACAAACTAAAACGGTGCAAAAACTATCTTTGTAATCAATGGGGAAAATTACAGTTGTTCCATGATATTTTTCAAAAGTCAAAACATTAAGAACTCTAAGTTGATTATAAATGTATAGAGAAATTAAAAAATAGTAAAATATATTAATTTAGTATGATGTAATATAAAACATTAGAAACAGAATTGAAGCATTTTGTTTCTTTGTAAAAAAACCGATCAAGCATAGTCTGGACAGTGCTTTTTTTGCCTTTGTAACAGAACAACTAGCAGAGTGTGCATCTGTTCTGTGCCTTGGCACATTGTCTTACTCCTTTCTACTAAGTTTAGATTAGCTTTCAACATTTTATTCTTTGCACTTTCAATGTGGTGAGATATCTCTGAGTTCCCTTTAGTGTGAAGATTTTTGCTGGCGTTACTTCCTTTGGGACATCTTTTTGTCACAACCATCTTCCTTGATTATGGCAATAAGTTCAACTTCACTGATTTCTTTGACTGCCTGTCTAGAGTCCCAAACAGTGGCAGTGGCAACATACCTATAATCAGCTATTTATTTTATTACTCCAATTACATTCGGTTTGAATTTCATTATTTTTTAGCATTATCATTTTTTGATTCTTTGCTGCACTTTTACCTTTGTTGGCCATTTCCCTCCTTCAGTTACTCATTTTGTAAAATTTCACATGGGTGTATCTTTGAGAGGCAAGAAGGTTACTCAGCTACATGCTTTGCTGTCTATAGGCAAATTGAGGAGCAAATGAGGAGTAACCAGTCACCAACCTACTTTGAAAGGAGTGTACTTGGTCACTGATGATTGTGTGCATCTCCTTAACATAGCGATGTGTGGACTGAAGTCCTAATAAAAAAAGTTTGTATTTATGCAGTTACAGATAATGTACTGTGGTGGGTGAGACTGGAACCATGTTGTTGAGGGACTGGTGTGACAGTTGACATTTGTGCATATGGAAAGCCTAGGAAGTGAGGACTGACTGTAATTCAAAGAAGGTTGAACACTTTGATCAATTAAATAAGATTTGGTTGGTTTTGATGAGTTTGAGGATGTGAGGCTGCTTGGACTATTTGGTTTCTGAGCTATCGAACACCTGATAGAGTTTATGTGCATCAACATAAGAAACGTCCAAACCTGTAGAGAATTTTTATGGATTTATTTGAGACAATTGGCCAGGAAGCAAAATCTCAGTGGGTTGAGAAAATGCTCCAGAGAATGGCAGTTTTGCTGCCTATTTTGTACGTTAGGATCAAAGAAGGAGGCATAGAGCAGGTGGGGGGATGGTTACATGAAAGCCACTAGTAGTAGATTAAGGAGGCAGGACAAGGCAAAAGCAAAGCGGGGAAGTCTCTGAGATTGGATAAAGGGTAAAATGGAGAGACACATATTTCATTTACATTGATAGGTATAGACTAGTAAACAGTTAATATTTATAGCACATAGGGGTGGTATGTGGGCAACAAGGTAATAATGAGGACTTTGCTCCAGTGGGAGATAATGCCCGAGGGGTCTGGCTAGAGGGGATTTACTCTGATATTTCAAAGGCATGATATTGTAGATACAAAAAGACAATAGATAGTCTCGGTTAAGGTAAAGATTGACTTTTGTCAAGGAAGATACTGGCCTACTGCAAGACTATCCCCCCATGACTCACTTTTAGTTAGGAAGTTTTAATTTCAGACCATCCTGTGTGGTTACTTGAGGTCTCTGAGTTTGTAAGACCTGCCACGTAGGCCTCCCCTGAGCTTGTCAGGTGTAGAATGTAACCCCTTTTTCTTCCATACATGAAAATGTAAATTTGATACTATTTTTTCAGCTGCTCTAATCCTTTTAGGCACTTTTTTAGAGAGGTCCTTTCAGACCAGTTCATTACTACCAAACTCCTAGTTGTAGTAAGTAAAATCAGTGGTTTTAGGAGACTAATAGTGATAGTGATTATGAAATCACTGTGAAGCAACTGGTACTGAAAGTAAGGAATTTTTAAAAATGTTTTATATAATGTTGGCATTCTATTAATTGAAGATAAAAGAAGGTGAACAAATCAATTTTAATCCATTTCATTTAGTTAGATGATCTCATTTTCATTGTCTTATATTAACAGATATTAAACATGAAAGATAAGGTCTCACTCTGTGTTAGTTGAAATTAAATAATATTAATTTATTGTTTGATTTTTCCACAGGTGAACTGGCACAGAGGTTGAGCTCAAGATGCCATTAGTGAAAAGAAACATCGACCCCAGGCACCTGTGCCACACGGCGCTGCCCAGAGGCATTAAGAATGAACTGGAATGTGTGACCAATATTTCCTTGGCAAATATAATTAGACAACTAAGTAGCCTAAGTGAGTATTCTTATACCAACTAAAAACATTACTTCTAAATCACATGTTATGCTTTAGAGTATTAATTAAGATGTTCTTGTGATTACATGGGGAGACAGGGGAAGATATTTGGTGAGAATACAAAATTATCCTGAAAAATAGTCATTTTAAGTGAAATTAATGTTTTAGAATAATTTCTTCCCCTGTGTTTCCTCTGGGAAAGGGAAATAAGGACAGAATCTTTAGGAACATAATCACCTGATGGATAAGAATTACTGAGATTGTTTTAAAAATGTGCTTCAATCTATGAAAGACAGAGCCAGAGTTCTGTTTCTGCTTGCTTGTTATTGCTGTTACTTTTTCAGAGGCTTTAACTATTTATGTTTTGGGACACTAGTGTCTCTTTCTTTACATATATTTTATTAGCCTATTAGCCTATTTATATTATCAAATAGCTACAAGTAAAAGGTGTGGGGTAGTTAAGACTCAACAGATTGGGTTATTCAAATGAGTTGTCTCCAAGACATGAGAATACCAGGCAGGAGTCTTACGTGCAGCATGATGTGAAAGTAGCAAGTGAGCCTGGCCTCTGGCAGACAGAAGGCACCCGGGCTGGCTGGGTAATTGTTAGGAAATTTAAAAAAAATAAACCCAGTCTATCTTTTGAATCAAAGAGTTAGCTTTTTACTAAGACATTTATATTTCATTTTAAAGATAAAACAAGGTGTTTCTTGGCTTAGAAATATTACCTAAATGGTCTTAGACTTGTCTTCTCATACCCTCCCACATAGAGTCCTTACAGGCAAGATTGGCTCTTCTCTTCTATACCTTTTAACTTTTTTTCCTTTCTTTTTATAATTAGCACAAGATAAAGAGAGGTTGTTAATCTAATTTGGTTCAAGTGAGATCATTTGGACATAGACAAATGTAGTTAGAGCAACATAAAAAGTTACATTTGAATGCTATTGGTGAGAGCATTAAATTTCTGTATTGCCAATGAAATCAGTTGTAAGAATAAATTTAAAAGCCCTTTATTTGAATTTAAGTATATTCCTTGTCCCTTTTGGTGGTTATTTTTCTGGTTAGTTATTGGCAGTGAATCGCTAGCATTATTGTTTACTTCTTTGGGAAAGTTAATATAGAATAAAGTCAAAAGAAGAGTTCCAGATATTGTCTTACCGCATGATTAACTATATTGTTTAAAAGTATTTGCTAACAGATTTGTTCGTGGTCTGGCATTAATTGAATCTAACATAACTTCATATATAGAACTTATATGTGACACATGTACATGAGGACATCTGCCTGTTAATATTAAAATCCATTTTAAGAGCATAGAAATGACATTAATATTTTGGTTAAAATATTTCTTAAAATGAATTTCAAGTTTTGTACTGGCATGTTGTTTTACATTTGTTCCCAATATAGAATTTAGAACTAATACAGTGATTAAGGTTGTTACTTTGCAGTATTAACCTGTTTCTTACTTAACATAAAAGTGAAAACTTAAGAAAATTTCAAATCGTACATAGTTTATATAAGCAACAGCACCTGTTAGCATGCACATGGTCATGTTGTAGCCAAATCCTTAAAATAAAAATACAGTGGAAAAACATAACTGAATTAGATTTTGGGTCCTTTGGATTTGGAATGAGATACTATAGAGGCATTTTATAAGCAGTGTAGAAATTCAAAAACAGAGAAAATCAATAAAATATTTTACAATAGCAAGGCATAACAATAGTTCACTGCCCTGGAATTAAGTTTCCTGGTAGCTTTCCCACTTGATGTAGTGGAGAACCCGGAATTAAATTTGGAAGTCCTCTAGGTGGCCAGAATAAGCAAGCCCACGCACTAAAGACAACGCACGTAAAATACCCAACAGGTCCCTTTCTCAGAGTCTGTTTTACTTTTACGTTGGTAGTTCATACAGTTTTGATGATCTGGTTTTCAAATATTTATACTTCAGAGCAATAATGAGGAGGTAGGGGAGATAATATATTTCAATAGAAGCAAGCATTACTGAAGCCAGCCCAAAGAGGTAATTTCCAGGAAAGGAAGTTGTGTAAGAGAAGCAGCAATATAAAAACTGGGAAAAGGCCATTTAATGTAGAAGCAAATATATATTTCAAGAGACTGTTTACTAGCCTGAGACATTAATTGATTTTTATAATCAATTCATGACTGTAAGTCCTCAAGACATGGTTAAATTATGTTTAATTTTGAATTCTACTTAAGACAGGGAAACTTAGAATAGATTTTATATCAGTGTCCACCCAAAATAGTAAAAATAGTTAATATATTAAATAATCTCTGAATTACTTTCAAAACTTGGCTATTCAAACTGGTTCTGAGTAATTGCAATTTTTCACTGTGGTGCGATCGGTAGCCCCGGAAGTGCTAGGAGACCCAGCAGGGAAGGTAGACTGCAGGGCCAAGCGTGGCCTGGAGAGGAACATCATCCTGGCCTCTTCCTCACCAAAGTGTGCATTCCAGTTTTCTTTTTCACCATAGAACACCTTTCTGTTTTATAATTACTGAAAACCATGAATTTACTTTATGTAAATTTCTTCTGCTATAACAAAATTATTTCCCATTTTATTTTCATCTCAGCTAGTGGAACTCTTAATAACCCGTAGGTTCTTTTACCATTCTTTCCACCCACAGCCTTTTTCTTGTTGAATATTGCCAGTTCATACTGCCAAGATGAGCTGATAGAGCCTACTTCTTGATCTCAAACATAGAAAATTTAGAAAACTGGATGGATTATAGATAGCAAGGCAGGTGTGGAGGCGGGTGGATAGATTGGCTCGATGAAACTGATTGAATACATAGGTAGACAAGGGGCAGATAGTGGTACATGGTTCTTGTCCCAAAGGAACATACCCCAGTTTAGTTGGAGAATGGATGCTGTGAATACTGAAACCATTCTGAACAGTATGCACATATATGTAATTAAAATTATGAGTTTTAGACTACAGGAACTGTGAAAAGAGAGAGAAGCATAAAGTCGAGTCATGATAGGAGGTTTGCTGAATGAAATGCGAATAAGGGGGATTGAAGGTACGAATGATTGGAGAAGTATAGTAGAACCTGATTTTGGAAGACGAACGTTAGACAAGAGGACTTAGATTTTTAATCTCACAGATAATAAGAATTTGTAGGTTCTTGAGTGGAGAAACAGTACAATAAGTGTCAGGTTGGTTGAAATTCAGAAACATACACAATCAGTTGTACACTGCAAACATTCTTTCACTTCTCTGTGGGAAGGAAGGATAAGGAAAGTAAGAAAGGATATGAAAAGGGAACTAACAGGGTGTTTATCTTATACGCTGAGGTACTTGACACCTAACTTTGTGGTGGGGGTAGCATAGACTCTTTAAAAAAAATCTGTTGACCAACTATGGGCCCTCTTTCCAGAAAAATGCAAATGCGTTTAAAAATCTGCATATAATTTCAGGTGGTATACAGACTCAGACTATATGCTAAGGATCCCTATAGTAAACTAAGCTCTTTAGTGATAGAATTATGTCTTCCATCACTGTCCTTCACATTTGTGTCCCTAACATTCAATGAATAAAGGCTAACTTTATACTGGCTTCTTTTGGCTTTCTTCAGATTATAGTAAGAGCTGTATATTTTTGAGCTTCTACTCTGTACTAGGTACTCCATCAGGCCCTTTGTTCGCTGCGTCTCCTATTCTTATAAACTTTTTTTAATCCTCACCCGAAGATGTTTTTATTGATTTTAGAGATGGAGGGAGAGAGGAGGGAAAGAAGCATTAATTATTGTCCCCTGTTCACGCCCAACCAGGGATTGAACCTGCATCCTTCCGGTGTGTGGGACGATGTTCCAGCCAACTGAGCCCTCCCACCAGGGCACTTGTCCCTTCTCCTTAAAGCAGATATATTTATCCTTGTTTTATAAGTGAAGAATTTGATACCAAGGTCTTAAAGCAAATAGAGCAAAGAGTTGGACTTATTTATTAAAATGCTTTTCATGTTTTTTATTTTTTTAAGATTTTATTTATTTATTTTTTAGAGGGAGGACAGGAGGGAGAAAGAGAGGGGAACATTGGTGTGTGGTTGCCTGTCACATGCCCCCTGCTAGCGACCTCCTGCAACCCTGGCATGCGCCCTAGACTGGGAATCGAACCAGCGACCCTTTGATTTGCAGGTTGGCACTCAACCACTGAGCCACACCAGTCAGGGCTATCTTTTTATCTTTTAAACTTTATTTATTTAGAGAGGGAGGATGGAAGAGGAAGGGGGAGACAGAGAGAAACATCAATTTGTTGTTTTACTTATTTATGTATTCGTTGGTTGATTTCTCTACGTTCCCTACCCAGGGATTGAACCTGCAACCTTGAGGTATCAGGACAATGTTTTAACCAACTGAGCTAGGGTGCTTTTCATGTGTTTAAATGTTTGCTGAAAACTTATCAATGGCAGAGATCCTCTTGCAGTCATTTTATGTTTCCCAGTTCTGGTACAGTGTTTGGTACATTAGACATTTTCAGTCATTTTGGTTTAAAGAATTGTGAGTAAATGAATACCGTATTTTTTGGACCGTGAGACTCACTCCCTCCCCTCAGCCCCAAATTTGGGAGGAATAGTGGTTGTTAATGCTGCTGTTGAGTTCTGTTTACTTTTACATTGGTGAAATACTTTGTTATTTATATTATTAAATATTTTACCACATTTTTTGCTTCAATTTTTTTTCTATTTTCCTCCTCTAAAACCTAGGTGTATCTTATGGTTTGAAAAATATGGTATATATAAAACTATCCTTTAAAAATATAGATAGATTAAAGTTCTGATTTCTTAAAGATTATAAAATCTTCTAGGACAGGAATTTAATGTTTTACTTTTTGGTATATTCAGTCGGTCACATACCTGCCTGGCAGAGGGTGAACTTTTGGTAAATGTTTTGTCATTTAACTGATAATATAAAGGTGTGCTTTGAAAAATGCAGCATTATTCAAATATAAACTGGTGAGATTAGTGAATTTATTTAATAAGTATTTAGTACTTTCCTGTCATAGGAATTGTCTCGATAGAGCTTACTGTTGAGCTAGATTTAACCTACAGTATGCTCAGGTCTAAAATGTCTTGATTTAGGAAGACCATTGATTTTTTTCTATTTGAAAGTACAGACAGTAATAGACTCATCTTTATGTTGTAATTATGCATTAGTGTATATGTTCTAAATATACTTGAATAATTTTTCATTGTAGGTCATCTAAAACTTCTTTTAGAATAGATTATTTTTGTCTAATTCTTTTCAGTAATGGAAATTTACCGAACTAGAGAAATACAGTGATTTTAAATTTATGATGATTTTTTAAGAAACTGAAACAAGAGAGAACATAAATTATCTCATAAATTTTCAGAATCTGTATTTTGGACAGGTCACCTAACTAGGCTTATGAAGAATTTTGGATTCTGCCACTTTACCTGAAAGTTAGTTCTTGTGTAGCATCTATTTGTGAATGCTGAATTGGGGTTAAAAGACATTATTTGTATCTACTTTCTCTTTTTTCTATTTATATATGTACTTTATATCATAATCTTCTCTGACCCTCAACAGACAGGTAGATACGGATAAAACAGGTAGAGCATTCCCATTTCAGATGTAAATTATACGAAACCAGGTTTCCCAGGCATTGAGTTGTTTTCCTATTCTGCCACAGTTGGGTTACTTTAGGGTTTAAAGTTTAAACTAGTTTCAGAAAACGCCAAATTTATTAGGACAGTACCTTTAAATATTGAATTGCATGATATTTATCTCTTACCACATTAAATTTTATGGTATATGTTTCATTTTTGCTTAGGTAAATATGCTGAAGATATTTTTGGAGAATTATTCAATGAAGCACATAGTTTTTCCTTCAGAGTTAACTCACTGCAAGAACGTGTGGACCGTTTGTCTGTCAGTGTTACGCAGCTTGACCCTAAAGAAGAAGAATGTAAGTTTATTCATATTATGTTTCTTTCACATATATTTCAGGTTCGATGACTTGAGTGAAATATTTAAGAACAGTATTAAACACAAATTTATTACAAGTTTTTTCTACCCATGATTTTTGGTCTACTTGCTGTAATAAGTCAGTGAATTACCTACAAGTGCCATGTGTACGGCTTTTCCTCTCTCCCTTTTTTCTTTTTGATCTCTTCTTTTTGTATACTAAATAACTCTTAAGTTTTTGACATAAAAAATGTTAGCCAAATTTTTTCCTCCATTATCTTTATCTTTTCTTCCTTAAAATTTATCTGTGTACTTTTGTCTTAGAAATAAAAATTATTAGAAAATTACTTGAAATTCTTAGTAAATTGAAATTGATTCTGTAAGAATGTAATTTGTTTTAATACACTTTTTTATGTGCATATGTAAAATTGCTAAAACCTGATCTGGTTATTTGAATGTTACTTCCTACTTTAAATGAATATTTTTAAAAAACCCAAATTGCCAATATGTAGGAAAAAATGTTTTATAATGAGTGTTAAATCAGGGATATCAGGTAAAAAAAACAACATAAATAAACAAAAAACTCCCACATTAGTGGCTAAAATAGTGCTAGAAACTTCAGTGGTAAAACAGTTCATGACTTGGTAGACCGTTGAACACTGATGTTTCTCCAACCCCTTTCTGTTTGTTTGTTGTTTTTTTAAACAAAATGAAGTGGAGCTATGAAGGACAGTAATTTTCATTTACCCTAGAGTTACTTAATGTGAATTTCTTGTAACCTTTTCTTTAAAAAAAATTTTTTGTTGAATAATATTTTTAGTATAAATGCAAATTATATGAGCTCTAAATTTGAATAATAAGTATACTGAAGAATATCACTGAAGAAACTCAAAAAGTAGAATATGTAATGATAGATGTTTTAGTGCTTAAACCAGCATGTTTTGACGTAACCTAATTTAATGCCTAGATAAGGCAAGGCAAATATGTTAATGCTAAGTTTCTACTGCTTACAAGGGTATTAACTCATAGGTCTGGTTTTGACAAAAACCAAAACAGCACCTTTCTTTAAACAGTTTTATTAAGATGTATTTTATACACACTACAGTGAGCCCATTTAAGGTTAAATTGTACAATTCAGTGGATTTTAGCATATGCAAGAGTTATGCAACTATCACCACAGTCAATTTTAGAACATTCCAAAAAGGAATTCTAGACCCCTTAGTAGTCACTCTCCATTTCCCCTCCCCCCTGGCCTCTAGTGGTCACTGAGCTGCTTTCCATCTCTATGAATTTGCCTGTTGTGGACATTTCATATGAGTGGAATCTCACAGTATGAGGTCTTTTGTTGACTGGCTTCTTTCACTTAGCATAATGGTTTCAATATTGGCCCATGTTGTAGAATGTATTTGCATCTCCCTGATGACTAATGATGTGGAGCATCTTTTCATAGCTTATAAGCCATTTAGAGATAAGTCACTCAGCAGGAAGTGGTAGAGCTTGGATTTAAAACCAGGGTTTAAATGAATTATCAGTAATTTGTGTATCATTTCCAGAGAAATGGCTACTCAGAACCTTTGACCATTTTTAAATTGGATTATTTTTCTTTTAATTGTTGAGTTATAAGAATTCTATGTATATTCTGGATGCAAGTTCCTTGTCAGATAATATGATATGCAAATACTTCTATTCCACGGGCTGTTTTCTTGGTGCCCTTTAAAATGTGTGCATGTGCGTTGGTCACACTTCTTGAAATTCTTGATACAAAGAATTGTATCAATAATTGCTACTAGTGAAAAAATATTTTATGGCCATACTTTAAATATTATCATTCACGTCCAAAATTTCTTAAGTAAGTTAAACATTTACTATGCCATATAATAATGTAGAGATACATAGACAGTCCTTATAATAATGGAATTAAAAATTAACAATTAGTTTCAAAATACTGTTGATACAAATATCTTTGCACACCCCTATTAAAATTGAAAATGAAAATACAGATACCAATAAATAACTAAATGTTTTTAAAAAAATATCCTAGTGTTGCCCTGGCTGTTGTAGGTCAGTGGATTGAGCGCAGGCCTGTGAAGCAAAGGGTCGCCGGTTTGATTCCCAGTCAGGGCACATGCCTGGGTTGTAGGCCAGGTCCCCAGTGGGGGACACATGAGAGGCAACCACACATTGATGTTTCTCTCTCTCTCTCTTTCTCCTTCCTGTCCCCTCTCTAAAAAAATAAATAAATATATTTTTAAAAAATCCTAGTGTGTTAACAACTATCAGAATTGTTTATAGTTCCTTTACAATTATGTGGAGCAGTGGGTAAGAATTCAGAAGGTAAAAGCTGAATTCCTTAGTTTAGAATTGTTTTGGGGATGTTAGATAGAAGGAATTTTCGACATTATTTAACCTACATTTTTTAATGCAGTGAGAATTCAAACAAAATAACTATGAATATAATACTAAATTATAGAGTACAATATCAATATTTTTGTTTTTAATTACCATTTAATAACAGTGAGAACTACCAATATAATTCAGAAAGTATGTAAAAATGAATTTTAAACAAAGACTTGTACAATTATATTTAATTAAGTTATATTTATAAATGTATTGTGCTATCTTACTGTATTATATATAATACTGTTTAAGTAATATTAAACATCATTGTTGGCAGCTGGAAGGGGCTTTGTCACAGTGGTCTGCTAACAAGTAAGACAAATGTTAGGGAACTTGAAGATAGAAAAGTGCCTATTACTTTCCTTGCTCTTTACATCTTTTCTAACAAAGTTTTGGGAGAATGAACACTAGGTTCCATCTGGTTACTTACGGTTACTAAGTGGGTTGAGAGGGTGGTCAGAATTGACCCATTTTGACTGTAGAAAGCAGAGGCCACTTCGGACAGGAACCAGAGGACCAGTAGGCAGTTTGTGGCAAAAGGATCAACCTCAGAGGCAGATAGATTCGGGTGTTCTGTTCTGACTTTACTGCTTGTCAGCCATCTAGCCTTGGACCAGTTATTGAATACTTTATAGCCTTTGTTTTCTTATGTTTAAAAATGTAATATTAATTCCATTGCCATTGAATTGTAAAGATTAAATACAGTTAAAATTAATAAAAGCACCTAGTACATACAGTGTAGAGTCATTAAATATTTTTCATACTACTTTTTAGTGGGAAAAACAGTGTCTCTTTGAACTTTAGTTTGGTGTCTCTGAGTGCATTACAAGTGGTGCAGTGGTAGGGCTGCCGAGGACGCAGCTGCGGGGTGGCCGGCGCAGAGGCAGTCTCACTGCTCCCCCAGTCCACGGGTCCGGGTGTTCGTGTGGAGTGACTTGACTTGTGAGCGTGCTAGAGATACTACTTTAGGGAGAAAAATAATTCAAGAATCATTAACGGTTGTTTAGTACTACCTTGCAGTGGTATAAAGCATTTCTCTGTATACTTAAAGCCACATTAAATATGTAAAAAAATCACCTAGTTTTTTAATATCCAGAAGTCACTCCAAGAGTTGAAAATGTAGTATTCCTGGCTGGTGTGGCTCAGTGGGTTGAGTGCCAAAGGTTGCCAGTTCGATTCCCAGTGAGGGCACATGGCTGGGTTGCAGGCCAGGTCTCTGGTAGGGGCCATGCAAGAGGTGATCACACATCAGTGTTTCTTTCCCTCTTTCTCCCTCCCTCTCTGTCTAAAAATAAATAAATAAATAAAATTAAAAAAAATATATAACTGTAGTATCTGGGTGTATTACTTAATATGCTGCATAGTCCAAAAGAAAATGAGTAAATGAAGTTATTTTAAATCATCATATGTGATGGCAGCTGTGCTAGTTCCTGGACATACTAGTGTACAAAGCAGTCTCAGTCATCCAGAGCTTATAGCTAAGTAGAGATCCTTGTAGCACAAGAGAAAAGATAAGTGAAATAGACAATAATATGCAGATGGCTCAGTACTTGAAAACATTTTCTTTACTGTCAAGTTTATTTTAACTTTATAGTATATGTAATATTATATATGGTCAATGTAGACAGTGTATTTAGGCCAGAATGCTACTGATAACTAAGTAATTTGTTCAGTGTTACTGGCATAAGCTAAATAAAAGTAATAAAAGGTGATGGGGGGAAAGGTTATAGAAAAAAGGAAGAAGAGAATGTATGTTAGTGGGGCTGGGGATGGCAAGTAGAGAAAAGAAAAAGGTATATTTTTTGGAAAATATGGATAATCTTCAGGTGTCATTAGAGCCTTCTTATCCTTAGAAATCAAAGGTTGCATTAAATCCCGTCTGACTGGGGAAGCCGGGCACAAAATGACATGGGAGATAATGATAAGGACACTCAAAACACAGTTTGTGACTCAAACCACTGCTGTTGCAGCCTCCTGAGCCATGCTGACTTTTAAACAAATACAGTATGTGAATTCGTTCTTATGTTAAATTATCTTCATAAAATAAACAAAATACATTGTTGATTTTTTTTTAGTGTCTTTGCAAGATATAACAATGAGAAAAGCTTTCCGAAGTTCTACAATTCAAGATCAGCAGCTTTTTGACCGCAAGACTTTGCCTATTCCGTTACAGGAGACATATGATGTTTGTGAGCAGCCTCCGCCCCTCAACATACTCACTCCTTACAGGTCAGTAGACTCATAAATGAGAAGGGTGGTTATTTATCTCAGGCTTCAGGTTCACATAGGTAGGAGTCTGCCTTTAAATGCTAAATCCCCGGACATTCTTTTTTTACTGGGCTCCTGACCAACATAGAGAACACCCTCTCTACCACCTTCAGAAAACATCTGATTTATTCACGGAGTTCCCACAGGTCTGGCATGCAAGAGACAAGACTAATTTAAGGGAGTTGTTTTCATAACTATTAGTAAGAAAACCAATGGCAAAATCGTACTGTGCTGGGCCAAGGAGTTGTTACTGTCTTTTAAATTTCATTTCCAATCAGATGGAAAAGAAAAAATAAAGAGCTCAAAATTTGAACACACTAACAAATACTATTTTTGCTTGTTTTATCTACTCTTAATCTGTATGCATTAAATTTACAATACATAATGGGTATATAGTATTTGTTTTTAAAATGTAATCTACCATTTAAAATAAAATCTGGAATTATTCAGCCTTATTCTGGAGCTCTTTCATATGATTTGTTAAATAGGTAATTTAAGATGTGTTACACATATCTTCTTAAATAAAATGGTATTCAGATAGTTATTTGAAACTATTTTTCAGTATGCAAGTCATTTGGATATAAATAACTGTGGTACTACAAGAATGACTATTAGGTGATATTTTGAGGGTTTGGTAAGTAAATTAGAGTATTGGCAGAAACCCTGTATAATTTCTCTATTCTAAATGATATTATGTCCTTTCAGACTTTTATCTTGGCAGAACTATTTATAATTACTGGAATTTCTCAAAGGACTTTCAGAAAACTCGTTATTCAGCAGAAGTTAGGGATGAAAATTGTCTAGCTGTACTTTAAATTATTAACACCAACTCTGAAAAAACATCTAATTTTCTGTTTTCTCAGTTTCCTGTCTGACTTGTGAGAACTATTCTAATGGTATAATATTCTTATTTATTTTGCCACTATTTTAAAACATGCTATAGTTTGTTAATGTAAGAGGGAAAAGATTTCACTGAACTATTTCTATTCTGATTGCCTAAGTCTAACTAATATATATTTTAATTGATATATTTCAGAGATGATGGTAAAGAAGGTTTGAAGTTTTATACCAATCCTTCATATTTCTTTGATCTATGGAAAGAAAAAATGTTGCAAGACACAGAGGATAAGAGGAAAGAAAAGAGGAAGCAGAAGGTATTACAAGAGATTCAAAAAATTGAAGTTAGTTTTCATGTATTTGTGTTTTATTACACATAGGCAACTTTGTTAGTCCTGTACTTTGATGGTTTTACTTTATTGAGTCCATGTAGTCAAATACTGAGGTCTTTATAATCACACAGGAAGATCACAGTATAATCTGAGCAGATTAGATTATTAGATTATTAACTATATATAATAATGATATTATTATGTATACATCTAACTATATATAATAATGGTATTATATATAGTTAGATGTATACATAATATGATTATTATAATATGGTGTGATAAGTGCCACAACAGAGGTATGCATACAAAAAAAGCACTTGATTTAAACAGTGGACAGGGTTGGCAAACACTGTCAACAAAGCTGACAATGTATCTTGAACAAAAAATAGGAATTAAGTGGCCCAGGGAAGAGGACATTCTGGTAAGAAGGAGCAAAGGGATCTTGTCTGGAGATTGGTAGAGATGCAGCTAATATTTTCTAACCACAGAACCTATCCCGATGATTTGGAATGGTTATTATACTCTCACTAAATTCCTGTTATCTGTTTGCTGTGTTGTTGTTTTCCACCTTCTGATAAAGTTCACTTGGATTTACTTTACTCCATGTTGATGATAATTAGAAATACAGAAGGAGGAAGCAGGGTTGGCTTTAAGCAGAACTATGAAGGAAACAGAGTCTGTCTTCATCACCCCTCTGTTTCTCTTAGAGCTCTCTCTGCTTCCCTCTTCTCCCGTTTCCCTGTAACACATTGCCGTTGCCATCGGTACTGGACAGTAGCCCTGGGTTCTAGCTAGAGTTTGCAGAGTGGTGATGGACAGCACACATTACACCTGTGAGCAGTGTTGTGCTTGATAACCCCAGTGGTTTTAAATTTGTTGAACTGAAATGCCTTAAATAGGCATGGCTGTCTAGTTTACTGCCTTCCCTGAGTTGCACCCTGCTCTCTCCGTGTATATTATCTGCTTGGCCCCTTTGGGCATTTGACTTTGTTGTACTTACTCTGTACTTTTCTGTGCTTGTTCCCACAATTTAAATCACTTCTTGTTCTATTTTTAAATACACTGTTTTCTGTTGAGTGACACAGTTTTAATGGGCTAAATGGATAATAGGATTTTTTTCTAATGTATTGGCTAGCCAATTGGTAACTTCCCTAACTTACTAAATTAGTAAATTTTCATGTTTTGGTTAGAGATAGTGCCATTAATGATAGGAATTTCACAAAAGTAATAGATATGGTAGCAAAGAGGTGAATCGTTTTTCATCTGAAAGGGCTTTCTGACTTCAGATTTTATTACATAGGCATACTGTTTTTATCTGGTACGTCAATTCCAATTAGAGATTAAAAAAACATGAGGAGAAGCTGGATTATGAGCAAACTAGCTAAGATTTAAATCAGTGTACAGATGAACTGTCTCTATGTTACTTTTCCTATATTATTATGACATTGTTTTTTTCAATATTAATGTTAGAATTTTATTGTGATTGTTATAATCTTTTTAAAAACTTGGCACTTCAGCATTTGGCTTTGTCTCAATACATCTGTTATAGCAGAAAAATCTAGATCGTCCTCATGAACCAGAAAAAGTGCCAAGAGCACCTCATGACAGGCGGAGAGAATGGCAGAAGCTGGCGCAAGGGCCGGAGCTGGCTGAAGATGATGCTAACCTCTTACATAAGCATATTGAAGTTGCCAATGGCCCAGCCTCCCATTTCGAAACAAGGTTTCTTTTCTTTTGTTTGTTTTTTAACAAAATTAATGATAAAATTTCTAATATCTATCCCTATAAGTGTTAGGACATGAACTGCTGACCTGGCAGACCCTGGTACAAATATAGAGGTGGTTTTGAAACCCTGACCATTGTGAGCTTGCTGAGGTCTGATCTCGGGCAGATCGTTTTCGTGCCGGGGCTTTAGTTTCATCATCTTTAGAGAGAGGGGGTCGGACTAGGTGATCTTCAGGGTTGTTTTAGCTTTTGTACGAAGTCTCAGCTTCCTCTCAGTGTTTCAGGCAGACTCGGCTAGAGTTTCACAATATAGGAATGGGGTCTGGACTATTTTTTCAACTATTATTGACTCACTACATAAAAAATAGTTGAGAAAGGGTTATATTTTGTTCCTTTTTCTTTCTGACTTCCTTTCTATGCTATATGTCTCACTCGAATATATCAGGACTTTAAAATGAAATTGCTCATCTCCCTTTGCAAAAATAGAGAATAGATCCTTTCCTTTTTCAGTGGTCAGGGGCCCTATATAAGTGACACACCACCCTAGCAACCATGCTAGCATCTTTCTGTGAAGAAATTAGTTTTTGTAGAGTTGATTGTCATGATTATATATATTATAGTTACTGATTTTTGAATGGAAAAGAGCTTAAGGTTTTCTTTTGAATAATACATATAAATTATTGGGTCGTAAGTATGAAATATTTTGGCCCATTTTAGGAGTATGTTACTCCTAAAACTATAAGCATTGTTGAAAAAAATAATGAAAGAATTGAGATTCTTTTCTGAAAGGATTAACCTACAGGCGAACATTTATTTCTACCACTGTTAAGTAATCGAGGTATTTGCTGACCCAGCAGTCTGAACACAGCACTTCTGACTTGCTGTGTGCGTATGTTTTAAATCCAGCTTTGTTCCAACATGCACTACAATCAGTAAATATTTATGTCTTCCTGTGCTTGCAGTGTCTAAAATTTTGCCTCAGTCGGATCTTCAGTCACATGTTGCTGTATTAATGAGCACCCATTTGCTGAGTACCCTAGCATCCCTGAAAGCACTGAAAGGCCAAAAATGAGGTCGCCAGCCATGCTAGTGGGGCTAGTGTCAGGGAGGCCTATCCCTTTGGGCACAAGACATTGGGAAGCCACTTAGGTGTGAGAGAGCAACAAGACATCCTGGTAGTAGGAAATCCAGTTTTTATATTGTAAGTTTTTGTCATTGGCATTTTGTTGTAAAGAAAAAGGTGAAATAGAGGCAGATTGCTTTGAATGCAGTTTGCTAAAAGTGAATTATTTTCTTGTTTATAAGATTATATATATAATACTTTTTATCCTTGTGAATTGAATTAGTATTTTGCCATAAAATAATAGAATAGCTGGAGGTCATCATAACCTGAAACAGCAAGGAAAATTTGCATTATGAACAGCATTTTTTGTTTTAAAAGCAGAATGGATGTAATGAATTTCTGAGAGAAGTTTCTTAAAGGTGGTTAAAATATTGACATTCAAAGGATAAACTATCTCATGCAGAACACTTTATTCTACCAAGAAAAATATACTGATACCATTGTTTTTTTTAGACCTCAGACATATGTGGATCATATGGATGGATCTTACTCACTTTCTGCCTTGCCATTTAGTCAGATGAGTGAGCTGCTCACTAGAGCCGAGGAAAGGGTCTTAGTCAGACCACATGAACCGCCTCCACCTCCACCAATGCATGGAGCAGGAGATGCGAAGCCCATACCCACCTGTATCAGGTATGTAGGGGCAAGCACTTGGTGTTTTGTCTCAGAGGTTGGTAATCTTTTTATTTTTTTAAGGCCCAGATTGTAAATGTTCTGGGCTTGGTGGGCATATGTTTGTGTTATACATACTCAGCTCTGCCATTGTTGCATGAAAGCAGCCATGGGTGATATACATAATTAAATGAACATGTTTGTGTTTCAGCAAAACTTTATTTACAGAAACAAGGAGTGGGGCAGATTGGCATGTGGGAGGTACTTTCCAACCTCTGATAAAAGCTGACACAGTCTCTTGGGAAAATTAACTAATAAGAATTTACTTTAAAGGTTAAAGCATGTTTTATTTTATTATAGCTTTGTTATTAAACAGTAAAGTCCTTGAATAGCATCATCTTGTTTAACATTGATCAGATGCTACAGGAGCTTAATTCTTGTTTATATTAATTAGTCTATGGTAAAATTGGTTTTGTTATATGTCATTTCACTTAAAGTCATTGAACCTGTCATCATTTATAAGGGAAGACTTGCTGTATATTAACACACAAAAAATTTTTGTGATGTGCCAAGGGACTAAAAAATGGAAACCAAGCGTGTGATTATTAGTGTTGATTTGATATTAGAGAAATACTCTAAAAATTTGAGAATAGGCAGTTGTTCATAGTATTTTAGCAAAGCTGCTTTGAACTGTAATTTTATCTGGTGTTATCTAAATTATGAATTTTTAAACAGAAAGCAAGGTCAGTGTTATAATTTTCAGTTAAAAAAAGAAATCAGTGTTCTGTCACTGACTCATTTGATGTTTCATCCTCAGGAAGGAAGAGGGCTGTAAATTTCCTATTGTGGTTTGTAATTAGTTGTCACGGATTTAACTGAAATGACATATGATGAGTCTTAATAGCTTCAATACAAATACAGAATTTTATTGGCCACAGGTATTGATACAAATACTGTAATATGATAAATGTTGAGTCATTATAAAGACTCATACACAGTATAAAATTGAGCATTTTACTTACCAAAGTAAGCATAAAATTCTTGAGTGGATATGAAAGTTGTATGAGAGGTTGAATTTTTCAAAATCCCACCTATTCGTTTTCTTGGTGAACTTTTATTTCTACTTTCATTCCACAGTAAATACTGCTGCATATTTTTTAATTTCTGTAGGAACATGTTAATACATCTACCTTGATAGAGTTACTGATCATTTATATTTTGTGTAATTAATTTTTCTCTCTTAATAACTTGCTAGGATCTCTTTATCATTTCAGTTCTGCTACAGGTTTGATAGAAAATCGCCCTCAGTCACCAGCTACAGGCAGGACACCTGTGTTTGTGAGCCCCACCCCCCCACCTCCTCCACCACCTCTTCCATCTGCCTTGTCAACTTCGTCATTAAGAGCTTCAATGACTTCAACTCCTCCCCCACCAGTACCTCCCCCACCTCCACCTCCAGCCACTGCTTTGCAAGCTCCAGCAGTACCACCACCTCCAGCTCCTCTTCAGATTGCCCCTGGAGTTCTTCACCCAGCTCCTCCTCCAATTGCACCTCCTCTAGTGCAGCCCTCTCCTCCAGTAGCTAGAGCTGCCCCAGTATGTGAGACTGTACCAGTTCATCCACTCCCACAAGGCGAGGTCCAGGGGCTGCCTCCACCCCCACCACCGCCTCCCTTGCCTCCACCTGGCATTCGACCATCATCACCTGTCACAGTTGCAGCTCTTGCTCATCCTCCTTCTGGGCTACATCCAACTCCATCTACTGCCCCAGGTCCCCATGCTCCATTAATGCCTCCATCTCCTCCATCACAAGTCGTACCTGCTTCTGAGCCAAAGCGTCATCCATCAACCCTACCTGTAATCAGTGACGCCAGGAGTGTACTTCTGGAAGCCATACGAAAAGGTAATGTTCTTGGGGCCATTAAAAGTATTGCTCTTGTAGCACTGGCAACTTTCCTATTAAACAATAATCCTTTGCTCATTTATACAATTTTAAATGATCATGGTTTTGCACAAATGGTCTTTAGAAAGTAAAGCTATGTTCAACTTTTATTTTAAATCATTTTTAAGAAACTATATCACATTTGGTTATTTTATTTTCATATTTAGTAGGGGTTATAATGTTTATTGAATGAATGAAAAAAGTATCAGACTTAAACTTTATAGAAAATTAGTTAAAACCCTTCATATTATGTTTAATATGTATACTACTTTAAAAAAACTGCATTTTCTTCAGAGTAAAGGCTCTCCATCTGGTGTCTCAGGGACACTTGCTCTACCAGATGCCTTTAAAGTTTCCTCCCTTAGTTAAAAAAACAAAACAAAACGTGACATACTCATTGAGTTATTCTGCCAGCATTTCCTAAGCACCTACTATATGCCAGGTGCTAACAGTATAGAATAAATAAGAGTGCCTTTTCCTCAAGTAGAGGGAGAATAAAGCCTCAGAAAATATCATCAGCAATGTTTATTTTATTTGACCCTAGAGGTAACAGAAGAAAAGTATTATCTGGTTAACTTTCTAGGATTTAGTGAGCAGGGAGGCATAGTAGATTATAATGTTTTAATAAACTCTAGATAGCCACTGGATGTCTGGCAAGTTCTACCAACTAATGTCACAGATAGCATAATGAAGAAATTAATGCCCCCCAAAAATAATTCCTTCAAGATCTTTTTAATATATCTTGCTTTATATTTTTCGATTAGCATTTCTTCTGTGCATTTCATTCCAGAAAAATTAATAGTATCTAGCATTTGGTATTTTGGTTTACAATGAATGGTTTGCATTTACTGTGTCAGGTATTCAGCTACGAAAAGTAGAAGAGCAGCGTGAACAGGAAGCTAAACATGAACGCATTGAAAATGACGTTGCCACCATCCTGTCCCGCCGCATTGCTGTGGAATACAGTGATTCAGAAGATGATTCAGAATTTGATGAAGTAGATTGGTTGGAGTAAGGAAAATGCATTGATAAATACTACAAAACTGAATGCAGATGTCCTTTGTGGTGCTTGTTCTTTGAAAATGTTTGGTCATTCCAGTGTTTTGCTTTCTTTTCCTTAAGATAAATAACCTTTTTCCTCCATAATTTTTGATTTCTAAGAAAACTATTAGCATACATTTCAAACTAAATGTTTTACAGTGGCTTATCTTTTTTATTTTTCCCTGAAAAGATAATTTGGTCAAATAAACCACTAAGTATTAAGCATGGACAGCTGTTATTAGAGTAGCAGACTCAGTTTTTGATGTATCTTAATTGTGCACTTTGTGAATTTTAATTTAAAGGAAGCAACTGAGATTGAAATCATGAGGGCGACTGTATCTATTAATGAGCCTTATTCCACTTCTTGACGTTTTCAAAAAAGAAACACAGACTTTGATTATATGAATACACTCAGAAAGTACCTTTAGCTTGTAGTATTGAATTCTCTTAAAGGAATGCTTGAATTTTTTTAATTATTGTTTTATTGTTTTTAAATACTTGCCTTATTTGAATGTTTAGCAGTACCCTTTCCCACTTATATATTGTGTGGTAAAATTTTGCTTGCCTATAAGAGTTTAAAAGATTTCCATGTGAAATACTCTGACATAAACATCCATGTAACTTACATAACTGTTAAGAATAACAGTCTGATTTAATAAATGGTTCACTTTAAAAGTTTATGGGTGTTGCTCTTTGAATAAAACTATTTCTGAAAGTTTACCAAATAATATAAAGTAGTTTCTTAATACCTGGATAGTAAACAAAGACTTTAAAATCCACTCGAGCTGCATGTGTGATTTCCTAATTGTACAGATTCATTCTGTCTAGTGTAAAGGGTAACTTTTATAACATTTTCACCCTAAGTTCACAAAATTAGTATGTTTCAACTCCTTATGCTCTTAAAGTGTTAACTTGCTCATTTCAGCACACCTTGACTTTAACATTATTCTTAAAATTATATTTTGCAATGTTAAAATGAGTTGTGCCTATTTGTACAGTCCAGAATCAGAGGTAGAGGGAAGCAGCATTCACTTCAGGTTATTTAGCATGAAGAAAAGACTAAATGATGTTCCTTGCCTCTGTCTGCTCCTTTTGCAATGCAATTTCCAGCTCCTTCCATCAACAGATGGGCCCTGATCCAACTCCAGAATCTGAGACTTGTTTTAACCAAAAACATATGGCAGAAATGGGCTCAGGAGCCTGCTACAAGATCAGAAACCTCATGCCAGAGGGCAGTCCCAAGTGAGGCCATCTCAGACCAGCCAAGCACAAGCTCACCTGCTGCCTAACTGTAGGCAGATGAGCAGGCCTCGCTAAGGTTAGCCCAGCCTGGGAAAATTGTTCAACTGACCTATAAGGTCATAAGCAAAAATAAATGCTCATTGCCTCGCACCTAGGTTTTGAGGTAGATTATTTCACATAGCATGATTGTGGCAATAGACAGCGGGTACCACATGCTCCTTGATAACTTGTTAATTTGGGGGGTATTTAGGCAGATAACTAATGACTTATATCCTTGTATTTGGTTTTGAGTTTTATTGTAGCAATACCGTTTGGGCATAAAAAAACCATTTCCTAATGGCTCTAATAAACAAAAAGGTTTGCTTTGGTCTTTTGGTAGCTTTGCCTAAGAACAAGAGATTGCATAGACATTTGAGATTTCTTTCCAACCTATAAAACTAGTGTTGAATTTAACGCAAGAAAATATGGCAGTTTAAATTTTGTCCTTTTTAAGTGTGCTTATAGTCAAAGGAGTAGTTAATAGGTAGTTTTTATAAAGCTCAATTATAGCCAGGTAACTAAGACATACTGGTGTTGGTGTTGGAGATGTTAAGGGTGGTAAAAAGAAAATGAAAAAAGATTTCCTAATAACAGGAGTGGATCTGTTGTAAAGCCTGGCTGTATGTAGCCTAAATAGTTCATGATAGATTACTTTTTTTTTTTTTTACAACATTCCTGGAAGATAAGAGCATGTCCATAGACTGAAGAGGTTTTATATATATGTATCAGGTTTTTATGTATATACATATATGTGTATGTATGTATTTTGATATATATATCAAAATAATCTTTCAGTCTAGATATTCAGATTACCTTCTGAGATAATTTTGGAACAAATAATTCAGTGGTCAGTTTTAATATCCTAGGAGGAATGAAAGGTACTGGGTAATGACTGCCTTTTTCTTACTGAATTATATTACTGTCCTACAAGGTCGTGCATAAGCAGAGTCAGAAAAAGTGAATGTCATGGGGAAATAATTGGCTTCACTTGTTTTGGTTGAAGTCATCCATTTGCCTCCGTATTACCAAATCCAAGTCCTTAGTCCTTTGTTTGATCTTTATTCTGTGTGTGCTCTGCCTCCTTGAAGCTGTGAATCCCTCTGGCTGTTTTTGCCTCGCTGTTCCTTCCTCTTCCCAGTAAGGGTGGGACAGGAGAAGGGGAGGGAAATGCCCAGCCACAGTGGAGTTTGGGGTGAAATTCAGTCATTGTGACAGGAGAGAGAGTGTGTCTGTTAACTTTTTCTAAGTAAGGAATCTTTGTAAGCTTATAAGGCATTTTAAGCTGTAACCACTGCTTTTCGTAATTTATAATAGATTTGAGCAGAAGAGATGACTTCTGAAGCAGTTTCGCATTAGAAATATTTATTGAAAGATAAAACCCAAAATTTCCATTTGGGTTATGTTCTGTAAATTGTGAAACGCCCCTCCTTTATTCTACCTTTAGATTCAGAAAGCCCCACCCTCCTTCAACAGCCACGTCACGCCCACGTTTCCACAAAATCTTCTCAAATCACCACAGGGAGTCCTTACTCCCTTTCAGCTTCTCTGATTCCTTTATTATATATAAGCTTTCTTCAAGTGGTACAGCTATGAGCTATTCAGGCTTGCCAGGTAGGTTTCTCACAAGATAGCCAGGGCCTTGTCTAAAATAGGTAACTCACAATAGCTCTGCGTGGAAACAAGTTCAGAAATCCCCATTTTTATTCTGTCCACAAGGGCTCTTTAAATCGTATCTTCCTAGACACTGCTCCTGTTTAAGAAAATGTTCACCACTAACCTGGGTAACAAGATTGATTAAAATTAGCCCTCACCTCATCAAAACCGTGTGCGCGCGCATGTTAATTTAAGAAATGGAAAACATAGGATCAACTATTCTGGCCAAAAGGTGGAAGTTATTAATACTAATTTCTGAAGTCACTTTTTAGAGCAGAGAGCAAAATTAACCAAGTATTCTAAATTTAATGGGAATTCTCATTAATTACTTTTAAAACGTAGCTTTATCTTTGCCCTTTAGTAAACATACTATTGCCATTTATTTTCACTCTACTACATTTATGTTGACCCTGGTTTTTTAAAAATTATTTCCCTAAACGGAAGGAGGCATAAAATAAATTATTTAAAGATCCTAAATAATTCAAGAAATTTCTTTTGGATTTCAACAATCTCTATATTGTCCATTTAATAAAAAATGCAAATAAACCAATGTAAGATAGCACTCATGTAGTATCAGGATGTAAAGATTGCTGTGTTGAACTGCTGAAAATATCATATTACAATATTTCTAAATTGTGTCATATAACTGTAATTAATAGAAATCATCCTACTGTGGCCAAACAGAAGGCATTGGACCCTTATAATACAAAGAATAAGTCTTTTCCTCCCTTTATTCATTGCTGTACTAAGAACAAATTTATTTATGTTCTCCATGACTTGACTGTAGAATGCATCAGTAATCTGTTGCTTTTCAAGCCTGACAACCAGGCTCTGAATAAAGAATGAATACCAGCCTTGAATGAACATTGAATGCACTTTTTTTCACAGTCCAGTTATCAATACCTTTTCTTATTATTGTAAGGCCAGCTGCTCTTTTGCTCTTTAGAAAAAAATATTTAAACACAACTGAGCATGTATTGAGGTCATCTTTCTCAGGATGTTTATAGTTTGTCTTCCCTATAATAGATACATTTTTTAGTAATAATGAATATTTTGTCGTATCTAAATAAATATGTTCCTTGTGTATGTGTGTGTATTACACTCAAAGGTTTCCTGATGAATTTCTCATTTATCCTTCCTTCAGGTCACTAGCTTTTCCAGTACTTCTATTCTTATGATACAGGATATCGATGTCTACCAAAGTGATCAAGTTCTCATCCACTTTTCTGGCCTGGAAACAATCTAAAAGACACAAGAGCCATCAAATCCCCATCTGTCTTCTGTTGTAACAGCCTCAAATATTACTTAAAATTATCTATTTCATTCTTATCTATGAAAACTGTGAAATGTTGCACTCCTAATTTTAAAGAAAATCTATAGGAACTATTTTCCAGGTAAAGGAGCACATCTGTTGTGAATGGTTTATTTTTATATTTCTTTTTATTTTTTTATTATTTCCTCCTGTCTATTCAACACACATTTTTGGTGCTTGCACAGTTCCTCTGCTGGGTCGTGGAGCCATGTCGGTGAACAGACAGTGCCCTGCTTTCTGACCACACAGATAAACTGACAGAACAATGAATGTTATGTTAGGGAGGCTCAGCACAGAGACCAAACCTCGTCTAGGAAGTCAGGGAAGGCCTCCAGAAGGAAATGGCATTGAAAGTCTGGGGAGCACCCAGGCAGGCAAATGCTAAAGTGCCCGTGGACTATCCCCCTGGCAAAGGAAATGTCTGGAAATGCGTGATGTGGAGCATGCAACGAGTGGAGTAACTAAAAATAATTAGGTGATCTAGAAGCAAACCATGAGAAGGCCTTAGGAACCATGGTAAAGAGTTTGCCTTTTATTCCCTGGGTAGTAAAACTGAGGAAATAACATCAGAACAGGGTTTTGGTAAGATAATTGGCAGCTACAAAAGTGGTAAATGACTAGAAGTAAACTTGGAGGTCAAGAGACCAGTAAGACTGCTACAGTAGGTGACAGATAACGGAACGGTGGTGACAGAGGAGATAAGGTAGATTTGAGAGAGATTCAGGATGCGAAATGCACTGGATGCACTGGGCTTGGTGATTGGAGAGAAGGAGGCAAGGATAACTTTCAGAGTCCTCCTTTGCTGAGAAAGGACCTCTGGGGCAGGAGCGGGTTTCAGAGGATGAGCTGCACAGTTTGGGACGTAGGCAGAGGAAGGGTCACTGTCGTGTTTGGAGGGAGGGATCAATCTTGTATTTGTGAAAGGAAATTTCTGCAGGAAGGAGAAAAGGATAGCTATGTAAACAGATTGGAAGGTCTGGTACCAAAAAGTTGAGGAAATTTCCTTCTAATTGTGCCTATTTTCTCTTGGAAGCAGGTGCCAGCACTGCCTAGGATGGTTGGAAAGCAGGGGTGTCAACATTTGTAAGAAAAGTAGTCATTGTGAGAAATGGGGGAGATTTCTAGGGAAACAAAATTGTCAGGCAGTCCTGAAAACATTGCTGCAGCCGGTGAGCGACTTTGCAGTGGTCCCAGGCCGCAGTGGGTGACTCCTCCCTGCAGTCTATAGACAGTTTCTAGAGAGAGTCGGGTTCATTGAGAGGGGTTCTGACTATTGTGGGGTAGAAGGACCATTTCCAGCGAAGATTGTCCAATCGCCTTAGTGTCTTAAACCCATCACTAAACTCCCATGTTGAAGTAGTTGTCTGATTTGTCATAATGCTAATTTAATCATCTTTTCTCATTAAGTACAGTCCAGTACACCATCCTGTGAAGATGAATCTTCTGTCTTTGTAAGACTATATATACGTTTCACTTCCCAAAGGCTCAAGGTCACCTTGGTTTTCTCGGTACCTCGGTTTACTCTGCAGTTCCTCCTTTTTAGTCTGTACACCCCCAAATTTCTGCCCTCTTCTCATTTTAACATGCTCAGTTATCCTTTATTGTGTCATCTTTCAGATCTGGAAATCTGAGGATTCTGTCAAAGATGACTCTGCCACGAAGGTTATGCAATTCAAAACGAAGAAGAGGCGGGCGCTCTCGGGACCGACTTTTTCCCCCGTCCCTCTGCCTGCTGAATGAGCTCGTCTGCCGCAGTGGCTTTGTCGGCAGGGGTCCATTTTCCTTTAAAGACACTTTGATCAGCTCAAAAAATAAATGCTATGCTTGATTCTGTTCAAACGAGGCCAAATTTTTAAATTCGATTCTGTGAATTTTTCACAGCTCTTTGGCAGTAAACTTGGTTTTTTTATAGTTAGCCAGCCATCTCAGAAATGTCTGGCATAGAGTCTCAGTAAAAGCATCTGGATAATTCACTGCCAACTGCCTACCATTATCAGTAAAATAACTCAAAGAGAAGGGCCTGCTAACCAAGTAGTGAGGCCTTCGTGTTGATATTCAAAGACCAGCCATTCCTTTAGTTTGGTGGTTTAATCTTTTTTGTTATAAAACTTGCCTACAGAAAAGTGCGTGAACTAAGGATCTGCCACGGTGTGAATGCCAGTGTAACCATCACCCAGGCCGAGGGATAGGTTTTTGCCGTCACTCCAGAAAGCCCCTTCCACACTTCCTTCTCATCGCCCTCCTTCTCTCACCTCCGACCCCACAGGTAACCACCATCCTAGTTTATGATAACCATTTCTTGCTTCCATCTAGGCTTTTTACCACCTAAGCATGTTTCTGAATATAACAATTTAATTTTGCTTGTATTTTAAAACTTTATAGAAATGGAATCCTTTAGTATGTACTTGTTAGTCTGTCTCTTAAAATTCGACCGTGCTGCTCTATGTAAACAGCACTTTGTTCGTTTTCATTGCTTTATAATACTCTATGGTATAACTATACCACCGTTTATCAACTCTGTTGACAAATGTTTTAGTTTGCATTTTGGGGCTTTTACAGATATTACTGGTGTGAGTGTTTTTCCGTATGTTTCTTACTTAAGTGTAGGCATTTCTATTAATCATGTCTTCACCTCTAGCGAATAACATCAAAGAGTTTTTCCAAAGAAGTTGCACCAGCTCACACTCCCACCAGCCGTCTGAGACAAACTCCACACGTTTGTCTAATATCTTTCTGCTTCATGTTAACTATTCTAGTGGGTTTGTGGCAGTGTCTCATTATGACTTAAATTATCTTTTCCCTGATTACTAATGAGGTTGGGCATCCTTTCATGTTTATTAGCCATATCTTCTCTTTTTCTGTGGCATGTTTTCTCACTTTAATGGTGCTCTTTGAAAATAAGTTACTAATTTTAACATAGTCCATTTAGCAATCTTTTTTATGGCAGTGCTTTTCCTGCTTTGTTTAAGAAATATTTCCCTATGCCAAAGGTGTAAATGATTCTCCCATCTGGTCTTTTAGAGGCTTCGATGTTTTACCTTTCACAGTCAGATTCTGTCTTTTTAAAAATTTTTTATTTATGTATTTTTAGAAAGGGCAAAAGAGAGGGAGAGAAGCCTTGATGTGAGAGAAACAGCGATCAGTTGCCTCTGGTACATGCCCCAAGTGGGGTCAGAACCCGCAGCCTAGGCATGTGCCCTGGCTGGGAATCGAACCAGTGACCCTTCACTTTGTAGGACGACACCCCACCAACTGAGCCACACCAGTCGGGGCAGATTATCCGTCTTTATAATTCGTCTGAAGTTGATTTTTCTGTGCCATGTGAGTCAGAGTTTAGTTTCATTTTGTTTTCATATGGATATCCGATCAAGTTAGCCTCGTTTATTGAAGACTGTCCTTTCTCCAGTGCTCTCTGTGCAGGGCCACTTCATCAAAAGTACATAAGCACAGACCAAAAATAACTATACGTCTATGTTGGTACTACTCAAATGATTGATGTAACTATATAATGTCACAATACAGATACATACAAATACAAGCCCATTTACACACTTTATTCTGCTCTACTGGGTCTAACTTTATGCCAACATCATAGTTTTTAAGGTTATAGCCTTATAGAAAGTATTGGTATCCGAGAAAGCATGCCTATCTATCTACCTTGTTGGTGTTATTCACTATTCTTGGCCCTTTGCATTTCTATATACATTTTAGAATCATTGGCTGCTAATAGATTGGACACTTAGAGGCAGCAATAGATAGATTGGCCTTGGTAAGTGGGAGCTCACTCCAGTCCTCATTTCTGCCACTGTGGCCATGCAGTTCATGTGCTTCCATGCAAGTCTCACTGGCCTTGGCATAGCAGACCTGAGTCAACAGAGCATTTAAATGTCTCTGGAACTCGGTGCTCTAAGGAACAGGTCTTCAAGTGGCTGCTCAGTTGTGTCTGCAGTTCTACAGCCAGAATGGGGGCCTTTTCGTAAGCTACCAAACTAAGCTCTCACCCATAGACTTTAACTGCTTAGCACGTTCTTCTTATCCCACTGCAAAGTATCCTTGCAGCTTGGCAATAACCAGCCTATCCCACTGTCATTTTAGGCATTGTCATTTCATTCCCGAATCACTACACTAGCAAGGACAGTCCCCTCCCCAGGATGTGTTTTCAGGTCTCCATTGGTGAAATCTTTAGCAGTTTGGCCACTCCACTGTGCCAGGGACTGTCTGCACTCCACATGCCCATCGGGATGACGTTCCTCTTTGCCTACCAGGTAATGAAAAGTCAGTTTTCTGGAGTGCACATGCCGAGACATTCTTAAATGTGCATGATATTTATTGGGGGGCAATCCTATGAAGGAAGAGTGGGAGCAGAGGAGACATGGAAAAGCCTCTAGATGGTAAAAGAAGAGGAAGGACAAAGGAGTATTGGTTGAAAACTGTCTTGGACCGCAGTGTTATTCTGAGAAATTTGGCCAGGTCTGTGGAGGGTACTTTACTCAGGTTGCCTGTCAGGGGAATGGGCCAGTGTCCTAACCTCGCTGTGCTTAGTCATTGACCAGGAGCAGCGCACAGTACGCTGGCCGTGCAAGACATAGCGGTAGATCCAGAAGAGCGACAGCCGGTGCCTCCGTCGACTCTGCATCCTCCAGCAGGAGGCGTGAATGGGGCGTGTTTGTAGCCAACAGGAGAAGCAACTAGGCCATCAGACCCCCCCCAGATCTTGGCCTGGCAGTTCTTTCCCAGCTTGTCGTCTCTCAGATAGTTTCAAGCATATGTTTTTACTGTTTTGTCCAACTTTCTAATTGTCCTCGGCAAGAAGGTAGATCCAATGGGGTAATGGCAGTACGAGAAGACATTGGCCAGCCCGATTTCTTTTATTATTCCTTTATCTAAAAAAAGGGAAATTAATGGGAAAGCCATTTTTGGTACTTGTGAAAAGTAAAAATTAATAACCAAGCGTCTCTCTATCTTGAGCATGAGGTATGTGAGATGCAGTGTCCAAATTTTAACTGAGTTCCTTAAACTCACAATTAAACCGTTCACTGTGAAACTGCAGCTGCATTTAAAGACACACCAGAACAAAACGAGAACTGTGAACGATCCAGGTTATTTTTAACTAACAAAGGCAAGTGCTCCAAAGCATAGATACAGGGAGGCTTATGTAAGTGGAGACAGTGCCTCCCTGGAGTTTTCTGAAGAATGACAAAAAGCAAGTGACAGACCTGTCAAATGGCTCCTGATTTACTGCTTGGGGACTCACGGGGTTCTATTTAAAGTTAAACAACTTATACAAACTTCGTCATAAATCAAAATTCCCTAGTGGCACCTCACTTTGAAGCATTCCTGCTGAAGGAAAGAATGTGTGTGTTTAGTGCATTTATGTATACTTCCAATTCTATTTTTAGCTTCTTGGTGACTGTAGGATCTTTGTTGATTACAAATGGTGCCCAAACAGGTGTTGCTGAGAGTCCCTCTGCCAGAGGTTAGACTGTCTTTTTTTTCGTCCTTACCTGAGGACATGCTTACTGATCTTAGAGAGGGGGAAAGGGAGGGGGAGGGAGAAACCGATCAGTGGGCTCTCCCTGACTTGGAATTAAACTGACAACATTTTGGTCTATGGGACGATACTCCAACCAACCAAGCCACACCAACCAGGGCAAGAGACTGGCTTACTCATCCTCTGCTCCCAGTTCTTGGTACGATACATGTTTGTTAAAATAAAACATAGCCCGTCTAGAATTCTTGAGAAGTAAATCATCTGGATAAATCTCTTTTCCATATAATTAAGGGTTAAAAATTTATATATTATAAAGCAAGTATTAGTATTATGACTATCACCACCCTCATCCCCACCACCCTGTTAACCATCTTTTATTTGTGTGCCGGGCACTGTCCTGAGTAGTTTACTTTATCTCATTTAATTCTAAAAACAAGAGCAGCTGGGAACTGGTAACAGTCCATGTCGCTGAGAAAGGAGCAGAGGTTTGGAGTTGTGACTTGGCTGGCCTGTGTCTCACAGCTTATAAGGGGCAGAGCTTGGATTTGAAGCCAGCGTGTCTGATTTATAAGCCCATGACCTTAATCAGTATTATTACTGAAAGCCCCTACAAGTTTTTCTGTCTTTTTAAAAAGAAAATCCTGGGCATCATCTCCATGTAAGAATCACATTAGCATAGCACTTATCAGAGGGTATTGTAATTGTTTACATTGCTGTTTCCTTAGTCTGAGAGCTGTATCCTCTTTGTTTCTGCGCCCCCAGCCCTCAGTGTAGGCCCTAGCCTCACAAGATGCCTTCAGTAAAAGTTTAAATAATGAAAGGAGTAGTAAGTTGGTGTCATTACTATTACTACTGGTCACTGTGAAGAGTCTAAAAGGAGATGCAGCCCTGGCTGGTATAGCTCAGTGGATTGAACATGGGCCTGTGAACCAAAGGATCACGGTTCGATTCTCAGTCAGGGCACATGCCTGGGTTGCAGGCCAGTTGCCAGTTGGGGACACATAAGAGGCAATCATACATTGATTTTTCTCTCCCTCTCCCCTTCCCCTCTAAAGATAAATAAATAAAATCTAAGACAAAAATTAAAAAAGCAGATACAGAAGAGGACACAGATGCTGACTGCACTGCGTGCGGCTCAAGGGTGGCAGTGCCTCCGTCCTTGTCCTTCCATAGAGAACCTGCTTCCTTTGAGAAAAGCTCCAGGTGTCATCTCTCTTTTCTGCTTATTTGTTTTATTCATCCAACAACTGTTTCCTAATCAATACTATGTGCCAGGCACCTATACTGTCCTGTGCTTAGAAAGGAAAGGAGCACGCAGAGCTTTAGCTACTTTAGTAGCTTATCGTCCCTTACCCATGGTGACGCCAGCACCTCATTTACCTTAGAGAATTTTCTGACCCTAAACAAGCTTCTTTTTGGCTGTCTGTTAGGTTGACTTGTCAGCGTGATTGATACCTCATTAACAGTGAATAAGCAGCTCACTCTTACAAACTTCAGTCCATTCTTGCAGCTCACGGAGTGTGGGGGGTGGGGATTGCCTACCGTTTACATGGTGGTGGTTAAACTTGGCGGATCATCAGGCTTATCTGTGGACCTTTTAGAAACTTAGCCCTCATGTCATCAAATATTTCTTCTGCCCTGTTCTCTCTCTTTCTCCCCCGCCCCGCAACTTCTTAGGTTCTGGTTATGTTTATGCTTGCTAATTTGATACTGTCTCAACTCTTGGGGCCCCTGTGCTCTGTTTCATTACCACCTTCACGCGCTTTGTGTTCAGTCTGGGTAATTGCTGTTGTTTTATCTTTGAAGTTCACTGATCTTCACTGGAGCTTTGTGGAGTATACTGTCAAAGCATTCTGTAGCTCCATTCATGGGCTTTTTTCTTTGTAGCATTTTTATTTAATTCTTTTCTTTCCATTTCCATCCCTCTGCTAAAACACATGTTGTCAACCTTTTCCATTAGAGCCTTTAACATAATAATTATTGTTGTTTTAAAATTCCCTGCCTGGTATTCCAATAAGAATAAGCACTGTAGGTGGTGTGCTGGGTGTCTCTTGCCTTCTCTTTTTGTCATAACAGTTCTGGGGTAACAACAGAAAAGTCCCATTTAGCATCCTGTTTACAGTTAGATTGTTACTAGATAACCTTGTAATCGTTTTAATGGTAGTTAAAGGTGTCTGTTTATATTTTCTAAATGCTAGTACACACCATTTTTCAAAAATATTGGTACATTTTCATCAACCTTACTGATCTTGCCTAATAATCTAATCATTTATTAATTCTCTTGGATTTTTTAGGCAGAGATGGTAAGATATTTGGGAATAGGCATGCTGTCTTGTTAAACCGGATGTCCCTAGCATTAACACAGTCCCAGGGCAAAGAAAGTGATCAAAAAAGGTTACGTGACATGGGTAGAAGCCTTGTGTGATTAAACAGTAAACTGTTCTTGACTAAAAAAATAAAACCATTGAGTGTTTCAGTGACTCCGTACCTTTGAGATCTTGGGATGGAGAGAGGTTTTTGGATATCTGAGAAATTACATCCCATCAGTTTTATTGTGAAGCTGGAACCTTAGTGAGGACTAAGATGCAGAGGAGCAGCGGGTATCTGAGCCAGGAGAACAGCGAGAGGAAAGCAGTGCTACCCAGGGCCTGCCACCAAAGCGCCACCCCCTGGAGGGCAAAAGGAAAGGCTGGGGAGAGGGAGGTAGGTGCCCAGGGAAAGAGACAGACAAGCGAGGGAGACCTTCCCCGGCCTCCTTGGGAGTCCCAGCCTCCTTACCTGCAATGGCACTGCTCTCCTCCTCTGCCCCTTCTATTTCTTAATCAAAGATGAGATCTTGGCTGAGCTAAATGTACTTCCCTGCCCATCCATCTGTTCCTATCTAATAATTTTCCTATACAATCCATTCACTAGCTCCATCCTGAAAATGTCTGGCTATGACTGATGAGCTGGACTGTGCTCCTTGCTAGTCACGGTGCTATCACTGAGAAGTGACTCTGCTGAGAGACGGCCCTCCATGGCTCTTGTGCTCCGGTGAGTCCCTGGCCACTCTTTGTCTGGGCCATCTCTCAGGGTTGTTCAGGCAGTGAACAAGCTTGGGGAAGGAAATAATGTCCCCCTCCCTGCTGAAATCCAACTTGCTTGCTGCCCCCTGCTCCCCGGCTTTAAATCAGCAGGCACTGTAAGCTCAGTGTTACAGTGCAAACCCAAGACGCAAACCACTGCGCACACAAGTGTGCCTGCATCCAGGCCCATGCCCATCACCCTTATGGGACCAGAGCCCAGGAAACCCTGGAGAACATCAAACACTTTGGCTACTGCTTTTGCTCTGAGTAATAGTCTTTCATTTCCTGCTCATTTCTTCCGTCAGCACCCAGGGAAGTCCAATAGCTTGCAAGTAGGATGGAATCTCAGACCCTTGACAGACTAAACTCTAACCACACAGCCAGTCAGGTGGTTTGGGACTTGGCCCGCCACTGGAACCATCAGAAATGATTGCATTTTTCCTCTCCACATCATTGCACGGACATTCAGGAAACTGGGCATATCTTAGAGGAGGCCCTCACTCTGAGAGCCAAGGTTTGGGCTCTGAACCAAGGCCAGAAAGGGACACTTTCCTGCCTGGAAATATGGCCGTGTAAAAACTTCCTTCCCGTGCTAATGAAGGATGACAGGTGGTGTCGGAGCTGGGGCTTATCAGAGAGCCTGGCCCCCTCGGGAGACTCTGTGTGTCTGACCAGAACTTGGCATCTGCCCCGTTTCTTAGTCCCCCCTCCTCCCCTGACATTACTGGGAAATAATTTCAAACTGGTAGAAAACTTGCAAGTTTCATACAGAGAAAACTCAGCCCAGACACCTTTTACCCAGGTTCTCTTGTTATTAACATTTTTACCTAATTTTCTCTTATTTCATGTGTGTGTACATACTTTTTAACGAACCATTTAAAGTTATATGCATTTGGGCTATTAATTTCTGTAGATAAGCTTACACTTGCGATCCACCCTTTCCCAAATTCCATTCAATTGTGAGTAATGTTAGCCTGAAGTTGCTATTTCCATGGAACACTTTTATTATCTCGAGAACTTAATAAGGAACTTGGTAATTGAGAGTTTGGGTACCTGGTATTTCTCCAATAAAATGACTATTTTCACCTCACAGGGATGTTATGATACTGTATATCATAGTTTCCACATATGCTATATAAGGTATTATTGTCTTCAAAGTATAATTTTTAGAGGTAAATTTTTAAATTAAACAAAATTTCATTTCTTCCTTAGGATAGGATATAATTTAAAGTTTCATGGTTTCTACTATTGGAATGTAAGATTTTAAAACATTTACTTAATTTTCTCAAGGATTTTATATATGTTGGTGGCATATGATTTGTATTAGAAAATGACAACTAAGGAATTAAGGCTGATTATCTCAGATTGAAAACACTTTGCAAATGCTAACACTGCACAGATATTAACTATGGCTTGTTGTGGGTGCACGTGGTACCAGTTTTATGTGTAGAAAAAAATAAATGTAGCTTAAAGAAAAGGTAAAAAAATGAACCGGTTCATAATAGATTAATCTCTTAATTATTTGGAATTCTGTGCCTGTGGTCTCGGCACCACTGATGCCAGGGTGGGAATAGATTATAACTGACTTACTTATTTTTTTACTGGCGAAAATAAACTTCTGTTTATTTTCCATGTGAAATTTCTGTTTTCCCAGAAGAAGGCAATTAGCTTTCTAACATGTTAATGTGTACACACATGATGTGATGGATAAAGAATGACCTCCCCGGATATTACTTATTCTAAGGGCAGGACAGGATAGGCAGTGAAACAGGATTTTCAGGGAAGATGTGGGTGGAGAAATACCCTCTGGGAAGCAGACTGAGGTAACTGAGTAAAGGGAAAGACCAGGGGCACTCAGCTCGCTGCCCTGCCTACCCTGACGTCAACCACCGGGACAGATAAACTGGAAGGTTGGAATCTGCTGATGGAGGCAGTTGGCTCTGGCTGGATTGGTAACGATGGTAAAGAGCTGGAGCCATGAGCGGGTGGTGGGGGGAGGATAGGCATGTTGATCCCCTAACGGACAGCAGACAGCAGGCAGGTTGGTCTAGAGAGCTAGGAAGACAGACCCAGACAGGGAAACATCCTGCTTCTCCAGAAACAACCAGCCTGTCCAAAAGGAGAACTCAACCTAGCACAGGGGTTAAGCCCTCAGGGTGGACAAACAGCCCTCCCCCTTCTGCCTCCAAGGGCTGAAAACTAGGAAAGGGATTCACAGGGTGGTTTGAACCAGGCAGTTTAATCTGTGTCAACCATTTGAGCTGCTTAAGATTTGCCTTGCTCTGCAGTAAATAGTACAACCAACAGCAACCATGCTGTGTTACAAGGAAGCGGGGGAAGGGATAGGCAGTCCAGCTATGAAAGAAGTGTGGAGAAAAGTCATGAATACAGGGAGCAGACCGTTTAGGGGAAATTACCCTCATGCCATTTGGGGGCGTGGATGGGGAGAAGGACTTCTGACTCTCAGCTGAAAGTAAACCAAAGCAAATAATTAACACCTTGACAGAGTTTGGGGGAAGGGGGTGTATACGGTGGGACTTAGGTGTTATTACAAGGGAAAAAAACATTTACAGTAGTAATAATCTCTCTCCTTAGTAAGAGAATATTTAATTTTTTTTTAGGTGAAGAAACATATTCAGATTCTTTAAAATCTTAGAGGCATAATCCCAAATATGCAAATATCATAAACACATAGATGAAATCTGCCAAAGTATCTTTAGATTCTAAGGTTGTCATTTTTCTAAAGATAATATGCATTTTCTACAGGAAATCATCTTTTTTAAAACCATATTTTAGAGTTTAAAAAAATCTACAGAAGGCCCCACTGGTGCTGGGTTACAGTCACTAGCCAGGGCCAGCCTATGGCAGGAGGGGAAGAAAGATGCGCACACCCACACGTGCGCATGTGTGTGCAGAGAGCGCTACTTTGGATGCCTTCCGTTCTCCTTCCAGCATGAATTTCCCCCCGCCCCACCCAGGCCCTCTCCATCTCCTCCCACTCCACACATCCCTTCCTATTGCCTCTGCTGCTGCCTCCGTCCTCTGGGCTGGAAGCTCTTTCTTACACATTCCCAGTAGGCTAACAAGCTCATCACCAAAAAGGCTCATCACTAATTTATTTTATTACCTGTAAGATCTTTACGAGGAGGTAGTAAAGACTGGAAAGTCTTAAGTCCAAAGAATGATGACAGGTGATTTTTGGCACTTCAAGAAAGTTTGGACCAATGCTTCCTGAATGCCTCTTAACTACACCCAAGAGCTGAGATTGTGAATTGATTTTATGGCTTTAGGTGTCTTGATTATTTTGTGCTTAATACTGAGAGAGTGCCTATAGGTGATATATCAACAAGCACAGCTGTGGAGGAAGGAATAGCGTGCTTTACCCAGCTGTGGCCAGATGAGTCTTCCAGCCCTACGTGTTACGGGATCCTGAAGAGCCCTGTTTTTCTTTGGTAAAATTGGCCTTTTGAGATCTTAGGATAAATTAAATTGTGCCAGGTATTCCTTTATTCAGTATGAGATTTAGTCCATCTAGAAAAAGGATAAAAGAATTAAAGATTAGACAGTATAGAATAGGATATGAAACAGCCGTCTCTGGGCCGGCTTACAGTTAAAATACTTCGTTCAGTTTCTTGGGAAGTTGATTGAAGGAAGAAAATATATAATATGCATGTAAATTGAATATATTCCTCCAGCATGAGCTACCTTTCAGGCATAGTTTACGTGCTTCCATAATTCATCAACACATTTATTAGACCCCTAACATCAGTATTTGATTCAGCATTATATTTTCAGCAGAAAATGATTGGTCTTCTCAAAGAAAATGTGCAGTTTCTGGGTTCATTCAAATATGCTCCATTTCCATACCCAAAAATAATGCTGCTGAAGTGAAATTTTTATGAGTAGCAGTACAAACTGTCTTGAGGTTATATGCGGCTTTAATTTGATACTCATTAGCTAAGCTAACAGGTAAAAGGACTAAACTCACTATGTTTCTTTATTGGGATCCTGCTGAAATCCACAAAAATAGAAATTTCTCAAAACAATATGAAATAGAAATTTTCCTCCTGTGGTATTTTTTAAAAAGCTACCCTAGTTAAATACCCAACCACCCGAGGATGTGGCATCTGAATGATAATGGCTCTAAATATTTTCAAACACCCAATTTAAATGCGTAAGGTTACTGTTACTTTTCAATAGATCGACAAACAGTAATTAACATTTATGTGACAGGCATTTTATACACAGAGAAAGCACTCAGCAAGAATATTCAACAAATATTTGTATAGCTCCACAGCGCAATGATAATAAAACACCATGATGACAAAGACCCATTCATTCGGTGTCTTCTCAGATGTTCCTCAGTCTTCAGTGGCATCAGTTTTCTCCAAACCCTGAGGTACCACAGATCTCCTTTCATTGAGATGATATATCCAGATGGACCTTGTTTCTCCTTTAGCTGAAGAAACTAGCATTAGAATGTCACCTCTGTAATATCTTACTTTGGTCTATACATTATTTTTTTTAAAGACATGGGTGTGGAATATGTTTCTATGTGGTATCTTTTTAAAAAAATCTTCGCCCGAAGACTTCTTTTTTCATTGCTTTTTAGAGAGAGGAAGGGTGAGAGAGAGAGAGACATCAATTGGTTGCCTCCTCCCACAAGCCCTGACCAGGAATTGAAACTGAACCCTGGGTATGTGTCCCAACCAGGAATCAAACCCACGGCCTTTCTGTTTAAGGAGTGGTGGTCCAACCAAGCCACATTGGCCAGGCCACGTAGTGTGTGGCTTAACTGCTGTCGTCCCTTGCCACATGCAGGTGCCATTGCTAGACCCTGGGACACCGGAGGGAAACTCATAATGGTTTAAAAAAAAGCTAGAAACTGCTTCTTTCCCCTATTTTGGTCCCATTTTAACAAACTAAAATGAATTGCAGAATTAAATGCCTGCAAAATGTGAAGTAATAGGAAACATTTCAATTAGTAAGTAAAAACACTAACTGCCAACACTCATATGGCTTTAACGATGTGTCACGCACTGTTCTCAGTGCTTTCCATGCATTGTCATTTCATCCTGACAGCCTCCCTGCGGGGTAGGCATTGAAGTGGCCCCGGAATCCAGGCATGGCAGGTTAAACAGATGTCTTGCGGTCACCTGAGCAGTGATGGGCAGAGCTGGTTTCAGCCCAGATACCCTGGCTGCATCACTCCGTCACTGTACCGTTCTTCTGCTTATACAGTGGGGACGTTTTCACTGTCAGGAGCCAGAGGAGGGGAAGCAGTAAGTGTCCCCTTTAGCCAGACCTCTGGTAAGCCCCACTGGGCTAGAATTGGTGACTGCTGTGTGCATGCGTGGCTGAGTTTGTGGCTCCAGGCTGAGCACGCTTGCTCAACATAGCGGATCAGCTGTTCCAGTTGCATTCAGCGTAGCTGGGGGGGTGGGGAACTGTCTCTTTCGAAGAGCTTTGGATGTGGTGATGGAGTTTTCGTTCTCCAACAAGTTATTAAATATTCCATAATCCCAGGTAGGGAAGACCTACTGTGGACCCCAGAAAGTCGTACCAAAACAGGCTGTCTGAAGATGTGGAGAAAACTTACTTCTATTGTTATCTTGTAAAAGAAATAAATGGATGGCCAGAAAGTAACTTGGTCCCTCACACAAAAGGAGGTCTAAAGCTCCATCAGTAGGCAACAGTCTGGTCAGGAGAGAAAAGCTTTGAAATTAAGTGGTCCTCATAAAACAGAACTAACCTTGACATTAACCAACAGTGAGATTCGAGGATTACCAGTTCATCTGAAAAATTAACCCTATGACCCAAAACTTCCACGCTTGTAGGTGCATTCTCTTTTGTCTTAAGGCTTTACTTCTTCATGGGTCTTTTTTTAAAAATGCAGCTATCCCTGGGAGAGGGTACAGCTTTGCCTTTATCAGCCCACACCTGATACTGTTCATCTCTTTAGCAGGGCTTCGGTGACAGGCAGACGCGTAGAAGAATAGCCTGTGGACTCAGGCAGAGGGGTGAAGGAGAAAAGGGGCCGAGAGGGGTAGGAGACAGACACCATTACCTCACGGATTTTCCCATGCCTGGCCTGTCTCTGAAATTTGATGAGTACAGTATTCAACCCAGAAAAAAAACAAAAACGGGCTTTTGAAAGCCTTTTACAAAGACTGTCTTGTTCAACAGTGACCCTACCATTCTTCCGGCTGTTTGAGCTTCAAATCTTAGATTCTAAGACGTAGAGGTTGTTCACTCCCTTCTCTCCATTCCCGGGACCCAGTCCGTTATCAAGTTGCTTCACATTTCTCCACATTGTTTCTTCTCTTCACCCCGTCCTTTGAATTCCAGCCTTTAACACCATAGCTCAGACCCTTGTCATTCGCCCAGATTACCTAGTGAAAGGTGGCCCAGGGGGAGCGTGGGTCAGGAATTCCTCCGAGATGTATAATTCCCAGATGAGGTCAGGAGTGTGAATGGTCTGCTGTTCATGGGCTTTGTTGCACCTTAACTGCAAATTCAGGACCACTTCCTAGTGAGAGGCACTTTCACAAAGAAAAGACAGGAAAACCAGTCCTGATTGGGGTCAGGGACTCAAGAGGCTGAATGAAGTCGAGGGTTTGAGAGGCTTTGTGGGATCAGGGAGGCCAAGGACACTCAGGTTTGGAGAGCTGTGCCCTCAAGGACAGAAGAAGAAGGAAGAGAATAGGATGCTGCAGATACTGCTGAGCAGTGAACTTGGAAACACGGTTATAACAACTTCTATGGTTCTACAGCCTCCGTACCAGCCCTTTTCATTCCCCTTAAACAATACCTAAAAGAAGAGCCTGCATGCTTAATAAGAAAAAGGATGAAAAGCCAGTTACTGATCATTGATATGCACAGTATTTGCTTGTGCACGCCTTCTCTGCAGAGACGCCCCACGAGCTGGAAACCGGTGGCGTGGAAACCTTGGTCTAACCATGTTTGAGGTGCTCCTTTTGCTCCAGGTTTTTTAATGACAATACAAAGAATTTGACGAGGGGAAGAAAGGAGCTCACCCTGTGGTTTCAACCATCTGCCGTTTAATAAACAAACATTTTTTAAATTGAGATTTCATCCTTTTAGCAGTGGGTGGGAGCCATTAAGGAATTTTTTATTTTATTTATTTATTTTCAGGGAGAGGGGAAGGGAAGGAGAAAGAGTGGAACAGAAACATTGATGTTTGGTTGCCTCTCATGTGTCCCCTACTGGGGACCTGGCCTGCAACCCAGGAATCGAACCAGCGACCCTTTGCTTCACAGGCCCATGCTCAATCCACTGAGCTACACCAGCCAAGGCTAACATTAAACATTTTTTTTTAATTGCTGCAACTACCAAAAATCCAATACATGGGTCAGGGTGCCACTCTGGTGTTCATTCCAGTCCCTCCTCCCTGTGGAAAGGCGAAGCCTTCTCCAGGAGCCTGAAGGTCGTCCCCTGAGCCTGCCTGGGCCCTGTTCCTTGTCTTGGTTCTCAAGAGCGTGCTGATCTCTTTCTGTGTCCCATGCCAGCTTACACCAGGATGGTCACAGCTGTACCCGTGACAAAGAGCTCTCCTGTTTGCAAGAGCTCCAAATCCACTCTCCTGAACTGCACTGCTCTTTCTTGTTCCTCACCTGCCGCTTCACAGTCCCCTGTGGTGCTGGAACTTCAGAAGGTTGACTTTCTTTCTTGTGTCCTTTGTGTCTCCCGAATGGCTTCTCTCCCCCTGCGGTGTGACAGTGGGAGGCCTGACAGGGCCTACCTGATTTTTGGCACAGAAGGAACAACTTCCAAAGCAAGTTGCTATAGTTACCAAGTCTTTCCCCACTGCGCAGCAGTCACTGACTCTCTGCTCTTTTTGTGTTGCTGTGTCAGACGTTCTCCTTGGGTACAGCAGCTTGGGGTTTTGTCATTAATCATTTCAGGCCCACTCATGTGTGGGCTCTGCAGAGTGAAGAGCACGGGGCCTCTATTATGGGGAGCACATGCACACTCCCACACGCCCATGCATGCATGCATATTTTAAGTTTGATGTGCCTTCAATCATGCATGTTTTTCAACGGGGATTTCTTGTACTGACTCCATTTTAGAAGGTCGTCCAAAATAAGATTGTACGTGGAGTTATTTTGTACATGCCAGGGAAATGCTTGCTTCTATGTTTCTGAACACAAATTCTGCCCATTGAAAGTTTCCCCAATTCTTTCCTCAGTAATTATCTATTTTATGTCTCTAAGAGAAAAAAGTTGATTGTAGATGAAACAATTTGTGAGCACTTGGAAAGTTAATATTTCAAATCAGCCCCATCGTTGAGCATGTTGCCTTGTTTATGCATGATAGTAATTACTAGACGTGGTGACACTTGGCACCTAACTGAGCTCTCTTATCTGACAGGCACAGTGTTCTGCGTAGAAGTTAAGAAAACTAATGTGCTCGTGGATGAATGTTATACAGCTCTCAAGGAAAACAGAGACCACAAACTAGAATTGTGGTTCCTTCAGGGCCCCAGTCCCCGTGGCGATGAGCTCTGTGCGCGCCTGGACTGGGCCTCCCTTCCCACCAGCTCCTAGCCTCATCCTCTGGCCCTTGCCCTTCCCAAGCTATCTCACCTGGCTGGCTGCAGGTGCTGCTGGGAGTGAACAGGCCACTGCCCCCTCTCTGAGCTGACTTTCTGGCTGGAGGGTCTTTGCTTTTGCGTTTCTCTCTGGGCCGCGCTGCCGCGGCAGGGCTGAAGAGGGCAAGCCTAGCTCTTTGACTCCCATCACTCATGTCCTTAGGCAGGCTGATTTGGGGGTCTCCCCCTCTGTATGGTGTTAGTTGAAAAGTGGACTGAAGCCAAATAAGGATGCTGTCCTCTGTCACTGTGTCTGAGGTACACCCAACAGGGCTGCCCACAGGGAGGGGCAGCCTGGGGACTGTATAAACTACAGCATGTTGAAGTGATAGGTCGAAAAAGAAATAGCTGCTATGTCTCTCTTCTGCAGGGGTGGGCTTCTGGGCCTGGTGGGAGGGCTTCTGTTGGCTCTTTCTTATTGGGAAGTTCACAAACAACAGATGTGATGGTGAACTTCCAGACTGGTTTCTCCAAGGACAAGCCCCCCAAGTAAGAGCAACCCCAGTGGGGGTTGGGGGAGGCACCTGCACTGGCTAGCACCCTGAAAGTCCTTAGGTATAACCCCCCGCAGCCTGTGTTACCCCTTCTCACCCAGTCCCTCACTACAAGTCTGGCCCTCTTTCCCTCTGGACTTGCATGCTCCGAGCAGAATGGGGGCCCTCCGTCACTTCCCATCCAGGCTGTATGACCTGTTTCCACCCGCTCTATTCAGCTAGTTCCCAACTGTCCTGCCCCTGAGGAAGTCGCAGTGTGAGACCCAGATTGCAAAGCACTTCAGGCTCTCTGGAAGATGAGGAGGAAAAGACTGAATCAATCTCCCCAGACTCCCATTTCTGTCTTCTGGGCCCAGGAAGGCCACCTGCTCGGTTCTCCCTCCCAGACCTGCAGCCCCGGAGGCTCTTCAGTAGACACCATCACCTGTGGGACTCCCCTCACTTACTTCTCTTCTCTCAGGGATGGCTGTCCTGCACTGCCTGTTTTTTTTAATGTCTAGAAAATCATTGTTTCACATACCCCGCTGTCTGTTTCAGTGGGTGTTCAAAGCCAGGGGTCTTCTGGTCCCATTGTGGCCACAAGCAAAGTCGTCGTCTTTGTGAAGCATGTCCTTTCCTATTGGATTCCATGACCTGACATTCCCCTGCTGTGTCTCCTGCTCTAGAAGGTCCTCTGAGCCTCCTTTGCAGGCGGCCTGGCCCTGCTGGAGTCCGTCCACCACCACAGCCTCCTCTCTCCTCCCACTGGAGAGCTGCTCCCTGCTCGTCGGTAATGAGATTCCTCGAGCAGGGCTCCTGCCACAGATACGCAGCTGCCTCGTTGACTGCACTCTGGAGCCTCTCTAATCGCCTGAAACTAAGTATGTCTGACATATATTCATTATCTGTCCTCAAATTTGATCCTCTTCTTGCTACATAACCGGTTTTGAAGCCAAAACCCACGTATCTTCCCAGACAACGCCCTCTCCCTCGCTCCCACGTCACAACCACTGCCCAGTCTTGCTGATTCTTCAAAAAGCTCTCTAATACCTGTTCCCTCTGTGCTAACCCCTCACTGGTCTCCATTGTCTTTTCCTATTTTGTTCTCTGCGGCAGCCAGTAGAGATTTTTTATTTCTAATGCACATCTGATTATTTCCTGTAACAGCTTCAAATACCTTAAAGACTTTCCATTGCTCTGCTCAGTGTGGCCCCTTGCTAGCCGCGGCTCACTCACACCTCTTCAGTCTCCCTCCCTGCCCTCGCTGGCCTTCTTTCAGTCCTGTCAGCCCCTTTTCCCTCTGGCCTGGCCACTGCTGCCCCTCTACCAAGAGGGCCATCGCCTGCTTTGCCAGCTCCTCCTTCAGAGTCAGCCCAGTTGCCGCTTCTTCAGGAAGCCTGCCTCGCTCGGTTTCGCTGTGCCATGCGCTCACGGCACCGCGTCCCTCCTTTTCTTCTCACTTGGTACAACTATAGTTTTCCATCTGTTTGTCTAATTCTGTGATCAGTGGCGGTTTTTCTCCCTGGACTTGGTAGGTTCTCTGATGGGTTTTAAGTTGGTCGTTCCCCTCGCCATCACGCTCCCGGTCAGGACTCTGGGAAGATGCTGTGGAGCACAGGAGTGTCATGGCAGGTGTCCAGGAGGCAGGAGGTGTGGCCCAGCCCCACAGGCCTGGGAGGGGCCCTGAGGGGTGAGCGCACAGATGAGGGGTGTGGGGTCCTCTGCTGCGGGGTACCCACAAACTGCTATGCTTCTGACTTTGTTCCTCAGAACTTTTCTAAGCCTTTAAAGTGATTCATTCAATTTTCTTATTCTTCCAATATTTTAGTACAACTTTTAGGAGAAAAAAAAACGAGCAGAAGCTGCTACTCAAAGCTGTGGGCACTTGATTGGCAAGTGAGGCGAGACCCAGGGTTGCAAATGCTCAAAGTCTGAGCCTCTGTCAGCGCCCCTGACACCCCCAGAGCACCTCCGGCTGGGATCTGGCAGGAGGGCACCCGGGGCTCCCTCCCCCGACCCTGTCCTCGTCTACCCTGACACTTGTCCTGGGAACCGAGGCACCTTCCTGGGAAGCAAGGCGTGGGGGCTGAGCTGGGGCCAGGCCTCACACAGCAATTTGGGATGAAACGGACATGGCATTGCACCTGAGCACCGTGGTTAGAAATCTAGTGGGGGAACGGGGGAGTCTTGTTTTCTCCTGTATGCCACAGCCCAGCAGGGTCTCACTGAGGGACAGCAGCAGGCCCTCTCTGCCAATGCCTTTCTGACATCAGGCTGGCTTGGGAAGTTTCTGCTACAACACAGACAGGATCACCTTTTTATAAAGATCCTAGTCAAAGACCCAATAGGTTTACATTTAGCAAATATTTCAGCATGCTGCACATCGGTGTGGGCATGACGGGGTGAGAGAGAGTGTATTAGAATGAAGGTGCTGGAGTTTTTCAGCTGTGCTCTGACTGCAGAGGGCATTTGTCCTTAAAGAATGCATCAGCTCCTGGCCTGCCTTGGACACTGGAATCCCCACCCTCCCAGCTCTGGTCTTTTCCTGGAATGAAGGTGGAGGGCAAGTGGTGGGAGCCAGGAAATGTCGAGGAGCCCAGTGCAGGCAGCCATGCCTGGAGCCTGGTTGTGGCCTTTCCTCCTCAGAACTCTGCAGGGGAAGCACGACCTCAGCCCTGGGGGGATGCCCAGCCTGCCAGAGTCCCCTCTCCCAGCCTGGGAGCCTGTGATCCCCACTCCTCTGGGAATTCCTGACATGAAAGAGATGGTAATCTTGGAGGCAAAGTGTGAGTGTGCATGCACATGAGTGTATGTGTGCACATGTGTGTAATGTAACTATAAGTTTGGGGCATGATGCTTTGCAGGGAGGACCTGGGAGCAAGCAGGTAAATGAATTACTCCCCGTTCCTTCCCCCAGTGAGGGCCAGAATCCCTCAGACCAAAAAGGCACCCCAAAGTTTGGGGGTCAGACAGGTTTTGTCATTGAAAACCATTCCCCATTTAACCGAGTTACTCCAGCTCCCAGAGCCTCAGTTTCCACATCTATAAAGTGTGACTATGTGATATCTTATCTCTTGGGCTTGTGTTAGGAAACAGACTTTGAGGAAGAGATTTTGTGTGTAGGAAGTCCCTTGGAGAATGTCCTTGGCCCAACTTATGTAGGGAAGGAAGCAGGACAGGGCAGGGGGTCAAATAGGGGACAGTCAGTCACAAGGCCTCAGCCAGTCTCACAGGGAGCTTAATGATGGCCTCTCAGAGTTGTATGACCTTGAGCGAAGGGGGCCAGACCTTTGTGCCTCCCGCATAATCCTGGATGAACCAGGTGCTAGACACGGGCTGCCCCTGGGGAAAGCTGCCCCTAGGGAAAGTGACTCCAATACTTCCTCCCCCGCCCCACTGGCTAAGGAGGACTGGGCATCGAACTGCAGTGACTACTGCAAGATACTAAAGGGGATTAAATAATAAAACATGTATATAATAAGGTCAGAATGGAAAATAAATGAATGAAAAACCTAGCTGGTTCATCTTTCCTCAGCCTCATTCTTGGAAAAAGTGGCATCATGCTATTAATGTTCTGAGCTGTCACCCTCAAACTCAGCCCCCCACAAAGGGGAGAGAAAGAGCTTTTGTATTTCAAACTCATTCAGGCAGAGCAGGCTGGATGGTCGCAGCCCAGAGGGAGTGGAGACACCTGGAGAAAAGGAGATGGAAATGGTCCTGAATTAAAGGGAAGGAAAGAGAATTCCCTGGAACTGAGAGACGATCGATGGACATGGATTCTGATCTGAGAGGGTTGGTCTCAATCCACATGTAGGTGGCCCCCGGTAGGTGGGGTGTGCATTTCAGGGGAGAGAGATTGTGTACTTCCGGTTGTTGCTTTGAGACCGCTCAGAGAAGAGCTGCCGGGCTGGTGCCCAGCAGAGCAGCAGCAGAACCGCCTCTGTCCTAAGACTGCACGGAGTCCCCTTGGAGATACCAGGAGGAGTGAAACAGTTGACACCCTTTCCAGAACATTCTAGGCTGCACAAGGCTCATTCTCCTGGGACTTCTGCATGACCTGAGGCAGGGGGAAGTGACCTCTAGCGCTGAGATCAGCGTTTTCCACAAGCCAGGTGAGATGGGGTCTAGGGTGTTGTCTGATTGAGAGAAACGAAACATTTTGTGGAAGAAATTTTATACCCACATCAAATATTTAGCACCAAGCAAGTGCCCAGCGCTTAGTGGGCACACAAAGAGAAATCCATTCATTTCTTCTCCCTATCCTCTTCTGTGAAGGATATGCCTAAACCTTGCAACCAGTAGAAAATCTCTTCCTGGGGAAAAAAAAAAATCCTGGAGAGAAAGACATGCTTTTTTGTTAGATTTTCTAATCAACCACAAACAGTTATTAAATATTTACTGTTAGGCTCCTCCTAAGATGGCAAGCTAAATCAGGCTGTTTGCTAATCAATACTGAAGAAATGTAGAAGCAAGAGGGAAATGTGCACTTGGGAAAACAAATAAATAAAAACTAAAGAAATGAACAACCCCCGCAAGTGGCTCTGGGAAGGTGGCCTTGAACTCGTGTCTGTGGCAGGGGTGACTGCGGGTTGGGGTGGAGGAACCCAGGGGCTGCTGTGAAGAGATGGGTTGGAGAGAAGTCTTTCAAAGGCTGTCCTTGCGTCTCCCTGGAGGAGCCTGGGACCGCCATTGCTGCTGCTTCAGTGCAGAGCTCTGCAGCAGTAGCGTGGACTCCTGGTGCCGGTGTCTGCAGGGAAATTCACAGCAGCACAGAAGTCCTTCTCAGAGGAGGTGATGAAAGTGGGCGTGGACTCAACAGCCAACCTCTGAGAGTCATCCCCTCACCTCCTTTGTCTTCACACCCCTATGGTTGGGGGTTTGCAGGCTAAGAGACCACCTCCTCCCCATCCTGCCGGATCCTAAAAATTTAAAGATGAGATCTTGACTGGAGGGGTTGCCTGGTAGAAAGCCAACAGCCGAAAGGAATCAGCAGGGATTCCTTGGTGCCTGAGACTCCCCATCCAAGGGCTCCAGCCTCTGCTTTCTCCTAGACCCACTGGAATTGACCCGGTCTAGTGTCCTGGGCCCTTGCCCAATACATATTACCAAGTAGAGCAGAGGAAAAATTAACAGGTAATAGAAGGGGAGGAGAGGAATTGAAGCTCACAAGCCAAAATGACTGGAGAAATACAACTGCTAAACAAACAGATTGCACAACATATGCCATTGGGCAGAAGTATTTGAACAGATGGACCAAGAATTTAAAATAAGCACTATAAATACACCTAAAGAAAGAGGGAAGATTTTAACCAGAACTTCAAAATCATCAAAAAGAACCAAGTATTGGGTTGGTCAAAAAGTTCGTTTAGTTTTTTTCCATGAAATAAAAGACATGCTTTTTATTTTCACCAATAGCTTTGTTGGTTTGGGTATTTTGAGTATGTTGGCTATCTTCCCTGTAGTATAACTTGATTGTCCTCAATTAATGCCTCCATTGGGTTGCTATCAACTTCAGCTGGTCTGCCCAGCTGTGGAACATCATCCAGCAAGAAATTTCTAGCATAAAACTTCACAAACCACTTTTAACACATTTAATCAGTCACAACACCTTCTCCATACACTGCGCAAATATTTCTTTTGCATTTCACTTGTGTTTTTACCTTTCTCGAAGCAATAAAACATAATATGCCAAAATGTTGCTTATTTTCTTTCATCTTCAATATTAAAATAGTTACACAAAAATTCATCAATTTTGATGTTTTTTTTAATGCACACAGCTGTATGCACACGGCTGTATCAATATAATCCAACAAAACTGTTTTTGAATGAAGTTAAAGACAATTAAGTGTAACTAGGGCCATCTTACAGAAAAAACCAAGTGAACTTTTTGGCCAACCCAATAGAAATGTCAGGTGTAGGAAAGGTAAGTAATAAAATCAAGGGCACCATAGATGGGCTAACTAGTGGGAATGGAGCAGCTAAAAGACAATTAGTGAGTTGGAAGATCGGTTTGAGAAGTTCTCCCAGAATGCAACAGAAAAGGGTGAGATGAGAATGAAAATAGATATTTAAAAAAATAAAACTAAGATACTACTTGGCTGCAAAAAAGGAGAAAATTTTACCCTTTATGACAGCATGGATGGACCTGGAGAACATTATGCTAAGTGAAATAATACAGTCAGAGAAAGACAAGTACCATATGATTTCACTCATATGTGGAATCTGATGAACAAACTGAACTACCAAGCAAAATAGAGACAGACTCATAGAAGCAGGATAACAGCTCTGGGGGAAGGTTTGGGGCGGTGGAAGGATAGAACAAAAGAAAAAGAACTTATGGACACGGACAACAGTGATTGTGGTGGGGAGTGGGGTGGTAGAGGTAGAAGAGGGTATAGGGGAGGTAAATGACAATAGAAAAAATACAGTAAAATAAAAATGAAAACATTTAAAAATGTGAATAAATGGAAGTTACATGCAGCACTGTTAACAAAATACAACTAAGAGAAGGGAAAGATAAATGTCCACACCCACATAATTAGAGTCCTAGAAAAAAAGGAAATAAAAACAAGAAATGGCAATATTTGAAGAAGAAGTAAAGAGAAGTTTCTTATTTTAAACTGTTATATTCAGCCAGTCTGTTAATCAAATGTGAGGAGATAATAAAAATATTCTCAGACATACAAAGCCTCTATATGTTAGACATTATATGTGCATAAGAAGAAATAACAGAAAAAGAGGAACAACAGAAAAAGATATACCCACTGTAAGCAATATACCTAATAAACATTCAGAACATTCCAAACAAATGAAAGAATTGCATAGAGAAATATATAATCCTACAGTTGTAGCTGGAGGAACAGTTGATCAAGTAGACAGAAAAAAAAGCAAAGATATTAAAGACCTTACAATAAAATTAAAGATTTCTTTTCAAGCACACACAAAACACTTACAAAAGTAAATAATCTTTTAAGCAACAAATGAAAAATGAATATATTAGGAACTAATAAGAGAAGTAGAACTAAACTATTTCCTATGCTAAGAAATAGCACCCTTCTAAACAGCTCTTGAGTTCGAGAGAAAATCGTAAAGGAATTGAAGGAATACCAGACTGACAGCAACACTACACACCAAAACTGCGGGGTCCAACTGAAGTTTGAGAAAGACTTACAGCTTTAAATATATTTATCAAGAAGACAGGAATATTCATAATAAATGAAGTAGCAATTAATAAAGAGAATCTGAAAAAGAGAAAGAGGAAATAGTCATAAGGACAGAAATTAGTAAAACAGTGAACACAAAAACGATTGACAGGATCAACACACATTTTTTTTCAAGTATTAACAAGACAACTATTTGGCAAGATTTGATTTTTAAAAGAGGAGAGAAGATGTAAATTTAAAAATACAAGAAAAAGAGAAAAATAACTACAATAGAAAAATTAAAGGAAAAGGAAAGAGCACAGGGACACCCATCTGCTGCTAAATTTAAAAGCAAAGATGAAAGAATGAATTCATAGAAAAATGAATTATTCCAGGGAGTTTTAAAATTAGCAAGAAAAGAAATGGCTTGAACTTGGTAGATGAGTATTAAACAAACTGAAAAGGATATCAAAGGCATACCTTCCAAAAAATCCCGGGCCCAGTCTCACAGGTGAACTTCACCAGACTCTGAAGAAAAAATATTCTCATCTCAAACAGGCTGTCCCAGAAAATAGGGTAAGTGAAAGCTGCCTAGCTAATTTTATGAATTTAGTATGATCTGGATTCCAAAGACAGATGATAAAGAAAATTATAGATTCATTGCATTTGTGAGCATAGATCTATAAGCAGAGTGTAAACTGTTCACTGAACACATCAGTTTATTGAAAACGTAACACACGAAACTCAAGTGAGTTTATTCCAGGAAGAGCAGTGTGGCTCAACATCAGGACATTGTGTGATTTCCCACATTCCGCACGGTCCTCTCCATAGGAGGGAAAGTGACATCATTATTTCAATCTTTGCAGGAAAAAGCTTTTGAAAAGATCACTACCCATTTACAATAAAAACCCTTATCAAACTAGGGATAAAGGATACTTCCTTACATTGATAAAGCTTATATATCAAAATCTTACAGCAAATACATATTTACTTATAATGGAGAAAGCTTTAGCTGCAGCTCCTTCCCCTCACATACATACGTACATACATATGTACATACGTACATACATACGTACATACTCCTGCTACTACGGATTCTCTGCAACACTGTCTCACAGAGTACCAGGGGCCTGGAAAGTACTGAGAAGGAAAAAAAAATACATATAAAGATTGAAAGTGAAGAGTTGAAACTAGCATTACTTTCAGTAGATATAATTATCTTTCTAGAAAAATAAGCAGGAAAAATAAAGCACCAGTAGTAATAAAACACAAATTTAGCAACGTTGCTGAATAAAGTTAATCCTAGCTTATACTATATAGTCAAAATTAAGATAACATTCATAACAGAAAGAAAAAGCTGTAAAGTATCCAGGAATTCGCTTTACTAATATGATACCTTTATGCAGGAAACTTAACAACTGTTATATACACCACAGACTGCCAGTAAATGGTGGGATCGTCCACGCTCTTAAATGCTGTGCTGTGCTGTTAGAAGGATGTTGGTTATTTCTCAAATGAAGCTATGAATCAAATGCAATTTCAATGAACATTCCGGCTCAGTCTTTCTGAGGAACTTGGTTAACTTACTCTAACATTTATATAAAGGATTAAAGATTCATGACTAATGAACCTTACACAAGAAGATGAAAGACAAGGAAGGGGTCTAATCATACTAGATATTGACATACTATAAAACAATTATTAATATTTTAAGGTAAAATTTTGGAGTAAGAACAGACAAACATGAGTAGAATGGAGATCTCGGGGACAAATCCAAGTGTGTGTGGGAGCAAAGGGCAGAAGTAACACCATAAATCAGTAGGAAAAAGACACGTTATTCAGTAAAAATGTGTTAGGACGTTTGGTTCACTATGTAGAAAAAAATAAAACTGGATCCTACCCAATGCCACATCACCAGTGAACAGGAGATGAATTTAAAATCAAAGAAAGGAAACACTAAGTCAGACAGTGACAGTGCAGCTCATTCCAGTGCTGTCAATCATTCAAAATAACCATTGTCACCTGTAGGATTTTAGTTATACCCATTAAACATTCTACGCTAAAATGTAAACTCATTTGCTCTCATTTTGTCCCCTGGAGAAAGTGCTCACCCTCTTCTATGAGCCCGAACGTGTGTGATTCCTGGTTTTGGGCACCCCCGTCTCTCTCTCTGAAGACCAGTGTTTGGAACCAAGCACCCCCACCCGCCTGAACTGACTGCTGATTTCTTGAAGGCTGTTCTGCCTCTTTGAATCCATTAATAACATGCAAATTCCTTTCTGAAGGGAATTCTTAGTTGAAGCAGATGGGCCTTCCTCTTGCTGTGCAGGGGGTGGGGGGTGGGCGGTGTAGCTGGCAGTCAGCCAGCAGCTGGACAAACAAGGAGAGGAAGAGGGAGGATTAAATGGAAGAAGGCAACTTACTGGCCAGGCCAGTGAGCACACGCTTCTGCTGCCCCGTCTCTTCTGGCTGCCTCCCACTAAGCTTCCATCGTGGCATGTGAGAGACTGGAGCGAAGCACCCCATGGCTTGCCCCTTAGTCGGGTCTCAGTGAAGGTGACAGTAAACTTTTCACAGATTTCCTGGGACTCCTTCAGCTCCTTCATATCTATCCCCCTGGGGTTTTGGGGATGTGAGAGCCTCTCTGGCTAGGAGTGTGCTGTTATTCACACACGGCAAGGGGTCAGCCCGAATGAGAGATCTGTTTGAGATCTGATGTCACTTTGCTCCCACAGCTCCTTTCCCAGCCTTCTCTGCACTGTCACACCGACTTGCCTCTGGTCCTCCTTCCCAGACTTGTCTCTCCCTTTCCTGATTTTGCAGTAATAAAATACGTGACTCCCCTTTCTCCTGTGCTGCCATTTACTGTGTCAGGACACAGGCTTCCTCAGGTTGTAGGTATGAAAAAAACAATGTTGTATCAACTTTTTGGCAGATGATTAAAATAAGTTTTATATTATGAATAATATTTTAGGCTCTGTATCAAAGGGTAGGGAAAGTCTATATGTCGTTTAGAATGCCCCGGTTTTTAATGTGAGTTCACTTTACAGTGGTGTGCTGGGGCTGGCACTTGCCAATGCAGCACCTGCAACTCTGTGCTCAGTCACATAAGGGTAGCTTGACATTGGCTTAGGTAGGAGTATTTACACCATGGAAATGGGTGAACACGGCACATCAGGGCTCCCTGGCCCTCAGAAGAGGCTGTCCAATATTTGCCAGCATGCCATTGCCTTGGGGGCTGCAGGAGGAGTTTACCAGGGGCTAGAGGGATAAGACAGAAACTATGAAAAAGAGACTTCTTCAGGGAGAATATGCCTTAAATTCTCAAGTTGCTGAATCGGTCTTAGCTGAGAAAAGAGATTTGCTATTGGCGGGTGTGGCTGACAAGTCATTCTAACTGACTTTGAACACTGTAATCTGAGGCATAGAATAACTAAGACTGTCCACCTGAGAATGCGTTACACGAAGTAAGCACATTTAAAAAATAACTGATGTGTTTAAAAGAGTAGTAGTATTTTGAAAATTCTACCACGTAAGGTTCTTTTTTATATTGTAATTTACAATTGACTTTCTTATTTTAGCAAATGTGTAACTTAACATTTTTATTTTAAGGTGTAACAAATGAGGACTGTACCTATACTTCTGATCTCCCTTAGTTCTCCCATTTCTGTGGCTGACTGTTCAGTGTGCAAGGCCCTGTTTCACCAGGTGTGAGAAAAAGTCCTAGCTGGTACCACGGACCCTCCAAGCTCCAGGGCCAGGGACACAGGTGTCTGAGGTGGTAAGGAGGGCAGCTGGCTGCTGCCGGTCCGGGGTTGCAAGCTCCGGTGGGTCTCTGGCTGATGCCCCAGGGGTTCCTTCTGCGGGGAAGCCCTGTTTTCTGCACTCTGGGAGCAGAGTCTGGGCTCCTAGAGGCAGCTGCAGCCAGAGGTGATGAGCACCCCCTGCCCTCTGTTTGAAAGGATGAGAGGTGAGCCATTCTGAAAAACGTGGAGAAGATGAATACGAAGCCATTTTCCCAGTCACTGTCTTGCTCTGAGGCACCTGTTTTCCAAGACCCAATGAACTATAGCAGTGTGGTAATTGCACCCTGGGAAAGGCCTCAAAGAGAGCTTTTTCTATTGGTTTTCTTTAAGTAGGACTTCCACAGTGTAATTTTTTATCTTATCCTTAGTTCAGAAAATTCACTTGTAATGTGATGCCATGACATGTTATTATTAGCTACCCAGAACCACAGAGTATTTTGGAGCTAAACATCCCCACTTTCCGAACTACCAGCAGGCCTGTGCTGTGAAGGGACTTGTCCAGTCCCATAGCTAATTAGTGGTCATGGTGCAGGGACAGAGCCCAGAACTCTAGAATTGAAGTTCAAGACTCCTTTACTCTGCTGATCCTGTATAACTCTCATCCATGCACATGGAATGTTATTCAGCACCTGGTTTTTCAGACGCTATTCACTAGTTATTTGTGTAAAATGGCATGTTGGTAGAAATATAAGATACCAAATTTGCTAAGTATTCAGCATTAATGAAAAGCTAAGTTAATTTTGCCGAGGCACGGACATTTGTGCCCAGACAGCATCCAGGGTGATCAACAGGTGGCAGTATTTGCCTGCCTTACAGTGTCTGCCAGCCTGCTGGGTTCAGGGGAATGTTGCTCCTGGGTCTGTGGGTTAAACACGGAGCAAAGAACTTCTTCAGAGATGCTGTCGGGCTGAGTGGATGGGCCACTGTCCCCTGGGCCCTCCTGCACCTACTCGCCAGCACCCTAATACAAGGGTCACTTGCCAAAGTGCCCTCCTCCAGAACTGGTCTGTCCTCACCTTTCAGAGGGGGAAGAATTGAAGAAACAGAGAAACGGGGCTGACCTACCTGGGCTTAGCTGGACCGTGACTTCAAGTTTAATTTATAAAATACTTTGAAATAGTTCTTTCACTTGCTTTTCATTTAAAAGCCTAACAGGCCATATGTGAAATAGGAGGTGAGTTATGGGGAGGTGGTCCCAGTGGCAGCTGGCTCAGGGTGGGCCACTGTCTAGGGGTCAGGATGGAACCAGCAGGGTCAGTGAGCTGGAGACATGGGGTGGGTCAGGCACAGATGCAGGAAGGAGGGCAACCCACACTGCAGCACACAGAACATTGTGTTCTGCTTGGGAGCCCTAGCCAAAAAATGCAAATTAGCAATAATAACAGTAAACATTTTTGTGACCTTATTATATGCCAGGCATTTTCCTAAGCTTCTCACACAAACTGTTTCATTTATTTCTTACAGCCACCAGTGAGATAGATACTATTATTATCCCCATTGGACAGATGAGGATGCTGAGCTTCAGTGAGAGAAACCAGAGAGTGTAATTAGCGATGAAGTCAGAGCGTGGACTGGAACCCCCAGGAGTCTGATGGCGCACCCTGGGCGCTAGTAGGCGGCAGCTCTCCTGAGCAGAGGGGAGTTGGGGTGGGACCTCAGAGCCGCTGGGTGAGAGAGGCACCTGAGCACCTTGTTAAAACTGCAGTTTCAGGGCCCCAAGCCCTCTCAGAAACCCTGATTCAGATGTTCTGGGGTGAACCCCAAAAGAGCATTTTAAGAAGCCTCCGGATTATTTGGGGGAAGGTGGCCTGATGACCCCACTTTTTGCCTCTTTGCCACCCCCTGGATCCTGCTACACAGGGTTTTAAAAATACATATATAAGCATTAATTTCTTTATCTTTTATAATAATTTAAAAAGCTAGTTCCTAAGAAAACCAGTGAACATCTACAACATTGATGGAGGATAGGCGAGCCATTTGTGACCTGGGCCTCCCTCAGAGCCCTGTTAAAAGTCCAGTTCCCTTCCGGCACAGCGCGGGCTCCGGCCACCCTCCCTGCCTGCATGTGGGGGTCCAGAACAAGCCACCCTAAGATGTGCCTCAGTGGTATGCACATTGTTTTGAGCTAAAAGCAACGGACATTCAACAGGCACAAGAGAAACTTCTGCCCCTTTACCTCCTAACTGTATAGAAGAATTTTAATTAGGGCCTGATCCACAACAAGATTGTCACCAGAAATGACTTTTAGATGTCTGTGTGGCAGGGAAAACTAGTAATTACTGAACATGTGACCTTCAGAAGCCCCAAGGTGCATTGCCCCATCCCTAGTTCAGGGTGTCTTACATACTCATGTTCCCTTTCTGTCTTTGAACCTCTAACGTATTCGGGGTCTCTGACTCCCTTATGTGTGTGGGGTTCCCACACACGTGGATGCAGTTGAATTTGGTCATTTTCTCTCCTTAATCTGCCTCATGTCTATTTGACCACTGAACAGACCGGCCCCAAACACCTTGGGGGTAGGAGAAAGTTTCTTCCTCCCCTACAAAGGAAGAAAACAAAAGTCAAGGACAAATGGGCAAAGTAGACCCAGGAGATAAAAAGCATCCCTACCCCTTATTAGGCTCAGACTAGAGGGTGGGGCGATTGGTTCCAGAGATGTGAGTCTTGCCCTGCTCTGAGGGGGGGTCAGGGAAAGCCCGTTCTCTCATGCGTCCTTGCAGGGAGCACAAGTCCCCATTCCGGTCCCAGGGCACCGCAGGCCAGGACCTGGCTTCCTTTTGAGTGTTCCCAACTACCAACTAGTACAAATTAATGTATTACTCATCCGCAAGTGCAATGTTTCCTTTAACTATGTAACTCTCTGTTACTTACAAACCCAAAGCTTCTCTGTGCTCAGTTGTTGCCTTTCTTATGTGTAATAGCTGCTAGGGGTCGCAGCAGGGAGAAGGTCATTGCCTGCGCTGCTGCGTGGCTGACATCTTTCTGGTGGGTTTAAACTGTTTCCTTAGTGACTGCCTGCCAGGGCTCCATCTAGGTTTGGGCCGGGGGCGGGGGGGCGGGGGGGCGGGGGGGAGCTGAAGCTTACATAATTTGAGAGGCACTCTTAAAAACAAAAAATATATTACAAAATTAGGTCTAAAAGGGAACACATATTTAGAATGAAAAAATAAATCACAAACCAGAAATACCACAAACATTATAAAATTCAAATGATACGAAGTTAACTCCCTGAAACATCCTGCAGCACTTGATTTCCTTCTTTTTTGTGTAGGCACACTGTTCGATCACCCCTTCACATGGGAATGGCTTTACAATGTATTTTATGGAGAGAAAAATATTTTTCCTTAAACCTGGATGATCAAAGTTTGTTTTTCATACTAGATTTTAGTCAAGTTTCTTCCAGCTTCACAACTCTTCACTGGCAATGTCCTACAAATGTTTAGGCTTGTAGTCAAACGTTTGAAAACTGCGATTAAGTTTTTTTCTTACGTGAGAACTGGATGGATTTTCCACTGATTTGCTTCTGGCTTCCTATATACCAAATTGTGATTCTTTCTCACCAACCCACACTCCCAGGACAAGCTCATGTTGGTACCCAGCCCCTGGCCTTGTGCCCCGTGTCAGGAGGGTGGGTGGTAGGAGATTTGCTCGAAGCTGTTCCTCAGGGCAGCAAGCAGTAACTTAACGACCACGGAAGTAACTATGGACCACATCAAACGCCCCATGAAACCAAATTAAATGTACCCCCTACTCAAGTCCTCCTTGACCAGAGCCCAGATGTTTTCCAGAACTCTCCTAGAGTGTGGTGATGCAGGGGGTGTCCGAAGGGAGAACAATCTTCACTAAGGTTAAAATATCTTATGTCTGCGTCTGCACAGTTTATAAAAACATACGGCATGTGAACTAGGGCCCTACCCAGAACCTTGAAGTGAGGCAGCTTGGCACTGACCATTCATTCATTAACCTCAGCATTAATCCACCTCTGTGGCTGCCAAGTTTGCAGAAATGAAACAGAGACTTCCTGCCGTTGGGGCTCCCTGGTTGGCAATGGTGCTGGAGATGTGTGGCAGGACGGGTGTATGCGCGGCTCCCTCCACCCTGGGCCAGCTCTCCGTTCAGCAACAGGGCCCGGAACAGAGAAAGCGGGACTTGCCTTTAACTTCCCTCCTCCTTTGCTAAGATACCGAAAGTGTACATTCTTGATTTTCTAATTATAAAAACAGCATTGGAAGTGGCTGTTTTTCCATGGTGGCGATTTTTGCCCCAAGGAGAAGTAAGGCACACTTTGTTTCTCTTATGATCCAAAGTAAGAGTGTGTGGGAGGAAGGGAGCTGGGTCTGATATCCTATGTGGGCTGGTGTTGTTGTGTTCCAGTTGGGTGGCTTCTTGGGACAGCTCCATGTGTCAGGAAATTACTTCTTGTCAAAGTTGAGGTGATAATAGGACAATACCTGGCAATGTTTGAAGGGACTGAGAAAGCAGTGAAGCAGGAGAGAGAATTCCTTCCCTTGCCTCTGCCCCGCTGAAAATGTAGGTCAGTACACACGGCCTAGTTTATACAGAGATTGGGGTTCAGGTGGTTACAAGGGTTCAGGTAGTTACATCTTCTGCTTAGGGCTTCAGTTTTAGTTCTTATGTTTCGTGGGGGGCTACAAGTTTGCCATGAAGGGTCAAGGCCGGCAGGTTCCGTACTAATTTTCCATAATTATTGTCCTTGGCTTAGCGTACAAGCCCTGCCACGGGGCAGACACTTTTGGGAGGGGCAGCAGGCCACACCTCTGTGTTTATTCACCACGGTGAGAACTCACTCATCGGTAACTCCACGTAGTTGATGTCGGGATTTTCAAGAAGGAGATCAGCCTTGCAAAGTGACAGGAGGATATGTGGACAGTTCAGAGCTCTGCCCTCCCCTTCTCCTTTTTTTCCTCAACAGGAGGGACCCTAAGCCCCCTGGAAGTAACCAGAGGGTCCTGGCATCAGGAATGAGGGGTATGTGGGCAGTGGCGATGGTGAGAGAGTGTCAAAGAGAAAGTTCAGTTGCTTCATGGACTGGTGTAGAGTTGATCTGGAATCTCTAGAATAACAGACAGTCTTCTGGTCCCAGAATCTTCCTGAGGATGAAAGGTAGTGATGTGGTTCCAAGGTCTGGTGCTGATGTGACCGTGTTCTCAGGCCTGCCTCAGGTTTGTGCTGTCCTGGGGGGTAGCAGTCATGCAGGGGCCACTCAGTGTGCCTTGCTCACACCTTTTCCTTCTCCCCCTCCCCCTCCTTCCATTGTTCCTTCCTTCCTCAAATGCCCATGAGTGCTAGTCACTCTCCAGGTACTTCGAGACAAAAGCACATCAGCACTTAAGAAGTTTCTATTCTCAAGAGCTTACATTCTAGTGAGGTGACATCCACAAATCAATCACTATCTAATAGGTTAGACACTTTACTGGTGTTTATCTTGAATGTGCCTAACAACTCTTCAAATTGGGTTTATTATTCCCATTTTACTGACAAGGAAATAATACCTAGGACAGTGTCTGAAAGCCTGTACTGTTTTGTAGAATGACTGAATGAATAAATTAGTCAATCAGTAAATGAACAGAGACACCAAGGATTCAAGTGGCTGACTTCAGACCATGTAACATATGTGATGTAATCTTGGTTTGGCTCCAAACCTGCCCTCTGATTGGCCTTCCAAATTGGGTGGGGTTTGGGGGTTTCTTCTCCTCTGACTGGAAACATAGGCAGATAGGCGTTTTTCTGCTGAGTTCATCAATGGTTTTACCTTTTCTTTGTCCCTCTCCTTTTTTAAAAAAAAATGCTCTTTGCCCTTCTTCTCTCCCACTCTTCCTCCCTTTCCTCTTCCTGTCTGCTGAGGCAGGGCTGCCCCCCAGAGGCCTTCCGACCTGTAGAGTCAGCTGCCCTGGAGAGTGCTGTGTGGTGGGGAGGGAACTGAGAAAAAGGGAGGGGAATCAGCCATCCTCACCGTGGTCCCACCCACCCTGGGGAAGGGTTGCAAATAAGACTGGTGAATTATGGGTACACAGTCCTTTTGAGAAGACGCTTGTTATGAGCTAAAATATGCCCCCGCCCGATGCATATGTTGAAGTCCTAAGCTCCAGTACCTCAGAATGTGCCTGTATTTGAAAATAAAACTAAAAAAATATCTTTAAGTTTTTTCCATTATAGTTCAGATACAATATTATATTAGCTCAGGTGTACAACACAGTGATTAGATGTGTCTAACTTACAAAGTGACCACCCTGATAGGTGCTCATCTGATGCCATACGTAGTTATTACAACAGAAAATGAGACCTGTAGTGAGGTGACCAGGTTGAAATGAGGCTGGTACAGGAGGCCTCGTTTTTATGTTCAGTGTGGCTGGAGTCCTTCTAAGGAGGAGAGATTAGGATACACAGAGAAATAACAGCAGCATGCGAGTGGGGGGAGAAACAAACTTTCCTCTACGTTCTTCTGCCTGGTCTTATTATCAAGACATGAGACAGATTAGCAAAAGAAAATGATGCAGTTCAGTACCTACATATGTGTGGGAGCCCTGCTCGCATGAGAGAGTCAGAGACCCCACCTGCACAGAAGGTTCTGTGATAGATGGGGGGGGTGGGGTTAGGGTCTGTAAGACTTCTGAGCTGGGGATGAGGTAATGCAGCACCCTGGGGGCTTCAGAGGGTCATTTAGGATGCTAAAAAGAGCAGACATTTATAGTAAATAGAAGTTTCTCCTGCCCTACAGATAGGTCCAAAGAGGTTGTTATCTCTGACAATCTCTTACTCACTCTCGGCACATCTTGGGGTGATTCGCTCTGAACCCCCAACACATGTACAGAGAGATAAGCATTCTGAAGAGGCAGCAGGAGGGCAGCGCCTGCAAGTGAAGGAAAGTCACCTCAGGAGAAGCTAAACCTGTTCATACCTTGACTTTGGACTTCCAGCCTCTAGAACTGAGAAAAAAAATAAATGTCTACTGTTTAATCCACTCAGTTTATGGTATTTTATTGGCAAACTAATATGATTCTTATTCTCATACCCTAAAACATTTAACTTCTCTGTAGAATTAAATGCCTGAGGAGATGATCACTCACTCTTTTGAGGCAGGCAGTTAAGCCAAGCATTTTCTACAAGTTTCACCCACTGGGGACCAATCATTTCTTGTCCCAGCTTCAAATGATTACAGTAGCACTGCTCAGACTTTATTCTCATCAGAATCCCCTGCAGAACTTGGTAAATCTGAGGCAGTTGCACCGGGGCCCCAGAGTTTCTGATTTAGGAAGTCTGGGGTGGGGCCCAAGAACCTGCATTTCTACCGAGTTCCCTGGTGATGCTGCTGCTGCTTGTCTTGGGACTATACTCTGAGGACTAACAAATTCTATTTTAATCCTCATTCACTTTTAAGTGGCTTCTGCTTGTTTAAAATGGGAAGTGGGCACTTGGAGTTGGGATTTGAGGCTCAGTGGTCTCAGCCCCGCTCTGGGGAATTTTCCCAGCCCTCCCAGCCCCGCCCACCAGAGGAGGTTGACAGGAGTTGTGGCCATCTGACAGGGCAGGACAGCAGAACCCAGGGGCAGAGGGGACTGGGCAAATGGCTGTTGGCATGCATGGCTATTCTGAGGCCTAGAATTTATGTAATGGGAACACAGTGTCTTAAGCCCTGGGGCCAGAGAGGGATTTGGGTCAACAGGAAGTTGAAACGGGAAGTAAAATGAGCCTAAGGAGCTTCGCTCACGTGAAGCAGAGCTCACCTGGCCTCCGGATGGACAGTGTGAAACAGCAAATAATTAAATGCTGTTTGGCGTCTGTGCGACCTGCAGGGCTGCGACAGTCACTCAGGAGCCAGCTGGGAGCAGCCGCTGGAGGTGGTCCAGCCCCGTCCATAACACCCCTGACTAACTGAAAGGGCGGCTTATTCCCAAATAAAAAACTTTTATTTGTTGCCTGTGAAAAACCAGCTCACAGTTGAGTCATTTTTCAGAAAAGCAGAGGTACACTCGGGTACTGTCGTTGCATCTTTCACTGGTAAAGCACTCAATAACAATTTCCCTGTCCTTCTCCTGTCCCCAGAGAAAGCCACTCCTAGCCTGTTTTCTTTCCTATGCATTTGGCTTATCTAGTACTGTTAGAAGACTTGGGCTGTGAATTTTCTGAGGGCATCAGCCACGGCTTATCCATTTGGGTGGACCTGGCACATGTTAGCTGCTCTGTATGCATGTATAGAATGAACCGAGGCAAGGAATGAAGAAAGAAACTAGTTAGTTTTCAGTGGGGAGGGTGGGAGTGAGGCAAACAGCTAAGAGGCTGGGAATCAGACACTTGTTCCAACTGAAGTTAATGTTGACATGAATTTCCTCAACAATAACAACAACCCCTCCCCCAGCAACTGTATGATGCGCTTCAGAATGTACAAAGGGTTTTCTCGTGGAAGAGCTCTGCCCCCTGCCACCAGGTCTCAGACCCCTTGGTCCCCAACTTTTACTGGGTCCACAGGCCTGGAAGATGACCCATGTCTGTTCCAACTTCAACAGTGCCCTCTCTGTGGCTCTCTCTAAAGCAGGTCCAACCTTCCCCTCCTTCAGAGAGTGTTTTCCTCTTGGGGGTGGAGCCTCCTGGTAACTTGGAGGATGAGAGCTGAACTCTCACAGCTACCAACACACCGCACCTTCCACGCTTCCCCCTCCAGGGGCATCTAACCCATAGCCTGCACACCTCATGCATCTCAGGATGGCTATGAATGGGTCCCCACACAAAATCGTAAATTTATTTAAAACATTATGAGATTCATTTTTTGCTTATGTGTTGTAACATATTTAATGTGTGGCCCAGAGACACCAAAAGGTTGGACGCCCCTGCACCTTTACTCACTGTTGTGGATTCAGAGCTTTCTGAGCCAAGCTCCAGTGGACGTCTGAGGTCCTATGTTCTAAACACCCCTGGACACCCTTGAAAGTCCCTTCTCTATTCATATGTGTGCACAAGCATAGGAGTGTGTATGTGTGTGTGGTTTGTTATTTTTCTGACCTGCTTCTCACTGTTCTGCTGGGCTGCTCGGAGATCTTCAGGTTGAAGATGTCGACTCCTTCCCTTGTTTTCCTGTTTTATTTTCAAATGGCCAGGGGTGGAACACACATGGCTTTTGCTTATTCTTCAAGGATTGCTGCTCCTTTAATGCAGAAAATTGCACAGGTATAATACTTTGTGCTGGTTTTGCTTAAAGGCAAGTATTCAGTGAAAGTGGTTGAGATTGTTTTGCATTTCAAAACCATTTAAAAAGCAGCGACTCACCGAAGTGTGCTGCCCCAGTTTGCTTTCCTATTTTTTACATCAAAGTGAGCCAAAGAGTCCATTTTAGCCCCATGGTCTCCATAAAGCTGGGATGGGAGGGGAGCGGGGAACCAGAATGGATGCAAAGCTGCAGGATCCTGGGTGTTTGTTCTCTGAGATCTGAGTCCCTCTAGCCCCTTCCAGTCGGTTCCCCGAAGACAACAGAAGAAGCTACCACACTTCAAGGCTCCCCTCTGCAACCTAGGAGATGATAACCAAGTTCCTGGGACGCCGTCTTGTTTAACCACTTAACCAGCACTTGCTGAATTCAACGGAGTGCTGAGGAAGGAGCTAGCAGGTGCCGGGAGTGAGGAGCCCACGCCCAGGTCAAGCACTGTCTCTTCCATGTGGCCCTTCCCACTTGCCTACACTATTTTTGGTGTGATTTTTCCTTTCTCCTCTCTGATCCCAGAATGCTTTGCCTGCTTCTCCTCTAGGGTGTTTACTCTGTGTTGTTATCCTGAGTTGTGAGTATTTGTTACATGTCCTATCTATCCTTGAAAACCTCTTAAAAGTAAGGACTGTGTCATCCAAGGCACAGGTTTGCAGGATGGTAGGTAACTGAGTTTTGCTGAATTGAAGTGAATTTTAAATTCTTACTCTTTTAAATGCTTTTCACGGCCAGTTTCTGGTGATGCCCTATCCTGGGTTTCAAATGATGCAGGCATTTAGGAGGTGGAGGAGAGCTGGAGCTAAAGTCTGTATGTGGGGGTGGGGGTGAGGGTGGTGGGCTGGCCCCGCCTCTGGGTCTTCATCTCAGAGATCTGGAGCTACCCCAGGGCTGCTGCTCAGCAGATTTTCTTTCCTTCCTTGCTGTTACTGAGAGCGAGGCTCATCCTTGCCCTTTCCAGCTTCTGCCACGTGCAGAATGAGGCTTCAGACAGCACAGGTCTGTTTTTAGATTTCGCCTCACGTGTGTTCTGCTGACTTAATGAACTCTCTATAGGGGTAGCTTTCTTGAGAGACGGTTGCTAAGGGCCAGTCACACATTTCTCATGGTGTTGTGATGGAAACGTGATTAGATGCTGATCCCAGCTTGGCAGAACTTGCTGGAGTGCCTGCTAGGAGTGGCCTCTTTTATAGCAGCCTTTAGGATTTCACAGGCCAACATATGCAACCTATGATTTCAGCAAATGGACAAAGGTGGTAAAATGTCAGGAGGGGAAGGTTCGGGAAGACTTCGGAAAGATTCCTGTGGTAGGGGGCACATGTCCACATCAACTGCTTTGTCTGAGTGTCCCCGGCAGTGGGCACCAAATGGGCAGGACCCTCTGTGGCTCCTGTCTTCCAGGGTCATGCCAGCTGGTTGGGCAAGTGAGAAGAGAGAGATTAATTGGCAATGTGGGCCTGCCCAGGCCTCAGTGCATGAGGTCAGGTTCCCAGAGGAGGGATGGTAGCGGGGAGCTCATGTTGTGGGGAGCCAGGGGAGGTCCGGAAAGAAGTCCTTGAACTAGTAGGTAAGGGGCCCTCAGTAGGGCAGGGAGAGATCAGCATGAACTGAGGCTGGAGGCAGGAGCGAGCCCCTCTGGGAAAATGGTGGTGATAGTCATTGTCTCATTGACCACCATCTCCAGGCCAGATCTCCTTCTGGGTGTTTCCTCTTCCTGTCCTCGTAACCCCCCTAAAAAGTGGATGCTATTGTCCTGATTTTATGGGTGAGACCTGAGGCCCAGGGGGGTTATATACACTGTCCACAGTCACACCACTGGTAAGCAGTGGTCCACACCAGGTGGTTCTCACTCAAAGCCTGTGTTGGAAGAGGGGGAAGGGAAATGGTGGGTGGGCTGCCTGACGGGGGAAGAGGTCTGGGCTGAGGTGGGAAAGATGGCAAATCAGTCCATGAAGACACAAGATAGGCCCAGAGGGGCTCAGCCTGGACCCTGTGGTTCAGGGGTCTCCAGAGCAGGGGCACAAACTTCACATGAACCACACAAAAATCCCTGGTATAGAAAATATTAGTGTGTGTATATATATTAGACATGTACTAACATATTACATACTTCATAAAGCACAAAAAATATAGAATATGTCCTCACTGTTATTGATAAGCAAAAGATATATAACGAAACCAATTTCACCATATACTAATTAATATACTCAAGAGTTAAGTTCATACAGCATTTCATCAATGTTACATTAATTGTAATAAAACAAGATTGAATGAAATAATGCTATTCGAGGACCTGCTGTAGAAAGTGTTAAAGAATGAGGTAAAATAAAATATTGTCTCTCATACGCACACCTGTGTTTTTAAGATGGAATTCTTAAGGTAGAAAAAAATCGATGTGCATGTAATATATATTATTGTACACATAGAATATGTATATATTCTGTGCATTATATGTGAAATATGTGTTATATGTGAAATAAAATGTATACATTCTGGAGAGTGTTTTATTTGACCTCATTCTCTAACACTTCCCATATGTGGTATACAAGTACAGTAATGCATGTCTACAATTTATATATAAATGTACATACATTGGGAGTATGGGTACAAAAATATTTTACCGATGGGTATTCTGATAAAAACAGTTTGGTGTCTGCTGCTGAAGATCATGCCCAGGATGTGAGTGGCAAGCAGAGTCCCCGTCAGCCTCAGGACTATAAACTACACCGAACCCCAGAGGAAAGGAGACAGGCAGTGCAAGTTCTGTCAGATCCTGGGGTCTAGTGAACCACAGAGGCACGAGGGTGAAGCTTGGAATGGGCCCTATCCCCTGGTTAGGAAGGCCTGGGGGAAGCCACGGCCAGGAGCCAAAAACGGGAATCACACCAGTACAGCAAGGTGTTCAAGCCCCTGATGAAACAGCTAGATGCAGGCCAGGGGCACACAGTGCAGTGGGCAGTGGGATTGGGGAAGTCAGGATGGAGCAGGTGCTGCTGGCCTTGGGCTTCTGTCCAGGACAGAAGAAGTAGCAGGAACAAGGCAGGCTGTATGCTCTGTGTGCTGAGTGCTTGGCAGGATCCAGACTGGAGAGGGACTCAGGGGTCCTAACTAGGATAGACAGGACGGGTGGGTAGAGGCAGTGTTGTGGCTGATTGGAAACATGGGTTTTGGAGCAGAGCAACCTGGGCTTAAAGTCTAGCTCTGCCACTTCTGGCTGCCTGGACTCGTACAAGTTCCTCAGTCTCACAGAACTTCACTTTCCTTACAGGTAGACAGGATAGTGATGACTCTTCATAAGGTAGTTATGAGGATTAAGTGGTATCTGCTGTTATGTGTTTGGCATTGTAGAATATATGAAACTGCTATTATTTTTAGATATGCTATTTATTCTGGTGACTTTGGGGAATCAGGCAGCTGCCTGGAAATAACTCAGACAAAGAGCAGAGGCAGGCTCACCCTGTGGATAATCGGATGCCAGTCCCTTCTATTCCGCTCGCCTCTGGTCAGTGGGGAAGAAGCGTTGTGGGTATGAGAAGCCGTCCAGGTCTCTAACACCTGACTTCACTGTGAGTTATGAGGAGGATATTGTCCACTAATGGCCGTGAAACAGGGCCCACCTCCCACTCAGGGACTTTGTACCAGCCACTCCCTCTGCTCCGCCTGCCCTTTCCTGGTCTCTGCCTGGTTGGTTCCTTTCTGTCATTTGTACATTGTGACTAATGTCACAGAAAAGTCCTCTCTGGCCACTCAGTCTGAAGCTGCCACCATTAACAGAGCACCCCACCCAATTACAACAGAACACTCATTCCTTTCAAGTGCACATGGATCGTTCCCCAGGGAACAGGAATCCTGACAGTGAACCCTATCTCAGTAAATTAACACAACTAAATTCACACAGAGTATGTTCTTTGAGCACAACGAAGTTAAGCTAGAAATCATTAACAAAAATACATTTGGAAAATATTCAAGAATTTGGAATAAAATGATACTTTTCTAAAGAACCTATGGGTCAAAGAACAAATCATAAGGGAAATTAGAAAATATTTTAACTGAATTATAATGAAAATATAATATATCAAAATGTGTGGGGTGCAGGTAAAGCATTATTGCTGAGGAAGCAAGTTCAAGCATTAAATGTCTATACTGAGAGAGAGGAAGGTGATCATTTCACAATGTATACGCATATCAAAGCATCACTTTGTATACTGTAGATCTATAAAATTTTATTTATCAGTCACACCTCAATAAAGCTGGAAGAACAGAGTTCTAAAACAAATAAGCTTTCCTTTAAGAAGCTGGAAAAACACAAGTAAAACTGGCCAAAAAATTGAAATAATAAGGAAAATATTGACAAAATAGAAAATGAATAAGCAATAAACAAAATTAATGAAATCCAAAACTGGTTCTTTGAAGGGTTCAATAAAATTGATAAACCTGTAGCTAGACCAACCAAACAAAATACAAGTTGCCCATATGAAGAATGAAAAAGGAAACACCACTACAGATTCAACAGCCATTAAAGGCATACTAAGGAAATACCATGATTAACTTTCGCCACTAAATTTGACAACTTAGGTAATGTGCACAAATGCCTTACTATCTGACTCCCTTTTGCGGGGTTTAACTGCTGACAGCTTTTAAGCTTTCGCCCTCTTCCCTGTGTGCCTTACATCTGGACAGGCCCATGGAAAGCTCAGACGTTCCCTCCTTTGTCACTGGTGGGAAGTCCAAACCACGCAGCCCCACTCCCCCGGCACAGGAGTCCTCATGCCAGCCCTAGCACTAGCCACCATTCAACCCCAAGCCAGTCTCCTCTCTCTGGCTCTTACATAGCCGAAACCAGGCTGTGTTTCAGTAAGCCAGGTTCAGGCCAGCAATCTATGCATTTTCAATAAACAATGTAGACAAGCTGATACAGGGGACCTCTAGGGGAGTTTTGGACTGTGAATAGCACCTTATAAATCACTAGCCAATACATGTCATTCCTATCTTGGCCAAGGGGTTGGTTTCATGGCTCTATGTGTTCTCAGAAACAAGCACAAAGCTATCATAGACTAACTACAAGTTAAATTTACACAAAGGGCACCTATAAAAATCCTGTAACTCAAAACATACCTAATGGTGAACATCAACATTTTCCCCCTGATGTCAAGAGAATACTAATGATTTCTACTTTTGCAACTGATTGATTATTTTACTGGAGATCCTATGTAGTGCAATAGGCAAGATGAAGAAATAAAAGCTATACCAATTGGAGTCAAGAAGTAAAACTCTATTTGTAAATGACATGATTGTGTGTAGGACACCCTAAACAATGAACAGAAATAACACTGTTTATTTATTTGCAATAGTATCAAAAAGATAAAATACTTTGGTATAAATTTAGCAAAGGCACTCAGGCCCTCTATACAGAAAATTATAAAATAAAAGAACACTTACCTAAAGGAGAACTATACCATGTTCATGGATTAGAAGTTTCAATATTGCTAAGATGTTACTTTCCCCAAAACTGATGAGTACAGTCAATGCAAATCAAATCAAAATTCTAGCAGGCATTTTTAAAAATAGAAATTAAAAAGTCTATTCTAAAATTTATATAGAAAACAAAATGACTTTGAATAGCCAAAGCTGTTTTTAAAAAGTACCAACTTGGAGATTTTATATTACCCAACTATAAGGCTTATTGGACAGTTACAGTGTGGAATGGCATAAAGAAAGTTACATCTATTATTGAAACAGAATAAGCGCCTCAAAATAAAACCATACACACACGGTCACTGGATTTTCAATAAATGTGCTAATGTAATTCAGTGAAAAAAGACAGTTCTTTCACCTGATGGTGCTGGTTTCCATTTGGAAAAAACAAGCCCACAACCCTGTGTCATACCCAATGCAAAATTAAATCAAAATGGTACATAGACCTAAAAAAACAAAAGGTAAAATTGTAAAACTTTTGGAAGGAGACATAGGAGAAAAATCTTTGTGACTTTGGGTGGACAATGGGTTCTTAGGACACAAAAACTGCACATGATTAAAAAATTGAGGTACTGGAGTTATTCAAAACTGAAAGCTCTGCTCTTAAGAAAATGAAAAGGCAAGCCACAAATTGTAATAAAATATTCACAAATGTATGTATTTTATACTATAAATTATATATAAATATACCTTATATATCATACCCACATATAAAATATTTATGTTTATATTTACAAATATATTCACTATTAAATATACATATATATGTGAATATTTTGTGGATATTTCTACCTATCTATTATCATAAAATGCTTGTGTTTAGAAGATAGTAAGAATTCAATAAGAAAACAAATGACTCCATAAAAACTGGGCAAAAGAGTTGAACAAGCATTTTTCAAAACCACGTACAATAAGCCAATAAGCACATGAAAAATGCTCAAAATTATTAGTTATCAGAGAGATACAATTTAAATACACAATGAAATACCATGATATACTCGGACTTCTAGCCAAGATGGAGGCATAGGTAGATATACTTTGATTCTTTGCACAACCAAAAGAAGGAGAAAAAAGAATTTAAAAATAAAAAATAACCAGACCTACCAGAAAACCGAACTGTATGGAAGTCCGACAACCAAGGAGTTGGAGAAGAAATATCGTTCAGGGTGGAGAGGACTCGCCAGGGTAGAGAGGACTCTTGGCAAGGCAGTGGCTGGGGGTCCCATGTGGGAGAGGGGGTGGCTGGTGGAGTAGTCAGTCCCACATTTGTGTGTGGACAAACAGGAAGGAACAACTGGGGAGCAAGGCAGACTTGCAACCCAGGGTTCTAGTGCAGAGGAAATAAAGTCTCAAAACCTCTGACTGAAAAAACCTGTGGGGGGTGAGGCGGCAGGAGAAACTTATGGCCTCACAGGAGAGTTAGTTGGAGAGACCCACAGGGTCCTAGAACATACACAAACCCACCCACATGAGAATCAGCTCCAGAAGGTCCCAATTTGCTTTGGGGTAGCTGGGGAAGTGACTGAAAGCTGGCTGAGAGCTGAGCGAGCAGTGTTGTTCTTCTTTGGACCCCTCCCCCACATACAGCCACACAACACCGCATTGTGGGTTGCCCCGTCCCAGTGAATACCTAAGGCTCCACCCTTTACTAAGTAACAGGTGTGCTGAGACAAAGTAAAAGAACAGATCAAAGTTCCAGGAAAAATACCACTAAGTGATGAAGCAATAGCCAACCTATCAGATGCAGAGTTCAAAACACTGGTAATCAGGAAGCTCACAGAAATGGTTGAGTATGGATGCAAAATAGAGGAAAAAGGGAAGGCTATGCAAAGTGAAGTAAAGGAAACCAACACTGACAGCAAAGAAACCGGCACTCATGACAATGGTTTGGACCAGAAGGAAGAAATAAACATTCAAGCAGAACAGAATGAAGAAACAAGAATTCAAAAAAAAATGAGGAGAGGCTTAGGAACTTCTGGGACAACTTTAAATGTTCCAACATCTGAATCATAGGGGTGCCAGAAGGAGAAGAGAAAGAGCGAGAAATTGAAAACTTATTTGAAAAAATAATGAAGGAGAACTTCCCCAATCTGGCAAAGGAAATGAACTTCCAGGAAGTCCAGGAAGTTCAGTCCCCAAAAAGTTGCACCCAAGGAAGCACACACCAAGCACATCATAATTACATTACCTAAGATTAAAGATAAGGAGAAAATCTTAAAAGCAGCAAGAGAAATGGAGACAGTTACCTACAAAGGACTTTCCATAAGACTATCAGCTGATTTCTCAAAAGAAACCTTGCAGGCAAGAAGGGGCTGGAAAGAGGTGTTCAAAGTCATGAAAGGCAAGGACCTACATTTAAGATTACTCTCTCCAGCAAAGCTATCATTTAGAATGGAAGGGCAGATAAAGTTCTTCCCAGATAAGGTCAAGTTTAAGGAGTCCATCATCACCAAGCTCTTATTATATGAAATGTTAAAGGGACTTATCGAAGAAGAAGAAGAAGATCAAAACTACAAACAGTAAAATGACAACAAACTCACAACTATCAACAACTGAACCTAAAAAAAAAAAAGCAAAAACAAACTAAGCAAACAACTAGAACAGGAATAGATTTACAGAAATAGACATCACATGGAGGGCAATAAGCAGGGAGGGGAGGGGGGAGAATGGGAGAATAGGCACAGGGAACAAGAAGCATAAATGGTAGGCACAAAATAGACAGGGGGAGGTTAAAATAGTATGGGAAATGGAGAAGCCAAAGAACTTATATGTACAACCCACGGACATGAACTAAGGTGGGGGAATGATGGTGGGGGTGGGGTGGGTGAAGGATGGAGGGGAATAAAGGGCAGAAAAAGATGGGACAACTATAATAGCATGATCAATAAAATATATTTTTAAAAAGAAATAAAAATAAATACCATGATATATTCACTGAAATGGCTGAAATGTAAAGATTGACAATATGCAGTGTTAACAAGGATTTGAAACTACTGGAACTGATACATTGCTGGAGAGAGTGTAAAATGATGTAATTACTTTAGAAAACAGTTTGGCAGTTTCTTATGAAGTTAAACATACACTTAACATGTAAGCCCGCAATTCCAGTCCTGGGTGCTTACCCAGAAAAATTAAATATATATATCCATGAAAAGATTTTTATGTAAGTGTTCATACCCTCTTTGTTCATAAGAGCTCCAAACTGGAAACATCTCAAATATCCATTAACAGATAATTGAATAAATAAGATGTGAAGGATTCATACAATAGAAAAATAAAAAATAAAAATAATCAACTTTCTGATACATACACCATGGATGAATATCAAAAACATTAATTTGAATGAAAGATGCTAGGCACGTAGCAGTACACACTCTGTGCTTCTATTTGTATGAGACTCTACACAGAAAGATAATTTAAGTTGACAGAGAGCAGGTAGGACGTGGGCTGGGTGGGAGTGCTGACTAAAAGCAGCACAAGGAAAATTTTGAAATGATGGAAAATTTCTGTATCTAGATTGGGGTCATCAATCCCCGGGTGTATGCATTTGTCAAAACTTATAGGTCAATATCCCAAAGCAATGCATAAAGTTGGTTTCTAGAAAAATTTAAATAACAGGTATTTATTTTTCCTAGTCCTAGAGACTTAGAAGGTCCTGATCAAGGTGCTTCCATGCTGGTGTCTGATGAGCACTCCCTCCTTGGGTTGTGGATGGCTGCCTCCCCTCTGGGTCCGGACCTGGCTTGTCCTTGGTGCATGATACATACACTTAACATGTACGTATCATGAGGGGATTGAAGGGGTTGGTGGGGGTGGGGGAGGTGGGTGGAGAGAAGGAGAGAGAGAAAACAGTTGGTTTTTAAAAAATGTTAATTCCACATTAAAAAAAAGTAGAAATCAATTAATTTTGTGGGGGTGATTTTAGGGTTCAAGTCAGCAATGACTATGATTCTGCGCTTGAATTTCCTAGAGCAAAATTCTGGGATGTTCAGCCTTTTGGCATCTCTGGGTCACACTGGAAGAAGAGTTGTCTTGGGCCACACATTAAATACACTGTGACACGTAATCACACACACACACACATCTCATAATGTTGTAAGTAAATTTCCGATTTTGTGTTGGGCTGCATTCACAGCCATCCTGGGCCACGTGCGGCCTGCGGGGTGGCTACCGCAGTGAGCATTTCTCACTGGGGAGTGTGTGCGAAGCGTCAGGATGGCTGGCTGCAGCCCCTGTTGCCCTCTGCGCTTCTTTCATCAGCAGCCTGTTGCTTTGACTCCTTGTTTTAAGTCATACTTAGACATCTGTAGGACTATTCTTAGCGTCCCTTTGAAAGTGTTTTTGTTAGATTAAAATTAGCTAATAATCATAATAGTTAACATATATCGAGCACTCCTTACCCTGGGTCAGGTATAGTGCTAAGCTCTTCATTTGCACTATTCCATTTAATCTCGGCCACAGTTCTGTCAGTAGAATTATTACCCATTATTACCTGTAATGAGAGAACAGGTGGCATTTTATTCATTATTTAGCAGTCCTTTCAGGCCCCATTTCCACATTCAGGGGTTATGCGGTGTCCTTTGGCATTATGTCTCTCATAAAGCCTTTTTGTTGTATTTATATAGGTCTCGCACGTGGAATGTGAGGCTTATTTCTAAGTACATTCTGTGTTTTGTAGCAATTGTTAGCTGCGCCCTTCCTGCCGAGGCTGTATCACAGGATTCCTTTGGTAATGGGCACCCCTAGCACATTCAAATCGGTGTTAACCTCCCCAAAGTGCAGGCCCACGCCAGGGTCAGAACCTACCCCTGCATGACGCAGGCCTTTTCGCACAGCCAGCGCACCCTTTTCATTGCTGCCGACATGGGTAGGAGCACAAATTATATTTATTTCCCATGGTTTCATTTTATGGGAAGAGCAGGTTTGCAGGCCCCTGTTTACAGAACTGGGAAGGCAGGGAGGAAGGAGAGAGGGAGAGGAATGGTGTTTTACAACCAACCTAATAATGACTAAAGACCCCTCCTGCTTAACTAAGTAAGGAGAAGCAGAGAGGGTCCACGGGCCCACACCACAGAGATGGGGAGCTGCATTTCATACATGCACTGGGCTAATTCCTCACTAGCATTCAGGGTAGAAGCATTTATATTTGGCTGGCGGAGTCCTTCAGTCAGTCACAGTTTTTGAGCCCCATTCTGGTCCCTCTCCAGGCCACAGTGTAAGTGCAGGTACTGTTCCCCGTCCCACTAAAGCAATGCGAGTAGTTAGGGACCCTTTGTTTTCTTTCTCCAGAGAGAGAGAGTGCATCTTAATGAGTAGTCAGGAGCATAAACAGCTCTCCGAATACTTCCCAAGAAGATGATTTATGATAAAATATCGAGTACCTTTTAGAGCAGAAATCCTTCTATCATCTTACGCAAGAATAAGAACAGGGACCTGAGGATGGGCAGGGCGTCAATCACAAGCCCTGCACTGAGGCCAGGACTACACCCAGCACGGCTCCTCCACAGCACCCCAAAGCTCTGGAAGAACCGAAACAGATTCGCCACACCCCTTGGCAAGCACTCCGCCCAGGCCTGTGGAGACTCTGTTCAACTCTGTTGCTAACTAAGACTGTAACCATGGGCAAGCTGGTTAATTTGGACGAGTCTCTATTTCTTCAGCTGCAAAGCTATAAGGTATTTGGTAATATAGGAGGTAATAATCACAAAAAAGTCAGCCAAAGTGCCTGGCTGACAGGGACTTTGAAGGATTATGTCCCCTTTAAGGTACACTGACATTTTATATATTTATCTACATCCTTACCAACACTCAGTATTTGTTGTCTTTTTTGTAATAGCCATTCTAACAGGTGTGAGGTGATATGCAATGTAGTTTTAATTTGCATTTCCCCGATGATTAGTGATGTGGAGCATCTTTTCATGTGTCTGTGTGCCATCTATGTGTTTTCTTGTCTATTCAGGTCCTCTGTTCATTTTTATCACATTGTTTGCTTTTTTTTTGATATTGAGTTGTATGAGTTCTTCATGTATTTTAAATATTAATGCTTTACTGGATATATAATTTGCAGTTAGGAGATGCTGGCATTTTATATCTGTACTGTCTAATGTAGTACTCATCCACTATATGAAGCTATTTAAATTCATTGGAATTAAATAAAATTTAAAATTTGCACTTCCACTAGCCACGTTTTAAGTACTCAACAGCTACAGGTGGCTACCTGCTACCCTGTTGAGCAGATAAAGAACATTTCCACATTCAAAGAAGGTTCTATTGAGCAGTATTACTCTAGAGCAGAGGTTGGCAGACTTTTTCTGCAAAGAACCAAATAGTAATCTTTTTGGTTTTGTGGGACATAGGTCTCAGTTTCAAATATTTAGTACTGCTGTAGACCAAAAACAGCCAATATTTAAACAAATGGGCATGCCCATTTTCCAATAAAATTTTATTTCTAAACTCTGGCAGCAGGCCAGCCCCTACATTAAATTAGACTTGGTGAAATTTTGACTCAAGTCTTTTTTCAACTTCTTATTCAGCCTTCTCACACTGCAAATGGTCTCACAGAATCTTCATTTTTGGAATGCTTGAGCTAGAGACATAAGCCACGCCTCTAAGGAGAGCCAGCTTGACTAAAATTCTGTCAAACTCATGTATAACCCTAGGATTATACTATCATCTAGTGGACCGTGGGGAATGGTCCATGCAAAACTCCACTCTCACTTCTAATCAATGTACTAAGGCAGTTGATTCTTGAGCAATCAGTTCTCCCCTGAGAGACACTGTGGCCAACATTGCTAGGTATTCATTTAATATTATTTTTTGTCTTTTTCTTACCATTCATACCTAGTTTTTTACAGGGCAGCTATGTACCCTGAGAGGGTGGACAGTGTGCTTCAGGGAAGACACTACATTTCCCAGTCTTTCCCACAGCAAGGGATGGCCATATGATATAAGCAGTTCTGGCCAATGCGGTATAAGCAGAAATAGTTAATTGCAGTTTCTGGGACATTCTGCAAAATGGGGCAGATTTGGACACCAATCAATTCTCCTTTGCTTTTTGCCCACCTCTCTTTCCTGCCTGGAACTTGTCACAATGCCTGAGGGGATGTGAGGGGACAGCCAAACCCTAAAGGTGGCTGAGTGGAAAGACAAGGAGCCTGGGTCCCTGGGAGTACAAGGGGCCATTGTGCCAACTCTGAACTTTGTGTATCTGGAACTTTGAAAATGAAAGAACAATGAAGTATCCATTGGAATAAGCCATGGAATGTTGGGCTTTCTGTTCTATGCAGCCACGTGCATTCTAGTTGACAGAGAAGACGTACACAGGGTGAAACAGAAATTACTTTCCTCTAACAGCAAGATGAACATAGAGACAGGTCTGGGGGTGAATCCCACATCTAGCAACCAAACAAGTGATTAGTCTCTTAAGCCTCAGTTTTCTCATAAAAAATCATCAATACAAGTAATAAAAATAAAAAAGTCAGTATAAGTGCTTGTCTATATCCAGTGCTTTAAGAAGCGCTGACATATTACAAGATTTTTGTGAAAATCTAAATAAAGTAGTGCAGATTTTAGGCATATAAGAATTGCTCAAGAACAATATCTATCTTGAACAGAAATACAAAAATTATTTTAAAATATTACCAAAATAAATCTACTGATATACAAAGATGATCCTCAGCACCAAGTACAGTTTACCCAGAAATGCAAAAACCAGAGAATATAACCCATCACATTAAACAGACTAAAAATAGAACAATGGTATGATCATCTATCTCAACACATCTAATGCTAAAAAAGCATTAGATAATATTCAACATTGATCTGTCAAAACAACAACAACAACACTTCTTAGCAAACAAGGAATAGAAGAAAATACTCTGATCTAGATAAACATCAACAATGAAAACCCCACTACAGTTAACAACTCACTAAACAGAGAAAGACTGAATGCATGCCCTCTGAGACTGGGAACAAAGCAAACACGTTTGCTCTTACCATATCTATTCAATATTGTGCAGCTCCCAGACTGTCTAATAAGAAATAAAACATGTACAGACCAGAAAGAAAGAGATAAAACTATTTATTTATAGATGACATGATTTATATGTAAAGAAATTCTAAGAACTCTATTAGGAAATCTAGAACTAATAAACAAGTTTAGCAAGTTTGCAGGATACAAGACCACTATACAAAAATCATTGAATTTTTAGGTACACTTGATGAATAATTTGTTCACTCAAATTTAATAACACTGTTTATAATGATGTCAAAATTATGCAATATTTAGAGATAAATTTAGCAAAATATGTGCAATGCCCTTGCAATGAAAATGTAAAACATTGTTTACAGAAATTAAAGGAGGCCTAGATAATGGAAATATATACCATACTTAGTAATGGAAACACTCAATGTTATTAAGATGTCAATTCTCCTCAAATTGGTCTATAGATTCAATGCATTTCTAATCAAAATACCAAAAGGAGTTTTGCAGAAATCAGCAAGCTGATTCTGAAGTTTATAGGGAAATACCGAGGACCTAGATTAGCCAAAACAATTTTAAGTTTAAAAACAGATTCTGATTAAAAAGAACAAACTTGTAGTTTTTAATTTATACCATATGATTTTATGATTTAATATAAAGCTACATCAGTCAGGACAGTGCACACAGAGACATAAAGGACGATGTGTACTTCACACTTGGTGACCCTGTGCACCAGGCAGTCAAGAGAAAGGAAAACTCCGAGCTAGAGAAGTCTTCATGGTTCAGAAGGGGCAGGGAGTGGCAGGTTACACACCCAGGTTTAAATCTGCAGATCTGAAGCACTTGATAGAATCACAGGCATATTTTTTCACATCTGCTTAATGAAAGTTTAGTTTTACAACGCCAGAGAGGCAGCCCCCCAAACTTATAATTTCTTACATTTCTCTCAAAGTATTAAAAAGAGTTTTAATATTAAATATCTAATCATGCTTACATATTCTGTAAGCTGTTATAAAAATATAAATTTTTTAAAATCATGACTGATAAAATGCCAACAATCAAAGTCCCAAATTAAAAATAGTCAAAATAAGAATCATCCTTGGGATCCTCTTGTATTTGTTAGTGGTAAAGGCTGATCACCTGCTGTAGTTACTGTTAGTGCCACAAGTAAATAATGCATTTACATTTTGAAAGTATATTTATTTTTGCACATGTTGATACTGAGGTATAAGCCACGTTTTGCCAACATTTTTAAGTTAATCTAACAAATCATTTACTTCACAATAGCAGCTGCAATAAAAGCCCCAAGAGCATTAGCCAACTTGTTGTCGTGCTCCATGGCTATCTAATTAATACTGTGCATGGACATTTATAAACTACACAGCCACACACATTTGCAAGTAGCTAATACATTCTGAAATGTTAGGGATATAGTAAAACTACATTCTAAACACTTTCATTTCCACTTTCCCTTTTCCTTAAATTTTTCTTTTTATGTTCATGCTTCCCACTAACTTTTTCACTGAACTCCATTAAATCCTATATTTAAATATGGCCAAAGATAAAACAACAGTATTGAGATGGGTGTCAACAAAATAGCTGAATTTTGCCAGAGTCTAAGCCGCCTAAGGCTATTCTCTAAAAGACAATTTATTCACCTAAGGCAAACATGGGAAAAATTGGAATAAAATCTTAGGTTCTTTGAGGTCGACCTGTCAGATACATGGGCTCCTCCAAGGGCAGAGTCTGAAAAGTCTAAACACCAGGTGCATCAGACTGTGTTCTCCAGAGGAAGAGAACCAACAGGATATGCTGTCGGCAGGCTGGAGACCCAGGAAAGCTGGTGGAATAGTTCCAGTCTGCGTCTAAAGGCTGGAGAACCAGGAGAACTGATAGTGCAAATTCTGAACTGGGTCCAAAGGCAGAGACAGCTCAAAGACAGCAAGTTCTCTCTTTCCCTTTTGGGTTCTATTTAACCCTTCAAAGGATTGAATGAGGCCCACTCATAATGGAAGAATGGGCAACTTTCTTTACTTAGTCTACTGATTCAAATGTTAATCTCATCTGGAAACAACCCCACAGACACACCCGAAATAATGTGCAACTAGATATCTGGGTACCCTGGGACCCAATCAATTTGACACATAAAACTAACCATCACGGAAATGAAAAGAGAAATCAAAGAATCAAAGGAGACCTACATAAATGGAAATAGATACCATACATATGGATTGTTCCACTGTGCTTGGCTCCACCTTGGAAATTGCTAATCCTGTGGGTCTGGAGTGGGACCAAGGAACTATATTTTTAATATATTCCTCAAGCAATTCTGACATGTGGCTGCCTAACTCTGGCTCTTACCCAGGATGCTTAAGCCATGTGGTAAGTGTTCCTGCACAGGTGAGGAGCTGGTACGGTGGTACATCTGGAAGCTAGTGAGCTCACACTGACCAGACCTGTCCCTTGTTGGAGAGGAAGCAGGAGGAAATGAGAATGTTAGGAAGGAACATCAGGTGTGTATTAATCATTTTTTAACTTTTCTGTATTTTATGGTGCTCTAACATTTTGGGGCTTTGCTAATCCCAGAGAGACTTCCCCTTCCAGAGCTAGCTAATTCCTTATCCAGAAATAGCAAATAACTCGCCTGTGAGCATGCTCATTATACATAGACCAACCAACCAATCCAAAATCCGTATCCCAACCACCTCTTTTGTCTAACACACAGCAAGCCTATATTCCCTGGGCCCTAAATCACTCCAAGGCCAGGAACTGGACCACCAGGGACCACCCTGTAGCCCAGAGCCCACTGAAATGATTTAAACTAGCCAATACTAAAAAGCTTACCTTGCCTGACCACTCCTTTCGGCAAAACCCCCCAGTAAAGCCTTCTGCCTATGCTTCCCCTCACTCCTGCCTCCTGACCAACCCGGGTGCTTCATGGTGTGGCCCCGTTCAGCGTGCCATGCTGCCCATTTCTGGGGACCCATGAGTAAAAACTTCCATGTCTGCGTGTCTTACCAAAACTGGTTAAAAAAATCCTAGATGCATTTTAAAAGAGGTGTCCATAGAAGAACAGAGAAGGGGCTGAGTGTTTCATTGCTGACACTTGGTCTTGATTTTTGTCTTTACAAGCTCTGTGGATGAGAGACTCTGGCTGACAAAGACAGCCATTCTCCGGGCTGGCCCCGGGAGCAGTTATCTCTGCGGGCCGCAGAGGTGCGTGCAGGCCCCCGCTGGAGGATGCTGCACCTGTGCCCAGCCAGGGCCCTTGTTGTCTTTGTTGGTGCTATAATGCAGGCGCTCCACTTGAGAAGGTGCTAGAGAGAAGCTGCATACAAGTCTATAAGCGGCTGAAAGGAAAGCGACAAGCTCTTTCTTAACGAGAGCTAAAGATAGCAGGAGGACACACTTTGATTTTTACCCGGAGCAACTCTCATCAGGCGACCGATTTAGGAGAAATGTAAGGTAATCTCAGGCTTTTGTGACAGTGAGTGCATTAGGCTTGGTGCCCTTGTCTCAGAAGCGCTCTTTTGCCAGTGCCTCAGAGAGGAATGGTAAAGGCTTCTGGTTCCATGCAAGGGAAAAGCATCTATTCTGTCCTGGATGGTAGGTTGTTTACGATAACTAAGATCATTACTTCTCCTCTCTTCTTCCCTCTACTCCACTTTTCAAACCATTTTGAGCTGATATTGGGAGAATACAATTTTCGCCTATATTTTTATTTTTAAAATCTAATTTTTAATAACTAATTGCATTTGTTCTCTCTAATATGAAGGGGGAACCAAAAAACTTTAATTTATTTATAAAAAATTGTGTGTGTATTCTTATGTGTTTACACTTCAGTCACTTTGGTGTATTGTATTTGATACAATACACCTATCAAGACATTTTTTCTACTGCTCAAAACAGTTTTTGAACGTGTTGATTTTGGTGCCTTTTAGTGCTTCTGCCATTTTTTGTTTCACCTCTTCCACATCAACAAAATGTTTCCCTTTGAGAACTTTTTTCATCCGGGGAAACAAAAAAGAAAAGTTGTTTGGGGCAAGATCAGGTTAACAGGGAGGGTGGGGCACAGGGGTCAAGCCATTTTTGGTAAAAAACTGCTGAACACTCAGCATGGTGTTGGCAAGTGTGCTATCATGAAGTGGACAAATGTGTTGAAAGAGCCTTGCAAAAAAATTCACTGGAACCGAAGGCAGCTTCTCACAATACCACCAGCTGGTACGCTGATACAGATAGGTTCATAGAATGCTCACCTACCTAGCAGGAGACTGTACTACAAGGGGCCTGCCCTCCAGAAGATAATTCCATTTTGAGGCGGATGTCCCCCCTCATATATTTGCTGTGTTCCTATAGGACAACTCTACTAGAATAAGAAATATTGTCTTGGTGATAAAGAGCTCAAAAACTCACAGTGCTTGGAAGTGAGTGATGTGTCGATTGGGGGTAGTTTTCAGAGTTTAAATGGTAGCTGTAGATGGTGAGCTGAAAGTTGTCCTAAGCTTTAAAATGAGTTATCCTTCATAAGAAATTCTAAAGTTCTTATAAATGTTCTAAGAGATTACCAAAATTTTACTTGCAATTAATATACACAAGTTACCTCACACGTGTTTTTCTTCCCAAAAGCATACAGCAACACACTCTCTGAAATGTTATTATTTGAGAAGTTTCATCCGTTCCATCAGTTCTTTTCTTTGTATCTTTGCTAAACATTTGAAGTGGTAACTTTGGTATTTACCTCCTCCTTTTTCCCTGGGCAATTTTCCAGTATTTGTAGTGTTGACTCTAGCCCTTCACAAATTATGCTCAATTTAATGGGCTTAATGAGGATAGAATGAGGGATTTTTCAGGTGGAGTGTGCCAAGTGAACTCTGATTCATTTCCTTTAGAGTCTGATCCTCATAAATCAAGCCTCTCCTGTTATCCTCTGAACTATCTCTTTAATTTCTATGATTTTGAGTCTTCCCTCCCCTGACTTGAGAAGCCCCGCTGTCCCTCACTGTCTCCCTCCTGTACTCTGTGCTCTAGCCCTGGCCCTGACCTCCCTCCCCAGCCCAGGTCTGCATTCTAGTTGGTTCTTACAAGTTTCCAATTTAATATCCCTGGACGGTGGCAGCGTTTCTGTGATTGTAAATCTTGGGCAAGTGGGAAAACGACGTCTGACCCATCCTTTACCACAGAGACCCTGGAGCAGAAGAGGTGGGGCTAGGGTCCTTCCCTGGGAAAGGTCTGGCCAGTCACCAAGCTCAAAACTGTCCTAGAATTAAGGAAACACCAGAAACATCTTTCAGACAGGAAACCAGGAATGCAATGAGGAGCCTGAGAGGGTTTGGGATTCCAAAATAGGAGGAGAGATTGTTCCATCCTTCCACACAATTGGGAAGGGCTAATGAGAAGCAGCCAGGCTCCAGGGAGAGGGAGGTCCCACACCCAGAAAGCTGGGCTATGGGGCAGTCCATGAACTAGAGCTGCGGGTCTCAGACGGCTGCAGCAAAGCACACTTCAGACCACAGACAGAGCACGGGATGTGGGAGAATGCTCGTCCCAGCACACTTAATATGTTCCGTGGAATGCGCACATCCCGTGAGAAACAAACAGTTGTCCCATGGAAAATAGTTCTGTAATCAAGTGTATTTGGGGGGAAATGGGCAAATGAAGTTCAGTAGGTTTTTTGATTGCAGGAATTCTCAGAGCCTTTAACAAGATAATGTGCATTGTAAGGGAGACACACAGTACACGTGTTTCCTCTGCATGCAATATTCTCTCTCTCTCTTTTTCTCTCCCCCTCCCCCCCACACGTGTATATGGCTGTAGAATGCTAGAATATTATGGGATGATTTCTCCAACAACTAGTTATTAAGTGAGACTCTACCTGCCTCCACTACTGCCAAATAAAAACATAGTGGAAGATTTACTGGAATTCAGAACTGGGGAGTGCCTGGGAAGTGGTGAAGCAGACAAGATAGAGGCCCCACGCAGGCCAAACGGTCCAAAGCTGGGAGCAAAGACTGACCTGAGGCTAACAGGCCTGTAACAAGGGTGCATACTTGGTGGGTGCTCCTGGGCATGTGCCCACAGACTCAACACACACACCCAGCCGGGGGGGCTAATGAGCAGAAATCCCTCATGGCCCAGGCTGGTAATACAATAGACTCTGGAAGGAATTAAGGACCCCTCAGAGAAAGAGCAGAAAAATCTACCACTTTTTCTCTCTCTTTTTTTTGCATTTTGCAGGTTCCCAAGTCTACAGGCTTTTGAGTCAATCGAGTAACCTGTCAGGAGCTCCCTCTCAGGAAGGCGAGCAGTGCCTAGAGGGGAGGCACTCTGACCTGAGAGAGAGAAAACACCGTGGAGTCCCGGTACCCCTTTCTCTGATCTCCAGTGAGCCTCAATTTCCTCAGCTCTGGAGGGAGGGCCCTTCCCTGCAAGGTTCTTGTGTGAAATATATCAAACACCCACATCTATAACTGAAAAAGTACTATTGGGGGGTGCACTGCTACAAGGAATCATTGTCCTGTGGGGTGCATGAAGAGCAGAGTGGGGTGGGACAATCAGTGAGTTTTCATGAGGCCTTGGCTCACCCTTCCGGGGGGTGCTCCCAGGAGGAGTCACCCTGGGATGGCACAGGCAAGGACAGTTCAGGAGAAGCTTGGAGGGTTTTTGTCCTTGGTGCAAATCACTTGGGTATTTCTCTTCCTCAGGCACAACCCCTGCTGACTCTCCGACTCAACAGTCATAGGATTCAACTCAGGTGCTCAAGGTTAGGGTCACTGGAGTCAGGAGTGACTTACTAACAGTTCTGCAGGGTCGGAGCCTCCTCTTAGAACAGACTGTTGGGCCCACCCTGGAATTTCTGACTCAGGTGAAATCTGCGTTTCTAACAAGTTCTTAGGCCACACTGATTCTGTTGGTCCTAGACTATGCTTTCCACTGCCTTGGGCTGACCCAACTGGAGAGTCCAGGGAGCCCTCATATGAAGGTTCAAACCCACTGTCTGCTGGTCCTGGGTCCCCTTCTACAGCCCCTTCCCTGAAAATCCCAGACTCTGCATACCTTCTGGAGCTCATGGATCAGCATGGTCTGGCTGTCCACTGGGCCTTAGTGGAGGATGGCTGAGGTCTTGCTTGTTTGGCCCACGGTCACTCAGCCCACCTGCCTGCTCTGCGATACACTGGCACCACATGTCATTTTTGTCAAAGGAGAAAGCAGATGTGTGCATCTGTTTTCAATCTGTAGCCTCAGTCAAGGGGTGACCCAGGGTGCTGCTTTTTGGCTTGGTCAGTTTTGGGGTCTTGCTTTTTGTCCGTTGAGGGCATTTTGCGGAGTGCCATCCATGGTCCTGTGACCGGAAAAAGCCCTTCAGCTGGCAGATGGGCTCCTGTGCGGTGGTGGCTGTACAGCTGGCTCATCTAGTAGTTGCTTCCGGCCCACACCCCCGGTCTGTCCTCGGCCCCTCAACACTCATGTTGCCAAGTGACCTGCCAGTGCTTGCTGTCTCACCACCCTGTCCTCGCTGTAGCTGGCCTGGCCGCTCCACACCCTCCGGTCACTGCGCAGCGGCTGTCCTCCAGGCCCCGTTTTCACATCGCCGACCTCCCTGTGTGCAGAGTCAGCTCCCTACGCCGCTTTGCGTGCCACTGCTCCTCACCTCGTTTCTCTGCTGTTCCGCCCGTTGGGTTTGGGCCATTCCCTTTCCATGCCCAAAGGCCAGGGGTTCAGTGTTTTCTCCAGATTTTGTCACATGGGGAGTGATATCAAGCCCGGTGAAACTTGCTTCATATGAAATAATTATCCTTCTCTACCTCATAAAGGTGTTCTTGTCTAACCGAGTGAGTTTGTGGCTTATCAAATATTTAGCAACTTATGCAAAGAGTCGTTTTTTTTATAGACTTTCTAATAGCTTTATTGGGATGTAATTCACATACTATACAGTGCACCCAATTAAAGTATACAATTCAATGGTTTTTAGGGTATTCACAGACCCGAATGACAATGACCATAGTAAATTTTAAATCATTTTCACCACCTCCAAAAGAAACTCCATACCCTTAGCCATCATCTCCTTATCCGCCCTCTCTACCCATCCTCCCGGCCCTAAGCAAGAGCAAATCTACTTTCTCTAGAGAATTCCCTGTCCTGAAAGTGGAGAAATAGAAGTGGTCTTTTGTGACAGGTTTGTGTACCTTAGTGTAATGTTTTTAAGGTTCATTCACGTTATGACATGTGTCAGCATTCTATTCCTTTCATGACTGAATAACATTCCATTGTATGGATATACCACATTTTTTGTCAGTCATCCTTTGATGGACATTTTGTTTGTTCCCACTTACTACATTTTTATAGTCTCTTAGGAAACAGCAGCTGAAGTGGGGTTTTGAGACTGAGAATCCCAACCCTCGATTTTACAAATGAGGAGTCAAGGGTTCCGGGAGGACAAGACTTTATCCAAGTTCAACTCCACGATTCCCTGACAGAGCTGGGCATGGACCCCAGCCACCTGACTTCCAGGTTAGTGCATGTCCCTTTTTTGTGGGAACAAATCTGTTAGGGAAACTTGAAAAATTATTCAGGGTTTCCCCAAGCAATTGCTGGTTTCTTACATATTTTAAGTTTTGCTGCCTTTCAACAGTCATCAGAAATGGCTGATGAAGTTAGAATTTTCACGGGCTGTCTCCTGACGTAAGTCCGTATCAAACTCACACACCTCTGTTCAGTGCCAATCGTTCTGTGAAGAAATGGAAGGGCGGGAATGCTTCTATTGTCATGTACTACTTCTCCATTTATTTGAATTCATTTCTTAAAAAGCCCCCACAAGGTTTTATGAAGACTAAGTACATCTTGAACCGAGTCAGACAGGCCTCCTCTTACTGTGGCTTCTGGCTTTGCGTCCTCCGAGGGCACCTCTCCCGGTCCCCACCCCCTGACCTGCTCTGGACTTCACTACCACCTCTGCTCACCCTCATGCTCACCCTCACCCCCAGGATACCTTAGAGAATAGCTCTTTTTCTCCTACAGAGAAAGAAATCCTGGTTTAACTCTAACAAAGTTTCTGAGAGGAGCAACTAATTAAAAATGAGAAACAAGCTGTTTCTTCAAGGGAAATTGCATTGGGTAATTTTCCTTTTTCCTCTATGGGAAAACCAGATCAGTGAGCCACTGAAGTGACCCAGTTCACACTGAGCAGCATAATGACACACAGGAAGGCAAGACCGGGTTATTCTGTATTAATGTGAAATCGTGCGGTTTAGAACGAAGAGAACAGGATTCATTCACACAAGTGGCCCCAGATGATGACTAAAAAGAAATCCAAAGGTGTGAGTAGTTATTTTTACATGAAGAAATAAAGTGAAAATTAAACCAGACTTTTACAAACCATGGGGATGTTTAGAAATTCTGATTAGGCAGGTCTGAAATGGGGTGCTGAATTTGCGTTTCCCAAAGTTCCCCAGTGATGCCGAGGCTGCCATTCAGGGGCCACGCTTTGAGAACCACTGGTTTAGAGAATTTTCCAGCCCTTTCAGAATTTTCGTGACCCTTTTTCCTTTCTTTCCCAATAACAATACACTAGGGAAAGCAAAGAACATGTCAGTTTTTAACTGGCTTGATAAAGTCATCCACACACTTCCCCACTGCCTACATTTCAGGAGGGCTTCATCGCATGCAAAAACAATTTCAGAAGAACTCTTACCAAAATGTTGGCAGTAGGATCAGCACCAGTGGCATGAGGTTGTTGTCTTTACTGGGATTTGCGCCTTTGGGGATAGATGTGGTTTGGATAATACTAGTAAAACGTAGGGCAACGTTGCAGTCCGGTCCCCTGATGCAGTTCTTTCTCACATTAGTCAGGCCTTCCTTTACTGCCAAGGAAGTTCCCGCTGAGCAGGGGCTGTGTGTGGTATGCTGGTTGGTCTTGACCCTGACGTTTCCCTGCCTCTTCCTTTGGACTCATAGCAAGTGGGGATTGAGGGAAGGGCTGGCTGTGTGGTTCAGGGGAATTGGGGAGGAGACCATTCTTTTTTTCTTTCCGGTTCACTGGGTATCTCCTTTCCCCTAAATTAAAAGAACTTTTATTTCTGTTAAGACTCAGAAAAGCTAGCTTTGAGTCACATGTTTATCCACTCAGAGAGGGCAAAGAAACGAGCAAATCCTGCAGAAAAGACATCCTTCCTTCTGTCTCAGGGGCAGTAACAACATGAGGTTCCAGATGAGTCCCAGGCTGACGGAGGGGGTGCCTTTTGGATCCCTGGCTTCTGGATCTTGATTTTGAGAAAAATGTTTTAACCCTATTTTAGGAAAAAAAACTTCATGAAAAGAATCCCACACCTTCTAATAGGAGCATATTTTGGTCTGAATGAAAGGGTGGAAAGGTGATGAGCCCCCTTCCTTCCCCCACATAAGCCCACTGGTGGCATGGGGTGGTCCTGAGGTGAGCCTGGGCAGTCTCACTGCATTGAGACTTCCCTGGGTTCACCTTTCTCAAAGGGCCTGTCAGCAACTTCTGAGCTGGAGGCGTTCACCTCTGAAGAGAACGGAGGGCGGGGAGGCTTTGTTGGGGACGCAGCTGTCACATCCTATTAGCACATGGGTGGGCCTCACCGTGTAGAGGAGGTATGTCATTTATAGACAGGAATTGCATAATTAAGCTTGATAAAATTTTGACGCTTTCTTGGCAGGGTAATTTGTTCATCAAGTAAAAAGCCTTTAGGAAACTGGTCACATGGAATTTGGCACACCAGCGTTCAAGACTAGGTATTTTCCACAAACCAAACTAGGACTCAGAACCTGATTCGATTTGAAGCAATCCTAAAGGCTCCCCAAAAGACCCCCTTTTGCCTTTGGTTTCTAGCCTCATATACCCAGATTTGAAAGGGGAAAATGATAAAAATAAAGCCAGATTTTTCCTGCCAAATTGTTTGAGAATGTGGCCTATATCCCTTGACTTTAGTTCCTTCCCATTTATTTTCTTTAAAAAAAAATATTTTTGCGCCCTGGCTGGTGTGGCTCAGTGGACTGAGTACCGGCCTGCGATCCAAATGGTCGCTGGTTCAATTCCCAGTCAGGACATATGCCTGGGTTGTGTGTGGGCCAGGTGCTCAGTAGGGGAAGCATGAGAGGCAGGCACATAGTGGCTGTTTCTCACCCTCTCTTTCTTCCCCCTTTCCCCTTCTCTAAAAATGAATAAAATCTTAAAGTGGAGATATGAGTAATAAATTGTCTAAAAATTTTAAAAAAAATACATGTTTTTATTGCAAAGTAAACACCTGCGCAAAAATACATCAAACATGAAATATATAACTCAGGTCATGACTGCAAGTGAGCACCAGTGGACCCACCATTGGAAGAGACGATCGGACTTTCTCATACAGCAGGCGTTCTTTCCGGTCTGGCCTCTCATGCAAAACTGTGTTTTTGAGATTCACCCAGGTTGTTACATGTAGTAATAGTTTTTCATTTTCGGTGTTGTATAGAATTCTATTCTCTGACTGGGCTTCAGTTTTTCCATTCTACTCTTGATAGACATCGTGGTTGTTTCCATTCCTTCACTATTACCAATAGTGCTGTTATGAATGTTGTTGCACGTCTGCAAGTTCGAAGCATTTGGTAGAACGGTAAAGCCTGGGTTCCCCCTTGGGAGATTCCAGTTCCACAGCAATGAAAAAGGCTGAAGTGCAGAGTGTTTATCTGTCCAACTTTGGTAAATAATGCAAAAATATCACAACCAATCACCTAATGGGTGGGACAGCTGTATTTGGGATCTAGTGATGCCATTTTAGGACCAGCACCACCTGGTAATCACTGACATCATAGCTCAAGGTGTAGATGAACATTCTAACTTGGTAAGAATACTCAGTCTGTCTGCTTCTAATTACAGGCTTTTAGAAATGACTCCAGAAGAACTTGTTGAAGTGGCTTTTATTTTTATATAGTAAGGAAACACAAAAGAAGATTTAATTTGATGTTTCACCTAGGATTAAAAACATCTTCCAGTGGCTTTACAGAAGTTGGCCATAAGCAAATTTATATTTTTCTATAGGTTGTTTTTGAAAAATTGTGTTTTGGGTTGCAACAGATCTAGGGTAGAAAAACATATTTTTAGCAGCATGGTATTCTGTAACACTTGTGGGACACTACACTGGGCTCATTTTAAACCTTTATGTACATTTTATCAGAACACAGTGTGTGAGATCAAAACCAGCAGAGCCTTGGACATACCTGGTTCCTGCGGAAGCTGGTACTCATGTGGGGAAAAGACGAGAAGGGACTCTCGGCTCCCCCGTGCTCATCCCCAGCAGAGCCAGATGTTGATACTGGCCTGGACAAGCTTACACAGCTGCTCTGCGCAGGAAGCTAAAAAGATTCATTCCGCCTCTACACACACAGTCCCAATGGTATGGACAGTTCCAACGATGATATGGCAACATGAAACAGGAAAGGCGAACACCAATTCCAAGTTTTCAGGGCAGTTATGCTTTCTGCCTCTGTGTTATTTTGAACAATAAAGATTGAGGAGTCGTTTGGTTCCATTGCTGCTACCAACAATTCTTGGTAATAGCGGCCCTTGGAACTTCCATGTGAGCTTTTGGCCCGTGGCTGCGTGTGTTCCAGTCTTCCAGCTGGCATTTTAATTTGAGACTGTATACAAGCCAAGGTGGAAGAAAAAATCCAAAAGCAGCCGGTGGAGAAAGAGGAGGAGGAGGAGAATTTGTCAAGCAGCAGAAGGACAGTGTACTGACCACGTGGTCCGAAGCTGGGTAAGAAAGACCATGCGGGGATCTTTTCCTACGCTGGGAAGACGCTGAATAATCAGGTTGTTAAAAACATCCTAGTGCATGTGAAGACCACGCCACTGTCATAGATAAATTAATTGAGCTCCCAACATTCTCAAAAGAGAAGGTTAATAGAGTTTCCCAAAATAGGTTGTCAAACCAAACCATGCTTTTAAACATGTAGCAAATGCCATTTGGGCTAGAGTGGTTAGGAGTAAAATCTGTCGACAGTGTGTATGGGCAGCTTTGGGAGGTAGCGTCATGCAGGGTTTCAGAGAACAATGCCTTGCGTAGAGCTTTAGTGTGACCACTTCCTAGTTTGGGTGACCTTGGTAAATCACTTTTACTTTCTGCCTCAGCTTCTGAGTAGCACCTTCTTTTTTAGGGTTGTTATGGGCATTAACTGATCAAGCTAGTACCTAACACATAAATAAGTGCTCAATAAATGTGAGTTATTCATGTTCTACATGAGAGCAAGGATGTGGCAGGCACACCAAGGAGATCTTGGTCATGATCTAGGAGATGAGTTTTCAGGATTACTCAGCCTGGGCCCCCCAGAGTCAAGTTCATGTTGATTAAGTGGGAGCTAGAGGATCTGCAAACCTGTACTGTTTTCTGGCACCTTATTGAGACATCACCAAACACCCAGTGTCCTCTCAGATGACCATCCCTGTGGCTGCCTGCCCCTGGGGACATGGCCAACACTCATCCCCACAAGTTCGGTGAGACTGTGGATCTGTTACCATTCAGAAAAGGGACCCCAACCATCTTCCCCATGCACCAGGGGGCTCTTTCTTTCTCCTTTGAACTCCTATGTCCTTAATTTCTATAATTTTGAATCTTGCCTCTTGCTTTACTATGACTTGTTACTCATTCATTTATATAAAGGTATTTATTGGGCACCAACCATGTCCCAAACAGAGTGATAGACACTGAGAATATCATAGTGGGCTTTGCATTCTGGTGAGGGAGAAAAAATAACACCCCAGTTAACAGACAAATGAATTTTAAAAAAGTAAATGATGAAAGGTATCATACTATGAAGGAGAACAACCAGGGACTGATTGAGGAGAGATTAGCAGGACAGGAAAGGAAAGGAGTGGCTATCTAAGTGATTTCCACCTCGGAGAACATCATAAAATGACATATTTCCATCCCAGCCTTAGAGCTTGGGGTGTAGGACTGGGGTGGGGCCTGGGAACTTATATATTTTAAAAGCTGTGGCCCAGAACTGGGATATGCAGGTTTAAGAATACAAGCGCCTTGCTGCTTGGCCTGCAGCCCGCCTCACTAAGGCATATGCTAGCTTTCCTCTACTGCTCAGACCGTTCTCGGAAAACTCGAGAGGGAAAAGAGTTCCCTCTCTCACTGGCAGCCTGTTCATTGCTAAGGACAAGTTCTTCTTCAGGGAAGTAGCGTCCATCTGTCAGGCCATAACTAGGTTTCACTGCAACCCATCAACCCAACATTTAGACGAGAGCCTATCCACACATGGGACCGAAGTATTCCAGTTTCCAAAGTCCAGACCGCCCAACCTCCTCCTCTTAGAAAATCGGCCTTCTGGGCCCTACTGACTCGGAGTGCTGCTTTTTGCTTCTGGGGTTGGTGAACCAGTCTGTTGATGTGTCGCTGAATTCTGATACATGGGGATCAGCATTTGAATAGCTGTTTTTCTTAGATGTTAATGTAATAAAAGCTCTTGTCCAAACCTTATTTTGAAACCAGACAATGTAGGTTAGAAACTACCAGTAAATTTCAAAATCTCTTTGATCCTATTTCTTCTTGTATAGGACAGGCATGGAAAACACCCACCTCCTGAGGTTATTTTAGATTGAACGAGAGCACATGTCTGAAGCACCGGCTTTTCAACTTGGGTGCATGGAATCATCTGGGGAGTTAAAAATACATATATACTGGTGCCTGGATTTCACCCTTAGAGATTCTGACTTTCTGATTTTTTCTGAGTTTAACTGGTGTGCAGTTTGGACTTAGGAAGAGCTTGGGGCTAAAACTGATGGTAAATGCCTCACAAGTAATTTGGATGATTACAAATAATATCTCTGGTCTATGTGCCTGAAACTCAGTTTCTAGGCTATTCTGTGGCTCTTGAGGGAACTTTGTTCATCAGTGACCATTCATTAACTTTGTACTGCTCCCATTGATTGATTTATTAAGTGTCCCCGAGCTTCTGTGATGAGAAATACCGTAGTTGTGGGAGAAGCCGCAGGTCTTGGTGGCCCAGCGAGGGTGGGGACCAGGACTCAGCATCCTTGAATTCTCAGCACAGTTAGTGCCTTACACTGATAGCTGTGAAATAATGTTGAGTGGAAAAAAAAACACATGATTGTAATTCTTTATTCCAAGTTAACTTGGTTCGAAATGAATTCTCACTGTGTCCCTGGCCCCTGAGTCCCTCTGGTTGGAACGGCCATGCCTTGAAGCGCCCCCTGCCCCGCTGTTGCCCAGGCAGGCCAAGCTCCGACTGCCTGCAAACTCACAGGAGCCTTCCAGCTAATCTACATACTGATTGGCTGTGCTGCTGGGGTAATATCCCAGATGGTGATGTTCAAGCATAACATTTATTTTCTCCAACTTTTTTGCCTTTGAGTGGTCAAAGTCATCTTTGCAGACTTGGCTCCTTTTGCTCTAGTTTAGCAAGGAAATCACTTCCTCCCTTTTTACTCTGAGACTCTTACTGATGGTGGGTGAAGACCGAGGAAAGAGGCAGACTACTTTCCAGCAGAGAGTGTCTTTCTGTGCCAGAGGCATCAGAACAAGGTGCTTACACGTGTACACTCGGAAGAAACAGACCCCAATTTCCACACAAAACATGCTCTGAGGAGTCATGCAATGAGAATTTGAAGTGGGTGTCATGGAGAAAAGCAACGTTCTTCACGGGGCAACTTTTCTGATGTGAACCACATTTCCATCTAACATCCTGTATAAACGTACATAGGAAAGTCTCTCAGCAGGAGCTTGAGTGATGTGAGCCAACCGAACAAAGGGTCTCATGACAAGGTGTTGGCCTTTTTTATGCAAATATAAGATAACTATTCACAGAGCTTTATTTTAGGAAGAGAGATTTTAAATGGCAAAACTAAGTTTAATTCACATGTGCAGAAATATCTTAAATTTGGGGGGGGGGAGAAAGGTAGAGGTGTAATTTTACATTCTCAGATGTGCAAGTGGAGGTGTGCTTGTGTATATATGCCTACTCTCAGTGAGAATCAAGCATTGAATCATGGTCAGTTCTCATCAGTTAGGGGCCTGCTGGCTTGGAAAAAATCACAGAACCGTTGTTATATGGAAATCTCCTACTGCTCACCCATGAATTCCTGGGACCTAATTACATCCTGATAGCAGAGGGGCTGAGGTCACCGGGGACCACCCAGAAGCTCTGGAAAGGGGACCCCAAGCCACCGGCATTCTGAGGACTGATTCACACACATGTGTGTGGTGAGTCCAGCAGGCCCGTACTAACTAACAAGACTAAAGAGCCACACTTTGGTTTCATTTTTCCTTTTCTGATGCTAAACTAGTAAAGAGTCTTGTTTTCTTTCAACTGTCTTCAACATAGTTTTTCCTCTTCCCTTTTTATTATGGGAAAATGTCACGCATAGCGGAAGTAGAGAGAAGAGTATAGTGCAGTCATGCACTCGTGAGCACCTGTGTCCTCATCGCCCATCGTCATCTATGACCGAATCATGGCCCATCTTTTTCATCCATGACAACCCACCTCCACTCCCAGACTGATTCGGACTGAATCCCAGATACAGGATTTCATCAAAGCTTTTATGTTTTTTTAAACCAACATTGAAATAACCAATCATTTAGAAATCACAAATATTAACCAACTGCTATCTAGTTACAGATATGATCAGACTGACCAAACCTAGCAAAATTAGAGGAAACAAAATTATTACTTGGCTGGATTAACATCTTTTTCTTAAATAGTTTGTGTAGTCAGATACAACTGCTGTTTAGAAACTATTCTGAACATAAAGTAGCAAGACTCTAAGCCAGATTTAAATGAAAAAATATTGAACACTAACCCTAATTTTCTCCCAGATACATCTCCTGGGAGATGTACGTCCAACTGCATCTATAGGAGCAACCAAGTCTCTGGTTATCTTATGAGACAAAGGCAAACTTCTCCTACATCTGCAAGTTCAGTTTCTCCTCTGTGGGGTGTGAGTTACTGAATGTGAGAATTGTTTTCCCAGTGTTTTTGAATAAGACTATAGGAGAAAATTGGGTTGCTTGGCAAATATTCAGGAAGCTTTTGTAAGTTTTGCTGGGTGTTGAGTATATTGGAGAACAGTCCTCCATTTAAAATGGTGTTTGATCACAATTTAACAAAGAAGAGGTTTTAAATATAATTCATACCTTGAATTATCATAAATGGTGATTATTTCTTAAAAATCTTTTCATTTTATTTAAATAGTTTTCAATTTAGGATTATTCATTTGATTGTAATGTAGTGCACAGAGAAAAAGAAAAAAATTCTAATTAACTTGGACAAAGCGAGGTGGTCAGTTTGAATTTCAATGTTTAAAAAATGCATTTTTAAAAACCTTTCAGCTACATAAAATGAAACTGATATTGAGGTATTTCCACATTAAGAGTAATGAACAGAAAGTACACATTTGAATAGCTTCTCTTTGCACTGAGGCATTTCAAAGGACTTTCTTTACATTTTTTGATAAGCAGACTAAATATATCTCTCTGAAGTCTTATTTATGTTTTCAGTTTGCTTGGAAACCTTTACTTTGTAGATTATACAAAGGCAACATTTTAATCATTCCAGCTGGGATAAAATGATCAAAAATTCAGAATGAGTAGAATACAAATTAATGAAACTTAATTTACAAACGAATTACTCTCTGGTGTCAGAGACTAAGGCATTTAGGAGAGCCACATTTTCTGGGTGGCTGAGGCTTTATCCTTCAAGCAAATGATGAGGGAGAAGCCTTTCTCTATTTTTATGTGATATTTCCACAATGACCCTATACTTCCCCGTTTTCTTAAGCAGAGCTGACGAAACATCATTTGTCTTTTTCTAAGTGATGCATAGCCAGCTTTTTGGGAGACAGTTACTTTACGGTTGTCCGAGAGAACTGTGTGGGGTCCTCAGTTGTTTTTTGGTCTGCTCAAGTCAGTTCTCAGAAGGCGTGCATGCTGGTAGTGGGCCTGCTCCCTGAGATCCCTGCGTGGCCCTCAGCCCCAGGCCCTCATCTGAGCTGCAGGCATTGGCCCACCAGTAGTAAACGACTCCACCCCACGTGCCCAACTTCTCAGCGGGTACTTCTCCTATCTCCTGGGGGAAGTCAGAGGGTCACATTTATTAGAAAAGAAAGGAAAGCAGTGTGGCTCTGTTAGGGCCTGGTAGGCTCTCCTGTGAGTGGAGTGCAGGGTGCTAAATTAGGGGTCTTTAGTGCCTTCTGTGTTGGATGCTCAGGGGTATTTCCTGCGTCCTTCCTAGTTCCTAACTGGGTCACAGACAGGTAAGGCCTGAGGCAGCAGTGTTCCCAGCCAGAGTGGTATCTTTGTATTTGCCACTTAGTGATTCCTCTTTAGACTAACAGAAAGGATGCTGATTGGAGTCTTTCATACATCACACAAGTTAAATGACATGTAAGATATGTAATGATGGTTAAAAATGCAGAGTCCTTGGAATAAAATACATTCATTACTGATCAAGTCAAGGAGACCCAATTTAATCCTTATTTTAATTTTAAAATATGTATTTTATCACTTAAAAAATCCTTGGCCTTCATAGCTTTGAGACAAATGCTGGTTTTATTGTAAATTTTCATCTCCATTAGAAAAATTGGTGAAGCTGTTAAAAGCTGTTAAAATAGATGGAATTATCTAATTATACTGTATCACATTATAGTATAATTATCACATATGACAGATACCAAAACATTTTTATTAACTAAAAAAATGCTCTTCACATTTGCAAAAGTTGTGTTAATCTTAACCAATTGGAAAAATTTGGTACACACAGTGTGGTAGGTAGAATGATGCCGGCTGCCGCCCAAACCTGTGCCTGTCCTAATCCCTGGAACCTGTGAGCATTACTTTACTTGGCAAAAGGATCTTTACAGACGTAATGAATTTAAACATCTTGAGATAGGGAGATTACTATGGATTATCTCCATGGACAGAATGTAATCACAAGGCTTCTTTTCAGAAGGAGACCGGAGGTTCAGAGTCCAGGCAGAGAGGGCCGAGTAAGATGGAGGCAGAGCTAGAGGCGGCGATGTGAGGTGGGACAGGGAGCCCGGGCCTGAGGACAGACTCCAGGAGGAGAAAAGAGCGAGGAACGGAGTCTCCCCCAGAGCCTGCAGAAGCGAGCCCAGTGAAGTGGGCGGTGGACTTCTGACCTCCAGAAGAGGTCATAGGAAATAAACTTACATAGGAAATAAACTTAAAGGTACTATAAAAACCTTCTGCTTAAAAATAAACAGATTAACTAGACATGAAAATAATGTAGTGAGCTCAGAGTTTACCTTCCTCATCCTGTTTATTCTTAAAAATAACAGTAAACATGAGCTGTCTTTTCTTTTTCAATTTTCAAGTGAATTCTTACTTTAGAATTAATTAACCTAAAAGAAGGAAATGTTCTTAAGCCTTTTAAAACCCCCATGTACAAAAGCTGGCTTTTCTTTTAGTGGGCTCCCATGTACCATGGCTCCCACTATTCACTTGTATGACTCTATAAAACTCCACCAGCAAGCATATTTTTGAATGACTCATCTTTAGTCCGAAAATGTGCGGCTGTTCTCAGAGAGAGATGATTGCTGTGAGCCCATGCCATCCTGCTCTCACTATGATGATTTGATTAAGAGTTGACCTTGCTACTGTGTATTGAGAGTCCTGGCAGGAAATTAAACTGGAATTTCGGAACAAGAGGCCAAGTAGTACATTTGTAACTTTTGTAAGAAGGTCATTAATACAAAATCCAGATGAGGTCTTTAATTCTAGACAATATATCTCGCTTTCTTATACTTTCTTCACTATAAACCAATATCTCTATTATTAAAGTAAAGTGCCACATCATAAATAATGTGGAATCAGAGAAAATAAAGAGATCAAACACACCCCTATCTTAACATAACCACTCAGAATTTGGTGTCTTTTCTGGCAGTCTTTTACCCTCTGCGAACACAGTTTTCTCTTGTTTTAACCCAAATGTACCTAGATACCAATGTACCTAGATACCAATGTACCTATAGTTTACACTTTTTAAAAATGTAATACTATGTCACAAACCTGAAATAGTGATACCTTTGAACTTTAAAATATCTTCAAATAAGAATCTGAAGATGCATCATGGTTCTTTGGTTGTGAGCAACAGGGACTAAGTTCACCCACCTTAAGCACAAAGGTGACATGTGGAGGAGATAAGGAGAAGCTCACCTAATGGACAGGAAGGTTGAGAGCCAGAGAGGGGGAAGAACAGGAATGAGGACAGCTCTGGGCATTCAGGCAGCAGAAAACACTCAGCCTTGCTTTCTTGGATGCTGCCTCCCAGAATGGATGTAGTCTTTTTCCATCCTTGAGGCAATATACTTGAGATTCAGACATTGAGGGAGGGAAACTGGTTGGCACAGCCTGGGCTCATGCCCAAGTTGTGTGCAAGGGAAGGGAGGACACTGTGGATGTCAAGGAGCCATGAAGAGAGGGAATGGAAGCTAGGTGACTGCCCAAAACAGCTGGGTCAGGGGGTGGGCAGGGGGTGGGGTGAGGGTGGGGGTGGAGGAGTCTTCATACCCCAGTGTTCACCAAAGTCCCTTCAGTTGATTTTACAGACTGCATGGAAGACAATGACCTATCCAGGTAGAGGGGAGTGCTCTTTAGTTAAAAGAATATTTTGATTCAAAACCATTTGATAGAGGTATTTTGCCTTGTTTTGTTTTAGCAAAAGCAGTTGAGCCCAAATTATGCTTTTATATCATTTTTATAGATCAAGAGTCTTCTAACCTCTCTGACAAGAAAAAAGTAATTTTTCTCCAGCTGAGACAGCTGCCTCTGAAAAATATAAGGATCTTGGCTGCAGCGTGTCTCCATAGAAGGAATGTTTAATGGACACTTTGACTATCTTAGCCAGCATGGCATCTCTCCATGCTCCCTCACATAGGATCTTGGCTGGCCAGCTGCTCAGAGCAGAGTGGCAGGGTGGAAAGAGAACTCAGAACTCATCTTGGTCCAAACGCCTTATTTTGCAGATAAACAAATGGAGGCCCCAAGCAGAGAATGGCCTTGTCTGAGGTCACAAATCTGCTCAAGGGAAGAGCCAGGGTTAAGGCTCAAGTCTGACTCCTGGGGTGCCAGCCCCCAGTAAGCAACAGTCACACCCTCCTGATGGGTTGTATAAACCTGCCTCCTGAAGACTTCAGACAGGTTCAGGTGTCTAAGGCTTTTGTCCTCTCTCACATCTGTCAGCCCTCACATCGATTGCCCCAGAGATGGCCGCAGTGCTGATTCTAAAAAGAGGGATCGGTTTAGGGCAGGGTCTCTGTGTGCCAACACGGTCTGTAGAGAGGCCTCACCAGAACTCTGGCCCAGGCCCATCCTGCATGGGACAGGGAGGGGCTGGTGTCAGAGGCGTGAGAGGTGGCTTAGCAGAGTCTGGGTGAAGATGCAGAGGCGGGGTGTCCCATCCCCACTCTTGTTCCTATGCCTAGCATCTAACGTGTCCTGGAGAACTGTTGAAATCCTCTTTGCTCTGTTTTCAGCACTTTCCACAATGTAGAGGTGTCAGGAGTCCAAACATAACAGAGAACTAAATTATGATTAAAATGATCAATAAGAACCTCAGCTAAGAGACTGAAAGAGATGAAATGTGCCTAGATAGCTCCTCAGCAGAGCACAGGACGACTGGGGCTGGACCTAAATGTCAATGTTTAAAGAAAAAAATGCAAAGTGAGAAGCTGCAGAAAAGGACGAAGAAGAAAGGAGGAGCGGAGGGGAGGGCCCAATAGACAGGAGAAGAGGTGTGAAACATGGAAACGACTGGCACTGAGCGTGGTGCTGCCATCCTACCCAAAGAGCAGGGAGAAGTGGCAGAAAGGCCCTGAGGGGGAGAGAAAAAACCAGCTCTGGAGCATCACAGCGCTCTAGGGCACCCCGGGGTGTGCGGAGAAGCCAGTGCAGCCCTCCACCAAGACAGGTTGCCACGGGCAGTAGTCAAAATGTTGCCATTGAGTTATCTAAAGGTTAAACTGGGATTAGCAAACATTTCCTGTGCAGGTTTAGTAGTATTTTAGACTCTGTGGGCTATACAGTGACAATTCTGCTTTTGTAGCACAAAAGCAGCCATAGACAATGTTTAAATGAATAAGCCAGCTGTGTTTCGGTGAAACTTTATTTATACAAATAGTGTGCTCCGTCTACTAAGTCAGGAAAATAAGTTCTATACTATATTAGGAGCTATTCGGTTGCTAGAAATTTAACCTAGTTAGGCCAATGTAAGTAAAATCAGATTTCTTGGGTTGTTTTTTGTTTTTGTTTTTGGTAGTTGTTGTTTTTAAAGATTCAATAATCAACTAACTTTTTATACATCCAAATGGGAAACAAAATCCAGGACCAAGTCCAGGAAGTCAAGGAGATAAACAAACCTCTTCTTCCACTTCAGGTGGAGCCACATGTCACCTCCGTCCTCTCTCTCTCTCTCTCTCTCTGGCCCCCTCTCTTCCTGCCCCTCGCCCTTTTCTCCTCTCCCTCTCAATGGATTCTCCCTGCTTAATTATCAGGGCAAGAAATGGCTGAAAGTGGTTAGACCAGTCAAGTTCTGACTTTATATAAACTTTTAGTTCAAGTGTCCACCAGGTTCCAAATGGGTCTTTCAGTGCCCTTATTTCAAATATTTGGTAGAAAATATCAAATTAGCTCCACATGACTTATGTGTTCATCCTTGTCCAATCAGCTATGGCCTATGGGGACCAGGTCATGTGGTAAACTAAAGAGGCCAGAGCAGGAAGTGGGTGAGAGGGTAAGACCACAATAATTGGTATTGAAACCAGAAAAGTAAGCGTTCATGCTGCCTGTCACTACCAGAACCAATAAGTAAAGACAAGAACTGAATCTCTATGGGCTCTTTATTCAGATGCCGGTGATCTGAGAAGACAATTGGTTAGGTGCTCTCAAAAACCATCTTAGCATCTCAGCTCAAGCTGACCATTTTATAAGAGGAAGGAAGGGTAGGTAAGGGGTTTGGGGGGAAAAAAGGTTAATTGGGTAAGAGTTATAATCCAGAAGTGATTTTCCTAGTACTTATTTAACTGTTGATCAGCAATTCTTGACCTGCTTCACAGAAGTTTTCTCCCTGGAACACAATGGCTCAGATACCATCTTCTTTGCTGGCAGACCCTCCTAGGGGCACAAAGACGGAAGTGTTTGTCGACCTCCTGGAGTCACGTGGTTGTGCATTCCAATTCCTGGAATAACAGCTGCACACACACATTAATCACTTAAGCCTATCAACTCTGACTAAAGCTAAAGTCTCTAACTCTTGGGTTCCCCTATCAGTTTCACCACTGTATCCATTCTGCTATATGGAAAATTCTACACACTGACACTTCCATGATACAGAGATGCAGTCATTTTGGAGAGTAATGTCAGATTTAGGAATTGTTTGGTTCACAAATTCTTGGTTAAATGACACAGTAATTTTGCTTCTGGGTATACATAGCTCATTCTCAGACTTGTCAATAAGGGATCATGCCTGGGAACATTCACTTTGACACTAACTGTGATGTTAGGAAGTTGGAGGCAATCTGGGCGTCATGACTGGGAAGCCGACTGTGAGGTGCAGAGGTGGGAGGCATAATTTAGAACCCACATAGCCACACCGATAGCTTAGAGGTGTGGGGCTGGGAGAAAAGACAAGAAACACCGTGTGATCTCATAAACACACACCCTTGATGTAAACTAAAAATACATGCATAGAAAACATACATTCTGCAGGGCTACGGCCAAACAAAATGATACCCATTAAAGACGTATGAGGGCCTCCTGCCTGCAATGGGCTAGCTTGTAATAAACCAATCTTTCCACCAAGAACAACTGTAAATTCTGAATGAAATACATGTTTAAATGTGACTTTATTTAGAAAAAAGTGTCTTTACAGATGTAATTAAGGATCTCAGTCGATGAGATCATCCTGGATTACCTGGGTTTGCCCTCAGTCCACTGACAGAGTCCTCCTGGAATACAAGAGAGGAGAAGACAAGGAGAGGAAAAGGCTGTGTGAAGGTGGAAGCCGACACTGGACTTCGGCTGCCACAAGCTGCAGAATGTCTGGGCCCACCAGAAGCAGGAAGAGGCAAGGAAGATTTCAAAGGGAGTCTGGCCCCACAGAAAACTTCATTTTAGACCTCTGGACTCTAGAACCACGAGAGAATACATTTCTATTATTTCAAGCCACCTAGTTTGTTAGGGCAGCCTTAGGAAACCAATACAGTACTGGTATCATTTCCTAAACAATGCAAAAACATTGTCATTTTCTCTATCATACATGTTTTTCTAATTCATAAATTTCCACCCTTAGACGGCAAAATGTTATTGTTTTACATCTTAGTTCTTCACATATTTTAAACCCAACAATACTGTTTTGTCAGTATTTGATACTTTCATTTAAAAAATCACCCAACTTGCTAGATGAAAAAATAGCATGTTGTTGTTTTAATTCACATTCCTTGGGTAATAAAATTGAACAGTTGTTCATCTTCCTTTGTGAAATGCCTTTCGTATTTTTGTCAATTCTCCTATTGGGTTCATTAGCATTTTCTTTTTAAAAATATTTTATTTATTTCTTAGAGAAAGGGGTAGGGAGAGACAAAGAGAGGGAGGGAAACATCCATGAATGAGAGGAACATTAATGAGCAGCTACCTCCTGCGTGCCCTCAACTAGGAACCTGTCCTGCAACCCAGGCATGTGCCCTGACTGGGAATCAAACTGTGACCCTTGGGTTCACAGGCCGATGCTCAATCCACTGAGCCACACCAGCCAGGGCATTTTCTTGAGGAGTAAAAATTCTTCATATGTGAGAGAGTAATCCCTTTGTCATATATATATTTTACTATGTTCTTTTTCTTTTAATTTTGTTTATGGCAGGGTTTGTTTTTAGCATATATACTTTGATTTCATTAGCACTTCTGCGATTTTGTTCACTGCTTTTTAGCCCATAAAGTCCTCCCCACTCCAGAGGTGTCATAGATAGTTACTCACTTGTATTCTCTGCTAATTTTTAATAAAATAAAAATTTTAACTTTTAACTCATTAATCTATATAAAATGTAATTAGAGGAGGTAGAAAACTCTTTTGACTCATTAGGCTAAAAGCTTTACAGAAAGTCCTTAAGATGGAACTGCATGGTTTAGGTGTTGAAGATGGTATTTCAAACACTGAATAAGACAGAGGACAGGACATGGACTGAATGCAGGGCACAAGAGAATTTGACTCTGGTGGCAGGGCTGTTGACTGAGCTTGCCTACCAGCTCACTGACTGCTTAGTCAGAGATTGTCATCCATGGCAATGGAGCTGAAGCTGCAACCAGGCTTCCAGTTGTAGAGGTGATGGAGCGGTGCTTCCTACTGCTGCCTCCTGACTGCTTCCTCGGTGGTATCATTCTGACCCGTGGGCTCTAATAGGAAAAATGAAGAAAGAAAGGAAGAAGAAGGAAGCCAAACTTTGAGATTCCAGAGAATGATAAACAGTGTTGGGGGTCAAAAGTCCATTCTCCCACCACCCCAAAGGGCCAGCACTCTGGAATGATGGGACCATCTACGCTGAGCCTTGTTGGGTTTGCAGTCAGAAGAGAGAGTGTCTGGCTTTGCAAACAGCTGCATCAGCACCCAGCTCGCCAAAGTCAAGCCTGGGTCATCACGCCTAACAAAGCTCGGAGCTTAGTCCAGGCACTAGGATTGGAATGAAGTCCTGGCCCAGCTGCTTTCCTGGGATGTAAAGAAGGGGCATCTCTGAGGATAGGAGAGGCGGAGAGAGGCTGTGAAGACAAACAAGAGCACACCTGAGTTGGTATGGCTGATAGTTCGCTGAACACCCATGTACAAGCTGTGCAATGTTGCTTAAGTGACCCATTTTCTCCGAAGGCCAGTAGTACTGTCTGAAACCAAGGTGGTTTGGACAAGATGGCCTCTAAGTTCCCTCCAGTCCCAGTGCTTTCTGATGCCACAACCAAACAAACCCTGCCAGCAGGGCCAGTTGGCTCCCTGGACAGAGAAGGTGGCTCCCATGTGGGGAGGAAGGCAGTCACAACGGTCACAGGCTCCTGGACTTCGGTGCCATTTGCAAAGCCCAGGCAGGTTCCTTTTCACATGCACACTGCATGGGGTGGAAAGTTCTGCAGGTTTGGTGCCAGCTAGTTTAGTGACACCTGTCATACTCTGATTAAATGACTCAGCCACAAAAGATAATGTTATCTGTTATCAGCCATTTCAGGAATAAAGTGGATGAGCATTCACAGTGGTGAGAATGTGACTTATCACCATGTTATGAAACATATTATTTCGCCATCTTTACCTTCTGCCATTGCTTTCATAAGCACCTTTGTGTAAAATACTTGCAAAACACAAATTTAACACACTTCCAGTGAAAGAAAGAATGCTGTCTCATGATTGTTTGCTTTGTGTTTCCATTAAAAATAGTAATAAAAACATCTTGGGGGCAATTATTCTTTTAAAAAATTTTAAAGATTTTATTTATTAATTTCTAGGGAGAGGGGAAGGGAGAAAGAGAGGAAGAAAAACATTGATACTGACCAATTGCCTCTCATATGCCCCAACCAGGGACCTGGCCTGCAACCCAGGCATGTGCCCTGACTGGGAATCGAACCAGCGACCTTTTAGTTTGCAGGCCAGTGCTCAACACAGTAAGCCACACCAGCCAGGGCAGCAATTATAATTTTGATACAGGGCTCACTTGAATTTTACTGTAACACCCCACTACCAGACACTATAATCATTTTTTAATTTGGTTACATATGACTTGACCTGTCACACACAGGCTTATGGATACGGCTGTCACTTGCACACTCCAACGGCCTGTATTACATAGACCCTTTCCCCCGCAACACAACACACCCTGACTGATAAGCAACATACCCAGAGAATTCTCTTAGTGACTGTGGGGCCTTCTCCTCCCGTCTTTCCACCTGTGTGTCTGTGTTCAAATGTGTTCATCCAGCCACTGCTCTGGCTGGGAACACTAGCTTGGCTGGTTCTGGACACCTCTGGAGTTGATCCTGACAAATTCCTTCTTATATCTGCATTTCTTTAGAAAACAACCCAGATCTGCAGAGGATCTTTGAACACAAACTACTCCTGGGGATGTAGGATATTGCCTTAGTGAAGGAGCCCGGGCAGGTCATGGGGATTCCCAGGCACATGGGGTGTTTATGTGTGCAGATGTCGAAAGAGAGACAGGGACAGAGAAACAGAGAATGGGTATGTGTGTTGTTGGTTAGTTTTTTGTTTCTTTTTCTGTACAAGGAACGTGCTTTGGGGGAAGCAGAGATGATACGATTAATGTTAATATTATTCTGCTCAGGTATTCCTAGATTTCAAGGTGCTATTTGAATATTAAAAGTTGAAATTGTATAGCAAATATGTAGATCTCAATTTCAGTACATTGGGAAAAAATGGGCACAATCCTGATTTGGATTACTGCTTTGAAGATAAATCTTAACTATGTATCAAAAGCATTATAAAATAATGTGCTACATTCATATTATTTTCAGAGCAGCAGCTAAAGCTATTGAAATGGCACTTTTAAAGATTTGATTACTGACTTCTGGCTAAGATGGAGGCATAGGTAGATACACTGTGCCTCCTCCCACAACCAAAATAAGGACAACAACAATTTAGAAACAACAAAAAAAAAACCAACTAGTACTGACAGAAACTTGAACTGTATGGAAGTCCAACAGCCAAGGAGTTAAAATAAACACATTCATCCAGACTGGTAGGAGGGGCAGAGTCAGGAGGCCGTGTGGAGAGGGGTCACGGCAAAAAAAGCAGTGGCTGGTGGACCTGAGGAATGCAAGGCAGCAGCTGATGACCCCAGGTGTACAGGTGGTGGCTGGCAGGCGATGGTTGGCAGACCCCAGGCACGGGGTGACAGCAGGCAGACCCAGTGAGGTGGCAGATTGTGGAAGGCAAGGCACACAAGGTGGCTGGCAGACCAGGTGGTCCCACATTCATGTGCAGAGAAACCAGGCAAACTGGGGAGCGAGACAGACTGCACAACCCAGGGCTCCATAGTGGGGAAATGAAGCCTCAAAACACCAATTAAAAACATGTGTGGGGATTGAGGCACCTGGAGAGACTCCCAGCTTCACAGAAGAGTTCATTGGAGAGACCCACAGGGTTCTAGAATGTACACAAGCATGGGAATCAGCACCAGAAGGGCGCAATTTGCTTGTGAGAAGTGGGGGAAGTGACTGAAATCCAACAAAGAGCGGAGAAAGTGACATTGTTCCCTCTCTGACCCCTGCCCCACATAAAGGGTCACAACGTAGCAACTGGGTTGCCCTGCCCTGGTGAAAACCTAAGGCTCTGCCCCTCACTATGTAACAGGAGCAACCAGACCAAAAAACCAAAATGGCCAGAACAAAAGAACAGATCAAAGCTTCAGAAAAAATACAACTAAGCAATGAAGAGATAGCCAATCTATCAGATGCATAGTTCAAAGCACTGGTGATCAGAATGCTAACAGAACTGGTTGATTTTGATCACAAATTAGATGAAAAATGAAGGCTATGCTAAGTGAATTAAAGGAAAATGCACAGGCAACCCATACTGATGGAAAGAAAACTGGGACTCAAATCAATGGAGTGGACCAGAAGGAAGAAAGAAACAACCAAACAGAAAAGAATGAAGAAACAAGAATTCAAAAAAAAATGAGGACAGGCTTAGGAACCTCCAAGACATCTTTAAACATTCCAACATCTGAATTATAGGGGTACCAGAAGGGGAAGAAGAAGAACAACCAGTGAAAAAGTTATTTGAACAAATAATAAAGGACAGCTTCCTCAATATGGCGAAGGAAATGGAATTCCAGAAGTCCAGGAAGCTCAGAGATTCCCAAAGAAGTTGGACCCAGGGAGGAACACACCAAGGCACATCATAGTTACATTACCCAAGATTAAAATGAAGGAGAGAATCCTAGAAGCAGCAAGAGAAATGGAGACAGTTACCTACAAAGGAATTCCCAATCGGACTGTCTGAGGATTTCTCAAAAGAGACCTTACAGGCAAGAAGGGGCTGGAAAGAAGTATTCCAAGTAATGAAAGACAAGGACCTACATCCAAGATTGCTCTATCCAGCAAAGCTTTCATTTAGAATGGAAGGGCAGATAAAGTGCTTCTCAGATAAGGTCAAGTTCAAGGAGTTCGTCATCACTAAGCTTTTATTATATGAAATGTTAAAGGGATTTATCCAAGAAAAAGAAGATGAAAAATATAAACAGTAAAATGACATCAAATTTACAATTATTAACAACTGCACCTAAAACAAAAACAAAAACAATTTAAGCAAACAACTAGAACAGGAACAGAACCATGGAAATAGAAATCACATGCAGGATTAGCAACAGGGGAGTGGGAGGAGGAGAGAGGGTGAAAAGGTACAGAGAATAAGTAGCATAGACAGTAGGTAGAAAATAGACAGGGGAAGGGCAAGAATAGTATCGGAAATGTAGAAGCTAAAGAACTTATAAGTATGACACATGGACGTGAACTAAAATGGGGGAATGTGAGTGAGAGAGGGTGTGCAGGGTAGAGGGGAGTGAAGGAGGGAAAATGGGACAACTATAATAGCATAATCAATAAAATATATTTTAAAAAGATTTGATTACTGAAAACAAATAATATATGTAAACTATTTCAGGGGTGTAATAGAGGGAGACTTGAAAAGCAAAATACACTTAAGCCCATAAGTCCTTTTTTAAAAAACATATTTTATTGATTGTGCTATTACAATTGTCCCATTTCCCCCCCTTTATTCCCATCCCCCCTGCACATCCCCTTCCACCCCCATTCCCCCTTTCAGTTCATGTCCAAAAGCCCATACATTCTTGACTGTAGATTTCAACATTTATAAAGCCTGCTTAATAACAACAGTGACAGCAGTAATAATAGCAGCTAACGCATATACCAGGCTACCACGTGCTAAGTACTAAAAGTTTATATAGTAACCCATTTGATCCTTATGACAACCCTGGAAGGTACTGTTGTGATTCCCCACTGTTCAGATGAGAATTTGCCCAAGGTCTCACAGCTAATTAGAAAGTCAGAAGGTACGGTAAGTCACTGCATACTGTAAGATACTGTTCTCTCTCTCCATCTTCTTTTTCACTTCACCCTTAAATGCAGGAGTGCTGATCCAATTGGTCCATCTATTAAGTGACCAATTACATATTCCCCTCCTCTTAGCAGTAGTAGAGGGAACAGCCCTGCTCCTTGTCTGGAGGCCTGGCCAGCTCCTTCCGGTTACCCTCTGAGGCAACCATGTCTAGGCAATCTGGCTTCTGGATCTTTCACTCTCTTCTTTCGTTCTGATTTTCTTCTCCCCAGGCCTGGAAGTTTGATGTTGGGTTAGCTTATTTTATAACCATCAATGGCAAGATCTGAGGCCTGAGACCTGAGTTTGAGTACTGAGGGCTTAAATAGGGCAAAGCAAGTCAAGCTTTGGACTGAGGCTCTTCATACTTGCCTGGTTTAAGGGAAAAGGACAGATGATATGACACAGTCCAGCTTCCAAGGATGCTCTGCATTTCTGTTATGTGACAAAGCTATAGCACACTTCCATAAATAGTAATGTTGACTGGATATTGTCCCCCATTATTTCCTTAAAGTACTTTGTAAGGTTTGGGTAGAATTCGGATATTTCTGGATCCTCTGGCCACAATCACTTAGCACTAATTTCCTCAATTTTTGCCACACAATTTCAGCAACAAATCCAACAACACAGGCCTGGGATTGATTGTGGAGAAGGGTGTGTGCCAAACCTTCACAGGCCTCCCCTCCTGTGTGGCCAGGGGCAAAGTCTGGCCGAGGTTGGACAACCAGGCTCCTTTCAGGAACTGTGCTTCCTTTCCACTCACCTCAAGTCTTGACTGCTTTATGCTGCGTTCTGCCAGATGAACGCAACAGCCCATAACATGTTTTATTAAAGGACCATAAACCTGCCTAGTCTTAAATAATTGAAAATTCAGGGTTGAATCTTGCAAATCTCTTCTCTGTCTGTAACTGGATGTTCCATTTGAGATGGCAAAGAAAATGTATTTGTTCCTGAAGCCACGAGTGGTAAAATCTCCTCAGATTCATCCATTTCTGATTTTCTTTTCTTTCTGAGCACTCAGGAATATGACATTCCCTACCCCCTTACAGTTAATTGGGGCTATGTGACCAGCCCTGCCCAATGGGCTAGAAGTGAAAGCATTCTTTGTGGGTCAAAGCATTTCATAGCTGATGGTAGACCCTCCAGTGCTCCTGTTTGCTGCTCCAGTGATTACAGAGAAGGTGGAGGCCTACACTGCTGCAGAGAGAACAATTGTCTTGGGAAGCTGACCAGGCGGTGCAGTTAGCATGGTCCAAGTGAGATGTCTTTGTTGCGTGAAGTGCCTATGATTTGGGGAGGTTGTTTGTTACTGCCACATACCTTAGCCTATTTTGACTGATAAGCCTTACTGTATTGAACTTTGCATTGTAATTCCATAATATTATCTGCAATAGCTGTTATTTTACTATGATTCTTTCTCTGACCCTTAACTTACTAACTACAACTCTATTGAGGATAATTGACATATAATGAATTGCACATATTGAAAGTACAATTTGATGTGTTTTGACATATTTACTCATCCATGAAGTCATCATCACAATTAAGGTGATAAACTTATCCATCACCCCAAAAAGCTTTCCTGTGCCCCTTGGTAATCCCTGCATCTCTCTCTTTCCTATCCTTACTCTCCTTGTTCCAACGATTGGTGTGTGGTCACTACACATTTCAATAATTTCATATAAGTCGAATCTCAGATTCCAATCTTATAAGTGACATCTTTTTTAGCCTGGTTTCTTTAACTCAGCATAATTATTGGGAGGTTCATCCATACTGTTGCATATATCAATAGTTCATTCCTTTTAATTTTGGGGTAGCATTCTATTATTTGGATGTATCACAATTTATTTGGTCATTTACTTGTTGATAGACATTTGAGTTATTTTCAGTTTTGGCTACTACAAGTAAAGCTACTATGAACATTCATGGACAAATGTCTTCACATGGACAAACGCTTTCATTTCTCTTGGGTAACAAGAGAAATGAAGGAGTGAAACATTTAGGAGTGAAAAGGCTATGTCATGTGGTAGGAGTATGTTTACCTGCTTAGGAAACCACCAAGCTATTTTCTAAAGTGTTTGTTCTATTTTATATTCCTACCATCGGTGTATGAGAATTCCAATAGCTCTGCATCCTTGCAGTGCTTGGTGTGGTCTGATCTTTAATTCTGGTTAAATGATTACACCATCCCAATTTCACAGCTTCGCTCCCAATGTCATCAACCTAGGCTCTTGATACTTCTCGCAATAGTCTCTTAACTGGCAGACCTCCTTCAGATACATTGTGGTTGTCAGATGGGAACTCTGTGAACTTCCTCCCACCACCCATACACTCCGCTCTGTCAGTGCCAATCATTCCCCCCTTGCCTCCTTTCAGAGCGGCAGAGCTGTGTCTCCACCTCCTCCTGTCTCCGTTCCCCCACACCCCCAACACTGTGCCCGGGACCCCGTTCTTACCCTGTGATGCCCCACTGTCAGGCATCTTTTTTTCTCTGTCTTCCACTTTTCCAATTGTATAGTACTTGTTCCTCAGTCTAATCATATATTCACTTCTTGCCCATATTTTAAAAATAAAACAAAGACTATCTTGTGACCTTGTATTTTCCTCAAGCCACCTCCTTCCATTTCAAGTTAAATTTATTTAGGGAAAAATTGGAAAATTTCCATTTTTCTCCTCAATCCACTGCAGTCTAGCTTTCATCTTGTTCTTTATTGATACAGCTGTCATGTATGTCACCAGTAAGTCCACCATGTTCCTGAATCTAATACCTTCTAAAACCTCTTATACTTGACCTCTGGGCAGCCTTTACACACTTTATCATTTCCTTCTTAAAACTTTTTTCTTCTTGACTTTCTGAGGCTCTTCCTGGGTGCTCCTGCTTGGTCTCCTTTTTTCTTTTGCTTACCCTCACTGTATTCCAGCTATTATTGTGTCCATACTGTGACTTTGGCCTTGCTCATTCCCTTCCCTGTCTTCACTTCTGCCTTAAGATCAATGACCCCTGAAATTACATCTCCACTCCAGCCATCCTGTGAGCTCCAAAGCCACAGAGCCAGCTGCCTTCATTTGAATATCCCACAGATCCTGACATTTAATAGATATAAAACTTGATTCACCTCCCTTCTCCTCAAATCTGACTCTCTGCGGAGAGTCTCATCTCAGTGAACATAGAATTGGGTGGCCAATGAAGTGAACTCAACTCCTAACCTGTTCCTCCACCCCCACAATCACTCAGTACTCAGAGGCACTCTACTTCTTTGAGAGCTCTGAGTCCATCCCTTCTCTCCCTCTAAGCGGAGGCCGACAGCCATCTCTCACCTAGATTGCTGCAGCTGGCTTTAGCATAGAATCTTGGCTTCCACTCTTTCCCACCTGCGACTCACCCCCAGCACGGCTCTTTGTGATCTGGCTCTTGCCTATCTTTCCAGACTATGTCCTGCTACTTCCTCCCTCAGCTTAAAGTCTTATATACTCTTGTCATACTGAATGGCCTGTCTTTCTCTGAATGGGCCATGCTTTTGTGCTTCATGTTGTCCCCCTTGCCTTACAAATTTCTTTTGTTCTCCTAGACTCAGCTCAGTATTGCCTTCCTAGTGAAGTCTTCCATAGAATTTCCCTGGCCTTCCTATGGGATCCTTACCACTCTGTGTACCTCTTTGTTATTGAACTTTTCATCAGTACTGCTCTCAGAGCTGTACTGTTACCTTATGTGGCAAGGAGACTTTGCATATGTGACTAAGTTAAGGGTCTTGAAATGGGGAGGTTATCCTGTATTATTCAGGCAGGGCTTAAAAGTAATCACAAGTGTCCTTGTAAGATGCAGAGGGCTCTGACCGGCGTGGCCCAGTTGGTTGGAGCATTATCCAGTAGACCAAGAAGTAGCAGGTTTGATTTCAGGTCAAGGCCTATACGAGAGGGCAGCTGATTGATGTTTCTCTCCCACTCTCTCACCTTTCCTCTATCTCTAAAGCAATGAAAAAATGTCCTTGGGTAAGAAACAAATAAATAAATAGGTAAATAAATAAATAAGCAAGAAGGATGCAGAGGGAGACTTGACTACAGAAAAGGGCAATGGAACTACTTAAGCAAGAATACGCACTGCTGACTTTAAAGATGGAGGAGAGCTCACTGGCCAAGGAATGCAACTAAAATCTGGAGGAAAACAAGGAAACAAATTCTCTTCCCTCTAGAGCCTCCAAAAGAGGTGCAGCCCTGCTGACACCTTTCACCCAGTGAAATTACCTTGAAACTTCTGATCGTTCTAATTGTGAGAGAATAAATGCATATTGTTTTAAGCTGCCATGTTGTGGTTATTTGTTACAGCAGCAATAGGACACCCATACCCTGGGCCATCCAAGGACCTGCTCTGAGCCTCCTCCAGCTGTGCTCCTTCTCTTGGGTGGAGAGTCGATGTCCTCACTTCTACACTAGGTACCAGATACCCAGAACCCTGGAATTCCTCACTCAAGAAATGCTTAGTCAAGGCCTGAATACCTCTTCCCTAAGTCTGCCCTTTTTTTTCAAAAAACTTTTTGCCTTTACTATGTCTAAACTTTCTACTATGTTTAAATACAAAAATATGTGCTGGATACACAGGTACTAAAAATGTTTTAAATGCCATCTGTGAATAAATTACTTCCATTCTGGTTTATTGGTAACAGAGTTTTCTCTTAGTCTCACACAATCAATCAATGATATAAGAACTGTAGGGCTTATGTTGTCCTTTTGAGACAGACTGCACTGCTCATGCCTGACTTTGAAGGATAGCAGAGGGAGCAACTGTTTGTGAGGGTCACCCGCCGCATAGACAACAGACGGCAGGGCGCGAGAACTGAAGCCGGGAGACCAGAGCAAAGACAACTATAACAATTCAAGTGAGAGGTGCCGATAGTGGGGGAGATGGTGAGAAGTGTCTAGACTGGATACATTTTGAAAGTTAAGGCAAAGGGCTTTGCTGACAATTTTGATGGGAGGTATGTGAGAAAGAAAAGTAAGTATGATTACAAGGTTTCTGGCCTTAATAACCAGAAAAAATGCCATTAACTTAGATGATAAAGAAGGGAGAAGGGAGACAGGTTTTTGGGTAAAGATAAGTGGCCCAAGTTTAAGTATGTTACATTTGGGATGCCCATGAGATAGCAAAGTGAGCAGGCAGTTGGACTTTTTGAGTGAATTGTGCCTTTCTTAAAGACTAGTGGCATGCTTCCAGCATCTAGAATAGGGTCTTGAAGTTTGATGGGTCAAATGAATAGTCACATTCTCCATAGAAGGGTTTTAAGATCTGTGCAGAGTTTTATACTCTCTCATTATTAAGTTGGTTAATATCAAGCCTATTGACATTACACAGCGTGGCCAACTGCATAAGTCAGGGATATTAACAACCTGATTGTTTGGTACCTTCTTGTTCTTTGTCCTATCAAACATTTTGATTACGACCAGGGCTGATATTGAATATTAATACCAAGTTAATTGAAGTCAGATTCATGGTCTTGTGTTTTTAACCTAGTGTTAATTTGCTGATGGTAAGAATTTTTCTCTATATTTATAAAATTATATTAACATCATTTTTTTTCTATCTCTGAAATTACATTGTTTCCCACATCCACATGTTTGGAAAAATTTGTAGCTAAAGTTTCATTATTTCAGTCTGCTTGAATGCATTCTGGATACAAATAGTGCTGGAGACAGCTCTGATGATGCCGGATAGTCTAAGTTTAGTTATTTAGAAAAATGTTAATTTGATGAATGAGAAATAATGCTGATCTTCCTGGCTGTAAATTTGCAAATGCTATAAAACTAAATGTCTCTAAAACTTAGTATGTTTTCCAATATTGAAAAGTTCACAGCTCTGTTGAAAGATGTTGGAGACTAGATTGCCAGTGTATTGTCACTTGTACCTTCTACAGCCAAGCATTTCCTCTCCTCACTATCCCAAAGTTTCCCCTGTCAAGTTCACCAATGACATGCACATTTAAAAATCTGCAGTCATTGTTTTTCATCCTCACTTTACTTATTCTCTCAGCAGCATTTCAACAAGTTGACTAATCCCTCCTTGAACACTTCCTCTCCTTTATTTTGGATCCTCATGCTTTGTTGGTGTGAAGGTTAATTTTATGTGTCAACTTGCCTGGACTACAGGGCACCCAGACATTTGGTCAAATTTTATTCTGAGTGTGTCTGTGAGGGTGCTGTGTATATTTTTCTAAGGCCAAAGGTCAGCAACTACTTGTGCTTGTGTGTGTATTTCTTCACAGGTGCTCATAGCACACGTGTCTTATTCATCTCCATCCTATATGAAGGGGAGGAGGGGAACCATTTAATTATGACCACATCATAATTGGTGGAATGGAATTTTTAGTCTTTGAGAACCTTAATGCCTCGAGTTTCGAAGATAAAAGTGTCTCAAATGGGGCAGCTGGGCATATCTTCTTTGGTCTCATGAACACACTATATCTTGGTATCCTGTCTTAGAAGAATTGATTTATTTTATAAAACCGTGCATTTTGCTACCTGGCAGGAACCATATACACAGTCAGCAAAAATTTTCAACATTTAAAATTCTTTCCAGACTGGAAAAAAATACAACGACTAAAAATTGCAATTTCAGGACTCACAAGTGCACATGGGTAAGAGGACAGAATGGTTTCAGGCTTGCTCTGGACCTTGTCTACCCAAACCTACGAAGAGCTCAGATTAATCCTCACTGACAACACCGATAATCTTTGAGTGCTCTGTGAATACTGTTACACGAATATTTTACTTCCTTCCTCCCTACCATATCTGAATTAGATATTTCAGTGACAACTTATGAAAAACATGCAAATACATGTGATTTTTTTATCCTCACCCAAGGATGTATTTCTTGATGTGTGTGTGTGTGACAGAGAGAGAGAGAGAGACAGAGAGAGAGAGATGTCAAAGAGAAACATCAATAGATTGTTTCCCATACGCCCCTGCCAGGGGTTTGAACCTGCAACCTAGGTATGTTCCGTGACCAGGAATCAAATCCACAATCTTTTTGGTGCATAGGATGATGCTCCAACTAACTGAGCTACCCAGCCAGGGCCATATGATTTTTTACACTAAGATTTCAACTGGAGGGAGATGACACACAGTAGACTTTTAAAGTAAATGCATTCATACTTCAACTCTCAAATAGTAGTTCTATAGTGAGTCACATGCCCAAAATTACATTTTATGTGTTTATTTGTGTACAAAATATGTTGTAATTTACTGATGCATGTGCAGCAAAATATTCTATCACATATGACAAAAATACACCTTTTATTCCCCTTCGCCTTCCCCTGCCCCTTGAAAATGGCAACACTGTTTTGGCAGTTCAGCAGCTAAAAATGAAATGCTATAATTAAGCAATACTGGATGTGTTCACTTGACAAATGTGATGTACAATTTGGGTATACAACCACATCTTTGTTAGTTTTTTCACCACCAGAAAATCTCACATCCTGAACACCTCCAGAAGATACAAATAATTTGTATATATATGTACACATGTATACACTGTATATGTAAAGTGCCACCAAACTTCGTTGTCCTTGTGAGTCTGTTGTGTGTGTTTATTTTCTCTTCCTTTCTTTTCAAAGTCAGAGTCACACTGTTGGGATCTCAGAGTCCATCAGCAGGCACCTAGCAGCTCGCCATAGGCTGGCTGGTTGGGGGCGTGGTGTTGGTGAGAGGACAGAGAGAGCCTTCAGACCTCACTGGGAGACCTGGAGCGGAAGGGCACTTTGGACTGGAGACAGCCACAGAACAGGAGCCACAGGGCACGCTGGATCTCTTGGTTGCGGAAGGCATAGATAATAGGATTGATCATGGAGTTGTAGGTGGCTGGCAGCAGGGTGGCGTAGGTGTAGACAGCCGGGTCCTCGCGGCTGCCCACCAAGCAGTATATGGCGAAGGGCAGCCAGCTGATACCGAAAGTACCCAGCACCACAGCTAGCGTACCCACACCCTTTCTGGTGGCTGCAAGGTGGGGTGGCGCCAGGCAGTGCTGCTGCAGCGCGATCTGGTGCGCATGGCGCCAGACTACCTGGCAGATGCGCACGTACAGGTGCAACATGATGCCGAAGACCGCAAAGAAGGTAGCAGAGAGCAGCGCCACGTGGCTGCGCGTCAGAGGGTGCACCACGCTACAGGCCGTACGCTCTGCCAGGCAGTTCCAGCCTAGCACCGGCAGCAGCCCAAGGCCTAGGGAAACCGTCCAGGTGGCGGCGAGCAGGAGATGCACGCCCAACAGGGTCCGCCGTGAGTAGTAGGTGAGTGCATTGTAGAGGGATAGGTAGCGGTCCACCGTGATAGCCAGCAGGCTGCTGACCGAGGCAGCGAAAGAGGACACAAGGAAGCCCACCGTGAGCAGGCTTACCGTCTCCGAGGGCACCACGTACTGGAACACAAAGTGCAAGATGAGTCCGCAACCCGCCAGCAGGTCTGCGGTGGCCAAGCTGCCCACCAGCACAAACATGGGCCTGCGCAGCGCCGGGGTGGACGCAATGAGCACCACTACCAGTGCGTTTTCTCCTGCAATCACTGTCCCCGACACACACAGCAGCACGTCCCAGGGATTCACCGCTGACAGTAGCAGCCCAGGCGGTCCCGCGGGCATCTGTGAAGACAGCTCCAGCGACCCATTAGGCACGCCCCCGCCTGCCAGCGCCGCGGCCGCAACAGGATGCCCCCATTCACTGGTGTCCGGCGCCCCTGCCGCTGTGGCTGCTGCCGCCGCTCTCTCGGCCGCCACTGCCACCACCTGGGACTCATTGAGGGGAGAGGCGCTCGCGTTCATCGCGGCCGGCCGGAGACTGCACCCTGTGTGGAGAGGGACAGCAAGCATAAGGTGCAGGGTTCAAGTTGCCAGGGAACTTCCCGGGCCCAGATACCCAGCTCATATTACCCACCCCACCCTGGACCCCACAGCAGGGCGAGGAAACAGTGATTAAACGAGAGCCCAAAATAAATACCTGTTGAATGAGCGAGCGAGTGAAATGCACAGGGATGCTCTCACAGATAAGAGTTTTTGCAGAAACACACACGGATAATATCCGCTCACATGCACACAGATCTGTTCCGTGAGGGTGACTACATCTGCACGCGCATCTGTCTGCACCGAGCTAGGGGCGAGAGCCCGGGCGAGTCCTGCTCAGGCTCCTGCAGGTGGGGTCAGGGTGTTCTCTGAACTGGGCAGCGGAGCTGCTGTCCGCGGTGCTGAAAGCTAAGTTTCCGCGCGCAGAGCCAGCGGGTTCTGGAAGTCGCAGAGAAACGCCTCGAACGGAGGCTTGGGGCAGAAGTTGAGGAGTATGTGTAAGGGGAGGGTGTGGGGTCAAGCTTGACCCCGTTTCTCCAGCTTTGGGAAGGACTCATCCCTTGGCCATCCTTCACCCCTTCCCTTCTCCACACCCTCAAAGTTCCTCTCGGGGCCCGGGTGCTCACCTGGGGAGTCAGGGCTTCAGAAAGTCTTCGATCATGAGCGCTGTGCTGGGGCGCCAGGCTGCATCCACGGTGCGGACAGAGCGGATGCCTGCGAAGCAGCCGAGGACAGCGCGCGGAGGAGCGCCTGGAGCCAGTGGTTGTGCGGAAGCCAAGAGTGAGGGACAAGTCAGCGGCAGAAAAGGCGGTTACGAGCAGCGCGCTCGCTGCAGATTGACAGGCAGGGTGCAGTGACGTCAGGCCCCTGGTTCGGCATTCGCTCTCCTCACCCGCCCAACACTACCACCCCCTTCTTTGTCTCCCCACCCCCAAACGAGGTCTCAGAGGGTTCAAAGAGGGAGGAAAAGCGGGAATGGCTGCCTTTAGTCCAGAGCCTCCAAGAATGGGACAGAGGAAAGAGAAGAAAAGGGAGAACGGAGTAAAGAAGACTCTGAGGCCAGGAGAGGAGGGTGAGCTGGGAGGAAAGGGGTGAGGGATAAGTTGCACTGGCCAGGCAGCAAAGGTCAAAGTCAAAGGTCACCGAGGGGGGCCAGGTCCAGTAAGAAGCCCTGGAGAAGAGGGAGGTTGGGGCTGGGACATCTGAAGGCAGAGTTGCCACCTTGAAAAAATTCTGCTTTGAGGATAGAAATGAATTGGGGGTAGGGTGGAGGGATGAGCTTTTTGAAAAAGGGTGTTTGCAAAACAGTGTGCCGAATAGAATCAGAGAAGATATGCAGAGCTGCGGAGAACAGAGAGAAGATAAAACATTTGAGGAAAACCACTTCTTCTTTTGCAGGTTACCTGTGCAATTCCTCTTTTTCTCCTGCCATTCCTTCCCCTCTCTCCCACTATTTTTTGAACTCTACACAGAAGATTTCACCGTGATTGTCCCAGACCAATGTTCCCTAATTTTGGTAGCTGATATAGTGCTCTTGGAACTTGCTCTTTAATTAAAGACCAGGTCTGTGTCTTGTTAGAAAATAAGAAAACAGCAAAATGTGATTTACTTTCTTGGCAACAGGCTTTGCCCTGTTAATTAGTACCTATAAAATGCATTTCAGGATGAAAATAGTGATAACTCAGCTGCACCAGACTTCAGTAGCAAGGGTTTTATTTTCAGACCAGATAAGTCATCCTTTTTGGTTAAAGGTGTTTTGTTAGTAAAATACAAATATTAGACTTTTTAAAAATCATTCGGAACCTTCAATAGCTGTACTTGTGCAAAAGCTAAAATAGTTGGCTCCATCTAAAGCTCTAAAATAAATGGTCACATGTAGGCACAAGAGCATTATCCTGGGGTCACAGCCATCATTTTCAGGGGCCGCAGGCTCTGGGCAAAGTGAAAATGGACATTGGTCCTTCCCCCACTTCTTCCTGAATCTCTTCTCCCCCTTCCTGACTTCACTCTGCCTCTAGCCCCAGGGGTCCCCAAAGGAAAAAAACCATACTCAGACTGTCTACAGGTTGGGGTGAGAGGTGAAATTTTACCCTGGCCTGCTCCCTTTAAACATGGCCCCCAACTCCAGACTAGTCCTGCCCTCCTACCTCAGTGTAGCTGAACTTAACTACAGGAAAGAAAAGAAATGGTAGAACCATTCGATTCTTTGCTGCAACAGCCAATGTTGGACCATACATTGAGTTTACATACAATATCTCTATTCGAAGAATTTATAAAATTCTCACAGTACTATTTTCATGAACCCCCAGATTGGCCAAAGTCCTAAGTTTCTGAAAAGAGCCACTTGAATGTCAGTGAAAGATCATCATTTAAAAGCCAAGAATGTTATTTCAGAGCTCTCAGTGAACTGTCAAACCACCATAATAACATGCTAATTGCCAATTTTCCAAAAGATCAAATAAATGCCTAAGGGGAGGAGAATCCTCCTTAATGCCCAAATGTGTTGTATTTTCACATGCCACAGTGCCACAGAAAGTCCGGAACTAAAACTTAACAGAGTTCCTTTGTCTTGGATGTTCTTAGCTTTTTACCATTGCCAATATGCACTTTCCAGTAGTTTCAGGAAGACAACACATGTAGTATCATATTGGTTGAGGGTTTTTAGACTGTCTTTGCATCATGCCAGTCTGTGATTACCTCTGTCAGAGGCTGGACTAGAACCTGAGAACAAGCAGGGCACATACTTTCAAACTCTACCTCATCTCCTCCATGCTCATTCGTCTCTGGGAGGCAGAAGATGGGAAAGAAGAAAAATGTGTGGTTCATTGGTTATGGATGGGTAGCATTAGATTAACTTCATTGTTTGCTCTGTCCACAGCTCCCTAGAGATACCTACCCTTCCAGTGGCTTCCTAGAATGTTTTACTATGGTTCCTCCTGTGAACCATATGACATTTTCTACTCCAAGCCTAGAATTTGGGAGAAAATTGACACCTAACCCAAGGCTAGACAAGACCAGCCATCCTTTGCTGATGACCAAATTCCCCTTCCTAAAAGTTTGAACTAAAGGATATTTTGACAATGGTCAGTCAGTGTTGGGCTCTGCACTTGCAAGATTATGATGAATCAGGTCTAGAGCACCCATATTCAGCCTTGTGTAAAATCACTGTAACCAGAGGAAGCCAGCTGTGATGAAAGAATGAAGCAGACTTGGAGATGAGCAGAGATGAAGGAAATCAAATGACTGAGAGGTAGAGGGAATGACCTCAGTACCTGAGTGTCAGGTTCCTGGCTCTGGAAGTCCAGATCCTTGGGTGCCTTGAAATTGCTATTTGTGTCTCTACCACAAACCTCCATAGTCTTGAACCACCTTGAGTACATTTCTATTCTGTGAATACTTGTACTTGATTGAAAAACACAAGTAAATGTATTATTCGCCAATCAGCTTATCTTGTTCTGGTTATATTTTGGGGTGTACAAAGTTTAGCTCTGACTTGTAATCACAGAGGTTAGAGGTTAAACTCTCTAACACACCAACATATCATCTTGTACTTTTATATTCCAGAACTATCCAAGCATGAACATGAGAAAACTTTCCTTGTCTGAGGTTATGCCCGGGATCAAAACCTCTTCACCACAACTCTTTCTCTGATTCCTGTGTGTGTCTCTTGCCCATCTCAGCCTAAGCCATTGGTTCCCAACCTTGGCTGCACATCACAATCACCTGGAAAGCTTTTAAAAACCATCCAATCCTAGATCACTCACCCAGAGACTCTCATTCATCTGGTCTGGAGTGAGGACCAGGGATAAGTTTTCCTCAAGGCTCTACTGAAAAGCCAGAGTTGAGAACACTCATCCAATCAATCACACAATCTCCTTATCAGCTTAGCATGCAGAAAAACCCCCAGAATAGTGAGTTGGAGTTTAGAGTAGTTGCAACACAGGAATTTGGGCAACAATCAAGCTTCAAGTCATGAGTGAAATTTCAGAGTTAAGGAGCTAACTTGATATCCTCTGAAGACCTTTTGTTTTTCACACGCACACAGAACCACCTACATGTCACAAGATGAAGGCTAACCCCTGGCCCTGATTAACTCCCATAAGGAGCTCTAAATTCTGGTTGTATTCAACCCTCTATTTTGCTGGAGATCTCAGGATACCTCTGCTTCTACTCCCTTTCTTGTCGGAGTCCACAGCCACTTCCCAGGTGTGCCCTCTCTTGGCCCAGATCTTTGCAAATCAATTCTGGCTTACAAAACCAGAGCTGCAGTCAGCCAAGCTGTCTAGACTTTGTAAAACTAGGTTGGAAAGACCCACACTAGCAATTCTGGCCTCTCTCTAAGGAGCTGCATGCACACACACACACTCCTTCAACTTAGCTCTTCAAGACAAGCAGCTCATTCTACTGGGAAGTAAAAGTCTATCTGGTGTCACACAGACACTTGTGCTGAGAGCTCAGGAAGAGGACAGGTGCTTAGTGAGATGTATGAAGCTGTTATTAAGAAAGATTGTTGCTGAAAGGGGCAGGAATCACAAAGGGCCATTGAATTCTCTGCATTGTTTGTCCAGATCTGGGGTGCTACAGGGAGTGTAATCTTTTGGAACACCTGCTTAGACAGAGGAATTATACTCAAAATATTTTTTTCTTGTTTCTGGCTGTCCCCGGGGTCTCTTCTTACCCTCAGACATCAATGGAGTGTCACAAGGTCCAAGGCACCTGTTTCCTCTGTGTGTCCAAACACATCAGGAGGGATGTTCCTGCTCCATGCCAGGTGAGCTGTCTTCACTCCAAAGCTCTGTTATCCTGGAAGGGTAGTATGACTTGATGTGCCCACCAGATTTAGAAAAATGAACCCATCATTGTTACCATTACATGTCTGCCAGAAGTGGAATACTGTTCAGGGCAGTGGACGTATTTTTATTTAACTGAGTAATTTTTTTTTTTTGCGTGAGAAACAAATTAGGATGATAATAGCATTTAAAGACATATGTCCTTTTCTGTAAAGAATAAAGATAACTTTATTGAGTTTCATGGAGAAATGTGTAATCTTACATCTTAGATTACTGACTTATTGAATAAGAAAATGATAAAACTGGTTCTATTGGCATATTTGAAAACTAACAGAGACAGTTTCCTAATCTGCCACACCCCACATTTTCTAAGTGCTTCAAATCTCACACAGCAGGCTCATACTCATTATCTCATTGTTTTCTCTAAAACAACTACATGGAGTTCAGGATTATTTTCTTTGCAAATGGGGCAACTGAAGTGAGTTGTCCAAGAGCATACAGGATACCAGCAGGTACATTATGCACATGTTATTGACAGTCTCATGGGACAAGGGAAAGCAAAACAAACATTGATTCAATAATGTGTGCAAAGCTATGAAGATTTCAAAATACAAAGAGGCTTTGGATAGATATGTCCAAAATAGTGGAGGTTGAATTTTATAACTTTAATATTACTGTGAGCAGCAGTTTATAGATGATTCTTTTCTGCTTTATAAGCTGCCTTTTAAATGTATTATAAATATATTAAAGAGAATTTTGGAAAAGAAAAACTCACCCATATTCTCATCAGCTAACCAGATTTTTTTTTTTTCAGATTGTAAACCTCTTGAAAGATGGGCCAGTTCTAATTAATCTTTCCATCTCTATGACCTGGCAAAGAGTAGGTGCTTAATAAATGTCTATTGAATGACTATTTCCAGAGTTTATCTACATGCACATATATTTCACATGGGTAGATTACATAATTTGCATGTAATATACAGTGTATAATTTAAATTTTCACTTCATAGTGAAAGATATTCTGTCAATATTTTTATGTGTTGCATTGTCATTATTTTTTATACTTTTGCCTAGTCACTCATTCATTCATTAAGCATTTACTGAGAACGTACCAATGCTAGACATTGTGCTAGAAATGAGAAAACAGATTCTGTGAGAACGGTGTAGTACATGTTATAAAAGAGGAGATCATGGGAATAATGGGGACAGTCAGGAGAAGACTCTCACCCAGCCTGGAGGAGTCAGGGAAGGCCCCTCAAAAGGAATAATGCCCAACCCAAATTTCAAAGGATGAGTTACAGTCACATAGGTAAGGAAGACATCAAAATGTTTCAGGCAGAGGGAGCATGAAAAAAAGCATGAAGTAAAGAGAGCCTGGCCCACGCCATTGGGACTATGGGTAGGTAATTGGGGCTGGCATGTCAGACCAAAGGGCAGGAGCAGGAATGCACCGGGGAAGTAGGGCCAACTCATGAAGGACCTCCTATGTCATGGCATTATTGGTATGTTTATCCTGAGGTGGTAAAGAACCAGACAGAGTTTCTTAAACAAGGATGGTTGATATAATTAGACTTGGGTCCCTTTCACAATTTATGGAAGCCTCATCAGCAACTGTATGAACGGATTAGAGAAGGGCAAGAGTAAAATCAGGCAGACCTCTTAGGAGGCTGTTATAGTGGTCTACACAGGGGACTATGAAGGCTTATAACAGGGGCAGTGGCGGCAGGGACTGGAGAGGTTGATGGATCCTTCAGATGTTGTGGACATTACAGTATATTAGTTAACGCACTCTAGCTGCTATCAAAGATAGTTCTTCAAATCTTGGTGGCATAACATACTCTAGAGAACTATTCCTTACTCACATGAAATTAAGAAGAGGTTTCCTGACTGGCAGATAGCATTTCATATGATAACCTAGGGATCCAACCCCTTCCGTCTTGTAGTTCTTCTACCCTCCTCAAGCACCTCAGAGTTTTCAGCATTCACCATTTCAGCATTTCACCACTTCATTGATTGAGAAAAAAGTGGGAAATTCCATTTGCAGTATTTTATGGGACATGTTTGGAAGTGGAGATGTAGAGAGACACAGATAAAACAAGAGAAGATATCAAACACGACTTCCAATTTTCAGGTGTGGACGGGAGTGGTATCGGAGAGGGGCAGGATAGTTAATGCAATTGTGCACATTTGAGTTCGAGGCAGGGCATCCAGGTGCAGATCTCCAGTGGGACATCGAATAAAGGGCTCGTTCTGAACTCAGCAGAGAGTCTAGACTGAAAAAGTAGGTTAGGATACCAAACACTCTTTCTCTTCCTCTTCTTCCCAATAAGGCTACTATTCATTGAACACATACTGTTTACTACGGTCCCTTATGGGGTGGAACCTATTATTGTCCTTATTTTACAAAAGAGAACAAAGATTAGGGGTTGAAGTAACTCTGCCACATGGTTGGAAAGTGAGAGAGTCAGAATTTGAACCCCACTTGTCTGATTCCAGTTGAAGGGAGTTGATGAATCTAAGTGAGTTGGGCTGGGGGTGGTCTGTTGGGGATTCCAGTCCTTACAGGGTGGGTGGAGGAAGAGGCAGTGCAGAGGAAGTTGAGAAGAGCGGTCAGGGAGGGAGAACATGTGGAAACCCAGTGTCAGTTGGACAGGAAATGTCAGTTGGAGTGTGAGTGGGTGTGGAAATCAAAGGAAGGGTGAGTTTCAAGAGGAGAAGAGTCCAATTATACACCCTGAGAAGTTAAAGGAGGTTAGGTCAAGGAAAGAAATTAGCTGAACTTAACTTGTTTCATCAACTTCCTGGTGACTTTGCTGAAAATGCAGGAATGGCAGCAGCCAGGCTGAAGTGAAGTGGCTGTAATGAGGAATGAGAAAGGGGGATGCAGATGTCTCTATCAAGAAGTTGTCATAAAGAGGGAGAGGGCATTAGGGCAGTAGCTAGATAGAGATGTAGGTTCAAGAGAGAACTTTTCCTGAAAAAAAAATGGAAGAGATGTGAAGGGGAAAGAGGTGGCTGAAAGGTCAAGGTTGATTTCAGCCACCATAGTTATTTGAGGGGGGGAGATGGTGGTGAGCAAAGATACAGAGAGATTAACCTGAGAAATAGACAGGAGCAGGAGGGTGAGATGTGCATAGGGGCCACATATATGTCCGTTTGAAGTGGGGAGCTGGGGATTGCTTTATAATTCTTTGTGGAATTTGGACCTGAGGAAATCATCTAATAGTGAGCTGGGAAATGGTAGCGTCTCTACAGTTATCATGCTGATGACTGCACCCTATTACATTGAGAATGTGGAATAACATTTAATTTACCCTTCTCCCCCTGTTAGACATTTAGGTTGTTTATAGGTTTGCTGTTACGGATAGCTCTACAGAGATTACTTTCCTGCACATGAATATTTTTATTTTGTATAATTATCTTACATAAAAATTGTCAGCCAAAGGACAAAAACATTTTCATGGTTCTTGAAATGAACTGCCAAATTGCTTTCTAAACGACTGTAATAATTTACAATGCCAACAGCACTCTGTGTGCATACCCGTTTCTCTGCAGCGTTTATAGCACTGGGTTTTATTATTTTAAAATGTTCTTTCAACTCAATGGGTATAAGTGGTACCTCATTAAAGATTTACATCATATTTACTTGATTACACTAAGCTGGTCATTTTTTTTAAACACTTTGAATTTTCTCTTAATACTGTTTATATAGCTGATGAAGTCTACTATATATGTTTATTCTTTTTTTCTTACTTTATTTTTTATTGTTTTTTTAATTATAGTTGTCCCAATTTTTTTCCCTTTTGCCCCCCTTCACCCAGCCCACCACTCTCTCCCACAGTTAATCTCCTCTCCTTGTCCATGAGCCATTCATACAAGTTCTTTGACTAATCCTTTCCCTTTCCTTCTTCCATTCCCCTCCCCTCCTCCCCTTCTATAACTGTCAGTTCCACATTCCCATGTCTCTGGTTGTATTTTTTTGTTAGTTTATTTTGTTCATTAGATTCCAGTTAATGAGGTCATACGGTATTTGTCTTTTGCCAACTGGCTTATTTCACGTAGCATAATAGTCTCCAGTTCCATCCATGCTATTGCAAAAGAGAGGAATTCCTTGTCTTTCTGCTGCATAGTATTCCATTGTGTAAATGTACCACAGTTTTTTAATCCACTCATCAACTGATGCACACTTGGGCTGTTTCCAACACTTGGTTATTATAAATAGAGCTGCTATGAACATAGGGGTGTATAGGTTCTTCTGAATTGGTGTTTCGGTATTCTTAGGATATATTCCCAGCAGTGGAATCACTGGGTCATAAGGCAGTTCCATTTTTAAGCTTTCTGAGGAAATCCCAAACTATTTTCCACAGTGGCTGTACCAGTCTGCATTCCCACTAACACAAGGAATGCATGAGGTTTCCCTTTTCTCCACATCTTCTTCACCAGCACTTATTGCTTTGTTGACTCATTAATGAAGCTATTCTGACAGGTGTAAGGTGATATCTCATCGTGAGTTTAATTTGCATCTCTTTGATAGCTAGTGATGCTGAGCATTTTTTATATGTCTGTGGGTCATCTGTATGTCCTTCTTAGAAAAGTGTCTGTTCAGGTCCTTTGCCCATTTTTTAATTGGTTTGTTTATCTTCCTGTCGTTGAATCATATGTGTTCCTTATATATTTTGAAAATTAAACCCTTGTCCAATGTATCATTGGCAAATGTGTTCTTCCATACAGTCGATTCCCTTTTCATTTTGATAATGTTTCCTTTTTTAAGGAAATGAGACTTTGAGAACTAAATGGACTCTATCTCATATAAGCTGTGTAAGAGTGAATGTTATTCAACCCCTTTAGCCTCTGTTTTTTCCTGTGTTAAATGGAAATAATAGTTTAGAAAATCCCACAGGGGCAAGTGTGAAAAAGATGAGATCATGCATATAAAGTGTCTTGCCCTGTGTCTGGCCCATGGCAAGGGACTAAATGAATGTAAGTTCTCTTTCCCCATCCCCTCCCCCTGTAGTTGCTTCCCTCCATTTAGGGCTTCTTTTCTGGTCAGACTTTGTGGTGGGTGGTACTCTAGCCTTTTCTTCAAGGCTGGTCTCTACCTTGCTCCTTTTGAGCTAAGCTGCTCCGCTGCCTGGAATCTACTGGCCTCCCTTGCAGCTGAGGTCCTAATCTCTCCAGAACTTGAGAGCCACAGCCACCCAGCCCTGCACAGAGGCTCTGCTGTCTTCAGGGGCCAGCACCCTCCTTGGGTAAATTGTGCGGGCCTAGGCCAGACAGTTGGTTTCGGACACCCGGAGAAGACGGCAGCCTGCCTCAGGGTCTGGCCCCTCCCAGGCCCTTTTGTCTCCCTAGGTCTCTGTCCTCTCTTCTCTAACAAATGACAGAAAAACTCTGCTCTAAAGTTATGCGTGTACCTTTCTTAGGCTAGAAGCTGAAGTATGCGTTCTTCTAAAAAAAAAAAAAACACCATATAACAATGTAATACCTTTAAACAATCAAAACTAAAGCTAAAAAAGGAAAAATGGGGTAATTTCCCAATGTATGAAAATTGAATTATCTTGTTGGGATATCTGGACTGGTACATGGAAAAAATGTAACTAGACCGCCAACTTACACCACACACCAGAATAAACTCAAAATAGGTAACGGACTTAAATATGTCCTGATACCATAACAGCCCTAGCAGAAAACATAGGCAGTGAAATTTCAGATGTCCCGTGTAGCAATATTTTTGCCAATATATCTCCTAGGGCGAGGTAAATAAAGGAAAAAAAAGACAAATGGGACTACATCAAATTAAAAAGTTTCTGCACAGCTAGAGTCTCGGTTCTGGATAGGGGACCAGAGGTGTCACTGGCTTCCATGCAATGTATGGCCTGGAAAGCAGGGGAGCACTGGGGGCCCAGTGAGCAGAGTCTGGTGGGTGCAGCAAGTCAAGTGGAGGAGTTAGGGTTTCGTGCCGAAGAAACCAGGAACCCAGGGGAGGACTTGGAGCAGAGAGTTGATTTGAATCGAAGCTTTAGGAAGACAGCAGGGAGCAGAGAGCAGGCTATTTCTCTGCGGCACACTTGTGGGCACCGAGGAAATACGACACACCTAATAAATGAGAGCCGGCCAGAACTGATATTTCGGAGTTGCTGCTAAGATAAGCCACCCCTCTGGATGCTTATCTAAAATGTAATCTCCTGATCTTTTGAGAAGGATTCTAAAACCTAGGAGAGGTTGCTAAGGCAATAAAGCCCTAAGTATCATAAACAGCAGAATCCATAAAATAATTTTCCCAAAATATCGTGAGCTCCACCCAGCCAGCAGCATTTGAGGGTTTGGCTGGAGGTGAGGAGGAAGACAGCATGGATCTGCCCTCTGTTCCTCCCCCCACCCTCCCTCCTGAGTGCACGGAAGTGAGTCCCACCAAGAGTCCCCTTCACCCAGCACTCTCAGGGCATCTACAGTCCTCACGTGTTCCTCCAGCCAGGGACCCTACCCTCTCAAACACTCCCAGATTTTTTACTTGATGTAGATTTACACCTCTATCCTGAACCCTGAACTGAATGATGTGTCAAGCAAGAATAATTGATTTGAGTGCCTTGTATAATATACATATTTTATTAGGTGGAGGTGGATTTTTTGAGCTCTAATAAAAGATATATATCTACATACAGCCATAAAAATATATTTACCAAATGAAAGCAAAAGGCACTGTGTACAATATAGACTCAGTTTTGTAAAAAGTTATATATACACAATATATCAAAATGTTAACAATGACTACCTCTGAATGAAGGCTAATTTTATCTTTTTTAAAAAAATATGTGACAGGAACCAAAAGCTATCTTCTAGTATTCATTCTGCCTTTAATTTATCATAATGGACCCTCTAACTTTAGCTCAGCCCACCCCCACCTACAAAAATTGCATAATTGTAGGCCTCCCTTGCAGCTGGTTGTGGTCATGCCAATGATCTGACCAGTGAGACATAAGTGGATGTGTTTGCTGTATGACACCTTCCAGAGAGGGTTCCTGAGAGGAAGGGGCATGCCCTGCTTCTGCTTATTCCTTCTTGCCAGCTGGAATGTGAGCATGTTGGCTGGAGCTGAAGCAGCCACTGTGGACCCTGAAGTGGAGGCCATAGGCTGAAGATGTTGGAGCAACAAGAGAGAAGCCCGGGTCCCTGATAATCATGGACTACCAGACCAGTTCTGAGCACCCTATGTCTACATGAGAATTACTTTATTTAAGTCACTACTATTCTGAGTTTTCTGTCACTTGACAGAACCAAATCTGAGACAATACATTTGTATACATTTTAAAGCCATGAAATACATAAGGGTATATTGAGAATTCAAGTTGAACTCCTGTATATGGGATAATTTTTCTAGCTGCACAATTTTTTTAATTGAACCCACTTGTCCCAAGTTTAACTTGTGTCTGCTCTCATACTCTGTTCAGACAAATTGCATCAAATCGGCACTTAATGCTGCTCAGTTTTTTATGTCAAGGACACATTGTCCCATCCCTAAACCATAGACTATCTTGACTTTAATTCAAAAGGCTTCACAGCTCTCCTGGGATAAGAAATTGATGAGGTTCTACTGCAGAGATTTGGGGGTATTTGCAATAGCCTTTTTGGTTTTAGAGACCTGTAAGTCTGGGGCAAAACCACAGATGAGATGGCCTGAGCAGCCCTTTCCCTGCCCGAGCAAACTGCTTCTTTCAACATTCTGAGATTGGGGCCCGTGAGAACCAAGAGACAAAGTCAGTGTGTGAGTATGTGTGTGTCTGTGTGTGGTGCAGCTGTGTGCTGTACAAGCTTTATGTGGGTGCGTGGTAGTCATGTGCTGTGCGGTGCTGATATGTGGGTGTTCACACCACATGTTCATGAGGTGTTTGTGTGTTCATGTGTGTTCTGTGGGCAAGTGTTTGTTAAGCCTATATGTTGTATAGGGGTGTGTGTGGAGGAGGGTGTGTATGGTGCTTGTGTGCCACAATGGTGTGCTGTGTGCATGCATATTTTGTAGGTGTGTGCAGTGTCAGGCTGTGTGAGCATGTGCTTGCACACACACGTGTGCAGCAGCGTTATGTAACAGTGACAGAGAAGACGCCTCAGGTTTCTGGGTCCTAAAGAGGGTTGCGTTGATTTAGAAGCCATGCCAGGATTACCAGGTTGAAGAATGCCACCCCTGCCACTTTTCCTCCGTGTATTTAAAGATCGCAGGCGCCCCCACTCATCCCTAACAATCAGGCAATGTTTACATGATGTCTGGTGATCTAAACTGGAGGCAATTTAAGCTGGCTTCAATGCAGCTGGTACTTTTTGCTTTCGCTGCTCCAAATGATAAAAGGTCATTTTTTTTAAAGTTCTTTTTTTCTCCCAGGCATTTGCTTACCCTGTGCAGGAAAAATTATCATGAAACATAAGGAATACTTACAATAACAACATAAGAGAGCTACCAGGTGAAGAAATGCACATGCCAATGAAACAAAGTGCTGATATTTCACCTAGCCTCACACACTGAGTGTGGAAAATAATCTTCAGCATCCCACGCGCCACCACTACCTCCCCGCACAGAACCCGTCAGCTTGTGCTTTGCGGTTCTCCAGCACTGTGGCTGGCATTCCCGAGCAGGTCAGGGTTCACAGGGGAAAAAACCATTCGATGGCAGTACTCACAGAGTACAGTTCTACACAAGTAGAGATTCCTGGTTCCATGGGATCATAATGCCCTTGTGAAACTTTTCTCAGAAACAAAGTTTCCCATGGTCGTGTAACTGCCTGTGGTGAGAACGTCCTGTTTCTATGCTGTGTTGGGGAAGGGCCAGGCTGCCCTAGGTGCTGCTGTTGAACACTTGCTAGGAGCTGCACTGCTACACTGTGGGGCAAGGAGGAAGCAGGGACTGGCAGGTGGGCATTTGGAGTTTCTAAAGCTTTGTGTCCCTCCTGACTGGTATTGGCCATATTTAAAAATGTGCCCAGACTGCAAATACGGGATCGTCAGCATGTCCATTATGCACATAACCCTATGAGGAATAGACTATTACCCGCATTTTAAACTGAGGTTGAAAGTCCCTTGTCCAAGTGTAAGTCTTGGGATCTGAACCCAGGCCATTTGGTTCAGATCTCTGCTATGAACTATGACTCCCTCCCGAACACTGGCAACACAAAGCATGGAGGAGCTAGGTGGAGGGGCAGGGTTTATCGTGGCACAGATTTGACACCTATTCTGAGAAGCTCGACTCATGAGTTAGCTTCGTCAACAGCCTGACGTCTTGGTGTGATGTTGTTGTTCATTTTAATAGAAATCTCATGAAGTGAAGAAAATTCTCTGTGTTTGGAGAAAGTATTTAAAATGCTGCTGGCTAGTAGAGGGAGCAACATGACCCTCTGGAGGGAATTTCTCTCAGGCCTCACAGGTAACAAAAGAATCCATCAGGAGCTCCTTTAGGCTCTACTTTTAAAAGAGAACCAGAAACTGACTTTTCACCTATTCCGTGGCCAGCCCTCAACCATTCTTATTCTATACTCAGAATAGAATACAATCCTAGTGCAGACAGAATGGAGTTTTTAATAGGGTGCAAGTCAGATTCTGCTCCAAAATCTTGGTGACCCTCTCATCCTGTGTGGGCCCTAAATGACTTGCCTCCCCTTCTGTGCTCTCTGAACACAGCTACTACTTTCCTTTCCCCTAACTCCACTCTAGTTTCCCCGGTCTTGTTCTTCTTCCAACACACCAGACATACTCCAACCCCGGACCTTTGCAATGGCCATCTCCCTGCCTGAAATACTCTTCCCATAGATAGTGTGACAACCACCCGCACTTTGTTCAAGTAGACACTTCAGGTCACTTCCTCATGGAGACCTGCTGTGTCCACTCCATTTAAAATTGCAACTTGCAGCCCCACCCCTTTCTTTCCCCTTTTCCACCCTTTTCTGCTTTACGCTTTCCCCGTAGTCCTTACCAGCTTTTCAAGTACTGTATAATTTAGTTATTTATAATGTTACAGTTTATTGTCTACCCCCTCACAGGAATACAAATTCTTGGTATTATTCACTGATGTTTTCCAAACACTTAGTACAGGGCCTGACACGTGCTACATGCTCCGTAAATATTTACTGAGTGACTACGGAGGGAATCTGTGGACTGTGTTCTCTGTGGAGAGCTCAGGAAGTCTGTCAAGGTCCAGATGAGCAATGGTCCAGGGCCAGTGACAGGGGAGGGCTAACGAAGGTTCGGGGTTCTTCCAGGAGGCCCTGTGTTCTCTGCTTAAGGAGGGCAAGGCTTGGCTGAACCATCACTTGCAACTGTGCAAAAGTGAAGGGCTTTATCCACAGCCTCACGCTGCATGTAGACACTTTTTGAAATAAATGACACTGTTGGCAAAGGTCACTTTGTCTTACTCATGCAGACTGCCTTAAGTAAGAAAATATATGTTAAAAGTTTAGCACAGTGCTTGGCACATTTTAAGTGTCTCATGAAGGTCAGCTGTTATCACAGTGCTCATCTGCCTATAATTAAGGGAAGTCTGGTCACTGCCATGAGCTCTTGCACCCTGGTTTCCAAAGCAGCTCCCTGTCTTCCTCCTGGCTTTGGAGCTATCCTTGGGCTCAGCACCCAGTGCCATCTAGGAAGTGACAGAAGCCGAGATGCACATATGCGAACCTATCAGTCTGCTGACATTGTTTGGCCTGCTGATGGGAAGGAGAAGGGCCAGGGTGCAAGACTGGGGAAGCACATCACCTCTCCGACCTCAAGAGATCATTGAATACATCACTCTCTGGTTCAGTGGTCTTCTTACAGCTTGAGGGATTGAAGGGAAAGTGAGCCAATTTCTTCAGCATCCACCAATTCCACCATTCAACAATATCCCTAACTCCAGACCATCTCTAGAGATCAGACCAAACAACTTGGAGGCCCATCCAACTTAACCTTTCCCTAGCTGCCTGCTTCATATGCTGGCCCAGGTTCTGCTCTGGAGTAACGGGACTAGCAGAGGGCTCCATTTCCATGATGCTTCCTCTTGATTTCATTTATTTATTTATTTGTCTTTATTTATTTATTTATTGGCTTAAAACACAAATTTCTTATCTTGCAGTTCTGTAGGTTCGAAGTCCCCCTTGGGTCTCACTGGGCTAGAGTCAGTGTCGGCAGGGCTGCATTTCTTTCTAGAGGCCCTAGGGAAGAACCTGCTTCCTTGCTTTTTCCCCGACTCCTGGACCCTCCCTCCCTCTTCAAGATCTGCGTTGACTCATCCCTCTGACTTTTCTTCTGTCATCACATCTCCCACGGGCCACAGTGAGGAAAGGTTCTCTGCTTTTAGGAATTCACATGATTAAAAGGGGTCCACCTAAATAACCCAGAATACTTTCCTTATCTCAAAGACCTTAAATTACATCTTTGAAGTCTCTTTTGCCACGTCAGATATCTTATTTCCAGGTTGCAGGGATTGTGACATTGATATCTTTGAGGGCTTTTATTTTGCTTACCAAAACCATTAAGATTAAGATTATCTTTTGATTATAAAATGATCTCTATGTGCATGGAAGTCTATATGCCCCAATTTTAAGTCTCTTTTTCTCCAAATTTGGCCTCTTTTGCTATCCTTTGATAAATTTTTAGAAGACATTGTTAATTGATTTTGTATAGAATCCTTCCATTCTGAAAACTTTTACATCTTCTACTATGTGGACCATGACATCTGTCCTCAATTTAGTGTTGCAGGGGTTCACAAAGTGTTTCCTTTATTTTTTTTAAAGATTTTTACTTATTTTATTCTTAGACAAAGGGGAAGGGAGAGAGAAAGAGAGGGAGAGAAACATCAACATGTGGTTGCTTCTCCTGTGCTCCCTACTGGGGACCTGGCCTGAGACCAAGGCATGTGCCTTGACTGGGAATTGAACTGGCGACTCCTTGGTTCACAGACTGGCAGTCAATCCACTGAGACACACCAGGGCACAAAAGGTTCCCTTTAAATGCAAAAGTGAGAGGCACCTTATCAGGTAGAAACAGCAAGGGGGTCTGTGGCTTGGTATCCAGTCACTTTAGGACCTGTTTTCTAGTATGAGTGTCTTACAGGTGACTCACCTAATAAAGGGCAAGTCTAAATGAGGGAAAACCAAACTCTGCCTTAGTCTGTCCACTGCTATGCTGAAGAGACATAGGGGAAAAGGACTAATGAAGTGTCTGACTAGTAAGGTGGGGAATGTTTAATGGTCTGGAGAAACTAGTGGAAGATCTGAGGAGGGAGTTTATCCTCCAAGTGCACAAATGGCTCAAAAGCATAAAATAGTTGATTCGCTACCCTGAATAAGGGCAGATGCTAAATAAAGCAGTCCAGGAACATGGATGCAGACAGGGCAAGAAGGAAGGGCAGGATGTGGCTGGTGATCCCTGTATGGATGTGGGAGACAGTGAAAAGTGCTACTTATAATTGAAATGGTCTCTGAGAAGCACAGTCTGCTGAGAAATGGAATGATCCCAGCAGACTCCGAGAAGCCCCATTCTCCTCCTTTTGGAACTTTGGAAAAGTGGACCCATGAGAATTCTGAATATCTTCTCCCCCAGCCCCAATTTCAGAAGGCAGCACTGACTTTCTCAAAAGTTGATTTCAATTACAAGTTGTACCATAACACACCAGGTCTCTGGTAAACTCATTCATTAGGAATCCAGCCCACATTTTATGCATAACAGTTCTAGAACATTTAACTATCAGCAAGTCACTTTCTAGAACCTTTCAATTTCATTACAATGAGGCTAAGCTTAGATTTGATTTTGAAGCTGCATTTTAGAAAGCAAAGAAAGAGATTGTGGCCATGTTCAAAAGGACGGCTGGCCTTCTGACAGCAAGGATGAATAAACTATCAGAAACACAAACTCTGGGTAGCCTAGGCTGAGACTTCAGTGCAGGACCAAATATCCCTCTGCTCCTGGGATCTCTGGAGGGTGACTCCTCCTCAGCACAGCATAGTCACTCTGCTTACAATGATACCCAAACTCAAAGAAAAGGTTAACTTAAATAAAGTGCTTGATTCATAAGAAGGCTGGAAGGTGTGTTATGTAGAAGTCTCCACCAAGTATGGTCAGTATAAAAATATTTTAGGGCTCAAAGCTACTGAGAAACTCAGCTACCAGAATGACACATTTTCGGACAGTGCCTGAGGACCAAGGTTTTTCTGTTCTGCAAGAAGTGAAAGTGAGCACAGAGTTTGCACAAGTGTGATTGTTGAAGATGGCAACATCTTATGACCCCTGAAAGAGTCTCTGAAGTGTTTGAAAATATTCTCAAGCTTCAGAACTTTTGCCATGCACTAGAGGCTAAAAATCTAATCATTATACTTCTGGTCAAGATGGAGGCTTAGGCAGACATGCTCTGCTTCCTCACACAACCATAGAAAAAATTACAACTAGATCACAAAACAAGTAACACCAAGAACCATCAGAAAAGTGAGCTGTGTGGAAGTCCAACAACCAAGGATTTAAAGAAGCCACATTCATCCAAACAGGTAGGAGGGATGGAGTCACAGAGACAGGTGGAGAGGCACAGAGACGTGGTGTGGCATGGAGAAGTGATGGTGGTGGCAGAATGGACAGTCCCACATTCACGTGTGTTGGATAAAAATTGGAAGGGATACCTTGGAAGCCAGTAATCCCAGCCCCAGGACAGACTGCATAGCCCAGAGTTGCACCAGAAAGATAAATCCTAACTTCTGGCTATAAAAACCAGTATGGGTTGGGGTGGCAAAAGAAACTGCCAGATTTTTAGGTGACTCTGTTTAAAGGAACTGCACTGACTTAGCACATACACAAACCTACCCAGTCTGGGATTCACCACCTGGGCAATAGCTGGAAGGGTGCTGGTCAAATATGGGAAGTGGGTGAAGTAGCTAGAAACAGGGCAAGTGCTAGACAAACCTCCAGAAGCCAGGCAACAGCAGTTGCCTCTCCAAGCCCTCTCCCCTATACAGCCACAAAGCAATGAAGCAGTTTTCCCCACCCTGGCAATTAACTAAGGCTCTACCCCACACAATTTACAGGTGCCTTTTCTATAATAGGCCACACTACTAAGACAAAGAGTCAACAAACCTCTACCTAATATACAGAAATAAACACAAGGACGCTGCCAGATGACGAAACAAAGAAATATGGCCCAAATGAAAGAACAGAACAAAACCCCAGAAAAAGAACTAAATAAAATAGAGATAACCAACCTATCAGATGCAGAGTTCAAAATATTGGTGATCAGGATGCTCAAAAAACCCACTGAGTAAGGCAACAACATAAAGGAAGAAATGAAGTTACACTAAGTGAAATACAGAAAATCTACAGGGGACCATCAGTGAAGGGGAGGAAGCCAGGATTCAAATTAATGATTTGGAACATAAGGAAGAAATAAGCATTCAACCAGAACAGCAAGAAGAAAAAAGAAGTTTAAAAAATGAAGATAAGCTAAGGAACCTCTGGACATCTCCAAACAGACCCACATCTGAATCATAGGGATGACAGAAGAAGAAGAGGAAAAGCAAAAAATTGAAAACTTATTTCAAAAAATAATGAAAGAAAACTTCCTTAATTTGGTGAAGGAAATAGACATGCAAGTCCAGGAAACACAGAGTCCAAACAAGTTGGACACAAAGAGGACCACACCAACACACAACATAATTAAAATATCACAGGTTAATGATAAAGAGAGAATCTTAAAAGCAGTAAGAGAAAAGCAGATAGTTACCAACAAAGGAGTTCCTATAAGATTATCAGCTAATTTGTCAAAAGAAATTTTGCAGGCTAGAAAGGATTGACAAGAAGTATTCAAAGTGATAAAGGGCCTACAATCTAGATTACTTTATGCAGCAAAGTTATCATTTAGAATGGAAGGGCAGATGAAGTGCTTCCCAGACAAGTGCTTCCCAGAAGTGCTTTAGCTTTACATAGGTAAAGCTACAAGAGTTCTTCATCACCAAACTATAATCACCTGAAATGTTGAAGGGACTAATTTAAGAAAAAGAAAAAGATAAAAAGTATGAACATTAAAATGGCAATAAATTCACAACTACAATATCGGAATCTTTTTAAAAAACTAAGCAAACAACCAGAACAAGAACAAAATCAAAGATATGGAGATCATTTAGGAATGGGGAGGGAGATAATGGTGGAAAATGTGCATGAATTAAGAAGCATAAAATAGACAGGGGAAAGTTAAGAATAGTATAGGAAATGAGGAGGCCAAAGAACTTATCTGTATGATCCATGGACATGAACTGAGTGGGAGAGATTGCTGGAGGAAAGGGGGGTATCGGGTGGAGGGGGCAAAGAGGGGGGGACAACTGTAATTGCATAAGCAATAAAATATATTTAAAAAAATAAAAATCTAGTCATTAACCTTGATCCTGCCCTTTCTCCTCATCTCATTTCAACTTATCTCACCTTATCTTATCCTATGTCATTCATTCATTCATTTTTTCATTCGTTCAAGTTTGAGTGTCTACTATGTGCCAGATATGATTCTAATGCAGTGGAGACATAAAAATAGCAGAAGTCCCTCCCTTTATGGAGTTTATATTCTATTGAAGGAAGATAAACAATAAACAAAATCAATAGGTAAATTACACAGCATATTGAAGTGAAAATTCTATGAAGAAAAAATGCAGAGAGGGACTTTTAAAATTTTCTTAATTTTTAAAAAATATTTTATTTATTTATTCTTAGAGAAAGAGAGGAAGAGAAACATTGATGTGTGGGTGCCTCTCGTGAGCCCCCTACTGGGGCCCTGGCTCACAAGCCAGGCATGTGTCCCTGACTGGGAATCAACCCAGCGACCATCTAGTTTGCAGGTTAGCACTCAATCCACTGAGCCACAACAGCCAGGGCTAAGATGATAATTTTAAGTGGGGTGATCAAGTGGCCTCATTGAAAAGGTGATATTTGAGCAAAAACTTAAGAGGTAAGGGAGTGAGCAACTATCTTAGAGAGGAACATTTCAAGAGAATAGAATTGCAAAAGCCTGAAGTTAGGGCAATTTTCTGTACATGGAGGGAAAAAGCAGAGAACAAAGGGAGGTAAGTGGAAAAGGTCAGAGATTTAAGGGGCAGATTGCACTGGACTTCTAGGCCATTGTGAAGACTTTATCAGTGAGGTGGGGAGCCTCTCGAAGTTTTATAAAGAAAAGGGGCACACTTATATTTAGCAGGGTCACTCTGACTTCTGTATTGAGGAGGAAGAAACAGAAGCAGGAAGAGTAGGTAGCAGACTATTGTAATAACACAGGCAAGAGATGAGCACCCAGACTAGGCCGATAGCAGTAGACAGGGGACCCTAAGATATAATTTGAAGGGAATGCCAACAAAATGAATACGGGTTATGGGAGATTTACAAATCTGGAGTTTAGGGAAGGGATCTGGGCTGGAGATACAGGCTTGGGAGTACAGCTTGTAGATAGGATTTAAAGAGCAGAAAGATGAGAATGGGAAAAACAAAGGAGACTGAGAAGGAAGAGTGAGCAAAATAGAAAGAAAGTGAGAGAATGCCATGTGCTTGAGGTCAAGCAGAGGAAATGTTTCAAAGAGGAAATGGTCAACAACTGTACAGCCAATGTGTTAAGTAAGACAAGGGCTGAGAGCTGACTACTAGGAGAAAGAAGTTCATTAGACATCTTGACAACCAGCCACCAAGTGCTGGTGATTCTTTCTCCAAATCATCTCTCAAATCAACCCCTGCTGCTCATCCCACTGTTTCAAGACACCATCTCCTTTTGCCTTGAAATTGCTGCAGCCTCTTAATCAGCTCTGCCTCAGTCCAGACCTGCTCTTTTCATTATAGTAGCCATTAGTCATGGGTTGCTATTGAGCACTTGGAAATGTGACCAGTGTGAACTGAAATGTGTGTAAGTACACACTGGATTCTGAGGACTTAGGAAAAAAATAGAATGTAAAATATCTCATTAATTACCTTCCATATTGATTCACATTGAAGTGACAATATTTCAGGATTTTTGAGTTAAATAAAATATATTATTAAGATTAATTACACCTGGCTTTTAATTACACTTTTAAAATGTGGTTACTAGAAAACTCTGAATTGCATATGTAACTTGCATATGTAACTTGCATCTGTGGCGGACATTGTACTTCTAATGGACAGTGCTGGGGCAGACCATTTTTCACTCTTTGCCCAGGTCATCTTCGTTAACTTCCCACTGCACTGAAGATAAAGCAGAGCAAACACTGCACCTTTAACGTGAGGCTCTGGGCCCTGGGCCCTGGGCCCTGTTGACTGGCCTCACCTCCAGGCACTCCCTTCTTTCCTGTCTGTGCTCAGGGCACAGAGGACACCCTGCTTCCTGCAGGAGGTCTGCTCAGATGCCCATCTCTGGCTGGAGGCCTTTTCTCCAGCTTCTGTGTGTAGCTAACACATCTGCTGGGACTTAGTTTGAGTGTAACCTCCTCAAGGAATTTTGCCACAATCCTCAAACTAGATTAAGTGTTTCACATCTAATCCCACAGCCTCTTGAGCTTCTCCTTTTTAACCCTTTTCTGACTTGCCCACCATCGTTCGCATAATCAGGTTAGCACTTTCTGTAGCAGACTGCATACTCCCGAGGCCAGAGTCTGTGCCCTGTTATTTACTCTTAACTCCTGCACCTAACACAAGAGACAGAAAGCTGAATTCCTGGGTTTTATATTATGTTGTTCTAACTCTACTTTCCTCATTTCTAAAAAAGACTTCGCTTTCAAGCAGTTTTAGATTCACAGCAAAATTGAGGGAAAGATATAGAGATTCTCCCTACGTGCTCCAATCCCACACAGGCACAGCCTCCCCCACCGTGGACATCCCCACTAGAGTGGAACATTTGTTACAGTTGACACATCATTATCCCCAGAGTCTGAAGTTTTTTTTTTTAATTTTTTAAAGATTTTTTAAAATTTACTTATCTTAGAGGGGAAGGGAAGGAGAGAAATAGCAATGTATGGCTGCCTCTCGTGAGTCCCCTGCTGGGAACTGGCCTGCAACCGAGGCATGTGCCCTGACTGGGAATTGAACCGTGCTTGTATGGTTCACAGGCCCGTGCTCAATCCACTGAGCTACACCAGCCAGGGCTCAGAGTCTGAAGTTTATATGAAGGTTCATTCTTGGTGTTGTACAGCCTACGGTTTAAACGAATGTATAATGACATGTATTGCCCTTGTAGTATCATATGGAATCGTCTCTCGGCCCTAAAAATCTCCTGTGCTCCATCTATTTAGCCCTTCCTCTCCCCAAACCTTTGGCAACAACTGATATTTGTACTGTCTCTATAATTTTGCTTTTCCCAGATATCATATAGTCGAAATCATGCAGAATGTAGCCTTTTCAGATTGGCTTCTTTAACTTAGCAATATCCCATTAAGTTTTGTCTGTCTTTTTGTGGCTTCATAGATGCTTTTTTTTTTAGCAATGAATAATATTATGTTGCCTGGATGTACCATAGTTTGTTTATCCATTCATCTATTGAAGGACAACCTGGGTGCTTTCACATTTTGGCAATTATGATTAAAACTGCTATAAATAACTGTGTGCAGGTTTTTGTGTGGACGTTAGTTTCTAATTCCTTCAGGTAAATTAAAAAAAATTAAGCAAGAGAGAATTGCTTGCTGGTATGTTGTGTTTTGGCAATTTATTTTTCTTACTCTTTCAAAAACTAGAGTAAAACTTGCATAAAAATAAATGCACAAATACTAAGTAATTGATTCACTGACTTTTGACAAATAACACATCCATATAATCAGAATTCTAATTAGACATTGAAGATTTCCATCACCCTCAAGAAAGTCCCCTGTTTATAAGCCATCCCTGCCTTCAAACACAACCCCTCCGTGATTTCTGCCATCATAGATAAGTTTTGCTTCTTCAAGCTTTATATACAATAACTCAAGTCATATAACCACTTGGTTGTATTTGGCTTTTTTCACTTGGCATCATGTGTTTAAGATTCATGCATGCCATTGTTTATATCAGTAATTTTTATTGCTGAATAATTGGATATATTTCAATTCATTTATCTATTCACCTCTTGGAAGATATTTGGGTTATTCACAGTTTGGGGCAGTTGTGGATTAAACTACTATAAATATTCATGTATAAGTTTTTGCAGATGTGTTATCATTTTTCTTGGTGAATACTAGAAGTAGAATGACTAGATCACATGGTGAGTGTATATTTAACTTTATAAGAAGCTGTCAGATCAATGTGTGAGAGCTTCAGTTTCTCTCTATCCTTATTAATATTTAGCATTTTCAATCTTATAAATTTCAGTCATTCTGCTGAGTATGAAGTGATATCCATTGTGGTTTTGATTTGCATTTTTCTAATGACTAACGATGTTCAGCATCTTTTCATGTGCTTATTGAGCCCTTCACAAATTTTCTTTTGTGAAGTGTCTGTGGAAAGCTATTACTGGGAAGGGGAGGAGGAGATCAGAATTGGGGGCTGCTGAAGGGACTCCATCTCATCTGTGGGAAGATTCACACAAGGGAACGTCCCCTTGGGTCCTGGCCACAGAGTGTTGGAGGGTGCAGCGTGCAGGGTGAGACATTGTGAGGCTTGAAGATGCAGATGCATTCCATCTGAGGGCTGAGTGGAGATATCAAAAACCGCACAGCACTGAGAAACCTTGGAGTTTGGGCCCAGTCAGGATGGAGACAACTCGCTAATAACCACAAATGTTCAAAGAGACCTTTCCTGGCTACGTGTTAAGAGAAACGACCATGCCCAGGGATAAGGACTCTGCCCTAAGAGAAAACACACGTCTATTTTCCAAACTCAGTTGTTTTCCTAGGCACTTCTTCTCCCTATTTCTCTGCATCCAATGCCACTCCTAATAGCCAGCATTTATGGAGCACTTACTGTGTGCCAGGCAGGCTGTTCTGAGTTTTACTTTTATTGATTTGATTTATCATCCCAGCAATCCTGTGAAGTAAGTAGTATTTTTATCTCCATTTCACAAATGTGGAAACTGAGTTACTAAGAGATTGTATTAAGATTGTATTAGGCAAGTTAAACAACTTGCTTAATACAGTTAATAAGTAGCAGAGTTGGAATTTGAACTCATATGAGCTGACTCCAGGGTTCACATTCTTACACACAACCTTCATTACTTCAGTTTTCCCAGGTTGTTACAGGCTGAAACTACACTTTCCCCTTCTCTTTGTTCTTGGTGTAGACTCTCTCCATCCCTTGCCTAGATTTTCAAAATGACCTTCCTCTATATTTCCTGCCTTCCCTATACACAGAGGTATCTCTAAATTGCAAATCTAACCAATCACATGAAGCCTCTTCTTTTCTGATCAAAACCCTTTAGTAACAACACCAATGGTCTCTTCTGATCTGGTGTCCACCTCTCCACCTAGAGTTTTCCCCAGCACTTCCTTTTCCCCGCTTTCTTTCTATTTCTCACTGTTTTCAGCTTTAATGAGGTATAATTGACAAATAAAACTGTAATGTATTTTAAGTGTGCACATGATGGTTTGATATATGTATACATTGTGAAAAGATTCCCACGATAGAGTTAATTAACACATCCACCACCTCACGTATTTACTTTTCTTTCTTCTGGTGAGAACTCTTTAGTTCTACTGTTAGCAAATTTCAGTTATACAGCACAGTATCATCAACTATAGTTGATCCTCAGACTTCATTTATCTTATAACTGAAAGTCTGTACCTTTTCATCAAACTCTCCCCATCCATCCCCCACCCTCTAACCCCTGGTAACCAAGGCATCTATGAATTCGACTTTTCTCTCCCTCAGTTTTCACCACTCCAGTAACATACGCCCATTACCAGTTTGAAGAATGATGTTACTTCAATGCCTCTGAGCTTCCGCCTGTGTTGTTTCCTCCACCACACATACTTCCCCTGCCTGTCAGCCTGGCAACCTCACCTTCTATCTACAACTGTTCGGGCTCTTCCCAGGCACACGTAGGCCTTTCCTCCCCAACAGGTGGTGAACGTGCACAGAGCGTGGCGGGTCTCTGGTTTCCGGTCATTGTACCCATGGGCTGGGTTGATGTTGTACTTATTGCCCAGCACCTGGCACATGCTGGGCACACAGCACATGACAAATGCTCCTTGAAATGTGAACACATCTCCTTGCACCAGCTGAAGGGTGTTACATTGTCCTCCTTTCAGGTAGACAGGAATGAGGGTGAAGGGCACGTTGAGAGACTTGAATGCACCAGGAAAGAGGGGAATGTGATGGCAGAAAGTATTTTCAGTTTTGCAGCCTTTGGGTGGCTGGCATTGCTCTGTTAGCAGAAGGCTGACAGCTGGGTCCCTAGGCTAGCATCCTCGCAAGAAAGAAATCTCTCTTTCTTTGTCTTTAAAGGAAGCCGAGATTCCACTCAAGGGTTTTATTGTTCTCTGCCGCCTCCTTTGCCCAATTATTTCTCCCTGGAATTGTCTTTTTCTCAGAAGAAAGAGTTCACAAGAAACGACTAATCACAAAGAGCTCCATGATACTTCCTGGGGTGGGAGGAGGAGGGTCCTAGGCCCAGATGTGTGTGAGCCGAGGGGCAGTAACCCCAGCCCCCTGCACTCATCTCCTCCTCTTGCCTGCTGAGAGCAAGCAAATAGCAAGGAAGTTTTGTTCATGGAGGTGAAGCTGGGCTGACTACACACCTTCCCACTTGACCTTGACAGAAAACTGTGTCAGTAGGACAGTTTTTGGTTTTGCTATTTAAAATTCTGTTTTCCTCACCCAGGCAGTGTGGCTCAGTTAGTTGGGTGTCGTCCCACAAACCAAAAGTTCGCTGGTTTGATTACTGATCAGGGCACATAGTTGGGTTGCGGGTTCAGTCCCCAACTGGGGCACGTGCAGAAGGCAGCCAGTCGATGTTTCTCTCTCATGTCGATGTTTCTCTCCCTCTCTTTCTCCCTCCCTTCCCCACCTCTAAAATTAAAAAAAAAAAACAATAATAAAAAAATGTTTCCTCTTTAAAGAATTTTTACCAAGATTTTGAGAAGGTAGTTGACAAACACACAGCTTTGGGAAGATAGGAGTGGGAATCAGCAGATCGACCCCAATGACAGCGAGTGTTGGGGCAGGAGCCTCAGCCAGGGCTTGCCCACACCAATCTGATCAAGGCTGGGCTATCCTGGGATGGGCAGTCATGAACTTGAGGTGCTTCCTGCACCTCAGAGGGAAGCCAGCCTGCCATGTGGCCCCGCCAGGAAGCTCCAGATTTCTCTGTTTCAGCCTGGGTCAGGTATGCCTTTACACTGCCTCTCCCACCGTCACAGAACTGCCAGACTTTGCAAGATATATTTCAGGGATTTTCTTATTAATGGTTACTTCCTCCACTGAACTGTGAGTTCTTAAGGAAAGGGTGTTCCTGTTGTATTCAGACCCTAGCCTGTGCCTGCCACATAGCATTCGTTAACTGACTGACTGACTAACTACATAAATAAATAAGTGAATGAATACTGTTGAGTTGCCCTTGTAACCTTTGGAAGAGGACAGGCTTTATGAAAATCTTTAATTGTATTGTATTGTTGCTCTTTCACCAGCATGACAGTCATTGAGACACAGCCACTTTTGAGCTGGTTGTCCAGGTATAGAAGTAGATGACATTGACACACACATGCTCAGTCAAAGCCAGGTTTCCTATCTTTGCTGTGGACTGGTCAGGCACCACGACCAAGAATTGGTCAGGACTGAACTGGGTCCCCTCAGCTTTCATAGTTTAAAGCCCTACCCTCAATGTGACTGTATTTGGGGATAGGGTTTTAAAAGAGGTAATTAAAGTTAAATAAAGTCCTATTATCTAACGAGTTAAATGAGGTGCTAATTGAGTAAGACTGGAAAGACTATGTGAGGATAGAGTGAGAAGGTGGCCATTAGCAAAGCAAGGAGATTGACCTGAGCAGAAACAAACCCTGCTGACACCTTGATCTTGGACTTCCAGCCTCTAGACCAGTGAAATAATATAGTCCCATTGTTAAAGACACTTCATGTGTGGCACTTTGTTATGGCAGCCCTAGAAAATGAATACAGGACTTGACTATAAAAAATAAGTATGACAACGTAAGGGAGGCAATTATTGTTTTTGTGCAGTCTGGAAGAATCTGAGGAGGAGTATTTCATCTGGTCTTGAAGACATGAAAGGACTTCAGCAGGTGATTATGAAACATCTAGGTACCGAGCACAGCTGGAAGACTTCTTTGTGTGACCCTCCCTTGGGGTTGACAGCATCCCTGGGAGTTCCGTAATCCCCTTTTGCCAGATGAGGAAATTGAGGCTAAGTGAGGTTAAGTAACTTGTCTAAGGTTATGCCATTAAGAAGTAGCAGAACTTGAACTGAACCAAGGGCTACTTTAGACCAAGCTGTTGCTCTTCCCGTTACACCGTGCATGGTATGTATCTGAGGATGGTAGTGATAGCAGTGCCACACCCATCATAACTGTGAGCCTGGTGTGCACACATGTTACACACATCATCTAATGTCATTATCTCCAAAACAGAACATGAGGGAGATACTCTTACCAATTTCGAAAACAGGTACAGAAAGGAGAATTCATTCAAAATCATACATCTAATAAGGGATGGAGTTAAGAATTGAGTCCAGGCTGGTTTCCAAATCCATGTGCTTAACCAACTCATTTGTTTATTTTTGGATGTGCACACATGTGAGGGTTGGAGAATGAAGAGTGGGGCCGAATGTTGCTAGTTTTATGGTTTTTCGGCTGAAAATCTTTTAGGACAAGGATTGATTGTCAAAATTCTGTGTGAGCAGCAACAATAGTAACACTCGGCAATGGTGTATGTAGCCAAATAATTGCTTTCTCTGGGGCAAAGCAATTATGATACAGGCATTGTGTCTCCCCAAATCACCTCTGCCCCTGGAAGGGGCACAGCATCACTGGTAGTTCTGGGATTGAAGACTCTATGAACTGAATTGAGCGGTGGGTGTTTTGGTGACCAACTACCCCTAAAGTTCTTGCAGATCCCCGAGTCCTCAGCCTCACAATCTTGTTTGGTACAAAGTCTATATCCAATCGTCAACCCTTGGTCTGAAAGTGAGAACCAGGGTTGGAGGCCTCAGTGCCCAGGAACCTGTAGCTTGGGGAGGGCTGAAGCTCAGTCTGGTTCCTGCAGGCCATTTCTCCCCAGCTCAGCAGCCTGTGGGGTGATGGAAGTGCAGGATAGCCCCCTCAGCCATTGTGCCTGGTGGATCTTTAGTGACCCAACACTGTGTGTTAAAGGTGGGCCTGTGTAGAACAGGTAGAACTTTGCTTCTCTCAGTGCCCAGAGTTCAATCAGAAATGGCCCAGGGCCTTCCTGGCATTCTAGTTCTGCTCTCCTCCCCAGCAGGAGTTCAGGGTGTTTGCTAGACAACAAGCCATCCTGACATCCTCCCTCTGGTTTCTAGACCTTTCCACTTAAACCCCTGTCTCTATGTCCATCTTGTTCACAACAGAATTGGCCAGACCTGGACCAGAGATTCTGTGGTTCTCCTCTGGGGCACCTGGGTTCTCTGTCCAGGAAGAGCCAGTCTCTACCCCGTGGGGGCCTTCACCTTCCAATGTTGCCAGCATACCCATTTAAGAACATTAAAAATGTGTCTTCCAGAAGCAACTCTTTATGGAAAGGTTCATTAGTTCATACATGAGTTACGTGGAAGTTTTCTGCTTCTTCTTTCTCCTGCTGTCACTTCCTGGCCATTTTCTGCAGGGGGTCAGAAGCCTCTAGTCCAGAAGAGCAACCTATGTGCCGTGACTCTGCTGCCGCTGGTTTGGGAGTGAAGGGCACTGGAACATAGCACTGCACAAGATGCCTCTTTGGCATCAGGATTATGTTGAGCTGAAAGCAACTGAGGAACAGCAGAGGTAGTAAGAGCAAAGCACAAGCTTTTCTTTTGTGAAGGAAATGAACATTTATAAAGGAAATTTCAATGTGTAAAGGTGTCTCCCTCTCCCACAGCAGGAAAAGGAGAACTCTGAATAACCCCTCAGTGGAGAAGCACTGACTCGGATCTGCACAGCAAACCTTGTAACACAGCCCTTGTTTACTGTGCTTTTCCTGGTCACCTTCTCACCGATTGCTTCTGCCAGCCAGAAACCCCAACCCCCTCTTCCTTTGTTTAGCCTCTTTTCCTCACCTTGTTGCCCTTTGGGGGTGGTATATAAGCCCCCAAATTCTTCTTTTATATTTTAATGATTTTTAATTGTATTTTTCTATTACTATTTAGTCCTTCCATACCTCCCTCTCCCCAAAATCACCACCTTGTTGTCCATGTCCATGAGTCCTTATCTTTTTTGCTCAGTCCCTCCACCCCCATCATCCTCCTTGTAGCTGTCATCCTGCTCTCCATCTAAGAGTCTGTCTCTATTTTCTTGTTAGTTCAATTTGTTCACCAGATTCCACGTATGAGTGAAATCATATGGTCCTTGTCTTTCTCTGACTGGCTTACTTCACTTAGTATAATGTTCTCCAGGTCCATACATACTATTGCAAAGAGTATAACTTTCTTCTTTTATATGGCTGAGTAGTATTCCATCGTGTAAACATCCCATAGTGTTTTATCCACTCGTCTACTGATGGACACTTGGGCTGCTTCCATATTTTGGTGATTGAAATAACGCTGCAGTGAACATAGGGGTGCTTATGTTCTCTAGAAGCAGTGCTTTGTATTCCTTTGGATATATTCTCAGAAGTGGGTGAGATGGTGGGTCAAAAGGCAGACCCATTTTTAACTGTTTGAGGTATCTCCACACTGCTTTCCTTGAGCCACACTTTTCTTCAAGAACTCTCATACATACGTACATAATTAAATTTGGTTTTTTTCTTGTTAACCTATCAGTTTGATTTGTAGTCCCCAGACTTTGAAACTACAGGTGTAGAATAAGAATTGCCTCTTCCTTCCTCCTCTAAAGTTTTGGCAACCACAAAGGACCAACTGGGACACCCCAGTTGTTCTTAAGCCTTCAGCTGAAATCCTGGGGTGTCTGACAAAAGGCAAAAGCTCTGCAGGTCAGCCTCCCAGATTTCTGCCTGCAGACTCAACAGAGCGCAGTTAAGAATCTCTTCATCTTTTGCTTTCCAAATTGAGGTTAACAGGAGAGCACTGGTAAGAATTCATCATCTGCACTGGGGCTCTTGTGAAATTCTATTTATTTATTTTTAGAGAGAGGGGGAGGGAGGGGGGAAGAGAGGAGGAGAAACATCAATGTGAGAGAGAAACATCTATTGGTTGCCTCTTGTACATGTCCCAAGTGGGGACTGAACCCACAGCCCAGGCACGTGCCCTGACCAGGAATCAAACTGATGACTTTTTGCTTTGTGAGACAATGCCCAAGCAAATGAGATACACTGGTCAGGGCATAAACCTGGCTTTGAGCACTTATTAGTCATTTGTCCTTTTCTTCCCAGGGGTAGCCACTGCTTTCCTGGTTGTCTTGCTTTATGTCTTTTTTAAAAAGATTTTATTTATTTATCTTTAGAGGGGAAGGGAAGAAGAGAAGGAGAGAAATATCAATGTATGCTTGCTTCTTGTGAGTCCCCTGCTGGGAACTGGCCTGCAACCCAGGGATGTGCCCTGACTGGGAATCAAACTGCGATCGTGTGGTTTACAGGCCCGTGCTCAATCCACTGAGCTACACCAGCCAGGGCTCTTGCTCTATGTCTTGAGAGTTAGTCTTGGCTTTCCACCTGCTGAGGGGCATGGGTTGGTTGGCCTGTGTCTGTGGATGGCCAACCATCAGGTCCAAGTCCCCGAAGGAAATGTGAGTTGATGATAACCTGATACTACTTCTCAGAAGATTTGTCTAAGCCTTTCTCTTTTTTGGCTATCTTTGGGAATGACTCGGTTATGAGAGCCACATCTTCTATGTTGTCTTCGGGAATGCGTCTTGTGTCCATGGGTAAATAATAAAAAGGCTTGTTGGTTTGGGTTTTGAATCACAATTAGAATAGGTATACCTTTGATTACATAAAAAGCCCCCAATCCATTTTCATTTGTCTAGCTTCTACTCCACTTTTCGTTCCCCTTTGGGTGTGATAGGTAAGCCACCAAATTCTGTCCCCACATATGATTAAAGCTGTTTATTTTTCTTGTTAATATGTTTTTTGTCAGTTTAATTTCCAGGGTCTCAGCCAGAAAACGTGAGAGGGTAGAGGAAAAATATCTTTTTCTTCCCTACAGGAGGCAATGTTCATTGATTAAGTAAACAAAGCTTTCTCAGTTCTGCGGTCAAAGATGATCAGGTTGCAGATTGAAGAAGTAAAATATTAAATAACCCCCCCACTCCTACCCCAGTCTTTTCGCCTTTCGGGAAGAGGCGGGGTGGGCAATCCCAGCAGGAGGGTGGACAAGCTCGGCCCAGTGCTGCGGTGGTCCTCTTCAGTCTGCTCGTCCAGTGCCTTCCTGTCCCCCTGGGCCTCAAACCCTGTATGCACGGCTCTGGTGAAACTCTTAGCAACACGAGATGAAAGAAAATATCAATTAACCAATGAAGTGCTATTCAGCAGCCTTTTAAAAACCAATTTGAAGATTTCTATCAAATATTACAAAACAGGTTCATGCATTTTTTTCCTGGCTGGATTCTACCTAACACATGCTCTATGACCCCACCCCAAAGAACATCCTTGGGTGTCCACCGCTTCCCTTCCTCCCTGCCCATCAGGGAAGACCTCTCCTCCCCAAAATCTTTGCCTCTACCTGGAAAGTCTGTTTCCTGAAGGAGGTGTGGTCTGAGAAACAGAGAACTAGCATTCGTAGAAAGCCACCACTGGCCGGGCACTGCACTAGGTGCTTTCTCTACTTTTTTGAGCCAAATCCTTCCAATAATCCTATAATATATATGTCTGGTTTTAGAAATGTGGACGCTCACATGCAAGATTAAGGGATTTGTTCACTGTCCAACAGCTGGCAACCCCCCAGCTGACTTCCTCTGTTCCTCAGCCCATTCTTTTCACTCAGGGTAGAGAGCTCAGAGCAGCAGAGGCTTGCTAATCCTCCCTACCCAGGACGATCTCTGTGCCTCAAACATGGAAACCAAGGGAAGTGGATGGTGGCAGCCAGAGTTTCAAGCCCAGGCGCTAAGGCTTACGATTAGTGGGCAAAACAGAACTGACCACAGAACCCAGAATACCAGAGGCTTAAGAAAAGCCAGCAGGAGGTGAGCAAGTTTCAAGCCTCTTCCATTCCTTGGATGCCCTTGACAGTTTGGAAGTGCAGCCTGAAAGATCCTGGCTGTTTTCTGAGCTGGCAAATCTGAAAGCTAAGTGGAGTGTAAGAATACGATCATATTCTTTTTCAAGGAGAGCTTCAGTTTGAAGACAGAGAATTTGCCTGCTGCATTCTGTGATCCAGCTGGAGCAGCAGACCTGAACTGTCATCTCCTTGTTGCCATAGGAACAATTTCCTACACATTTTCTGAAATGCTCAGGCCTGTCTAAACACTGCCATTGTTAATCTAGGTACTTCCATGGGTTCAGTTCGAGAAAGAGTGGTTAAGTGGTTACCTACCAAAGACAGAAACTAAAGTGCCCTTTCCCAACTTGAAAACTAATTGACAATCCCATTTCTAATCTTAGGAGTGCTGGCAAACTCTGTCCTCGGGTGCATTCAAACTTTCCCCTCGGGCTTGTTTCCTAGGTGAACAATGATCGGCAAAGGAGGTGCTGGTGGTTTAGTTCAAGGAATGTGTGCTGGTGACAGTGACTCACCTCAGGAGCCTTGGTTCAGTACAAACACAAAGGCACTGCGTATTCATTCACACACACACACACACACACACACACACGCGCGCACACGCGCGCACACGCGCGCACACACACACACACAGAGCCCCTGTTTGATTGTTGCTGTGCTCCATAGCATTCCCTTCCTGGAGATCAGCAGAAATTGACCGGACCTTAGGACTCAGGCAAGTTTACTTCTCTCTGCATTGAGAACCAGTCTGTACACCATTCTTACTTTGCACTGGTGTGTAGTACATCTGATTTTTTAAAAGGAAGATGAGGACATTTTTTAACCCTCACTCAAGAATATGTTTATTGATTTTAGAGAAAGTAGGAGGGAAAGATAAAGAGAAGAAACATTGATATGAGACAGAAACATCAATTGGTTGCTTCCCACATGTGTCCCAATAAGAGATCAAACCCACAACCTTTTGTTGTACAGGTCAACACCCCAACCAATTGAGCCACCTGGCCAGAGTGGAAAATGAGGATATTTTATTAAGGTGAAATTTATTTTTAAGATTTTATTTATTTATTTTTAGAGATGGAATGGAGAGAGAAAGAGGGAGAGAAACAGCAATGTGTGGTTGCCTCTCGTGTGCCCCCTACTGGAGACCTGGCTGGGAACCCAGGCATGTGCCCTGAGTGGAAATTGAACCAGTGACCCTTTGGTTTGCAGGTGGGCACTCAATCCACGGAGCCCCACCAGCCAGGGCTAAGGTGGAATTTTTTTATGTGGAGGCAGCCTGAACATAAGTGGAAAGAAAGGGGGCAGGAGTAAGACTCAGAAGTCTTGTCCTGACACTGATTTAGCTATGAGAACTTGAGAAAGTCATCTAGCCCAACTAGATGACATTTTTTTTTCATCTATGAAAAAAAAAAAGATGATCAAGCCTTCTTCACAGCCAACTTGGTTCAATTAGGTAAATTGATTGATTCATTCAATAGTTATTTAGGATTGGGAATATTTCAAATAAGCATGAGAGAAGGTCCCTGCTTTTATTCTAATGTGCATAACTAATTAGCAAAAATAATAAATAGGGAGTAAATAGTATGCAGGTAAATAAACAAAAGAGAAAGGGAGGGGCAATTGCTTCAGAATGAGGGTGAGGTAGAGGATCGGGCAGATTTCTGGACTGAGTAGGTTGTTGAGTAAAATGGGGAAGCCTAGAGAATGAAAAGGTTTACAGGGATCAAGAATTCTATTTTAATTGAGACACGTTAGGTTTGCACTGTCTTAAATATCTAAGGAGAGATGTTATCTGGATAGTAGGATATAGGAGTTTAAAGTTCAATAGGCAAGTCAGAGCTGGAGATGGAAATGAAGAAATTAGTCACTACAGAGGAGGTATTTGAAGCCATGGGACTGCATGAGTCACCTGGGGAGAGAGAGGATATGCAAGGGCTGAGCCCTGGAACTTGCCAACATTTAGAGGATGCTGAGGAAGAGGATCCAGCAAAAGAGATGAGAAAGAGCTGTCACTGTGGTCCGAAAAAATGCAGAAGAAGGCAAGAAAAGAAGGGAGCATCTGATCAAGAAGAGTGAGAGGCCAAGAGGCCAAGTAGTAAGTTCAGAAAAGTGATCCTGAATCTGACAACACAGGAGTAGTCTCATGAAGCAGTTGTGTGGAATGGAAATGTACTTTAAAAACCACGGGCTGCTTTTGGTGCTTCTCAAAAGGAGCATTTGGGCAGAAGAAGTACCCAGGGAGAACTCATTCCAAATACACGTGCCTGGATCTCAGTCCCCGATCAACTGAAGCCATATCTTTGGGGTGTTTGGAAAGCCTCTGATGCAGCCTTAAGTAAGTGTCACCACGTTATCCAGTTGTAACTTATTGTTACTATCATCTTCATCCCACTCCCAAGTTTATTCTGTGTCACTTCACCCTTCTCACAGAGGTCTTACGAACATTATCCTGGGCGGTCAGCTTATACTCTTATCAGCAGAGACACTGATAATATATAACAATCCCGTTCGGCAACCCTTCTGTCCTATTTTACATAAAAGTGTTCTTTGCATTGCGCAAATACCCTCGGAGCTTTGGAACTAACTAGATAGGTCACAGTTAAGTGCTGCAGAGATCTCTGAATAGATCTGTGAAATTTCTGTCCTCAAACATGAGTTCTAGTTGGTTTAGATGAGGAAACTGCTAGGTAACAAAAAAGGCCCAAGGGTCACACCTTTCAGGGCATAGCAGACAGGCATGTTCCCACCCATGGCATGTAGCCACTAGTGACCTTGCCCAAGGCTTGCTCATTACTCCTCTTCTCTTCCTGCTGCTCTGTGACCTTGGGCTTTGTTCCATATTCTTCCGTTTTAGAGGCTCCAGGTAAATGAGAAGTTGTGGACATGGTAGAATAGTGAAGGGAATGTTTTTAAAGACCTCAGAAATGCTCTATTGATTTAAAAATACAGTTTTGAAAGTAACTAATAATTGTCTGACAATTGCTTTTGAGGAGTCTGTTGAACCTTTGGGAAAATGATTATGAACACATTATTATGTCAATTACCACACAAATAATCAGATGGCCTCCTTCTCCCACTCAAACACCTGGATATGGCTCAGGAAGGCTGTCACGGGAGCCTGCTCGGCTGTGATATCTTTATTAATAAGCAAGAAGCAGAGGTAAACATTCTGCTAATTAAATCCACTGTGGATACTAATCTAGAAGGCACGGTTAGCCAGGGGGAAGCACAGATGCCACACTAACTCACTCTGATCTTTTAAGTATGTAGAATGAGAACAACAAAACTGAGTTTTGACAATAGAGAGTGAAAATGAGAGAGAAAATATATGAGAAGCACAGCTTATTGGAAAGATCACTGGAAGAAGGCAATACCAATGATCATCACCACAGTTCACCAGGACCACTGAGTTAGCATGGCCGTGCCCACAGATGGGATCCCCAGAGAAGACTGGAATATTAGCTGGAAAATTAGTTTTCAAGGACAGAAAAGAGGAAGGCAGGTGGTTTGAGACTATGCTTACAGAATGAGGGCGGTAGGGATCCAGTCGCCTGAGTCCTACTAGAAAAAATAGTGACCAGTTGAAGCAGCCTCCCTTAGTGGGAGAAGCTAAGGAGCAATTGAAAAAAAGAAAAATTGATGTAAGACCTCTTTGCCTCAGGGTCCTGGGGATAAGTGGCTAACGGGAGTCTTGTTGGACAGAGGTTGACATTAATACAGGGTGATTTTGCGCAATAAGGAAATGGCAGAAATGCCTTCACCTCCTTGGTGATGTCAGCCACCTTTCACCTTTTCCTCCTTTTCCAAAGCTGCTGCCCCCTTTAGTATTATTCCCCTTTCCTGTTGGCTCCTGAACTGATCTAAAGAATGAGTGCGAAGGACATTCACAGGAACCCACAGAATTAACCTCTCGTCTGCTCCTAGCAGTGCCTATGAGGCCCAAGGAGACAAGACCCATCTGATGCATCAGCAGAGGGTTGGGAGAGATGAGGACACCCACCCTGAAGTGGACCACTGTGTTTAACCTCTTTGGACCTGGGAGTGGGACCCATGAGAAAGACTCGAGTCCTCCCCAGTAATGAGTCACCTTCATTCACTCAGTGCAATTTTATACACATATATTGGGCAACTGTTACTGCCAGGGTCTATGTCAAAATCTTGGGACATAAGGCAACAGGAAGAACAGGTACATCAACAAACCATGTGAACAGGGGAAGGTAATCTCAATAACTTGTCTGTATCCTAAGGGTGTTATGGCACTGAGGAAGGTGCACACTACTCATTGTTGGGGCCTGAGGGCAGTTAGAGAAGGTTCATAGAAAAGACACTCAATCCGTGTTCTGAACACCAACTAGGAGAATTTCCCAGGACACGTGTCGGCGAGAAAGAAAGGCTGGGAGAGGTGGGAAAAGTGGGAGAAGTGAAGCATTCCAGAGAGTTGGAACAGCATGTGCAAAGGCACACAGACATCTCATGGTAAGGTATGCTAAGCAGGCCACAGGGTTTTGGAATACCTGAAGCATAAGGAGCAAAGGGCAGACATTACTAGTATTCAGTAGTATCTGGTTCTCCTTTCTTTCCTGACCTTGTGAGACACTAAACTTCCCGCCCCCTTTGTGGGCACGAGGAGCCACAAATTAGCTCTGGCCAATGAAATGCAAGTGTAAGTGATGTATGCCACCTGCATGCACAGGCAGTGGAAGCCTCCTGTGAGTCTCCAGTGTCTCTTCTCTTCTGCTTGGAGGATCTGCATTGAGAGGACAGAGCCACAGGCAGGGGATTTGGGAGCAGGTTTTCTCTGTGTTAAGGAGTCGAATACTCTGGGCCATGGAGTCATGTGAAAGGTGTTTTAAACATGAGAGTGACATGATTAGGTTTGGGGGCTGGATGGAAAGTTGTGACTGAGGGCCAAGGCCAGCGAGGAGATGATCGAAGGAGCTGAGTAAATAAAGGCTTGAACTACGACCATGGCAGTGAGGTGGGAAAACGTTACTATGGCAAAACTAAGAGGACTTAGTGGTTTAGATGAATGGAGAAAAAGAGGAGGAAGAATGAATTTAGAATGACTCTTTGGTCTTTAGCTTGGGTGGCTGTATGAATAATTTCATCATTAACCGGAATTAAGGATGGCAGACAGGTTTGGGTGACAGACTACTTAACATTTTCCCCCTACCAATCTCTGAAAGACCTTACTGCTAGGTTCAGTCCACAGGTTCTGGCTTCCAGGTTCTTCCAGGCTCTTCCTCTACAGTGTTTCCCAGCCACAGCCTGAATCATTCAGGCACCAAAGCAGAATCATTCCCAATGAGTGTTTTACGACCCTGATGAGATAGCTCTCCAGAAGGATGAGCTATGAAATCAGGGTCTATTCAGCCCTCTCATAGCACACTTGTGGCTTCTGGTGAAGTCATATCACTAGTAACAGCAAATACTAATGACAGATCCCGTTAAACTCCAAAACCTTGAAAGACACCATAAACCAAGAGGAGAATCAGGTGTGATCTTTAGCCCAGAAGAGCCACCCATAATTGTCATGGCACAGGAATCTCTGGGCCAGTGATTTAGGACCTAATGACCATCAAAAGCCATGAGGCAGTGGCTTTTGCAGATGTTATTGGATTACCCACCCCCTCTCCATCATTTCAATAGGTGTTTGGAATCCTATGGCTAAACTGGGGGGTCCTGCTTATTATTTGGAACAATCATACACCAAACCTAAGAATCTAGATGCTGCTGCCAATAACAGTAATAACAAACATTCTTTGAATATTATGTTAACATTTAGAGGTGCTGAGCACCTGGGCTCTGTGGTCAGCCTCTGGACTTATAGGTGGATGGTGCATTCTAGTCCTAGAACTGGCTGTCTTGATTAGCACAGGGTTCCAGCCAGATACCCTGGCAGATTGCATTGGGAGTGTGTGGGGGAGGGGGGCGCTATTTCTAGGAGAGCATGATGTAAGGATCAAAGCATCCAGTCAGAAACAGTACATGGGGGAGAGGGACAGGAAGGAAGGGCAAAAAGGTGCCACTTGATGCTCACACAAGTACCATGTGGTTGCCATGAGCTGCGATGCTGTATTCCAGCCTCTGTTCACTGAGAACGTAGGCTGACCTGGCCTTTCTCTTGTAGGTTTGCCAATAGAAGAGGCCTGAGACCAAGGGAGGCTGGACATCAGCATCTGCGGCCAACCAGGGCAAGGTGAGTGGGGGCAAATGATGACTTCTGGGACCTCAATGAGAAAAACAAATCCACAGTGCAAGCTAATGATCCACCCCAACAGCCTGCTAGGGCCCCTTCCTCAGAATAAGAAATATACGGCAATGGTGTGGGGAGGGATGTGAGGACTACCAGCATCTTGGATCTAGCCTGCCTGTGCTCTGTGTGTCCCACCCCTGCAGGTTTTGGCCTCGGTACCGCAGTTAAGAGCAGAAGTTGACTTCACTGCTTATGTAATGTTTGAAATAAGGCTCTCACTTACCCTCTCTGAACCTTGTGTTTTGCATCTAAATTGCAGATAACAAGACCTGTCTCATAGAATTATTGTCATGAGGATTATACATAAGGTATCTTACTTAAGATACAATAAGGGGGATCCCCATTCCCACAACTTTACTTATGGAAGGGGGGTCCTGGCTGGGTGGCTAAGTAGGTTGGAATGTTGTCCCATACACCAAAAGGTTGTAGGTTTGATTCCCCAGTCAGGACACATACCTAGGGTATGGGTTTTATCCCTGGTTGGGGAGCATAGAGAAGGCAACTGATTGATGTCTCTCTTTCCCTTTCTTTAATTTCCTCTTGCTCTAAAATCAATAAATATATCCTGAGATGAGGATTAAAAGTAATAAAAAGTAGAAATAAATAAAAAATGGAGAACAAGAGCCCCTACCTGGGGCAATCTATGAAAGAAGAACTTGGCGACCAAATGTAGAAAGGAACTGGTGGCCATGGAGTTGGGTCGTAAGGCCTTTACACCTCTAATCTCCCTACTACAAATCCCTACTATAAGCTTTGTTGGGATGGGCACACAGGGATACTGACTCGCTTGAGGTTTTCTTTCACTCTCAGTTGCTACGAGTAAGTCCCACATCTGTGATGGATTTTATACTTAGAACCATCAGCCCAATAGGCTCAATGCAATGTAAATATTATCTCTGGCTACAAAACGAGATCTCATAGCAGCTCATACAATGTCCCAAGGCCTCTGAACCACTCTGAGAGGGACATTTCTGCTCATACCCATAGCCCCTGGCATGTGCTTATAACGCCAAACTAAACTGCAATTTCAAAGTGGAGAAGGAAAGCAGGAGGCTCTCAAGTTAGCTGAAAACCTCACTGATTCACTAGCAGTCAAGTTTTCCGAAGATCATGTGTAGCACAATTTCCCAGATGTTAATATTTACAAACAGCCCAGGACAGTGAGGAGCACACAGCAGGCAGTCAGACATGGTTCAAAATGGAACTGCTAGGAACAGGAATCTGGCCATATCTACCACAACTACAGCTTCATCCGACCTTTGACCCCATCACTCCACTTCTAGGATTCAACCTCCAAGACACACTGGAAAAATTTCTAGATGGCGTATGTATGTGTAGAAGTATTCACTCAGCACAATAGGTAAGAGCCAAAGACTGGAAACAACCCAAATGTCCTTATACAAGGAATTGACTGAATAAACTATGTAACACACTTACAAGTGAAGGCTATGCAGCTGTCAGTGAGAATGAGAAAGGTCTTCATAAACTGCTATGAAGTGATCCACAGGATACACACACACACAATATATATATATATATACATACATACATACATACATACATACATATATATGTATATAACATACACATATACATAGCAGCATATGTATGTATATGTGTATATATAGGTGTATATGTACACACACACCCACACACACTCATTAAAAATATATATTACCATGGAGGAAGAGAGAGGACAGAAGGAAGTTGAGTTGAATAAGGACTAGACCTCTCTGAATGCACTTTTTGTAGTTTGATTTTAGAACCAGTAAATGTTACGTGCAATTGTAAAATAATAACTAAATAAAAGTAATGACTTAAAATGAACAGGAAACAACCTACTTATTTACCTAGTCGGTAGCATAACCACTCGTAGGAAGCTTATTTCAAGTAATATACACCACAGTATTTTCACTATAGACCCAGCGAGACCTAGCTCAAGGACAAAAAGAACCGCAAAGATATCAAGAAACCTTGCTCTGCAAGCAGTGGGCTTGTCGTAGGGGGTTGATGTTATTTTGAAAATAGAATTAAAAAAACATGTTTGTTCTAATCACATTTGGAAGGAACCAAGATTTACAATATAAGGAAATAAAACATAGACCTATAAATGAATAAAATCAAGGAATTAAAATGAATACCCATTATTCTTACTTCAAAATTGAAAATATCAGTATAAACTCATGGTTTACTTTTCTTTTCTAAAAATCTGATATTTCCTAGTGATATTCACCAAAAAAGATTTAGAGGCAAAGACAACTCAATAACAACGAGCACCCTGCTTCCCAGACTGTAGTCTAGATGCCATTTCCCACTAAAAGGAACAAGGGCTCCTTGAGCTAGAACATCTTGTCATGCCTGAGAGCAAGGAAGCTATCAAAGATTACTGTGATCACATCAAAATGACATAGTAGCCAACTTGAAGGGGCCCCCACCTCCCAAGGATGAGACAGTTTGATCATCAAAAGAAAGAAACATATTGCAGTGGATTAAAATACATCAAATACAAAAAAGCTTCTGGGTTCATAGCAATACTCTACACCCCTCCCACGCCTCCCCCACTACCACAATAGGCAAAACCTCCTTAGTCCCCTTTGGAAGTAGCCAGAGCACTAACTCAATATTTGGAAAATTGACAAATAAAGGAATCAAGTAGTTATCTTACCTTTTTCCTAAACAAACTGTACCTGTTGGCAACCAAATAGTTGTTATGGGAAAGTTCTTTACAGAAGAAACACAAGTAGGAAGCCCAATAGGGATGATAAAATTGGGAACTCTCCAATCCATAAACCTTAAAAGAATAATGGTTTGAGGCAACAGTCACCAAGGGCTGCTTAAGCCATTAGAGTTCAAGGCTGTTGGAGACAGATCAGGTTGACACCAGCTGAATTCTGTAAGGTATGGATCAGGTCGACACCACCTAAATCCAAGATCAATGTTGAATGAAGCAGATATTGTGGGTATCCTGATAAGCTAGACATGGAAGTACACAGCATCACTTATGAAGCATGCAATATATTCTGTCCCTCCCTCCAAAACAAGAAAGCTGAATATAATCAAACTCTAGATCTAACTCATAGTTCATAGAGGAACATATTAAATGGCATCACATGTGATTTAATCAGAATTATTAAGTACATGGGAAATGCTATGAATCAAATGACCCAATTTAATCCAGAAATAAGTGACTCTTTAAGTGACTCTTTCTAAAAAATAAGTGGAACAATTACAGATGAAGTGAGATTTAAAACTAGACCAAATATAGTGACTCTTGTTGAATGATATACAGATGTTAATTATACTATTCTTGCAGGTTCTCTGAAGGTTTGAAATTTTTTCTCTTATAAAAATTAAGTCAGAACTTCTGCCAAGATGGAGGCGTAGGTGGAAACACTGTGCCTTCTCCCACAACCAAGTTTGAATACAACAAAGGTTTAGTAAACAAAGACGCAGCCAAAGAACAGAAAACTGAACTATACAGAAGTCCGACAACAGTGAACCATTCAACCAGACCAGTAAGAGGGGCAGAGCCAGCAGCAGAGCTGGGTCAGGCAGGAAGGATCCCCCGACCCAGGCAATGCAGGCAACCCAGGCGGCCCAGGCAACCCAGGCGCACAGGCAGCCGGGGTAGCATCGAGGACCCAGTGAGGGTGCGGGGCAGGCTGACCGAGGTCACACATTCATGTGCAGTGAGACAGACCACGCGGCCCTGGCAGCAGGAAGAGGCAGAGGGGACCACCACTGATTTCCTTTGACCCTGCCCCCACATACAGCGTCACAACCCAGCGACTGAGTTGTCCCGCCCTGGTGAACACCTAGGGCTCCGCTTCTCATATGTAACAGGCACAAACAGTCTAAAATATGGCTCAAGAAGAACTCAAAGAACCCCAGAGCCGATAACTCTAAGCAACCGAGAAATAGACACCCTATCAGATGCACAGTTCAAAATACTGGTGATCAGGATGCTCACAGAACTGGTTGATTATAGTCACAAATTAGAGGAACATATGAAGGCTAAACTAATTGAAATTAAGGGAGATGCCCAGGAAACCAATAGTGATGGAAAGGAAACTGGGACTCAAATCAATGGAATGGACCAGAAGGAAGAACAGAACATCCAACCAGAAAAGAATAAAGAAACAAGAATTCAAAAAAAATGAAGAGAGGCTTAGGAACCTCCAGGACATCTTTAAACGTTCCAACATCTGAATTATAGGGGTACCAGAAGGGGAAAAGAAACAGCCACGAGTGGAAAACATATTTGAACAAATAATAAAGGAGAACTTCCCCAGTCTGGCAAAGGAAATAGACTTCCAGGAAATCCAGGAAGCTCAGAGAGTCCCAAAGAAGCTGGACCCAAGAAGGAACACACCAAGGCATATCATAATTACATTAGCCAAGATTAAAATGAAGGAGAGAATCCTAGAAGCAGCAAGAGATAAAGGGACAGTCACCTACAAAGGAGTACCCATCAGACTGTCAGCAGATTTCTCAAAAGAGACCTTACAGGCAAGAAGGGGCTGGAAAGAAGTATTCCAAGTCATGAAATCCAAAGACCTACAGCCAAGATTGCTTTATCCAGCAAAGTTTTCATTTAGAATGGAAGGACAGATAAAGTGCTTCTCAGATAAGGTCAAGTTCAAGGAGTTCATCAGCACCAAGCCCTTATTATATGAAATGCTAGAGGGACTTATATAAGAAAAAGAAGATGAAAAATATGAACAGTGAAAGGACAGCAAACTCACAATTATTAACAACCACACCTAAAACAAAAGCAAACCAAGAGGACAGCTAGATCAGGAGTGGAACCATAGAAATGAAGAACACATGGAGGGTTAGCAACAGAGGAGTGGGAGGAGGAGAAGGTGGGAGAAGGTACAGAAAATAGCGTAGACAGTAGGTAGAAATAGATAGGGGGGACAGCAAGGATAGTAGGGGAAATATAGAATCTAATGAACTTGAGACACGTGGTCATAAACTAAAGGGGGGAGTGGTGGGGAAGGGGGTGTGCAGGGTGGAGGGGAATGAAGGGGGGAAATAGAACAACTGTAATGGTATAATCAATAAAATATATTTTAAAGATTAAGTCAAAGGGAGAAAAAGACATATAAGCCAAATGTGCCATGTGACTCTCGTTTGGACACCGATTTGAACAAGCTGATTTAAAAAGACGTATTCCAGACAACCATGAAAAATGGAACATGGGCTTTGCTGTGGATTATTGTTAAAGTTGTTGGGTCTGGTGATTCTACTGTGATTATGCTAAGCTCATTATTTATTAAAAATATATAACAGCCCTGGCTGGTATAGCTCAGTGGATGGAGCATGGGTCTGTGAAGCAAAGGGTCGCCAGTTCGATTCCTAGTTAGGGCACGTGCCTGGGTTGCAGGCCAGGTCCCCCGTAGGAGACACACAAGAGGCAATGACACATTGATGTTTCTCTCCCACTCTTTCTCCTCCTCTTCCCCTCTCTCTAAAAATAAGTAAATAAAATATTTAGAAAAATATATATACAACAAAGTAATAATGAATGAAAAGGCATTCATCTAGGGCTAAAGCCCTAAGGTACGGGAGATGGAACACGCTGGCTGTAATCTGTCAGAGCTAGTGTTTGGGCTCAAATGCCAGTTCCTCCACTTTACCTGGGAAAACCTGAGTGAGTTTCTTGGCTCTCTTAACTTCATTTTAGACACACCACCTATTTTGTAGGACTGTGAGAATTGAGTGAAATAATGTTTATGACAGTGCCTACCACAATTGATGTAACATGGTTTTTTTAAATGCAAAAGGTTGTCCCTCACAGTTGGGTCTCCACTTAACCAATACCAATATTTTTTAATCTAGTGTCATGATAGACTTTCAAGCATTCGCTGTAGGCTAATGACAAAGTTATTCCTTATATCACATGAGCCCAGGTCACCTGTAAAAGGCAGAAATCACAGACTTAAGGGAATGGGCAGTCCCATACTGGTCCTATCAGTCAGGTGGTCAGATTAAATGAATTCATACATGTAGATGCTTAGAATGGTGCCTGGTTCATGGCAATATTATATAAGTATTATTATTATTATTGTTGTTGTTGTTGTTATTATTACTACTACTACTATTATAAATGACTTAGCAGACTACAAGCCAACTTCAACTTCTGCAAGTTCCTCCTTCTCTTGTTTCTCTGAACTACCTACCTCTCAGGTACTGAGGTGACAATCTATAAATTGATGTATTTTTCCTAGGTGTAGAAAAGATGACTCAATCTCTTAGTTCACAGATTCTGCTCTTGTCTTGGGCTTGAGCCATTTTGAGTTTCCATTTTGACTGCATTATCACTAATGGGTCTTTGGCTCTCATAGTTAACAAGTGCCGTGACCCATAATGATGAGGGAATCAATGGCCTCCTGGGGTCCTCCCTCCAGCCTCATCCTGCTGCTCCAAGGGAAGTCTGGTCCTCACTGTAGCCAGTGCTAATCAGGGAGAGAGACATAAGTCCTTTTCTGGTGCCCTGAGGAGTTCTCAGAGAACAGCTTGGGCTAACTAGCACTCTGGGAAGTCTGCCAGTTTTGCTAGATTTCTATGTGTTTCAAATTCTTCCCCTGACCATGGCTGCACAGCATAAGTCTCCAGGTAATATGTACTCAGTGAGTTGCCCTGGGAGTGGTCACACAGGCTTGAAGATGCTCTGAACAAAGAGTGTGGACTCAGAAATATGTCCTACAGGAGGGCACTGTGACATTGGTAAAACCCAGCACCCTGAAGCAAACAAGTCAGCAACAAGACCTGTGATTCTGGGGCCACATCAGCTTTTGAGTAAAACATTCCATTGTCTTTACCTCAACCTGAAATTGCGGGAACTTCATTCAGGCCCATAGGACCTGCTGCTGCCTCACTACTCCCCAGTTTCCCAGGCCGTGTCATACAGTCTCACAATACCAGCCACCTTTGCAGCGTAGTGACCATTACTAGCCTCCTCTCTCTGGGTTCCACAGTGTCTGCTGAGAGGCCTCTGGTGCTCACCCAGAGGGGGTGATTCCAATGTCAATACGTAAGCTCCCCAAGGTTACTCTCCTACTTTCCCTGGGTCTGTAGTCTGATGCTGCCTAATCCTCTGATGTCACATTGTTTTAAATTAACAAGGACCTAAAAATAATAGATAGATAGATAGATAGATAGATGATAGATAGATTGATAGGTAGATAGATAGATAGATAGATAGATAGATAGATAGATAGATAAACAGATCAGGTGAAGGATGATGTTGCTGGCTGATTATTGCTTTGAGAAAGGCATACAGGTAAGGTGACCTGATGGCTATGTACAGGAGTCACTAGAACACATTGGCCAGTGTTGATTTGTGAGGTCAGCTCAGGGCTTAGATTTCAGGGAGAGAGGTCAATAGGGACTGACAAAGAACTTTGAAACAACACGAGGACATTTTAATCTGATCCGAACGGCAAGGAGTAGTCCTCTGCTGAGAAGCCCAGCAGGAGCTGTAAACCTGCTGGGGTTAAAGTTACCTGGCTTAGCAGGGTTGTCTGCCCTGCACCCATCTTCGAAGCATGGCTTAATCTCTTACCATGCAACCACCTCATGCACCCATCCATCAGGACTTCACACACCCATCCATTACATACCCGAAATCCCAGCACCCAAATTCTAATCCCCACTCTGCCACTTACAGGCATGTCTTTGGACTTGTCATCTATACTCTCTAGGCCTTAATGGCTGCATCCGTTTGTTGTTTTTAAAGATGATAATCATCCCTTCCTTGAAGTATTGTTTGGGACATCATCTGCATGTAACACACTTGGCACAGAGTCTGGCACATGGTATATGTTCAATAAATATCTTCTATCATTACCACCACCCTCAGCATTTGATTACCCCCCAAATTCTAGACATTTTTGTATGTGATAGTAAGAAAGCCCCACATGGTCTATTCTCTTCATCAGTTTAATATTATTCAGGAGCCAACATTAAATAGAAAGGTATTCCAATATTTAGTCACATTTCCTGAAGACCTTTACTGAGATTCCAGTTCATGCACCACCCACCGCCAGTCCTCTTCAAACCCCACTTCCAGTCTGCCTGGTTCCCTCACTGCTCCAGCTTCCCAGAGCCTCTGCCAAGGTGCTCACCGCCCAACTCTCTCCCACAGCTGTGAGTCCTCCTTCTCCTCCCCCAACCCTTGCCTCTTTTGCGACCTGTGCAACCTATCTCATGTAGTCTCTGAACCCTATTCTTCACAGAGCATGTAGACCAGAGCTGGTTGGCAAAGAAGAAATTCCCCCTAGGCAGCAGCCGGAGGGGGGTTCCCTAGTGAATAAAAATAATGTCACTGGACATGTATGTAGTACCTTCACATATATTTGCTCTTCATCTTCTCATCTAAATGAGTGGGTAAATGCAACACTCCCTTTAGTAGGCAAGGGGAAAAGACAGAAAAACTCAGAATAGCCAACAGTTTATTAAGTCTTGGCCCCAGGAATTGGATGGCATGACTGTGTCCTGTGCCCTAGGGTGGGCATTTAACTCCAGCTGAAGTCCACTAGGGGTTTTCATGGGGATTCTTGGACTTAGGACCAAGAATGTGTTTGAAAGCCAAAACTATAGATTATAAAACTTGAAAACTCTTTACTGAATCATGTTTGTTTTGACATGAAGATAAGTCAGTCTGCAGCAAGACATAAGTGTGAGGAGAAATAAAAACAGCAGCTAGAAAGTGTCCCCCTGTCTTCTGGGTCCCTCCATCTGGGGCTTCCCTAGGCCCTCAGTGATAGTTCTGCTCCTTAAAAAAATCATTTCCTCATGGCATGCATGGAGTGGAGCTATGTTTCTGTTCCTTACAACAGAGACATCTGAGCCACACTCTTGGGTTGAGACGTGGCCTTAAACAGACAGGGGCTGTGGCACGCAGGTTTCAACTGTAGGCCAAAGTGAGGGACGAGAGTGTGGCTCAAGGCAGCTATGAGCGAGAAAAGGCCTCAAGCTTTCTTGAGCATGAGAAGTGGTGGCCAGCGACTCCATCCATCTGTGGGGCTGGAAAAAACCCAAATTTATTCACATGCTCAGCAGAAACCCACATTGTGATGCTCACGGAGGAAAGGCAGGCCTGGGAGGTCAGTGATAAATGGCATTTAGAGTCAGGGCTCAGGCTGTCTCCTTTCCACCCACCAGATCTGCACCAGGCTCCACCGAACAGATCCTCTCCATTCTTGCCTTTCCACCTCTGCCCCAGCCACTGGCTCCGGCAAGCATTTCCCCGCCTGGGGCACTGCCAGCCCCTTCGCCCATTAAAACTTGATGCTTTATGCTTTCCACCCCGTCTTTCCCTGCCGCTGGGTGACCCCTCAGTATTTTCACAGATGGGCCAGGCAGAGGGCTTCATTTGAGCCTAAGCAGAGTGGCCTCAGACACTGTATTCTACTGTGTCCTGTGACCTCCTGAGTGTGCCCACCTGCCCGAAACTCTGGGGTCTCCTGAGGGAGCCACACACCCACCCCTCCTGCCAGAGTCGTCTGATTTGAGTGTGAGATTCCAAGGCTGCAATGGGGAACTCACTTTTAAAGTCGATTCCAAACGTTGCTATCTTTAGTTCAATCTGGGGCATGTTGTGAGTAATAGTCATTATTCCCGTAGGTGTTACTATTAATTATAAAGTTTTCAGTATAGGGAAAATTAGTTTGACAATATGCCTGTGTTTAAAGATTCAGTCAAGCAGTACCAGCCGACTCTACAACTGAGGTCACCAACAGGAGTAATAATTTTTAAAAAATAATGCTACCAAGGTATATTTTTAGACTTCATAGTTTAGACTTTATTTTTTAGAGCAGTTTCAGGTGCACAGCAAAACTGAGTGGAAACCAGCGTTCCCACATACTCCACCAGCACAGCCTCGGGCTATCAACCTTCCCCACCAGAAGGTTCCCCAACTGAAAGTTTGTTCCAGTTGATAAGCCTACATGGACATATCATACTCACCCAAAGTCCTGGTGTGGTAGATTCCATGGATTTAAACGAGCGTGTAATGGCACGTATCCACTCTTATATCCATCATACGGAAAAATCTCACTGCCCTAAAACTCCCCTGTGCCTCATCTATTCACCCCTTCCTCTCTCCAACCTCCTGGCAACCATTGATCTTTTTTCTTTCTCTATAGCTTTGCCTTTTCCAGAATTTTGTTTACTCAGAATCATACCAAATGTAGCCTTTTAAGATTTGCTTCTTGAGAACATTTTGCTCAGTGAAATAAGCCAGTCAGATAAATAAAAATGCCATATGATCTCACTCATATGTAGAATCTAATAACAACTGAACTTACAAGGAAAATGGGGACAGATCATAGATGGGGAGCAGGATGACAGCTGGGGGTGGGGAGGTTAGGGGTGGAGGGATGGGGCAAAAAGGACAAAGGACTCATGGACATGGAGAACAGGTAGTGAGAGAGGTATAAGGGGACTAAATTGAAATGGAAAAAAAATACAATAAAGGCTACAAAAAGATTTGCTCCTTTCACTTGGTAATATGCATGAAGATTCCTCCATATCGTGTATGTGTGTGTGTGTGTGTGTGTGTGTGTGTGTGTGAGAGAGAGAGAGAGAGAGAGAGAGAGAGAGAGAGAGACTTGCTAGCTCATTTTTTAGTGCTGAATGGTAGTGCAATGTCTGAGTATATCTCAATTTACTCATCCATTCATCTGCTGAAGGATATCTTGGTTGCTTCTGAGTTTTGGCAATTATGAATAAAGATGCTATAAAATCAGTGTGAGGGTTTTCATGTGGACTTGTTCTCGACTCCTTTAGGTAAATACCAAGGAGTGTGATTGCTGGGTTGTATGAGAAGAGTGAGCTCAGTTTTAGTAAGTGACTTTAATACACATTATATAGTTTTATCTTCAGAGTAAAGCTCCAGTGTTACTGGGGTAAATCTCAGATTTTGTAGTTTAGCAAGCCACCACTCCAGGAGGCAAAGTGACTTCCCGAAGGTCCCCAGACTGAACCACAGATCTCCCGACTGAGATGAGAGGTTCTTCATTACCGCTGAATCGCTGTCCCCGGCAGTTCTTGGCCCTGTGAGATAGCCCTCGGGGCTGGCTCCCTCTCTCATGCACTTCTCAGGCTGTAGTGGGCTAGAATTTCTAGAAGGGGGTTCCATGAAACCCACAGCCCTCCTGTCTCTCAGGGGTCACTCATAGCAACTCTTGACCATTGCTTACTGCTCCCTCTCCAGCCCACACCCCACCACCCCAGCTTTGGAGAAATAAGAGAGCATCTTCCTCTTGGCTGGGGGAGCTGCTGGCCCCACACCCAGGGCTTGTAATTGATTCAGACCACGGTTAACACATAGGTGGAAAATTGCTTGCCCAGACCACAGTGTCTTATAGGCTGTGGATGCCCATGGTGTTCTCTCCCTTTAAGAACCTGTGTGGTGCTGGGGAGGAAGGCCAAGCAGCAGATAGAGAACAGCAGCCCACAGCCACTCTGCATACACTGGATGGCAACAGAGGGGAAGTTTGAGCCTCGTTTCTACCTTGAAGGACAAACAGCTATGGCAATAGGCAATCAGTTGTCTTGTGAGTTTCTTCCTTTTTGTTAAAAAAAGAACTTTCTTTTAAGCTGTGTTCTTTTAGCAATTATTTGTTTAAAATAATTTCTTCAGAATTGCCTGTTTATAATCCCCCAAATGTAGTACTTTGTGTTTCCTGTACAGCTCATCCTCTTCGGGGGACAGAGAGAAACCACGCTAATAAGGACAATGCACATTTTGTTGTTCTCTTCATAGTTTGTGTGTGTGTGTGTGTGTGTGTGTGTACACATTACTTGGAACTTGGGAATTTTCTTTTTGGTAAGATAGAAGGGAAATTGCTAGTGGTGTGATTAGGATTGTGTTTTCACAGTTATGGTTGAGATCAGTTTATTGGCCTGAGCAGCTATTGGGAAACAGGAGGGAGGGGCTGCAGGGGGGCCTAGTCATTTGTTCCTTCTCCACTTCTTAATTTCTTTTTATTCCTTGTAGTAAGGAGATAGACACAAAAGAAAGCAACATAATGTTTTTTAAACATTTAGCATCAAGATACGTCAATCACTAAGATGAAGGTGGTGAATGCTTGTAATGTTCCCTTTGAAAAGGCCCTGCAGTAATTCAGAACTCTTAGAAAGCAAGGACAGCGACAATGACTGGCCAACCCTGACAAGGCTCCTCAGTCCTCATGACAAAACATCCTTCCAGCCTGTACACATAGCACTGGCCTGTACCCCAGGAGGAGCAGTGGACATCGCGTTTTTAGTGGTACAGATTCATCAGGGCCAGTGATACAGGCATGAGGCTTCTGTGTGTCTCTGCTGGGGGCGCCAGTGGGGAAGAATTAATGGCCAGCTCCTTCATCCAGGGGTCCAGGTCTGTGTGGACTCAGCAGGTAAAGAAATGGCTGAGCAAGAGAATTTGGGAGAGTGAGTCTGGGAGGACTTCATGGTGGAAGCAACTTTTCTGTAGGGTTTTAGTAGGGAGAGGCAGTGTGAAGAAGACAGAGAGGTGGTATAGAAAAGATGGAGAGGGCTTATGCTCTGGCTGGGCACACATTACTGGAGGAGGGGAGGAACATGCAAGGCTGGCTGGATTGGGGCATGAAACAGGCTGAAGATGGTCTTGGGGAAACTAGCTGGCTCAAATGGAGTTGGATGGGGATGGGGGGTGGTGAGAGCACTGGCATCCGTACTAGGCAAGTAATTATTTCCATTTTAGGCCCCGAACCTCTACTACTTGAAATACCATATTTTTAGGGCTATAAGATGCCCCAGACCATAAGATGCACCTAGGTTTCAGAGGAGGAAAATAGGGAAAAAATTTTTGAAGCAAAAAATGTGGTAAAATATTTAATAACCTGTGACCCTGCTCCACCACCACCACCCCCCACAATGAGCCAGGTAAGCTACATTTGGACTATAAGACACACCCCCATTTTCCTCCCAAATTTTGGGGGGTGTGTCTTATAGTCCAAAAAATATGGTACTTTGCAAATGATAAAGTGAAATTTTTATTCACGCTATTGCTATTAGCCAAGTGTGTCTGTTTGTTTGTTTTTTTTTTCTAAAGAAGCACAGTGGGATTTTCTGCATTTCTTCATGCTTTCTTCCACTGAACAAGAAAAATATCTTATATTCAACTGTGGATTGAAATGGGACCCACTGTATCAAGAATGCTTGCCCCCTACCTCTACAAAGTTTTAAAATGTTTTTAAAACCTTTAAAAATGTAAGAATAATTCTATAAGAGAGCCTTTCAGGGTGCTCATATTAACATATATTTATTTCAACAGATATTTACACAAGCTTATCATCATCAAGTGCACTGCTGGATGCTGGGTTATGGGCACCCAGGGGTTAGAGTAGGAGTCAAGACACGCAGATAGCTTCAGTGGACAGGACCATGCTCTAGGGTGTGACCCTGACCTTGGAGGAGCCATCTGGCAGACTCCCCTTCTCCCAGTCCTTCCCCATGGCTATAAACACCCCAGGCTCTCCCTGTAGGGAAGAAAATTTCTCCTAGTCCCTCACTATTGACTTCACCCCTCCTAGTATTGACTTTCTTCACCCCTCAGCCTCTGAAAAATGGAGATAATGGCCATCTCACAGAGTTGTGAGAATTAAATAATTGAATGGATGCCAAGTAGCCAGAACAATGTCTGGCACATAATAAGCACCCACTAAATGTGAGCTATTGTTATTAATTCAGACTTAAGAGGGAGCAGAAAGCAAATTCACCTACTCAGTCCATCCATCTTGAGCCAAAACCTATTTTGTGTCTACTGGCATAGAAATAGCACATATTAAAAAAATTTAAGTGCTTGGCTGATTGGTCCATGGGAGCCCATGAGCACTGGAGTGACTGGGGAACTCCATCTGTGTCACCAGATAGACCAGCTCGTCTCTCTGTTCTGGAGCCACCGCATCCCTTCTCCCAAGGACCAACAAGTATGAAAATGGACTCAGTTGGATAGGTAAACATGGCTCCACCACCTTGCACAATTACATCAAGAGTACAACCAAAATATAGAACCACCATCACTCAGAACCATCAGAAATCAAGTTGAGTGGAAATCTGTCAACCATGGAAGTAGGTGAACTACATCCACCCACACTGGTAGGAGGAGTGGAAATGTGGAACAGGCTGGTCCCACATCCACATGTGGTGGATAAAAGTTCAGAAGGGATATCCTGGGAGTGAGGGGTCCCAGCCCCAAACCAGACCCCCAGCTCAGGGTTTCAGTGCCAGGAAGATAAGTCCCCCAAACTTCTGCCTACAAAAACCAGTGGGGACTGAATCAGTGGAAGAAACTTTGGGAATCCCAAGCAGTTCCTCTTAAAGAACATGCACGCACATGAACTTACTCAGACTCACTCCCTCTGAGCTCCAGCACTGGGATAGTGGCTTGACAGACACCAGTGGCATATGGAACTAAAGTGTCTGTTATCAAGGCAAGCAGAGGTCATGCCCATTTTCTGAACCCTCCTCCCACGGAGCCACAGAGAAGGCAGGTGAGTACCATATCTCAGGCTCCATCAGCCTGGCTAACACTGTATGTTCTGCCCTGGAGATCCACTGAAACTCTATTCCACACAACTTACGAGCCCACTCAAGCTACTTTTCCATAGGAATGGCTGGTCTTGGCTCATGCTTCACAACTTCCTAAATCCTCTCAAACAAGCAACAGCTGGCCCCAGTGAGCCCCCAGCCCACAGACCTCTTGCTAAATAGCCCCAGACCCAGCACTAGCAGCAGCCTGCCTAGATTCACAGCTTGGCTTCACCTGTGAATCTCCAAGTCTGCACAAGTAGCAGCCATCTCAGATTGCTTTAGAGCTCATGCAAGGTGGACCCTGAGAGAATACAGGTGGAGTCTGACCTTGGCTGCACCACCTGGGAAACTCCAGCACCTGTATACCCAGTGGACAGCTACAGACCATGATGAAGGACCACTACCCTACTCCTGCACAGCTGATCTTCCACAGAGGGCAGAGGTTGGTGGTCAGTGGTCACAGCTGACTGGCCTGGGTAAATCCCTCCTGTTGACCTGCCAACAGCAATCAAGGCTCAACTATGAGAAGAGGGTATACTCAGCCCACACGAAGTGTGCACCTCAAATATGCAGCTTGGGAAATAAAGGCGGCTATGTTACTGGACCCTATAGGACATCTACTATATAAGGCCACATTACCAAGATAAGAGTCATAGCAGCTCTACCTAATACATAGAAACAAACCCAGGGAGGCTGCCAAGATGAGGAAACAAAGAAACATGGCCCAAACAAAAGAACAAATCAAAACTCCAGAAAAAAAGAACTAAACAAAATGGAGATAAGCAATCAGATGCAGAGTTCAAAGCACTAGTTATAATGATGTTCAAGGAACTTAGTGAGGACCTCAACAGCATAAAAAAGATCCAGTCAGAAATGAAGGATTCACTAATTGAAATAAAGAATCATTTACAGGGAAACAACAGTAGAGTGGATGAGACTGAAAATCAAATCAATGATTTAGAACAAAAGGAAGCAAGAAACACCCAATTAGAACAAGATGAGCCCTTTCTGGTGTGGCTCAGTGGATTGAGCACCAGCCTGCAAAGTGAAAGATCACCAGTTCGATTCCCAGTCAGGGAACATGCCTGGGTTGCAGGCCAGGTCCCCACTTGGAGGTGTGCAAGAGGCAACCAATCAATGTATCCCTCATCCATCCATGTTTTTTTTCCTTCTCTTTCTCCCTCCCTTCCTCTCTATCTAAAATAAAAATAAATAAAGTCTTTAAAAAAAGAACAACAAGATGAAAAAAAGAATCCAAAAAAATAAGGATGGTATAAGCAGCCTCTGGGACAACTTCAAGCCTTCCAACATTCACATCATAAGGGTGCCAGATGGGGAAGAGAAAGAGCAAGAAATTGGACATTTATTTGAAAAAATAATGAAAGAAAATTTCCCTAATTTGGTGAAGGAAATAGACACCCTAGTCCAGGCAGTAAAAGAGTTCCACACAAGATGGATGCAATGAGGCTCACTCCAAGATACATCATAATTAAAATGGCAAAGGTTACAGATAAAGAGAGAATCTTAAAAGCAGCAAGAGAAAAGAAGTTAGTTATGTATAGAGGAGTTCCCATAAGACTGTCAACTGATTTCTCAAAAGAAACTCTGCAGGCTAGAAAGGATTGGCAAGAAACGTTCAAAGTCATGAAAAGTGAGGCCATACAACCAAGATTGCTCTACCTATCAAAGCTGTCCTTTAGAATCAAAGGGCAGATAAAGAGCTTCGCAGATGAGAAAAAACTAAAGGAGTCCATATCACAAAACCATTGTTATATGAAATGTTAGAGGGACTTATTTAAGAAAAAGAAGACCAAAACTAGAAACAATAAAATGGCAATAAATACATGTCTATCAACAGTTGACTCTAAACAAACTAAGCAAACAAGAAGAACAAAGACAGAATCCTGGATTCAGAGAGCATTTTGATGGTTGACAGATGGGAGGTGGGTGTTGAGGGATGGGTGAGGAGATGAGGGGATTAAGAAGTACAAATAGGTAGTTACAGAATAGTTATGGGAATGTAAAGTACAGTATAGGAGATGGAGAAGCCAAAGAACTTGTACACATGACCCATGGACATGAATTGTGGTGTGGGGATTGCCTGAGGGAGAGGGGGGTACTGGGTGAAGGGGGGAAAAGGGGGAAAAATCAGGACAACTATTATAGCATAATTTTAAAAATTAAAAAACGTAAAGCAGGTTACTAAATAATAATTACATTATGATTCCCATCTGGGGGGAAATATAGATTTTTACATAAAAACTAGTAGAGATAACGTGCTGGATTATATATGCCGAAAATTCATATGTTAAAGTCCTAACACAGAATGTAAACTGTATTGGGTGTATTGGGAGATAAGATCTTTAAAGATCTAATTAATTTAAAATTAAGTCTTTAGGTCTTTAATTGAGGGCCCTAGTCCAGTATGACTGGTGTCCTTATAAAAAGAGAAAATTCAGACATAGACACTCACTCGCATGGAGGAAGACCATTTGAGGACACACCAAGAATGTGGCCATCTGCAAGATAAAAAGAAAGGCTTCGGGTAAAATCAAACCTGCCAGCACCTTGACCTTGGACTTCCAGCCACCAGGACTGTGAGAAAATAATTTCCTGTGTTTAAGCCCTTCAGTCCATGGCACTTTGTAATGGAGCCCTAGAAAACCAATACACTGGAGAAAATTTTGGAATATACCTCCAGTGGTTGTTCTCAGAGTGGAGGAATTTTAGCAGACTTATTTATTTTCTGATTTTAAAACACCCCGGTATTTCTCATAAAACAAATTTTCACGAAGAATCACAAGACAAAGCAATCCCCTCAGAGTGTGTGTCCCCCACAGTCAGATTTCAAATCCTGTTTGCTGCCACCGTTCCCTTGGCTCCCTGATGCGTGTGCAGGAGGCCAGTTGCGTGACGGTGACCGAGTGACTGACTGGCGGGGCCAGCCTGCTGAGGCCTCTGTCACAGGCTGTCATGGGAACAGCCTTAGGGTTTTACCGCAAATGGAACAGGGCTTCTGAAAATTATCCCATTCAAGTGAAAGGATGTCTATTTTTACCCGTTTTTATTTTTTATCTATTTTTATTTGAGTATTGTTCACATGTAAAATGGTCACTTTTCCTCTGAGAATTCTCCAGGGAAGAAGCAGAAATCCTCTAGAACCCCTGCAATCCGGCACGTGTCCTCAGGATTGATTGGGTGGGCGGCCCCTGGCCCCCCCACCCGCCCCCGCCCCCGCCCCATTCCTGAACTGTCTCCGTGACTCTGGATGAAGGGGTGGCAGACTCCAAATACCCTGTTTCCACAGAACTCCCTGCTGCTTTTGCACAAAACCGCTTTGATCTCTACCTGCAGCAGCAGTAGAGATGAGTGGTGGTGGGAGGGGAGGGGCCATCAGACAACAGGGCTACAGGAGCCTCTTCTCACCCATGGCTTTTTGTTGTTGTTGTTTTTAATCCCAAGAGAAAAATCAAAGAGATAAAAGCAAATATGCGTGGAAGGAAGAAAACAAGAGCACAGTTTTCCTCAGTGGCCTGGCTTCAGTCTATTGTGTTAACCCCATCCATGGGGCAGCACAGAGGGGGTGTTATGTCAGAAGGTCACCCCCACATACATGCCCCCCTCATTTGCCCCCTGCCCCAACTGAGGGGTCCCCAGCTTGTTAGCAGTAGCAGAGCAGGAGGAAATCTTTCTAACAGGCAGAGCTGTAGAGCTTCTGGAAACAGTTACCAGAAGCCATCTGTGAGGAGGGACACAGTTCCTACCCTGAAAATAGGACCATGATGGAGGTCTGGACAGGGGGATAGGAAAGGTTGCCCCAAGGCCACCTTTGCCCCAGCGACACTGCCTGAGAGAGGGGCAACCGTGTCCAGCATTATTATGATCGAAGGTAGAAAAACGGCACCCCACGTTCATCCACTGCCTGTGCAGAGGTGGCGGCGAATGCTCCTCAGGGAGAGTGCAAAGTAGCTGCTACTGAGCATCACCTTGTCTCAGCTCGCAGCCTCCCTTTACCCCCTGGGCTGCTGCCACTGTCCTGCACTCCCAGGCTTGGTGGCTGGGACATACGACCAAGCTCTTGCAGCCTTGGTTTCCTCGTTTGTAAAATATTGGTAAGAGTCGATTGCATTTCCACACACCAGCAACACACAATAGGACTGACCTGAGTCCAGAAACACGCCCACGTGTGTGTGGAACTTTGCAACTTACCAAAACTGGTTTTCAAAGTGACCGTACCAGTTTTCACTCAGACAAGCAATGCATAAAGATTCTTTTGCTTCAAAATCTTTTTAATATGTGGTATTGTCAGACTTCTTCATTTTTGCTAACTGAATAGCATAAACAGGCATTCATTTGCATATTCCTTATCACTAATAAGTTGAACAGGTCTTCATTTTTTCCATTGGCACTTATTTTTCTGTGAAATTCTTTTTATGCCCGATTCTTTTTGATTTGGAAGTTTTTGAGGGGGTGTCCTTGTTATTAATTCCTTGTGTTTATGCTAATAAACACAAATGTGTTTTTCTATTTTCTTTAAGAATTGTCTTGACATAAGAAAGTTTTTAATTTTGAGAAAATCAAATGTACCAGTCTTTTGAAATACAGAGAAGGATGCACATAACTCACACGTTTGTCAGGAGGATGAGCATTCAATAAAGCAGCCAGGATGTAAAGAATGGGGCAGAGCTACATGTATGATATGAAAATAGCTCGAAGCTGTCTTAGGGAGAGAGAGCGCTAGAAGGCTGCTGTAGTAAGTTCCTTTTTGTATAAAATGTTAACTTGTCTTTCACACCCTTGTATTTTCCATCCTTGCCTTGGGCCTACAAGGGTATAGGTGGGGGGCAAGAGGATGAACTGGCAAAACTCCCGACCAGGAGCCACCTTCAAGGCCCTGAGGCCCGGGGGAGACTATGACCACCCTGCGAGGGCCCAGCAGCCCCAGCGCCCCTTGTGAGGGACTGTGACAGCCATTCCGTAGGCAGCAGCCTGGAGACAGGACTCCACTGCATCCCAACCAAATACCTGCCCCTCACCCACAGGAGTGACTATGACTTGCCTCCATGACTTGGCTTCATCTCTGACCAGTTTGATGTATCCAGTGTCTATGCATCCCCCATCCCCCCGAAGTGTCCCAATACAACCAAGAATAGTGGGTGTGACCTGGGTGTCTGAGGAGGGACTCCTGGACCCTCATCCTTCAGCTGTGAGAAGACATGAGGACCTGTCAACCACAGTTTTCTGGAGAAGGGCACTGGGATTGGGGGGGGGGGGTGGACAGTGACTATTGAAGACCCCTAAATTCCTAACTGGGAAGGTCATGGTGGGTAGTTACACCCCAGGCATATAACTTCTTCAGTAAAGGGTTTATTTTTGCCTTAAGCAAGCCGTCTATTAATCCTGCGTATCTAGGTTAACACGCCTTTGTAATGCCTATTTTTCAGACCTCTCAGAACCCTCGTGATCTAATCCTTGCCTTGCTTTCTCCCACCTTCACGTAATTTCCCTTGATTCCCTCCTTAACTCTAAATGCATAAAAGAAACTGCAAACTGTCCTCCAAAGCTTTCTTTTCATTGCCTGTTGAGATTTTGCTTCCAGGTATATCCACTGTTTGGCTTAAATAAACTCATGAAAATTTTCTACAGGTTTGGGACATTCTTGCATCAACAAATCAAAGCACTCTTGATAAGTGGGTCATTGAATAGAGGGGCAGATGGATGGATGGATGGGACCAGGGAAGAGAGGAAGAACTCTTCAAACTGCAGTTGAGTTTGGAAATTAATGCAGAAGGCTGTGGGAAGTCTGAAAGACACTGAGCTCACCTGGGGTAAGTATTTCTTCTAAGTCCAGCAAGGCAATTCTTTCTCCATGCCCTTTTCACTCCCGTGTGTGGGTTCAGTATTCATCTCCAATAACCTCCCATTAGTAAGAGTTTGTGATGTATTTTAATGGCAAAATTACAAAGTCAGATGATTGCTGATTTTAATCTTTGCACACACATCATGCTCTCAATGATTAATTTTCTGTGTCTTCACCAACCTTCGCAGTTTGGGAGAAAAAGGCTCATTTTGGTTCTATAGTCACCAGCCACACATTACAAGGCTGCTGTTCTCTGCCCTCCATTCGCGGAAGAGAGAGAGGTACTGAGGTTCTGCTCTAACTTCCCTTCCCCACCACAAGGAACGATGAGAGCAGATTCCATGGGGGGAGGAAATCTCTGGTTTTCTCCTTTCAGAAGTGTGGTTCTGCCTTTTTGAAATGTTGCTTTAAAATGTTTTGAATTCTGCTTTTAAAGTGTTGTGTTTTTTGCCCAAAGTACATAAAACTTGCTGAATGGCATTCTGATACTGGTTCAGGTAGATTGTGAGACTTAAACACTGTGTTCGATCCTGCTTCTGGGCGGACATTTCCATGCTCTCTTACCTTATTAACTGTGGGGTTTAGGGAGATATGTAGAAAGTACCCTGTCTCACAACCAAAACACATTTAGTGGAGCCCATGTACCTAACACTGCCATTGACTTCACACAGAAAGTTGCTCAGCGTGGTCTCCGCCCTGTCTACTTGCAACAGAGGTAGAGCAGGGGTCAGACAAAAGCTCCCCACCCCCCACACATCTGGCTTGGGGGATGGGAGAAGCAGAGCATGACGATTGGATGGCCACTTGGCTGGCTTCCTAGTCATGTTAAATAGCTGTGCCTGCCAGCACTCCAGCCAGGGAGATGGCTGTGACTTTAACTGGTGTTGTGGCTGGAGGACTGGAGAGCTTGGAGGTGGTCGCTCTGCATCATGGAGCCATGCCTGCCCAGACTAACAATGGCAGCCGAAGAAAGGCAGAAGATATGGGAGACCGACAGGTGTAACCCAGTGTGGAAGGAGTTGGAAATGGGGTTATGGAGGAGGTGCACGGTGAGGATTTAAACTCAAGCACGGCAGCCATTTGCTGACTTAGCTAAACAGGGAGTAGTAGCGAGGGAGGAGGCATGCTGTCTGTAGTAAGGCATTTTTGCCATGTGGTGTGAAAGAGAGCAGTGAGAAAGGAGAAGTAAGCGAGCAGCTATGTAGCTTATAGTGAGGAAGGGGGCCATGCAGCCTGGGCCAATAAGAAAGAAGATGCCGCTGCTGTGATCCCCCCTGCTCTAGCTGACTCCAGAGCTGCAAAGGACTTTCTTGCAAGATCCTGTCCTGCTGCACCTGGATTTTACCTGTGCCTTTCCTGAATTACACCATGATCCAGAGTAACACAGCACATGCTTTTCTGTACTATTACATGGGGGCTGATGACCATGCACACAGATCCTGAAGGAGAGAACTGCCATGTGAGGATGGTGACTTGGGTACCTTCCAGAGGGACTGGAGAACTGATTAAGACCAGATAAGATGAAGGGAAACTTTTGGAGATGTTTTGGCTAGTAGCCTGGTGGGGAGCATGGAAAATGCTGGGTCTCATGGGAAAGAAGGGCTCTGAGCTGAAGTGCTCTAAGCTCCCCCAAGGTTGGAATGTTGTAAATAAAGATGTGTTCCTTCCACCATTAATTGTTGGGTCATTCCCCAAGGTGTCATGCAGCTGGGCCCCAGTCTGCTCGGTAACATACTCTCTAAGAAGACAGTGAAGTAGAGGACAAACTGAGAGGACAGAGGAAGGACATGAGGAAGAGAATGAAACCCAATGGCTCGTTCATGAGTAGGTCACAGAGTGCTGTCGCATGGGTATCAGCTCAGAAGTCAGCCCGTGCAGAACCAGTATGTGGACAGGGTAGACCGCTGTGGGTCTGCTTGTGTCCAACCCCCACCCAATATACTGAAGTCCTAAACCTCAGTACCTGTGAATGTGGCCTTATTTGGAAATAGAGTCTTTGCAGCTAAGATAAGATGACTAGGGTGGGCTTTGAGCCAATATGACTGGTGTTCTTTAAAGAGGGAAATTGTACACAAACACACAGGGAGGACAAAGTGTGAAGACACAGAAACATACAGACACAGAGGGGAGACTCCACGTGGAGACAGAGACAGAGAATGAAGTCCTGCTCCCACAAATCAGAAAACACTTGGGGCCACCAGAAACTGAATAACGCAAGGACGGATTCTCCTCTGGAGGCTTTGGAGGGAGCCTGGCTCTGCCGACACCTTAACACTGGATGTCTACTTTAAAGGTCTGTACCTTCCTGGCAGCCTAAGGAAACAAACACATGGATTCTGTTGGGTATAAGCAGAAACCAACTTTATTTCCTTTCTCCATTACCTTTCCATGCTCACATTGTTAGGCCATTTCATCCCCAGACGCGATCTTAGGTAGATCCCATAGCTTTATGTGGTTATTTTGAGATATTAGAAGCCCAAGTCTGTCTAAAATCAACACTTCAGTCTTCATCCCATTTAAAGCTTTTCTTTCCAATCATAGTGTTAACTCAAGCTCAGAAAAGGTGGAGCACAGGGGATGTTTAGGGCAACAAAACTATTCAGTATGAAACTGTAATGGTGACTACACAACACTGTTCATTTGTCAAATCCACAGAATGTGCAGTACAAAGAGTGACCCTTAATGTAAACTGTGGGTCTCGATTAACATAATAATGAAAATATATACTATATAACAAATGAGACTTATACAAGTCCAAAAGAAACACATAAGTAGATAGTAATACATTACATCAGTATTGGTTCATCAATTGTAATGAACATACTGCACCAGTGTGGATGTTAATAGGGGAAGCTGGTGGGGCAGTGAGGGATGGGGTAATGGGAACTCTACTTTCTGTTTGATTTTTCTGTAAATCTAAAAATTTTCTTAAAAAATTAAGCCTACTAACTTTTTTTAAAAAAAGAGTCGAGCCAATTGTTTCACTGAGTTGACACCTGAAAAGAGTAGACCTAGTACTTTGACATGGTCTTGGGGTAACTAGAATCTGGGGGATGTGACTTTTTTCTCTAGGATCTTTGACTAACACGTATTAGTTCTTTTGTGAAAATACCCCCAAATTTGCTATAGGTAACTGGGCAAATAGAGAAGGTAAGTAGTTTCTCTATGAATGTCTGAATCCCATTGTCCCAGTGCCAAGAGTCTCACCACTTCTGTCCCTCTTTCTGCACACCACCCTCACCCTGGCACAGTCTGTACCCACTGAGAGAATGGCATTGTCTTCTTGGCTTGTCCTGAAACTTGGCTCCTTTAAATTTTTTTTCTTTTTTCATGTGCAAGAGAAAAAAGTAGCACAGTATGGCTTAGTTCCCATAAAAACAGTCTGCTCCTGTCCCCAGAGTGCATTCCCGCTGGGCAGAGAGGTTGTCATTGTGTGTGCCCTGGCACTGGGCAGCCCGGGAAAATGCCCAAGCTGAGGGTTAGTCAGCACTCAGAGTGAATGTTTGTATTAATGGCTTCACGAGAAGCTGTCAGACTGGACCCTGGGGAGGAGTTGGAGAGCGATGCGGCAGTACAATCCACGCAGACACATTGGTCCCAGGCTTCCAACACAGGCACAACCAGGCATCCAGTATGGCTTGGTCAACTCACAGGCTGGTCCAAATGCCAGCAGCCCTCACTGTGACAGCAAACAGCAAGAGACATGTGGTACATTTCTGGCATTTTCCCCTGACGTGCACCAAGCCTTTCCCAACGTCCTGGACTGCTCTCCCAAGACTCCTGGCCAGTCTGGTTTTCCTCCTTCACTTTCTTTTCCCCCTGTCCTTCTGTACCTTTTTTTACAGGTTTCCAATTTAGCAGTTGAAGCTATAATTGGGAAGAACACATCCCAAAATTTCATTTTGTCTGACTGAAAGGGGCAAGCAAGTAGACCAGATGTGAATGTGGTGTCTCGGCAAGCATGCGTCTCCTCAACCAATACGGATCGAGGGCTTCCCATGTGTGAGGGTGTGTAAGACTTCTGATATGAAAGATAAACTGTTGCACTAATAAAATATGCCCATCCTCCAGAAGTTCACAGTTTGTGGGTAAAACAGGCACTAAAGAAGTGATCACCACGACAATTCTCCAGAACCTCAGTGTCCCTTACCTGAAATTCTAGCACATATCTTAGGAATTCCAGTTCTAGTATCTATGCCTCAAGTCATTCCCATTTGAGGTAATTAGACCGAGGCAGTGGGAAGGATAAAACTTGGGGCAGAGAATGCACAGGGAGGTATCATCAATGACAGAGTCAAAACGAACACATTTTCATTGCCATGTTGGGGGAGGCAGCAGGGAAACCAGGATCTCCTCCAGGAGGGAGGGAAGTAGAAATATTTATTAGAAGGACTAAGGAAGGGATGTGCATAAAGTTATCACGGACAGAATCACAACTAAATGACCTTGTGCAAGAAGGGAGGGAGTTGAGACCTATGCAGCTAAGGTTCTCGGTTCTCCAAGTGATTTTAACTTAGTGAGAGCTGCAAGTCGGGAGCTAACGACTCCGAGATATAAAATCGGAAAAAGCACTGAATATTTGGATAGCAAAGCAGACGGGAAAGTGAATACATTTTATTAGGCATACTACCTATAAGAATGTAAAGTCTTCACTTTTAAGCACTTCACTGAAACAGCCAAGGATGGGAGAGCCTAAAGATGTTTACTTTAACAAATTAATGTACAATGTATACATGGTATTACCATTCTCTTTATCTAAGATGTCATCTTTATTATTTTATTTAGTAAATGTAATAAATAGTGTAATAGAGTCATTCATAACTTCTCCCAATTCTACATTGCCATTTAAGGCATTAAACTCTTGATTCTCTCGGGCTTTTCTGGTTTCTGTATTGCATAGTCAGGGAGAAATTTATGGTAGATACTGTTGGAAAACAAAGAAAAGGAAGCCCATGTTGACCTGGGGGATTCAAGGGTGTCTGCTAAGGTGGTGATTTTTTAGGCGGTGTCTTGAAAGACAAGATGACATTAGCCAGGAGACCAACAAGGAGACATAGCTCTTCCCATGCCCAGGGCCTTCTCATGGTCTCCATAAGACCATTCTTCCCTTAGCTGGTTGTGTTTCCAATTTAAGACAGAGTTGTGTAGTGATGTCGGAAAGTAATAGTAATAATATTAATGAAACAGCCCTACCTACATAAATCCCATTTGGGCTTCACAAAAACCCTGTGAGATAAATGTAAAGAGCTCAGTTTATAACTGAGAAAACTGAGGTCCAAACAAAATGAACAACTTGCCTAAAATCACACAGGTAACAGTAACGGAGCCAGGATTTCTCGCTGGTCTTCCGGTGCTCAAACCTGTATACTATCAACACTGGTCTACTCCTGCCTATGCATTTCAGAAGGAATACTCCGTATCAGCATGGATGTGCTCTATTATGACCAAAAGGAGACTGGATAACATTTAGAACTATTTTAGAATGAAAAAAAATCCACTATTTGAAATTGTAAAAACAATTTTTTTACGTAAATGACTCCCGTGAATGACGTAAGCAAGGCAAGTGGGAGAAGAGACACAGCCGAGGACAACGTTATATATTTAGAGTAATATTAGTTGAACCAACTTTTGCAAACCAACAGCAAGGAAAAGCAAGGAGAGCATCAGAAATCGATAACACAATTTTTGTGTTAGCTGCATTTAAGTGAGACAGCTCTGACTCACTCAACATGTGATGTCAGGCCAAGCAGGTTGTAAGGGGCAAAAATGTATTTTGGGGAAAAGTTGGAAAAGGGATGATAAATATGAAAATACCGTATCTTGGTAACTCATCTCTGTGGATGAAGGTACTAAAAGAAACCATGAGACCTTCTTGGAACCCTGAGGCATCTGTATCCTTTCTCGCTCTTCAGAGAGGTCACAGCATGCATTTCCTTGTGTAGAAAGCCAAGGCCATACATGAATCACTGACGAGTGGAAGACGAATGGCGGGAAGCCAGAAAGGGAGAAAGTCTTATGGACCAAAACAAGAGGAGTCCCTAAAGCCCCAGTGCTTCAATGCACGCAGGCAAGGAGCCATCTACAGCAGCATAGAGAAAGAAGGAAGACTCTAAGTGCCAAGAACAGGAGGATCTGTAAAGGTTCTTGGATTGGTCTAGTACACAGGTTACTATCAGAAAGGGTCTTTTGGCCCTGGCTGGTGTAGCTCAGTGGACTGAGCGCAGGCCTGCGAACCACCCGATCGCGGTTCGATTCCCAGTCAGGGCATATGCCTGGGTTGCGGGCCAGTTCCCAGCAGGCCTCTCACAAAAGGCAACCATACATTGATGTTTCTCTCCTTCTCTCCTTCCTTTCCTCTCTAAAGATAAATAAATAAATAAATCTAAAAAAATTAAAAAAAAAAAAGAAAGGGTCTTTTGTTTTCAACTTAATTCCTTGTTACATGCAATGTAAACAACTGCCCTCTCCTTGGAGTCCCTACTTTTTCTTTTCTCATCTTTATGTGCTTGGTCTAATATCTACATCAGGACTCCTTTTGTGTTACTATTGGGAGACTGGACCGATTGTTGTATCACGTGATCGATGTTGCTGCCCTGCTCCAAGAGGCATGCGTGGGTCCAGCACTCTCTGGAGCCTGCACCAGAAGACCAGTGTAGGCTGCGTTTCATTCTGTCTGCTGCCACCTTTGGTGGGAGGGATGTGTCATCCAATATTATTCATGAGCCTCTTCCCTAAATTATAAAAATTTCTGGTATGACTATCACTTTTTTATTACTTCTCCCTGCAGAACTGCACAAAGCTCATATAATAGAAAAGACTGTAAGATGGGCTTTGGGATTTCAGCAGAAGGTGGGCTCTGAGGTGAGGAATCTGTGCATAAGCTTGGTTTATAGCTAAATTTATAGCAACTTCCAGGCCATGTCTTTCAGGTAGAGGAAACCCGGGGCGAGAGGAACTTCATAATGGGCCCTTTGCTTCCTCAGAGTAAACCAAGTTTAAGTCATTGCTGGCTCCCAAGGTGCCTACCAGCTGTTAAAAAAAAAAAAACACTACAAAAGGCCACCACAACTTAATTGCATCAATAACTGCCTGGGTTATTGCACCCATGAGCTCTGGGTCCTTAAAATGCCTGGGGGCTGACGGGCCAGGCCAACCAGGACCTGTGACGGAAGGCCACACAACCCCTTACTTTCTATGCTATTCAGGCTTCCAGTCTCCAACAGCTCCTCTTCTTAGATAACTGGGGCCTTGGGGTGTCATAAAAGAACCAATTTTATTTTGAAACTCATTCTTTCTTTTACCTAGAAAGAGGCAAACGCAGCCACAGTCATAGTTTAGGCTCTCAGGAGACCAGGAGCATTGTCTCCTCTATAATATGAAGAGTTTCACAGGATATGAAATACGTTGTTCAACAAGAAAAACCCTAGTTTGTTTGTTTCCTTTCACATTATTGAACTTTTTAAATACAAAAGTTGTCCGTGCTTGTTATTACAGATCAGACAGGCAGGATGCTGACACTGGACAGTTGCATCTTCAATCCCCACTACTCTCTGCCCTGAGGCAAAGTCTGGCCTGGCCTGGCCATATCCTGCTATGCCTTTCGGGCAGGTGTCCACACACATTCCCATGTACATGCACTGGTGCAGCTCTGGCCTGTTTGGGGGGCTCTTCAACCTTTTCCACTTAGAATCAGGTGTTTCAATGGAATACTACTCAGCTGCAAAAAAGAAAATTTTATACTTTGTGACAGAGTAGATGGGCCTGGAGAATATTACGCTAAGTGGAATAAGTCAGAGAAAGACAAATACCATATGATCTCACTCATATGTGGGATCTAAAGAGCAAACTGAACTAACAAGGAAAATGGGGATAGACTCATAGATGGAGAGCAGGATGACAGCTGGGGGTGGGGAGGTTAGAGGGTAGAGGGACTGAGCAAGACTCATGGACATGGACAACAGGTGGCAATTGCTGAGGAGAGAGGGGTATAAGGGGACTAAATGGCAATGAAAAAATAAAATAAAGATTAAATCAATGAATCAATTAATAAAATTAAAAAATAAAATTGGGTGCTTAATACTTCTTTTATCGTATGCATTTCCATTGTGCTCAGTGTTCCCAGAGTAGCCATTACTTACTCTGATGGGGAAAGAGGAGGAAGGATGGCGGGGACACACAGTCTATGGGGTGGGCTCTCTCTCTGCTTTCTGAGGGGCCAGTGGCCGAATAAACTGAGGCACCGAATCCCTCTCTGGTCTCAGCTTGTTGAAGGTGTGAGGGTCAAAACAATGAGATACTTGTGTTGACCCTGGTGTGAAAAGCAGAATCTGGGGTTGCTGACCAAGTAGGAGAAGCTGGGGAAAGAATGGTTGTTCCCATTTGATAGCTGGTTCTGGAATATTCTGGGACAGTGAGTGGATTATTCAGGACTCTTACTTCTCCTTGGCCTCCTGCTGGGAACAGTGTCAGGGCTCATTAGCACTTCCACCAGAAGCCAGCCCTGGCTGGGCAAAGAGGTGAGAGCAGTCAATTTCACCACTCATTAGCAACTCTGGACAGATAGCGGTGGGCAGATTGAACCAACTGGCAGAATGAGGGTCTGCTTCTCTGGGGGCACAGTTATCCATTCTAGTTCTTCCGCTATCAGCGGGGTCACCCAGAGTTGACTGGCTGCTGGTCTCATAGATCAATGAGTAGGACTGCTTTTTTAGGTTTTAGTTACTTTATATAATAACTGAGGCGCCAGTATTGCAATCCTCAATATAGCAGCAAGACTGCAGGAGGAACACTATCTCGTGTATAACAGACACAACCACCACCCTAGCTCTGTGAGGTTCTGTTCAGTACTGATCTTACCTACAGGGTAGGGGCCGCATTTGCAAACAGTTGGGGCAACTTTGCAGGAAAGGGTAGCAGTTTAGTCATGTGCCCCACAAGGGTCTGCTCTGATCAACTTGACTTGATATTCGTATAATATTTTGCAGTTTGCAAAGCACTTTGAAATAACTTTTGATTCGATATTTCCCTGATGAGTAAAGGTCCTAGAAGCTAACTGAATTGCCCAAGGTCTCATCAAGTCCGGGATGCTTTCCCTGACCCCAGAGTATCCAGAAATATATAGAAGCTTAATAAACGATGAAAGGAAGGGCCTCTCCTAACACTGTTTGATGAAGTGGGGAATGAACATGACACGAAGGTGCCCCCTGCCCTCTGAAGGTGACTAGTAAAACTTCAGTAAGTTTGGTCATCCAGGGCGCATATGGAGGGTTGAACCTGCTAAATGAGGCAGGAAGGATTGCTTCTTCTTGCCTAGTCATCTTTGGGACTTGGGCTTGTTTTTTATAAAATGTGACTCCCCATACTACAACAGGGATGAACGTTGAAGCTATCTAGCCACGTGCAAGAAGCCAGACACAAAAGGGCAAGTGTCTGCTTCCAGTTTTATGAGGTACCTAGAACAGACACAACCACGGAGACAGACATTACTAGCGCCAGGGTAGGGAGAATGAGAAGCTCCTGAGGGTTGATACGGAGTTTCACTTTGAGATGACGACGAGGTTCTGGGAGTGGATGGCAGGGAGTGCTGCACAACACTGTGAAGGCACTTCATGCCACTGAATTGTACATTAAAATGGCTAAAATGATTAAGTTTTAAGTCATGTATATTTTACTACTTTTATTCTCACCATTACATGGAGGATCACAATACTGGCAACTCAATTGTTACACAAAGTACCTAACAGCTAAAAAAAATATTGTCTTGCTCATTGCTCTGTGAAAGCAGCAGAATCAACTCAGGGTGACACACTGAAGGCTAAAAGACTAGACTGTATATTTTACTACTTTTTCGAAATGTGGTTCCGCTAGTGCAAAAAGTTGGATTTGGGGATTTTCCAAAAAACATCTCTGGGGCAATCTGCCAAGTCGATAGGGTTGCTTCCTTTGCTGGTTGAGTAAGTGCTTTGATTTTAAAATATTGTCTTCAAGGTTTTTTGTCTGTTTAGCTGTGTTTTGTTTGTTTTCTTTTATTTTTGTTTTTAAGCTCAGACAAAAAAAAAAGGTTCTCCCGAGTACATAGAATTACAGGTAGTTCCTCTCAAGTTAATTCGTTCTTCTTTTTTAAGTGACTGTTTTTGACATTTAAGAGAAAGTTGCTATTAGAAAACGAACAGACATTTCCCCATGATTAAAAGCAACTGTGTCATTAGGATCTGACCAAGTTTGGAGATGTTTTAATAAACACCAGAGGAGAAACGGGTGGCAACACCACTATTGTTTTTGAAGTGAAATGAACCAGTCAGAGAAAGATTTCATTTAGATGTAGAATCTAATGGGTAAATAAATTAACTAACAAAACAGAAATAGACTCATAGATACAGAGAACAGACTGACAGCTGTCAGAGGGGAGAGGGGTTGGGGGGCTGAGTGAAAAGGTGAAGGGATTGAGCTAAGAAAAAAAACCCTCATAGACAACAGTATGGTGGTCACCAGAAGGAAAGGGGGGTGGGGGCGGTGGAAGAGAGTAAAGGTGGGGTAAATAGTGATGGAAGGAGACTTGACTTGGGGTGGTGAACACACAATACAATATACAGATTATGTATTATAGAACTGTCCATCTGAAACCTCCATAATTTCATTAACCAGTATCACCCCAATATATTCTATAAAAATGTTTTCGAAATTAAGCCTGCTTCTTGCCTTACTCAATTCCCCATCTTTGCTAATCTATAGAGTCAATATGGTAAACACAGGAGAACATGTTCATTTTCCTGTGCAGAATTCTGGCAACGAAGGATTAGTAAAGACGGTTAGGGAACATCTAAATGTCTTTGTGAAAGGCTTGGAAATGGGCATAAAAGATGGCTGGATGTCCTTTCAGTGAAGTGCTGGGCACTGTCTCGAGGAACTATGGTTTCTCTAGTGACCAAGACATGTTACAACTCTATGAAAGAACGAAGAAAGAAAAGAAGTGGCAGATCGAAGTGCAAATAGCTATTGCTGAGTGAGCCTAAGCTGGAGGTGGTTCAGGTCTGTCAACCAGCAGGCTGGGGACAGCTCCGCACAGGGGCCAGCTGTCTCCTCCTGCACTGCTCAGCTCACAGAAAGCAGGGCTCCCCATCAGGGGCAAGGCGGGGAGGGACACTCCACCTCCCCAGAGGCCACAAGGAAAAGAGGCAAAGAAGGTCTAGGTTTCTGCTTAAGGAAATCCTGCTCCCCACAGGATGAAATCCATGGGTGGAGGGAGGCACGCTGTACACAATGACATGCTCTGTACCTTCCTCTCGGAAGAACTCCCCCTTCCAGTTTGCCTACTCTCAGTACCCGTTGAAATGCCACCTCCTCTAAGAAGTCTTTACCAAGCGCTAGGGACTGAATTGTGTCCCCTTCTCCCTGGGCCCACTCCCATGCACACAGAACACATGCACACAGAATTCACATCTAAGCCGTAACGCTGAAATGGTGGTATTTGGAGGCGAGCCTTTGGTAGGTGCTTAGGGTTAGATGAGGTCATGTGATGGGACCCTCATGATGGGGTTAGTGTCGTTACAACAGGAGGCAGCAGAGAGCTTGCCCCCTTGCTCTTTCTCTCCCTGAGCGTGCACAAAGACGAGGTCACGTGCAGACGGTGCAGAGAAGGCAGCCATCTACCAGCCAGGAAGAGAGGCCTCAGCAGACAGCAGCCACACCGGCATCCTGACCTCCAACTTCCAGCCTCCACCATGGTGAGAAAAGACATTTCAGTCGTTCAAGCCCCTGAGCCCATAGTACTTGGTGGTGCAGCCTGGCTAACACACTGTGCGTGTTCCAAAGAAAGCTGTCCTGTCTCCCTTAGCACCACCTCCTTTTAGTAACTTTTTACCGTAGTCAGACATTTACATAATTTAAAAAGTCAGGTGGTACTACAGAGCTTATAATAGGGCTTTCTCCCAATCTCTAGCTTGAGTCCAGCTCCCCAGGAAAAAGCATTCTCAACTCTTCCAGCTGTTTCTTATAAATCGGGGGCCCATTCAGTGCTAATTTTTAAACTGCTATTCTTTCACTTACCACTTTTATGCATTAGTTATTGATTTGCTATTATGAGGACTTAGCACTCTTATACTCCACTACCACCCCCCTCCTTCTAACCTCATGGCTCCCTGATATTACATTTTCAGTTAGTATTCAATGTCCGCATCATTGTTTAATTTTATTTTGTAATTAAGATACACTTGGCATAAAACATCATATCAGTGTTGGGTGGATAACATAATGATTTGATATTTATACACATTGTGAGGTGAGCACGCTGTACTAAGTTCAGCTGCTATGCATCACCACATGTAAACACAAAAATTGTTTTTCCCTTTTTAACTTGTGATGAGGCCTTTTAAGATTTACTCTCTTAGTGACGTTCAAATATACAACGCAGCACTAGGAACTACAGTCGCCATGCTGTATGTTACATCCCCATGACTGACTTACTTTATAGCTGGAAGTTTGTACCTTTTGACCCCTTCACCCAATTCACCCACCCCCTAACCTCCTCCCCTCTGGCAACACCATTCTGTTCTTGTATCTATGAGCTTGCTTTTTGGTTTTGTTTATTTTTGTCCTTTTAGATTCCATAAATAAGTGAGATCATACACTGTATACCTTTCTCTATCTGACTTATTTCACTCAGCATAATGCCCACATTTGCAGTTAGTGTTCAGTGTTTACATGAGTTTGATTACTTGTCATTCACTGTCAGGTCAAATACTATGATCAAATTCCATTTCTTTCCTTGTACAATTTTATTTTTTCATAGATAGTAATAAACTTTTCTTTTTTAGCTTACTTGTTTATATTAGTACCACAAATTCTTTATAAATTCTCCAACAGAATTGTCAAACTTCTATGAATGCCATTTTCCACATGATTAAATTATCACTTAGTTCCGTATTTATTTCTGCTATCACGTTTTTAACTTTAAACAAATTTTTGTAACACAAAAGTTGTCACATAATTGGATATTTCTCTACCTTGCACATAGTTATTCTTACTCTCCACTGAAAGGCTGCTTCTTAACTTCTCATCGAGTGACGGCAAGCACTAAAATCCTCACTTTCACAGACTAGTAGAAAAAACACCTCAGTGATTTAAGTTGAAAGCAGTACATTGGTACAGGGTTGTTGTACTTAGTTGTCAGGGATGTACATATATCTTTTTATTCAAAAATACAAAATAAATTATCTGTAGGCATGGACAATGATGGTGGCAAATTATATGTTGTCAGCTGAAACCAGTAACTGATGGTTATAGTGATTTTCTTAAACATCATCTAGCTTTTTCTTCTGTCACTTCCTTCAGCTGACTTTTCTGAAGTTCTAGGCCAGGAGCACTGCCTTGAACTTCCTCTCGCCACTCTCACTAACAACGGTACAGCATCGTTCTAGGTTTAGAACATGTCACCTCCATGCCACCTCCCATTTCACCCATTCTGGATCTTTCTCTTCTTTAGGAATTTCTGTCACCACCAGCCCTGCTGTTGCTAACAGAGAGGCCACTCCAGCAGCATCCAATAAAGAGCTTCTTACAACCTTAATTGGCCGATGGTTCCTTTCTCCACCCTGTTCACAAGACCTCCAAGCAAAGCGACATAACCAACTTCTGAGGAACTTTGTGTAATGTTTTCAACTATCAACAATTCCTTAACACCTGCATTCTTATCCATGTCATTGCAGGAATGTTGAGTGTTTTAAAAAATAATTTCTATACCCATATTTTGGTCTTCACTCCCTGGAGTTAAGGAGTCCGTGGCTGGAAGGCACCAAAGCAGGGCATGGCCCCGCCCAGAACAACGCCTTCCATGGCGGCAGCTCCTACCCTCTCTTTCCATTCACTTCTCCATCCCTTGTCCCAAGAGCCTTCGGCACGGCTGCTCCACCTGAGAGTTGCGCCGGATGTTTGTTTAGTTGTCCCTCTTCCTATTCACTAGTTGTGATATCTAATGGGTCAGTGGTTTCTTGGATATGTTTTTCAACTTGAGCCTTGTCACCTTTTCCTCTCAAGAGCACGGCATGATCTTTCATCGTAATGACCTCTCCAACTTCTTCTTAAGTTGTGAGGCTGAACACCTTCAAATTTTCGGTCAGTTTTTCTTCAAACACTGCACCACCAGTAGCAATAGCCATGTCTTTAAGCTGGTTCTGTCCATTGCCACCCATACCCAGAGCTTTGACTGATACAATCTGAAGACCAACTTTTAACCTTTTCAAAACGAATGGACTTAGAGCTTTTCCATCAACACCTTCAGCAATTATGACCCAGGCCTTATGTTGAGCATCGGTAATTTCAAGAGCAGGTACAATGGACTAAACAGTACAAACTTTCTTTTCACTCGGGAGAACATAGGCATCTTGGAATTCACATTTCTGACCTTCTGCTGTATTAATCAAGTATGGAGAAATACAACCTTGATCAAACTTCATGTCTTCAATAATTTCTAACTCGCCATTCAATGTTTTTTCATCCTTTACCATGATGATGCCCTTTCTCCCAACTTTTTCATTGCATCAGAAATGATGTTGTCAATTTCTTTGTCTCCACTTGCAGAAATTGTAGCAACCTGAGCAGTTCATTCAGGGTTGTTTCAAGTTTAGACTGATTCTTAGATTCAGCAATTACAGCACAACAGCTAACATCACACCTCTCCTGACTTCCACTGGGTTAGCACTTTGCTAATATTCTCAAAGCCTTCCTTGACCATAGAGCATGCCAATACCTTTGCAGTAATGGTGCCTTTTCCAGCCTCTTCTTTTGCATTATTGGAACACCTTGAACACGTTTAGCGCCAATATTTTTATTTTTAAATCAAAGGACTTTGCAATGGTCACACCAATCTTTTATTACTTTGGGATTTCCCCAGCTATATTTAATAATCATTGTTCTTGCCTTTGGCCCCATAGTAACAGCTACAGCATTGGCTAAAATGTCTATACATGAGGCATTAATGCTCAGGCATCTGCACCAAGTCTTACGTCTTTGGCATAAGCTTGAGTGAGGTGAGGAGCCAGGGCCTTGCACACTGGCCTAATCTGGCGCAGGACCTCGTGTAAACGAAGCATTGCTGTGGGCCAGCAGCTGGGCGTGCAAGTGGCGAGGCAGGCCCTCGGCAGTGAGGGACGGCTCTGCCGCCAGATTTTTAAGGCCCATGACTTTTCTATCCTTCTCCCAACACTCCTTTTTGTTGTTGTTGTTGTCCTCTCCTGCTGGCATTAGTGCTTTATGTGCATCATGTAGCCGAGTCCTCACAACACAGCAGGTAGTTATTTATCCCCACTTTATAATGATAAGAAGGCTCAGAAGGCAAAGTAAGTAACTTAACATCACACAGCTGGTGTGGGCCAAAGCAGAGTTGTGTCTTTTTTAATTGTTGTAAAGAGCATATAACATGAAATATACCCTCTTAAAAGATTGTGCATGTACCATACAGTACTGTTCAGTGTACAGCAAACCTCTACGAGTTTTTTCATCTTGTGACAACCTCTATATCCACTTAACAATTTCTCCTCCCTCCAGGCTCTGGCAAGCCTCATTCTGCTTTGTGCCTCCATGATTCTGACCACTCCAGATACTTCATAAAAGTGGAATCATGCAGTATTTGTCCTTCTGTGACTGGTTTGTTTCACTTGGCATGATGTCCTCAGGGTTCATCCATGTTCACATGTGATAGAATTTCCTTTTTTTAAGGCTGGGAACTATTCCACTGTATGTAGTATATACCACATTTCCTTTGTCCATTTATCTGTCTGTAAATGTTTAAGTTGTTTCCACATCTGAGCGAGTGTGACCAACATTCCTTTTTAATAGCAGGCTCCTCTTGGTTTGGAAATGCATTCTCTCTCCAAGGCTATTAACGATAGGATTTTTATTTTGTTTTTAGTTTCCTTGTTTTCTCTTTCTGCTGAGCACTTTTCTCTTTCCTTATTCTGATTTCCATTTTCCATGTTAGAAACTTCCTTGAGACGTCTGGGGACCTTGGGCTGATCATCGAACACTGAAAGGTTGACTGAAGCCCTGTGTCTAGGTGGAGGAGGGGCTTGTCTGCGCATGTGTGCAGTTTAGGGCAGGGATCTGTAGGATGATTCATTGAAGACTTGGATTCCCCCCTCTCCCTCCCCCAAGAAACCCCTTTCTTTGGGGCCATTTATTTTCTCCAGAGAAAATCCACTAGTCTCCTACCTGAAGGCTCTATGCCTGGAGTCAGCCTGCTAGGAGTGGGGGCTGGGGGCAGGGGTGGAGAGCCTCATGGTTCTAGACATCCATGTCCACTCCCAGAACAGCACTTTGCCGCTCTCTGCCGTGACTGCATCCATCCTGGGCCTGCTCTCCAACAACAAATCTTGTACTCGGGTGGGAAGGGCTGACCCCTCAGCTGCTCCAGATGGGCAGGGAACTTGGGATCTAATTGCTCCTAAATCAGAATTTCAAGCAAACCTCTTGTTTTCCACCTCAGACCTACCACTGCCTCCCATAGCTTAGCTGTCTCCAGTTCTCCTACAGGCACTCGGTAGTCAGATTTCTCTGCTCTCTTCTTCCTCGGTTTTTCATCCTACCAAATCTGGTAATGTTTCTCATGTGTTGCCATCTCTTCCCCAATTCTCTTTGTCTTTTTCGATGTATGTCTTTTTTCCTACTACTTTCATTTTGGTACATTTTCAGAGTAGCAGAGAGAAACATTCGTGCTTAATTCACCAGGTTTAATTGGAAAGTCATTTCAGGCCACCACTTCGACCGGTAGATGCCTCTGCATCACACTTCAGCTCTAATCCATCGTTACTTCTCTACGTTCTTTGTGGACGGTCGGTTTCCAGAGAGCAGTGCCCTCTTTGCATCTCCAGCCACTAGCACGAGGGGGGGGGGAGGCATGCAATCATTATTTATTCCATTGAATGGGACTTAATTTACATCGTTGGTACTACCCACTGGAAAGCTGAAAAATAAAGTAAATGGCCACTGGACCCCTCAAGGTCACCCCCTCTTTCCTACGATGGTCCTGATGAAAACAGTCTCTCAAGGGTGAAACAGACACAGCAACACATCTCTCCTACGGTACCTTGTCTGTACAGCCTTTTCCTGACTCTTTCAGTTGTGCTTATTTTACCTAGAAGTAATTGCTTTTCAAAGGCTGGCAATTCTCATTAGTTACCAGGTGAGTGAATCTAATAAGAAAAGTCTCCTGACTGAGCTGGGAAAAGCAACAGAACAAAATACAGAGTAGGGATTTTTCCCACCTTGCAAACCAGACAGCTCCTGCACTCCACATAATTGAAAGAAAATTGACATGAATTATTGAAGAAGCCTTTTTCCCCATGTGCACAGAGAACACTGAGCATGTAGGAGACAGACCTCTGAGGCCCAGAAAACAGCTGCGCTGAGGAGGGCGTTTGCCTCTTCAAGGTGGAACCAGGGAGCCTTCTGAAATAGCCTGCATTCGTGCCCTAGGGTTGCTGAAACAGATTACCGCAGTCTGAGGAGCTTGAAGCAACAGGCTTAGTCTCTCACAGTTCAGGAGGCCAGGAGGCCAACACAAGGTGTCATCAGGGCTGGCTCTTCCAGAGGCTGTGAGGGAGAATCCACTCCCCGCCTCTCTCCTAGCTTCTGGTGGCAGCGGGCAATCCTTAGCATTATTTGTAGCTACATCATTCCGATTTCTGCCTCCATCCTCATGCAGACTTCTTCCCACTGTGTGTCTCTAAACCTTCCTCTTTTCTTTTGGCCATATTTTTTAACTGTTGTTCAATTACAGTTGTCCCCATTACTCTCCCTTGCCCTGCCACCCCCACCTCACACATTCGATCCTCCCCACATTGTCCATGACCATGGCTCCTTTACACTTGTTCCTTGCTTTGACCCTTCCCCTTCTGTCCCCTGTTATCCCCCTACTCCCTCCCCTCTGGTCACTGTCATTTTGTTCTTCATTTCCGTGTCTCTAGTTCTATTTTTCTCACTTTTTAATTTTGTTGATTAGGTTATAGGTGAGATCTCACTTATAGGTGAGATCATATGTAAAACTCCCTCTTTTTAAAGGACACCGGTCATTAGCTTTAGGACCCATCCTAATCTAGAATGACCTCATCTTAACCTGATATATATCTGCAAAGACCCTATTTCCAAGTAGGGTCACATTCTAAGGTTCTGGGTTGACATGAATCTTTGGGGGAAACTATTCAATTCAACACATGGTCTAAATGTAAATGCCTTTACGTTCCTGCCTCCTGTTTCAGTTATACTTTTGGAGGCTACGTTTGTAATCCAATACCTTCAGACGATTGATACAGGAGAGGAGGTGGGAAACTCCCAGCCAAGGTGCCTGGACAATAAGGAAGACAGACTTGCAGGTGAGGCTCCCACCGCTGGGCGGGGTTCTTAACCTTGGCTGCCTGTTGGAAACACGGTAGGTTTTAACTCCTGCTGTCCCGGCATCAGTTGTTTTAAAAGCGTCCGGTGGTTCCCACGTGCAGCCGGGATGCACACCTCTGCTCCGGGATGCACACCTCTGCTCCGGGCACTCTTCCCGGAGCGCCCGCGGATGAGGCTGCCTCGTTTCACTCTGCTAATCTCTGCTGCAGCAGGTCCTGCACGTGCCTGCGCCTGCTGCCTGCTGAGAACCTGGAATCGGCACCTGTGGTTTTTATTTCTCCTTCATTTGCTTTGAAGAAGAACAGCTTTGTCATTACTGAAAAGTCACAAGTTAATAAAGAAAAAGAACACTTGCAGGGGGATGTGGATAAGAGGGAGATTAACATTTCATTTTACTTTTCAGAAAAAAATTGTACTTATCAAAGTTGCATGTGCTCAAAGAAATGTGACAACCCCCAAAAAGCACAGAGAAGAAAAGGAAATTCCCTGTAATTCCATCCCTCTTGGAAAACAATGGTGTGAGGAATCTTGTAAATGCATCTATAAATTCACACTATGTGTTTTACAAATGTAGTTTTATGTGGTTTTGAAGACTGAGTTCTTTATTCAGCAATATCTCATTAAATATGTCAATGAATGATGAATATCAATAAATATTTCTCATTAAGTAGTCTTCAGATTTTGACTGGCTACATTTTACTTCTTAATAGAGAATATACTGTAATTATTAACTAATTACGATGAGAGAACTTCGAGGGCAATTTGTTCCTTGTTTGATCATTGGGGCAAAAGCCAGAGCCAAGAAGCAGAGGCCCTACTTATCTCTTCAACCCACGGGCTCACAGGCCCATCCCCACAGGGCTCTACTCACCCTCCACGCCCCACCAGTTCTATAAGCCCAAGGCGTGGAAACTGGAGGACCCTGTGGATAGGGAGTTCCTGACCTAGGGAAGAGCGCTCCCCTGGCGCCACATCCAGGTGGCCCGTAGAGCTTGTGAGTGTCTGCAAGGGAGACAGGCATCTTGCCCAGTGAACATTTGCTAAGAGTGCAACTGCTGATCCGTGTTCTGTACTGGCTGAGTGGGAGAAGAGGAGCTGGTGAGAGAGGGCACTGCAAAGACAGGGAGTCTCCAGCTCTAGGCCCAACCATGTCATCTGGTGTGACGACGGGGCATGAGATGCTGCAGCCAAGTGGATGTTCGGGAAGACAGCCAGGTTTGGGCTGCCTGGCTGCCATCTGCCCAGACAGACCAGCAGCAAGATACTGTGCATTTTTCTGATGTGGGTTGGATCTGAGGGGAGACCCACATTCAAGAGAAGCACGTCTCCTAAGTGAGGTAGTTACACTGAGGGGAGGCATCCCACAGAGCTCCCAAAGAACTTCCTGCGTGCTCTACCAACGAGTGAGCATCTACATGTCCAAGGTCCAGAGCACATGCAAGCCGAGACAGGACAGCAGGAGGGACAAAGATGTTTGCCCGTTTCCTATCTCCTCCTTCCCTCCCTGCATTCAGCTCTGGGAGACCTGGAAGCAGCAGAGTAAGGTGGGGAGGAGGAAGCCTGAAAGAGCAGCCACGCCCTCTCCACCAGCAGCTCGCCAAGCCTGGGGGAAAGAAGGCATTGAGGTAGATGTGAACCACAACAGCTCGGTCCTGTGAATCAATAGTAGTCTTTAAAACACACGCACCACCTGACCCAGCACATCCATCTCCAGGAATTTATCTAAGGGAACAATCAGAGATATGTAGAAAGATTCACGTAAAAAGAGAACTTCCATACACAAAAAGTATCTCCCCACATCTTGAAAAGTCATTATTTTTATGTTAAAAAAATCACCTGTTCTTTCAATAACTAACATTTAACAGAATTCTGATGGTCTAATTTTTACATATAGTTGCAATGCCACAGCCCTTATAATAAATGGAATCACTCAAAATAAAGAAAAAGAGTTTTAGAAAGCTGGCCATGACACAGTGTTGACAGCACTGTGTTCCAGTTACTACTGCTGTGAAAAACGGCCTCAAATGCAGGCTTTGCTTATGCCCCTGGATTTGGTGGGTCAGGAGTTTGGCTAAGGGATGACATGTTTCTGCTTCAGGTTTCTGGGGCTCTCTCTGAGAAGCTGAATGGCTGAGGTGTCTCAAATACCTGGGGGCTGAAAACGTCTGGAGGCTTCTTCATTCACATGGCTGGCACCCAGCAGGGATATTTGACAGAGGACTCATCTGGGACTGTCAACCGAATCACCTACGCATGGCCTGCCTGGGAGCTGGGGCTCCTCCCTGTATGGCAGCTGGGTGCAAAAAGGGAGAATCTGCAGGCTGAGAATTCCGCAAGAGACCCAGACGAAAGCTGCATGACTTTTTATGGTCTAGCATTGGAGGCAAATGGTGTCTCTTTCCCCATACTCTGCCGGTTGCAGGAGTTACAAACCTGCCCATATTTGAGGGAGGGGACATGGACCCCATCTCTCAGTGGGAGTGTTAAAATGCCATAGGCAGAATTCTTAGTTGTTGTTGTTTGTTTATTTTTAAATAATGTATTTTATTGATTATGCCATTACAGTTGTCCCATTCTCCCCCCCCATTCCCCTCCACCCTGCACACCCCCTTCTAACCCACATTCCTCTTTAGTTCATGTTCATGTGTCATAAGTTCTTTAGCTTCGACATTTCCCACACAACTCTTGCCCTCCCCCTGTTCATTTTATTTAATAAATTGGAGTAAAGTCTGCCCTTAAAGTCACTTCATGCTTTACACTTTTTCTTAATTATTAGTATACATATGCGGTATCTCTTCCCCAACAGAAAGTGTGGTGTTCCATCACCAACTGATTCTGCATTTCTCTGTCACCAAGTAAGTGTTCAGTATGCAGTTCAGTTCTGACACTGCAGTACCCAGAGTCAGCACAGACCCAAGTTAAGAGCTCAGTCCCACAAGACTGCCACTCACTTCAGGTGCCCGTTGCAACACCAGGGTCCCAGGGCTACCTGCACTTGCATCAAAGTTAGCTATAAATTTCGGGATTCACATTATCCCCTTTCAGATTTGATAGTTTGCTAGAGGGACTCGGAAAACTCAGGAAAGCATTTTACCTACAACTTCTGGTTTGCTATTAAGGGTATAATTCAAGAACAGCCAAAGAGAGAGATGAACAGCAAGGAGTCAGTGGTGAGCAGGCACAGAGCTCCCACGCCTTCCCTGGAGCACCACCCCCCAGCACAGCGAGGTGTTCACTGACACAGAAGCTCCCCTCGCCTCACTGCTTCAGAGATTCCATCAAGACGGCATTACTAGAATGATCAATTTAATCATTGCACTCACCCCCATCCCTCTCCTTCCCACAGAAGTTGGGGAGTAGGGGCTGAAACTTTCAACCCTTGGATCATGTGGTTGCTTTTTCTGGCCACAGGTCCTCATCCTAAAACTACCCAACCTTCTATCCCACCTTGAGTCAGCTCATTAGCAGACAAAAGATGCTCCTATTATTAGAGAAATTTCAAGGGTTTTAGGAGCAGTGTGCCAGGAACCAGGAAACCAAACATATATTTTTTTATTAGCACAACATGATACTCATGATATGTTGAGCAGGGGCTGGGCGCTATAAATCTAAAGAGGAAGAAGGTGTAATCTCTGCTTTGAGGAGCTCTCTCTTGCACATGGAAGTTTTTCTCTCCCTTTCCCCCTCCCTTCCCTTCTCTCTAAAATTAAATAAATATTTTTTTTTAAAAAAAAGAGCTGTTGTGAACCTAGCAGGGAATACAGGGATCAAACATCTTTCTGCAAGCCCTGTGAAATGCTCACCTACCAGGGCCTGAAGGGAGCGTGACTGACTGTGAGCTGGGAAGCAGGTGCCTTTAGAATTGTTTTTTCCACTAAAGAAGAAATCATTGACTTGTTAGTATTTCTCTGACTGTTCAGAAGAGTGCCGTGGGAGTTTTATCATCAGCATACTGCTCATAAAGTGATTGCCTTTCATAGGACGGTAAGAAGACAAGGCATTTCCAAGTCAAGCACTGAAAAATCTGATAGGGATGAAGAGAAACAATTGACAAATACAAATGATCTCTATATGCACATCCTTCATAATATACAATAAAAATGCAGAGAGGCCCTTGGCACGGGGAGATGGCTGGTTGTGTATTTTGCACACGCAATGCTGCGCATACCTAAGCATTACACTCTGAACCTCAGGAGTGCAGAGGAAGATCCACACCTCATAGGTCTGACTTTCTAGAAGTTGTGTAAATCAAGGTAATAAGCCACCAAGAAAAAGTGTATTTTATCCTCCTATTTTAACAAATACATCATCATAATGACTTAGAAGGAAATTTAGGGTCTCAGTGTTATGCCTGAATGTGGTAGGACAGCAAGGACCAGCCTGGGGTACCTCCATCTTTGTCCTGCCTTCAGCTCCACCTCCCATGTGGATACCCCAACCTACATGTCCACATCCCTATAAACAGCTGCCTGCTGCCACCCCCAGGCCCATGGACACGAGTACCACAGAGCTGTGGGCCTGGGGAAAAGGGCCACTCAGGGCCCAGGAGTGAGCTCGGGCAGCTACAATAGAATAGTATGGACTGGGTGGCTTAGACAGCAAACACTTATTTCTCACACTTCTGTCCAAGGCCAAGGTGTAAGCCTATGCAGTGCTTGGTGGGGGACTTCTCCCGGCGTATGGATGGCCAACCTCTTGCTGCATCCTCACACAAGGGAGACACATCCCTCATGTCTCTCTTCTCATGAGCGCTGCCATCACAACTAATTACCTCCCAAGGCCCCACCTCCTAATGCTATCACATTGGGGATTAGGGTTTCAACATATGAATTTGAGGGATGCAAATATTCATCCCACAGCACATAGGAAATACTGGGTCCTGGGAACCTGGTGCCCAGCCCAGGAGGCAAGGACTCATCAGCTCTGAGGGAGCACATGTTCTTGACCCTGTGGATTCCTGGCCCACAGGCAGGAGTTTGATGGGGCTTGGGCCAGAGCTGGATCCTCTAAAGCTCAGAGCCTGGGTGGGCCCCTCTTTCCTGGTCTAAGAGGGTACAACCTAGCCTAGCCACGTCTCTAGGCTCTCACTGGCTGATTCTCAGAGCAAATTGAGAGGTCTGATGTGAGGCTATCTGACAAAGACTTGGAGCAATTTCTTAGAAAGCCACCTCACAAGTAAGAAAAGGAGATTGAAGTCAGAGCCACTAATTTTTATTCTACTTTCTGTGCTTAACTCTCACTTATTACTGTTAATGTCTTAAAACATAGCTGCCTTTTCTTTTTTTAATCTCCCCACAGAGGTAAGGTCATTTATTAAAATTACTGGATTCTAACTTCTTTTTAAGAAGCAGCTGGCTGACAGCCTGTTAGTAGTTATATGGAGAGAGCCTCCCCCCTCCACCCCCACTAAATTTTCTGGGCTCAAATCAGCATCACTCACTGAATCAGGGACTCTCCAGGTTGGAATTCACCTTATCCGACCTTCTGTCCTACTCAGAACCTTTGGAGAAGTTTTGATGCTATCAGCAAGAAGAGGCAATGCCTTCCTCAGTCCCACCGTATTTAATCTCATTCCCCAGATCTCAGGTGAGGCTAACCTTAGGGATCCCACTGGAGCTCAGAAACGTTGGTGCGCAGGCCCAGCCCCTGACCAATTAAATCAGAGTCCTGGGAGGGGGCGGGGCAGCCTCCTTTCCCAGAGCTCCCCATGTGCTCTCACATGCCCACCCAGCTGCGAGGGTCAGGAGAGCAGCTTCTCTCTCATTGTGCCAATGAGGACAGTAGCCTGGCCGGGTGAATGTCCCACAGGACCAGCGCAGGCACAAAACCTCATGTCAGCAGTCGGAAGCATGGGGGATTGTCACCCTCTCTGCTACCAGAGGGGGGAGTTGCACGAATCTCGGGTTGCGCGATCAGGCTGGTGCCTAGGGTATCTTCACAAACTCCTCCTCCTCCCAGTGCTGGCTGCTACTGGACAAAAAATTTAAAACCCCCAAATCACAAAAACTGTACTTGCTGGCCGCAAACAGACCACTAAGCAGGGAAGGAAGGAAAAACACCTCCGTACCATAAATAAATCTAGCTCCCACAGTGGGAGCCCAGCCCGGATCGGTAGTTGAGGCTGAGTTTCTTTCAGGTTGCAGAGACGAGCGGTGCAGCAACCAGATGGAGGGAGAAATCCAACTGCCAAATTGTCAGGCCAGTTTTGGAAAAGGAGGACTTGAAGGGAGCCCTGAAAATTAAAATATGAAGACTCTACATCATAAATGACTGCAAGTCCAGCCCATCTCAGAGACTAAAGCCATCTTCCTTCATGAAAGTGTTCCTGGAAGTGCAGAGTGAATTGCTAAACCAGAACTTTTTAGGAGGTAAGATCATTTCAGTGGCTGGAAGAGCAGCCAGAGAAAGCCCGTGGATTGGCCTCTGCTCTGTGCCCGCCTGCCATACACACAGGCCGCGAACGAGCGGGAGCTTGGGCCGCGGCAAGCAGCCACGGGCACCTGTCGCTCCAGCTGCTCTTCTTCCAGATCAACCACCAGCGGTGTTCATTCAGCGCATGTTCCTTGAGGGCCTATCATATACCAGCTATGTGTTAGATGCTGAGATAGCTACAGAGAAAGATAAGGAATAATGCCCCTCATGTTCAAAGTCCGATGGCGTATAATAGCACACAAAGAACACAAAACATATGAGGGGTCCTCACTTGGCCCCCAGACACCCTAATATATGATCTCAAAGTCGAGCAGTGTGTGTAGGTCTCAGTTTTCTTATGCATGCATCAAGGACTTAGGGTGAAGGAGAAGTGAGGCTGCTTCTGCCCTACCGTTTTTCTGTTCACGTCAAGACTTTCAGCAGGCCACTATTGGTGACACTCAGTTTTGTATAAGCACCTGTGCCCAGGTCTCTGCAGTGAGCAGAATAATTCCACAGGGTGGGGCCTGACATTCTAGACACAAACTCTATTCCTATAGGTCTCACCAGGTTTGGGGGTAAAACAAACAATTAGAAACAGTGAACCTCTTGCTTTCTAATCCTCCCTTCTTGGGGGGCCTTGGCTCTCTTCAGAGGAGCCCCTGAGGTATCTCTAGAGTTCCCAGATGGGTGTTGCTTGAGCTGGTGAGCCCAGCCCCTGCCCTTACCCAGCCACAAGGGGGTGTGCAGCAGGTATTACCTTTCTCCTCTACCTCTGCTACTGAAGCACTAAATTCAGAGAACCCTGCAATATCACTGTGTGTTGCCAACGGTACAATTGCCCCTGCTTCAGGAGGTGCCCTGGAGACTCTATAACAGGCTGGCAGAACAGGCTGGCACTTGCTGTGTTTCCTGTGGCTCCCCCTGGGGGCCATGGCTGTCTCTGCCCCTCAGTGTCCACCCTGTAAGTTGCTCTGTATCAACATTCCCAAGCTGTTTCAGAGAACTTCCGGGGGAAGTCCTGTTCCCTCAACTTTCTGCCACATTGTGTTACAATTGTCCCAAAGCAGCCCTGTCTTGCCCTGTGGTTTGTTGCAAGACACTGTAGTTTGGGCGCAGCAGTTAAGAGCTTGGGATCCAGAGCCAAAGTGCCTGATCTGAATCCCATTCCTCTACTCAGAAGTTACTTTCTCTGGACTTCAGTTCCTCTGGCATCAAATGGGAATGCTAATATTTGTTTCAAAGGATTGTTGGGACAATTAATTGAGTTATCACATATCAAATGTTCAGGACAGCCTTTGGCTGTAAGTGCTCAATATGTACTTGAATGTTCACACTTGAAGGTGGCCATCCCCAGAGATTACAGGGCTCTCATTAAAGAGGCAGATAATGTTTGTGTCTCTAGTTCCCAGCACCTGTCTGGCACAGAATAGGCATTCATTCGGTGAACAAATGAATTCATGAGTAAATATGTGAAACCAACATGAGCCCAGAGGCTGAATGGAGGAACACTGTGTTTCAACCAGAAAAACAGCTGTAGTCCTGTGACCAGAAGGTTCAAAGGCATTAAGTGGGTCCTTGGGAAGAGATGCCCTCAATCATTTGGGACTTTGAGTTTCTTGTATAGCTTGTAGTGGGTAAGTTTCACTCTGTTTCTGTGCTTTATGTGACAACTCAGGCTGAAAGTTTCCTATTGACCTAGCATTTGGACAGTTGAAGCTCTCAGACCCCACTTGCGTGTATGGCAGAATTTCACTGCATGTAGCACTTCTGTTCCCACCCAGGAACGTGTCCACTGTCACGTCTGGAGCTGAGTGATGTGGGGGACAAGTCATGGCTCCTGACACTACCGGTACTAGGCCACTCTCCACAAGCCCTCTGCCCCTCTGCCCCTCTGCCCCTCTCCTTTTCCTCTTCCCCCTCCTACCTTTTTCTTCCACCACAACAGCCAGCTGTAATTTTGCATCTTTTATTTCTCCACCTATCCTGCTGGGAGTTCAGGGCCTGGGTCACCCATCCTGGATCACCCATCCTGGATATACTACCCTAGATCTGGGAAAGCAAGGTGTGCTCCACGGGGAGAAGTGACTGGTGGCTCGGGCCCTCAAGCAGAGCAGGCAGCAGTAATCACAGGCTAAGGTCATTGTCCTCCAGATTTTGTAAAACACTAAAACTCATCATCTTCCCCAGAAGGAGGCTACAGACGTTAATTATAGGAGTCAGGAAAGGCAATGACATTTTAGCTCCACAGTAACAGTTTTTCCTAAAGGAGTCTCACCTCAGTTCATCCAGTACTGTAAAACACATCTAAAATTTTCTTTGCCAGTGAAGTCAGAGTTGCATAATGTCTTGAATGCCCAGGGAGCAGTTTGATGTCAGAATCAAACACCAACTTTTTGTGTAACCTTCTGCTCTGGTTGTTTTGCTCTGTTTTCTCTTGTTAATGGAGTGGAACAAATAAAACAATCCCCCTGACTTTGTCCTAACCACAACTAAAAAAACTCACCAAGTTCATCTCAGAAGAAATCCACCTGAAACAGAGCTACTTTGGGCTCTGTTCCTCTGAGTTCTATTGCCCACCGCTGAAAAAGCATGACTCCCAATGCCAGAGTCTTACGAAAAGGAAAGGAACTATTTATTCAAAAGTTGTACAGGTTTAGAATAATGGCAGAATTCTGCTGTTCAATACCATGCCCTTTGGAAACAAACAAACAAACAAAACACCAATAATCATACGGTCCTGCCTTTCCTCGCCAAACCAGGCTAGTCAGAGGTACCATCTCTCAAGAAAAGAAACAGAAGTCTGTAGTTTAGCTGGGCAGATTCCCATCTGCATTCCAGCTTCTTCCAGTCATCTGTGCTCAGTAGGCTCCTGCCCTTAATCCCAAACCCCACAGTACTTCCTCATGGCAGGCCATAGGGGGTCCTTTTGCATCTTTTCAAACGGTGTGGCCAAGACAGCATGGCTGCCCTGCATTTGGGTTTAAATCCTGGAGTGGCTCTTCCTCCATAACCCCATTTCCCACACTTCCCACATGGGGTTACATCTGCTCTTCCCCACATCTCCTACCCTTCTTGGCCGCCATTGTTAATCCCAGCAGACATGGCCCTGTGACATGAGGACCTCCTCCAAGCCACTGGTGGGCACAGTAGTCAGGGGATTGCCTCCCAGCTAGAGTAATGTAGGCCCACCTCCCTGGCACCAGGCACAGCAATTAGTATTACTAAAACGTAAGTTCTTTAAACATGCAAAGTATCTCTCAATGGCCCTGTTCCACATCCCCCAACAAGGTTAGTGGGTATTTTCTCCATGTTGGGGACCCTGATATTCCTGTTACATACCCAAAATTCCTCTGACCAAAGGCAGGCATACTATGATTTTCAAATGAATGATTAAGACAGTCAGCCCTGAAGTCTAAGCAAGGCATGCTTTGGGACATGTGGTAGGTGCCTTCCTTTCCACAGAAGAGGCTGGTGAGAAAAGGCCACGGATGCTTGCTGCTTGGGGCCACTTAATCTGGTGGGATGCCAGGTCTTACAGCATCTGTGTTGGTAACACAGCTATATACTTTGCAGGAAGACAGCCTTACACTGGGGGCCCAAACGCTGGTAGCTGTAGTGTAACCAGAAACTAGTTGGTACAATGCAGTGCTAGGTAAAGGCACAGCAGATTTTCCTCAAGGAAAATCAGTTCTGACCTTCCCCTTTGCCACTCCGAGGTGCTGCCAAGATGTGTGGTATTCTCTCCTAGGCGTTAAGGAATCAACTCAACTTTGTCTTATCAACAGATTCTATCGGTTGTATTTGGGGAGCCAACTTGTGACAGTTAGTACAAATCTCAGACCCCAAACTCAGGTGTACATAAAATACATCTATTTGTTTCTCTGTAATCCCATTTCTATATTTGGTCTCCACATCCCCCAAAGGCGATGGAGACGTACTTTCCATCGCTTTTGCGTTATCAGGGAGGGAAGACTTCACCTCTGCCTTCTTAGGTTCTGTGACTGGACTCGAGACTTAAAATAACGGGAGACAGATCTACAGGAGAAAAGCATATGAGTTTCATTTGATGTTGATATTTTAATGTGCGCACAGAGGCCTTCTTATAGAAGTAATGGAGACCTAAGTAAGTGAATGGGCCATAGAGCTTCTACAACATTTTAACAAAAATGATAAATTGTGGAGATGACAAAACAAAGAAAAGGGCGCTTGGCAGGGGCAGTACGTTGTGGGAAAAGTGACTAGGAATATCTGAGGGTAATTAATGGAAGGCAAAGGTTATTTCGGTAGCTTTATTTGTACAGAGTCAGCCGTATGTCCACTCCCATTTCCAGGTGTAAGAATGTTCTCCTCTTTCAGGTACAGTGGAGGAGGGGCACCTTTTCACAAGAAGTCTATGCCCTGCTCTTAGGTAGAAAGGAGGAGGTCAGAAAGCCCTTCCTGCATCTGGTATTTCTCAACTGTCTTCACCACAAAATAACCACTGTCCCAAGGTGGCACATTTGGAGACGGCACATTCTGAATCCCTCTGGTGTCCTTGCTAATTCATGTTTTCCAGGACTATTCCCTTGCCCACATGATCTGGGGAACACTGTGTCAATGGATGGTCCTACATGGTTCTCAATCTACTAGAACATCCGCCACCCCCTCTGTAACGAGCCTTTGGTTGGCATAGGTCACCACTAAGAACCCTCTGTTCCCTTCTGTAGGCTCCACGTCCATCGAGCCTTTGTGACTTCCAAGCCTCACTTCACCTGGGACTTGCTGGAACAGAGTTCCAGGATCTCACTGGGGAAGTTCAGGGGCCATTCTGCCTGAGCAGATCAGGTAGCCGTTCCTATTCTAGGTTGGGCCCTATGCAAGTCCCATCAGCCTTTTCCTCCCAGGTCCTGGCAGCTCAATGCAAGAAAGAAGGTGAGTGCCGGGCTGAGCCCACCTTCCTGCAGGACTCAGAAGTCCCGTCTCTGTTCCTTCTGGTGTCCAAGATAACTCTACCCAAGCTCACCTTGGCCTCCTCCACACTAACCGTGGGCTCTTTATACATGGGTATGATTTAATATGCAATTCTTGTTTGTTTGTTTTTTCTTTTCTTTCTGTTTTTTCATGGCCCAGTAGACTTTATTTCTTCCCCACAGCCTGTCTGCTCAGGGCTGGCTTGTAGGTGAGTGTCCCTGCTCCCAACAGAGTCACATGGGTTGTTAAGTACGTTGCCACTGCCATGGCCTCTGGTCTACCCACACTCAAGGTGAGGGGACATAGACCCCACTTCCCTCTAAGAAGTCTGTCACAGTCCTTTGTAAGGAGAGTATGTGGAATGGGGGACATTGTTGTGACCACAGGCCATTTCTCTAGGACCCTCCCAAGTGTATTCTTGTTTCCTCATCATTTGTTCCTAGGGTGTGGGGGTGGGGAGGCAAAAGAGAATTCCTCTTTCTCTTTTCTAAATCCTCAAAGAACCCAGCAATTCCAATAGACTACTCATTCACTGGCTCATGGAAACCCACCAGAAACACCCGCCTTGTTTCCTTCGCAATGGGGGTGGTCCCTAGGGCCTGGTTGAGGGGAGAGAAGTAGTAAAAGAGTAACTATCAGGGGAAAGGTTCCTCTCCCCATATATTCTCCCACCGCAAGGAAAATAACAGGTAGCTCACAAACTTGTGAGAGCTAATTAAAAAAAAATTTTATTGTTGACGAAGGCCAGGGGATGGGGCATGGGTGGCTGGGTAGAGGCAGAGGGGGGCAAAGAGAAGGAAATGGGGGAAATTTATAATAGTGTCAACAACAGACTTGTGAGAATTAGAGAGAGAATATGTAAAGCCCTGGAAATCAAAATCGTACTTGAACTCGTCTGCCCTTGCCCTGAAGAGACAACCCCGTGCAAGGCTCAGCCCAGCAGCAGAGCTGCTGTTGCTGAGCAGGGTTGACTTGAGGAGAGCGAATTAATCTAAACTTGGACTTGATGGTAGGGATACATAAGTAGTCCTTTAAGAGCATCTGGAGAGAAACGCTATTTCCAAAGGCCCTTTATGGCTCTAAACTGCCTCTCGGTCTTCCGGAGAGTCCATTCCACTCACCGGCTTCCCAGTGCCCTGGGAGTCACCCTGGAAGACCTCACTTCAGACCAGACCATCTGTGTGAGCTGATGGGGAAGCCAGGTTTGGGGGGCATTTGGCTAGGTGAGTGTGGAGTGTGTGGTGATTTTTCAAATTTAGTGTCTCGGTCAACAAAGAGTGGAGTCTTCGGAGTGCCCCCACCTGTCAGGTTACAGCTCCTTGCCACACCTGGGGACAAAAAGCACAGGGATGTAGGCAGCTCCAGCTCACAAGGAGTCACATTCCCCCTCCTCAGATGGCCAACCCACAAGAATGCTGTGGCCAGCGGTAATGTTCCCACACCGCTCCTCCTTCAAAGACTTTTGTGGATAATTTGTTGCCTGTACAACCAAAGAAACTGTTAATATTGCCCCTGCCCTTTCTTCAGAAAGTGGAACTAAAGTCCAACTTTCATAATGAAAACAATCTTTCAAAAACTGTGTAGAGAAATTGCTTTGTCATTTACAGCAAACGGAAAAGTTTACCTCATTCTTTCTCTGGGTGAGATTTTACCCTCTCAGAGCAAAGAGGAGGCAGGACATGGGCTCAGACGGGGTTGTTTATTGTTTCTGATGTTGGAAGCAGAAAGTGCGACACTTTAGACTATAATGCAGCAATTCTCAACTTTTTGTGTGTGATCACAGCATTCTCTCTAATACTGAAAGGCTTGGTGGTGTTTGTGAAGGTGTCGAAAGGTGCGAGCAATGCAAAACCTGCCAACAATCTCTGCAACACAAGCCTTACTGCCATATTGCACCATGATTGATCCATTGTCATCAACACCTTCAGCACAGTTTGGCAGCTTGTGCAGAACAGCTACTGCCTGGACACCTCTCCAGGGCTCTGGGCCAAGTTCTCCCACAGTCCTGTATGTGGAAGTTTTCTCCTTGGAGGCACGTGACTGTGCTCCACTTCTCCCCTGTTGCCTGTTCCACACCACGCTGCCCAACCAGCCCCATTCACATCTGTCTCAGAGCTCACCCTGCCCTGTGGACACACAGTGGTTATTAAATTAGTTACATATCCCGATCAAAGATTGGTGGCATATTTGTGAAGGTGTTCCTACACCAATGAAGAACCTCTACATAGTGTGTCCTCATAAAACCTTATTCTCAGTGTTGTCTTTACCTAACCAACCCAGTCCTGCTGGCCTCAGTGCCCACCTGTGTGCCCTCACCAGGTGTCCTGTGCTTACCATGTAACAGCACGCTTACTGGAATGGGTCCAGAGTGTCCTTTTCACTGCCTTGAGGAAAGGAACTCTGTTTCTCTTGCTAGTGTATTCTCAATCTCTAGCAAAAAGCCTAGCGCACAGAAGGGGTTCAGGCCTCATCTTATCATGGTCCAACTTTGTCCATGGCAAGGGCTGCCTTTTCTTTCTGCTAACTGGCAGGCACATTGGACACACCTGGTCCCTGATTCTGCAGTCTGTGGGTGTGTGGGTGTCCATCCAGACTTCACTAGTGGATGCACAAAAAGATAAAAAAGCATTCACATTACTTAGGTAACCATCTTATCATTTTGGGGGGGGCTCAGGTGAGGGAGGTTGGGAACTTAAGACAGGAAGGGTGATGTAGATGGCTGGTGGTTGTGTGGTGGGGGATAGGAGGGGTCGATGCCCAGAACATGTATGTGCCTGTGGGACAGGTCGAAGCTCTGGGGGAAGGATATCTGGGCAGAGAGTGTCTGGTTCAGAAGGTCCCCAGGAACATTCATCTCCAGAAGCATCAAGATTTGCGGCTCGCTCCTAAGGCTGAGGACTTCTTCAGTACACCAGGGTTTGTCTGATGGGGCTACCTCCCACGTTCTGAGGCTCCCATTGGCCAGACACAGGCACTAGGCCTCTACCTTCCTGCCAGGTTCCTTCCTTTCCCCTCGATCTTTACCTTGCGATCCCCACCATCAAGGCTGGCTGGGATTCTACATTCTTCGGATCCCCAATAACGCCACTTTCTTACAGAGGAAGGAGCCCTGCTGTGGAGTCCTTCATGGGAAATGTTCGCTCTGTCCCAGGTTTCAGCATGCAATTTCCTGAATATGTTTCCCAAACAAAGAGACAGCTACCACTGTTGACACTTTTTTACCTTGAAACTGACCTCTGTGCATTATCACATACAAAGTAACTGCCTCATCACCAGATTTCATGAAAAACCCACAGAGCTGACATCCATTAATTGGAATAGTCAGAAAACCAGGGCTATCAAGGGCCCTGAGTACACTCTGTTCAGAGGCCCTGAGGGATATCCACGGCAGATGGGGGTGCGCTGGCCCCCGTCTCATGGGAACAGCAGTCCGGCAGTGCTGTCCTGCAGTGCTGGTGCTGCGGCCCAGCCCCTTCCAGTGCGGAGCCCAGCCTCAGCCTGTTTCAAGTCCTGTGGCTCTGCTGCCCAGACGCCTAAGGAAAATGTTGGTTGAACTGGAGATACACCCTCCACTCAATCAGATTCCAACTGCTAAAACGGGAATCTAAAATATATATATGTAAAATGACCTAAGGATTTTTACATATTGTATTTTTCTGGGTATCAGATTGACTTTTTAAAATGAAAATGAAATGATAACCATGGGGATAGTGGGGTCCTGAAACCACAAAAGTCGGGTGGCTGCACTTGCTGTGATGACCAGGACCTGGGACAGACCCACAAGGTCAAGATGAGAAAGCATGATGTCCCAGGGGGGAAAACATAGATGGGCAACCAACAGGAGTGCTGCTTAACAACCAGAGAAGGAATGACAGAGCAGGAGGTTGAGGACACCCCAAGAAAAGGTTAGTCTTTTGCTCAGTTCCCAGACCAGAGCAACTTTCCCATCTAGTAAGCCACTGACCGAAGAAGTGGCTGCATCTGTAGAAAGAAGGACGCTACAACACACAGCAAGTGTATTCCATGGCAGCTCCTCCTGGCTCTTCCCCAAGTGACCTCTGGCCGGTGACTTGAGTACCTGGACGATGGGGAAAGGGAACTATGCAGACATTTCAATCACAGGTCAGAGGTGGCGGTGATACCTGGCCCCCTATTAGATTGAGGGGTCGCAGGGGCCAGGCGATAAATGGAGAGCAGGCTAGTAAGTCCAGCTCACTGTGGGCCCACTGGGTCTGTGGTGGTCACTTCCCCAGGCCTTTAATGTATCACTGGAACTGTTATACTTGGCAGCTGGAGCAATATCCCCATTGGACCCTTGGACTATGGATGGGTTAAGAGTTTCAGAGTGGGACTGGCCAAGTAGAAACCTTTGAAAGGGATCCCTCCTCATGGGCCAAGATTGTGCATCATAAAATATCACATCCTGTGGCATGGGGTGGATAGCAATGACTCTATTAAAGAGAAGCACAGTTCCACGTAGCCCGGGCTGGGTCCCAGCCCCTGGAGCAGGTCACATCCCTGGGTTGGTGCAGATGTGAGACATCTCCACCGGCCGCCAGTTCTGCCCGGATCCAGAGGAGACCCTTCACTGCGGTTGCCAGCCCCCTCCAGGTTGATTTGGTTTGAAAACATTCATAAATTTACCCCAGAAAGTATGTAAAATAGGAGTCCTTAGTGCAGGTAGTAAATTCAGTTTCTTGAACATTTTTTTTAATGTAAAAGAGTTTCAGAAGTTTCTTAGAGGCATTTAATTTTATTATACCAAAGATTTCATGAGGAAAATATAAAACAGATTTTTTTACACAAGCTTAATTGGCCTGAAATGATGATTAGCAGAGTCCTATATTTACTTCCATTTCTTAATATTTTCTGTGAACAAGCTGACCTGTGAATTTCCCTCTCTGAGAATACAGACAAAATTAAATGTTTTATTGAACTGAATTAAAGATGACTTCATAATCAGGGAAGAGAGATTCATAAAGGCTTTCATCACACGTGATTTGCCAACATGTGGTATCTTTTCTCAAGTTGATTTTTCAGAGGCATTAGCTTTTATTGAATCAAAGCCAAACACAAAATTTTAATCCGTATCTCTTGGAAAAAAGCAGACCCGTATAGCTAGTTCATCTGGAAGTGGAAAGTTACACTATAATTCTCCACAGTTTAGAGAATAATAAAAAACAGCACATTAATATCATCTCTAGTCTACCTTCCCCTGCTTAAAAAGAAACATCCAAAGCAAATAGAGATAAAAAAGTATAGTTAAGAATTTTCAACATTGTCAATATGATTTTCAGTATGTTTCAATGACCAGATCCAACAAAATTAAGGTTTTGCACTAACTGATTCTTTTGGATGTGATACATAAAAGCAAAATGTATATTCACATAACCCTTTTTCCTCCAGAAAGACAAGGCACCTACTGTGCTCAGACCCCCCACTGGTAGCAGAATCATGCAGCGGGTTGGGGAGTAAAGGGTTAAAGGAAGGTGCGGTCTAATCTCCTTCACATGTCTTTTAAAACAGGCATGAGTTAACATTTTTCTAAATGGGTCAGACTCTCAAAGGCAACAGGATGATTCACGCCTCCCGCTGGTCCTGAGCCTGCACAGTGTCACAATGCCACCAGAGTCCCCCTCGGAGCACTCACTGAGCAGCATTTACTAGGGGCCTCCAGGCCTGGGAGACGCTGCTGAGCAAGGCCCGGCTCTGCACTCACAGGGCTCAGTCTCCCCGGGGAGGCAGACTCCTGGCACACCCCACAGAACAGCGCACTGAGTGCTGTGAGAAGCCAGGATGCCGAAGCTCTCGGAACAGAATGTGTCCCACCCAGGCTCTCTCTTCAAGACCCTCGGAGGTCCCACCTGCCCACAACTTAACACTCAAAACCTGTAATTTCTTAGCATGGTAGTTCTCAAGATGTGGCTCCTGTGCCCACGGGAGCTCCCAGACTCGTTCAGGGGGTCAGCGGGGTCAAACTGTTTTCACAGTGACCCAAAGGTACTCTTTGCCTTTCTCTCTGTGTTGGCATTGGCATTGATTATCCAAAAGCCACAGGGGAGAACCGCTTGGAGCCCGAGCACAAATCAAGGCAGGGGCACCAAATCAAGGCGGAGCGCACTTCACCACTGTGCACCCTCAGTAGGTAAGCTGCTGGCTTCACTTAAGAATGTCCCCGACGAAGCAGTAAAACGGATTAATTTTACTAAATCTCCACCCTCGCGCAGTGTCTTCCAAATATTCTCCATCCGGGCAGAACTGGCTGCCGGTGGAGATGTCTCACATCTGCACCAACCCAGGGATGTGACCTGCTCCAGGGGCTGGGACCCAGCCCTACAGCATTCGAGCTGCACACCCACGGACAACAGCTCCCTTGAGGGATGTTGTAACTGTTTGAGTTGTCAGCTAAACTAGCCACTTTGTTCAAGGAAGACCGGTTTTACCTTACCTGAAAGAACTGTCAGACAAACTACAGTTATCATGCCTGCTTATTTGGCAGCCTTTATTCTTGAAAATGGATGAAGCAAGCCTGCCTGTCATTACATGGAAAATTGGCAGGATTTGGTTGCCAATAATAAAATCTGAGCTTTTAAGCAAATGTTAGAATTTTGGAAAACTTATATCCACCACTATGAACTTGGCCCAGTGGCTTCTCATTGCTTCAAGTTGGCTATAAATGAACTTGTCAACATTTGGAAGATCTGCTTAACTCAGCGAGCCAATACTTTCCAAACGACCAGTGCGTGCTGCTACGAAACCAAGCATGGGTGACGACAGATCCATTCCAAGGTCAAGGAGGACCAAAGGTCTTATAGAGTCACACACAGTGAAAAGCCCACTGACAGTTTCCAATTCCAGAATGCAACTGACCTTTAAGAAACTGCCACTTATTGAGTGTTTATGCAGTAGGAAAGAATATCCATATTATATATATATAAAGACTATTAAAATACTCCTTTTTCCAACTTATCTGTATGAAGATGGATTTTCTTCATGTATTTTAGCCAAAACAACATATAACAGACTGAGTGTGGAAGACACAAGAATCCAGCTGTCTCCTATTAAAAAGATTTGAAACATAAAAGAATGCCAATCTTTGTCAATTTTTTTTGTTTGGAAGCAGTTACTTTTCACCGCCCGCCCCGCCAAAATGCTATTTGACATGTGATGGGTTTATGATCTTTAGTTTTGGGAATTATTTTTCATAAAATATGCTGTTTATATTAACATGGGATGAGTTTATTATTTTATTTTATTTTAAATATTTTATTTATTTATCTTTAGAGGGGAAGGGAAGGAGAGAGGAAGAGAAACATCAATGTATGGTTGCTTCTCGAGCATCCCCTGCTGGGAACTGGCCTGCAACCCAGGCATGTGCCCTGTCTGGGAATCGAATCGAGATCGTCTGGTTCTCAGGCCCGTGCTCAATCCACTGAGCTATGCCAGCCAGGGTTGAGTTTATTATTTTAAATAAATTAATATGCACTTAAAAGTTATCACTTTCAGTTTCTACATGTGGCAAATATCGAAGATAAGACCATGTAAACAAGAGCTCTTTGGTATCTTCAATATTTTAGGATTGTGATGGGGTTCTGAGATCAACAGTTTGAGGACCACTGGGCTAGCCTATCAGGCCGTTCATAATCTTTCCTGACTTATCTTTCCAACTTTATTTCCCAACCTTTTCCTACTCATCTCTCGTCCCCTCCTTCTACCACCATGCCCCATGTCCAGCAATGACTAATGAGTTTCTGGCCCCCAAATAGCCTGCATTCCTCATTCCATTTTTCTTTTGTATGCCCTCTCTGCTACCCTTATATGTCAAGTTTCTAGTCATTCTCTTAAAACCAAGTTCAGTAAAAATTTCCCTCATCTCCCTAGAAATTTAGTTACACTCTCCCCGGGGACCCAGGTGCTTTGTGCAGAGTGTGATCTTGAAAAGCTATTTTGTATGAGATGGTTCACACAGCTGTCTTTCCCTACACACTGTGGAGTCTGCAGGACAAGGAGCAGTCTTCCTCATCTTTAACTCATTCAACCCCAGCAGATAGCGTGGCTCCAAGCACACTGCTGGTGCTCAACAAATTCAAGCAAAGGAAAAGCAGAGAGGAATTTCGTCTCCCTCTCCTGCCCTGACCTAAAGACTCTGGGTCAGAAGGAGGCACGATAGTGGGCGGTGCAGTGCATAGATGAGATGGACTAGACAAAACAGCAGGTGCACGTGCAAACCCTGGCTGCCGGGCAGACACACAAACCTTCTTCCTTCCCCCTAAAACTTTCAGGAATGTCTTCTAACATACCCAGAGAGACCCCACACAAATGTTGGCACATATTCCCTCCCCACAGGAAATCACTCAGAGCCCCACCCAGTTATTGCAGCTACAAGTGACACCATGACACCACTGGTCCCTAAGCACAGGGTCCTTGGAATGTGCCTGTCTTAGTTATCCTGCCACCTTGGGACCAGATGGTAAATTTTATCACCAACCCACCTATCTCTAAAGTACAGTTATTGGGGTGGAGGGAGGGAAAAGATGAGAGAAAAAATTGTTTAAATTATAATTCCGATTTTTTAAGGGAAAGATGATGGTAGGGGAGTACTGGAATCATTTGCTCTTTGGCAACAAACAAAACGCAGGAGGAGGTGCTTTCCCTGTTTCTGCAGCTAACCTTGAGGCCACAGTGTGTGTGACCATCCCCCGCCTCCAGGCAGCACCCTGGCTGCTGCCCGGTTTAGCAAATCCTATTTCCCAGTTCCCAGGCCTTCTTTTTTCTCTATAAACCAACCCAAGTGGTTTAGTTTTGTGACTTTTTCTTAAACTACCGAGGATGGATTTCAGACTCCAGTTCTTGTTTACCAATTGGATGACAACCACGTTGGAGTCCACTCAGATGAATGTACCAAAGAAATGTACCCACAACAATATTTTGTGTGTGGGTAGTAAGAGTTAAATGATAGCTTACTGTTCTTTATTAGTAAATGGCCCTCCAGCACCTGAAAATGAAAAGGAGCCTCAAGAGTCTATTGAAGGAAGCCGCTCATGTTCGGGTGGAAACCTGACCTGTGCTGGGAGCACTCGAGAACACGTGCAGCTTCCAGAACAGCTTGTCGCCTCTACCAAAGGGGGCAGATTAAGTCTCAATAAGGAAAAGAATTTTTCCTTCAATAAAGGATTCACTTAACCATAACAATCATCAGTTAGCTATATTGTTTGTTAGGCAGGAGAGATTGAGAAGCGGTATTTATCTCAACAAAACGAATTAAAAATGCCCAGGGGTGGGGCGGGAATCAGAGAAAGAGAATGTATTTTTAAACTTGAATGTATTTTAAAGAGCAAAAACGTGACTTCAAGGAAAGCATGTTTGGAACATTGGGACCATGTTTGGGACATTGGGACCATGTTTGGGACATTGGGCCAGCTTCCCCTTCTCTGGCCACTCTAAGCGATTTCATTCTGACCACACAACAGCAAATGCCTCTTGCCTATTATTTTGCCATT